>NC_136886.1:6887076-8087076 GCF_949152265.1 Phoxinus phoxinus
ACTGCACAATATTTCCTCACAAAATTATTCTTTATTGTTCCACGGGAAGAAAAAAAAACAGCAGATGGGGTTGGAGAGACATAAGGATGAGCAAACAATGATAGAGCTTTCACTTTTTGGTGAACTTGACGCACACATCACTTATGAATAAGGATTGAAGTACAGCCTTGAGCAGTACAGTTTAAAATTGCTCCTTTGAGATCCCCAAGAATTAATTTAATGAGTCAGTGGATGAGGAAATGAAAATACTCATTTGAGATGTTAAACATTGTTTCTTGTCTCGAGCCGAGATGAATGGTAAACAGTGTTTGTTTTTGTGATTCAGATACGGACGATGCAGTGGCCAGGTGGAGGGAAGCAGGTGCCGCCTTCCATCTGCAGTCTACCCTGCAAACCTGGGTGGCGCAAGAAGATAGTTAAGGGCATTTCCTGCTGCTGGCACTGCGAGCGCTGCGATGGTTACCAGTATCAGGCCGACCTCTACTCCTGCAAGATGTGCCGCTTTGATTTAAGACCAAACAAGAATCACACAGGCTGCCAGCCCATCCCGATTGTGAAGCTGGAGTGGAGCTCACCATGGGCCGTTATACCGGTCCTGATCGCTATTGTCGGCATCATGGCCACTCTTTTTGTGGTGGTCACCTTCATTCGCTACAATGACACGCCAATTGTTAAGGCATCCGGACGTGAGCTCAGCTACGTCCTCCTTACTGGAATCTTTTTGTGTTACGCTACCACATTCTTGATGATCTCGACCCCAGATGTAGGGATCTGTTCATTGCGGCGGATTTTCCTGGGGCTCGGAATGAGTATCAGCTATGCGGCGCTGCTCACCAAAACAAATCGGATTTATCGGATTTTCGAGCAGGGAAAAATGACGGTCAGTGCCCCACGCTTTATCAGCCCAGCTTCGCAGTTGGTAATCACGTTCAGCTTGATATCCGTTCAGCTCCTGGGGGTGTGCATCTGGTTCGCAGTGGACCCTTCTCAAGCTCTCATTGACTATGAGGACCAGCGCACGGTAAATCCAGAGATGTCACGTGGAGTTCTAAAGTGTGACATATCAGACTTATCGCTCATCTGCCTCCTGGGATACAGCATGTTGCTGATGGTGACGTGCACCGTGTACGCCATCAAGACGAGAGGTGTGCCCGAGACCTTCAACGAGGCCAAGCCCATCGGCTTCACCATGTACACCACCTGCATCATCTGGCTCGCTTTCATCCCCATTTTTTTCGGGACCTCACAGTCGACGGAAAAGGTAAGAGTAGATGAGTGAGCGCAACTTCTCAAGACCTTGCGAATCAAGCGTTTTAAAGTAACGACAGCATTTACTGCCTCAGCTTCCCACCAAACATGCCATTCAGCACGGTCCATTTTCAGCAAAAAACAGACCAGCAGGAACAAATTGACTATGTTCATTTGGGCTTTAGATCAAGCAGAGCGGTAAAACAGACAGTTTATTTCAAAGAGAAATTGAGAATCATGAGGTTTTGCGCTACAGCGAAGAACTCACGTGGTTTCCTTCGAATATTGAAAAGGACATGTGCGGCTGGGAAAAACAAAGGCACTCTCTTTTGCCCATCCAGCACTGCTCTCAAAGATAAAAGAGACTTTGAAAATAGCAAGGAGATTGAGCGTCAGCTTTTTGTAGATGATGTAATCAATTGACAAGCACCAACCGACTTAGAATACCAAACCAAAAAAGGCTCTGCTCTTCGTTTTGAGGCTGAATTAAATATGGCTGCAATACTCATTTCAATTAGAAAACCTGGGACCTTCTGTTTCTGAAGCTTAAGATAAGGGCTTTCTCCTTTTTCAATTTAAGTTTTATTTAATTAGTGTCTCCCTTAGCAAAGCCTTGAACAAGCAATTTCAGCAATATGAGTATTGTTATACTTGTTGGTAGGGAGCCATTATTGCTTTAAACTCAGTTTCCCACTGTGCCTTTTTAACCGCTGTTTAAATGACTCATTCAGATATAAGATTGTATGAACCGACTTTGGTAATTGCATGCTGCTTTAGACTAGTGTCTGCCTACACCAATCAAAAATAAACAAATAACTATCTTTCTGCTGATCAGAAAAAAATCATAACGTAACTCTGTATCGCACGGTCTCTCTTCCCTTCTCTTTTTTCCAGCATCTGCTTTTTTATCTGCACAGTAAAAGGTTTTAGTGTGAATTTACAGTATTCTGGCAACTAATTGACTTTGATAGTCATTTTTACATTTCAGTCATATTTTCTTTGAGCGTAGTCTTTGACCCATATAGCAATTAGTGTTGATCATTTGAGTGATCGGAATGCATTCTGTCTCAAATGTGTTTTGAAGTGCATTTAGACTTTTTGCGGTCGGATGGCTATGATGAGTTAAAAAAACATGAAGGAATTAAGTTATCAAATTAAAAATGTGTCATGTTCCTTTGAGCACTTGAATGATGGCTTGCTTAAATATACAACTTAGTTTTATGTCGAAAGATAGCAATTCAGTGTGCTATTGAAGTCGTTTAAAAGGGTTTTAACATTCTAAGTGCAATGTTATGGCTGACATTTCAGTTATTATTTGAGCAAATGAGCAACAAATCTACTATAGACCTGATTTGATCATTCCAGTATTGCTGGTATTCAGTTTCCCAGCATGAATAAATTAAACAGTTGCATTTTTTTTTTTTTACTTCTGGTTTATTTTCATTTTGTTTAAATGATTTGTATACAGTAATATAATTACCATAGTAAATGTTGCTTTGAATTCACAGTGACATTCTGAATCGTGTAAAATGCTGGTCATTTTTGACAGTGTTATTCCCTCAAAGCCTTCCAATCCTCTCATGGTGTAATCAAAGTTTGACGTTGATTCTGCTCTGTACATTCCAGGACTGAAGAAAAAGTATTAGCAATTAGCTTCGCATTGAAAATAAAGCATGCGTCATATGACACAATCCCACCACTGTGTGCTCAACAAACAGTGTTTTCAGAGGGGAATTAACATATCAAAACAAGAGCACCTCACAATCATCCAGGCTGGCAAGCACAATAAAGCCTGGCGAGTCAGAGATGACATGTCTTTTTAGAGCAATTAAATGCCTCACTTCCTCCTGGCCTGTGATTTACCTTATCTCTCTGCCTGTGCACTTGTCACACGATTTCTGCCAGACGCCTCATCAGCATGCCGTCTCCATCAGTTGTTTGTCATCTTATGTCAAAGTGAATAATGAATGTCTTTGGAGGCTTTCTGGAGCATTTGAATGTGGGCAGCTGGTCTGGTCCCTGCTGAATTTGATCAGCCTGTCAAATGATTAATCGCGAGGTCATCTTATTGTGGTTTAACCAAAAGATTTTTTTTTAAATGAGCCAGTCTGGCAGGTAGGTCTCATTGTGGTCTAAGGGCTTTAGCATGCTTCCTTCCTGGATTTTAGAAGGATCCAGATGGATTTTTGATTGCTTTGTTGGGTAAACTTGAAAGCATGCCCGAAATCCGATCATTAAAAAAAAAAAGCCTGTATAGAAAAAAAAAAAAACTGTTGCTGAATCATGGTCATTGTCTACATCTAAAAACAAATGTGTGGATTATAATAGATAAAATGAATGCAGCTGTTTCTATCCTAAATATATTCAGTTCTGGTAAAAACTGTAACACTCTGAAAACATTGGAAACCTAACGCGTGCTTGTTAAAGGAATAGTTCAAACTCAGAATAAAAATTATGTCATTACTCACTCACACAGAACACGACTTTTCCAAAAAGACCACAATCACCATAAAGGTATTGTAAAAGATTATGCATCATTATTCCAAGCATTATAGTCACACAATAGCTTTGTTTGAGAAATAGACCAAAATTAAAGCTGTTAAAACATCTATTTTGATCTGTTCATGTGTGCTTTGACATGAAATATATAGATAACTATTAAATTTACCCCCAAATTCTGTTAAATTTTTCTGAATTCTTTGTTGTCCTTTCTAATTTTCTATATTCCGTTTTAATGGTTTAATACAATTTGTGCAATCAAAAAGCACGTCTAAGTAGAAGGTACAGATCTTTGGGACAAACTTTTATGTTGGCTTGACAAAGCCTTAGCACGTTGCTAACATGTCCTTAACTAGTTGCTAGTTTTTGTTTGTGATAGTAGATAGATAGTCAAGGTCAAGGTATTTTTATTGTCATTCTGTACATGTTGACACATGAGAACGATAGTGGATGTAACTCTATTTAAAGGGATACTTCAGGATTTGGCATTAAGCTTTGTATCAGTAGAAAACCTGTAGTATTTTCAAATTACCGTGCTTCCCTCCCTCATATCCCCCTGAGATAAGAGATTTATGTATTTTTTGTCTGTAAAAAATCCTCCGATGACGCAAAAATCTTAATTTTGCGTCATCGGAGGCTTTTTTGGCTAGAGGCTAAATCTACAACCAGTAGAAGGCGCTAGAACCGCATGTTTTTAACCCAACCATAGAGGGTGGGATCTCACTCACAGAATGTACAAATAGTGTCAGCCATCTTTTATTTGGAAGCTAAGCTAACAGGCTCTTGTTCTGTGGAGAAAGCTGGGTAGTAGGGGTTACCATCCTCTTTTTCCCGGACATGTCCGGCCGTCGAGATCGCCCAAAATGTCTGGGATTCGGCTTTTGCTTTCTGCGGTCGCCATTCATTGTTTACATGCACACCTTTTGTTTCAATTTAACTGAATTCATTCCGATTGGTGAATCTGAATGTAGTGTTTACATGAACGCTAAACAAGTGATCGGTTGATGTGCGTTTTAACATTGCTAAGAAAATTCCCGCTCCTCTGTGAGAGATACGAGACCGGTGCGTCTCGCAGTAATCAGTAATCATCAGTAATCACGACACCGGCCTCGCGTCGTTTTCCCGCGGCCGTCAGTCTCGTCCTGCTCTCCACAGGAAACATAATGAATGGCGACTGTAGAACGCAAAAGCCGAATCCCAGACATTTTTGGCATTTTTTCGAGACATTTTCGAAATCCCGGGCACTTGTCACGGAGACTCACTAGCAGCCTAGTCTTGTTGTTTAACTGCGCTTTTACCGGTAGGCGTGGCTTGGGAGTGGCCTTGTAGGGCAGCGAAGCAAGTGCATTCTGGGAGTTGTTGTCTTTCATCTACATGAGCCACAAATACATTTTCTGGCTTTTCTCAGTCTAGAAGGCTCCAAATTCAAAAATAATTTCACATTTGTACTACATAAATGACCCATTTTAAATACACATTCATCTTTCCAGAGGTGAAGTATCCCTTTAACTACTTTTGTTTTGACCCCCTCATTGATAGTTTATGGGACTTTTCGTAGTTTTGATCATCTGTATAACGAAAATCAAGTCCGATCAGTTTACTTTTCATATGCATCTAGAATATCTTCATATATTTTAAACCATCATTCCCACAAATGTCATTTTGGTGGCACAGCTTATCAGGCGATAATATGGGAATGACGTTTTTGCATTTTATTTGTCAGGGACAATAAACTTTAATTCTTCAGATATAAAACTTGAGTGTGCCAGATTTTGCGAAGACGACTCATTTTGATGGGATTTCCCTGGACATGTTGATGTCGTAAGCAAAACATACAATTCCTTCATTCTGATGCTTGATGTTATCACATCCCCTCTCGTGTTGGTTTTGAAGAAGCTTGATAATATCTTAAGTCTAGTGTCTCGCCTTACATGGGCCTGCTATTTGTATGCATCTCCAACCTCTAAAACTGGAAGCTATCATTAGAGTGCCATCGTGTCGTTCGGGTTCACTTGCAGGGGCTTTCCTCCTTTGTGTTGCTGACAGAGTAATCGCGTCTCTTTCTGAGCGAGGTCAACATCTCTTATTTACATACATGTGTGTGTCAACGTGTGTGACAGGTGTGGTAGAGGGGGGCCCTGACCCCTGTTAAATGTCAGTTTCTTTGACATTCCCGTTATTGAACTCCTTCAGTCTGTCATTCATTTGCTGTCACCTAAATGAGCACCTTGTTCAGACAGATCCATGAGAGCTTTTTTTCTGGAATATTAAACAGCTTCTCACAGATAGAATTTAATGCGAGTTTTACACTGTACGCCTGGTACTATCTGCTATGAATTAAAATAAAGGAAGATGCCTTCATAATAGTATTACAGTGTGAATACGAAAAAAAGTAATAATGTAACATGGCCAATGCTCAAAGCATAAACATGTACATTTATTTCCACCCAGTCAAGCATTGCTTAGACGAAAAGGTACTCCTGGTCCCAAACTCACGCCATTGGTTGAGACAGAAGTTTATAGGCTGGGTAGTTCAATTAAGCAGAGCATTATTTTGAAAGCCACAGTGTTTACACCCCTCGGGAAAATCAACCTACGAATGACTTACTTATAGTTAGTTGTCTCTGCGCATTAACATAGAAGACATTAGATTAACATAGTGACATATAGAATTAATTCATTATGACATTCAGAGATGGCCTGGATACATGATAGATGAAGTCCCAAGTTTTCATGTGGAACATTCTAATTTTCACTCCCATCAAGCTTTGCTTTGATTGCATAAGATTCTGGAACAGGGATGGGTAGCGTCAGTTCTGGAGCGCCACTGTCCTGCAGAGTTTAATCAAACCTCCAACCCTAATCAAACACACCTGAACAAGTGAATCACTGTCTTCAGGCAAGAGACGGGCTGTGTTAGAAATCACCCCTATACCCTCATTCATTATTCCCTACATTAGTCCACTAATATAATTCACTTGAGGGAGTGAATGAAAACAAGTGAGCGAATTCGGATACTGAGGCTGTTTCCGAAATCGCCCCCTACACCCTTAAATAGGGAACTGTTTGAGGGGATAGCCATTTGTAATGGTGTACGAAACCCTAGTGGACGTTACTGAGTGCACTCATTCAATCCCACAATCCACCGCAATAACGATTGTACAATCGATGTACACTCAACGGCTAGAGAATACCCATAATGCACTATGACGGTCAAGCCAAATGAATTCCCGCAACTCGCCTGAAGATGGCGGCCGCAGATGAATCATCAATCCGTCCGTTTTTCAAACAGCTGGTCCAATATGTGGCTAAAGCATAATATCATGCAGGTGTGAATTCATTTTAACTTGATTATTAAATTGTTTAATTAAGGTCTATATATGCTAGTTTCCATGTTCAAGATCAATCTTTTCATTACTACTAGAGCTGCCAGTTTGCACTTTCAAATGATTAAAGCAAGCACAAACAATGCAAAAGCGGCAGCCCTTCCAGCACTCAGTGTCACATTTTTTTTTGGGTGAGTTTTGACACTGGGTGAGTGTGACGAAACGTCAGCCGATTTTTTTATAGTTTGTGCTTGCGGTTTAATAATTATTTGAAACTTAGCAAATTGGCAGCTCCAGTAGTAAGATGAAATAGATTTATCTTGAACTCTGTTATGGAAACTATGTATAAAACGTAATCAAACAATAAATCAATTAAAAGGGAATTAATACCTGTATGATATTACGCTGTAGCCATATTGGACCAGAGGTTTGAAAAATGGATGGGTGGATGATTCAGATCCGGGCGCCATCTTCTGGTCAGACGTGGGAATCACAGTGCATTATTGGTATTCTCAAGCCGTTGAATGTACATCGGTTGTACACTCATTGTTGCGGTGCATTGTGGGATTGAATGAGTGCACTTGATAACGTCCACTGGTTTCTGACATCACTACAAATGGCTGTCTCCTCAAATAGTGCCCTATATTTAAGGGTGTAGAGGGCGATTTCTGACACAGCCATGGTCTTCTTATTGGAAGATAGGAGGGTCCGTGACTCTACCATTGGCTTTCTTGGATCACGCGTGACTTGTTAACCAATCACATTACAGCCTTGACGTCATTGAATTTCATGAAGTTGTCTGTTTGCAGACACCATAGAAATTAATGAGAAGTGATGTAAACTGAATCATACCTTTTGCGCAATTTTCCATGACTTCTCTGATATATAAAACATTTTTGTGTGTAAACTAACAATAGATATATCCAAAATTAATGTTTAAGAGCAAACATGATAAAGATTAGCCACTGGGCTGTCGATTCATTAAATGATAAGCTTTTTCCTCACAAAAGTGGTTTATTCTGTGTAGTGAAGCCTCTCCTCCATTGACATCCATTTAAAAAAAACGGCCTCTTGTCTTTTTCCCTGCGCACCACTGCGCTAGCTGGCGTTACGCTTTTTCCGGCTAAGGTTGCAGGACTGCCTTCTAGTGGCTTTGCTTTGGCTAGAGGCAGGTGATGTTGTTTTGTATCAGGGTTGGAACTAAACTCTGCAGGACAGCGGCACTCCAGGACCGACGTTGCCCATCCCTGCACTGAAAAAAAAAAAAAATGTCATTCTGTTATTCAGAGCAGCATGGAATCTAACAGAATGAAGTTTTGTGTGTGTGTGTGTGTGTGTGTGTGCAGCATATTCAATGATTTTAAATGTGCATAATTCTTTGTTCATTTGAATGGCAAACATTCACATCCGTTTGAATGGTGTTTTCCACAGCGCCGCTATTAACATGAGACCTACTTCTTTCTTAAAAAGCTTTTGATGTTGACTTAAGACCTACTTCCTTTTAAAAAATGACAGTTAATTTTTTTGTTCTTTATCCCAAGAGATAATTTGGCAGCAGCAGGTGAAGAAGTGGCTGAATCAGTTGTATTATTAAAGTTGATGGTGTTCCGGTGTACGTTTTATAAAGTAATCCATTTATATGTGCGAGTGCAATAACAGCTGCTTTTTTTAACTTGTGGTTTAAATTCGAGGGGAAAAAAGTGGAACACTTTGTATGTGTAGAGACAACAGAGAACATCTCAGAGGACTAACACTGATTCACTGTCTAGTTCTCGTCTCAGTATTTCTCACAAGCCTCATTAGATTGCAGGTGTGCTGTCTGCACATACAGGGCCCGAGGCGGAGGCATTGATGAGATACCGCTATGAATCGTTTGTCGTGTGCGCCATTAAATCCTCATTTGTGACTGTAATTGCAACTTCAGGTTCAGCAAGATTAGTGAGAGTTTTCGACGTATAGACTAAAGCTAATAATTTCTGGCCATTTGAATCACTATGCATGGACCAGTCATGTCCTTTCAGGTGATTTGTTGGAGTCCTGCCATAGATTTTCTGGTTAAATGTGAAAGTGTAGCTCTGCTGACTGAAGTGACCAGGGACCATATTTAACAATAGCTTTTATCTGAGCCATGGCCTTTTGGTTAGACCTCTGACATATTGAGCTGTGGCAAGCGACATATCCTGCTCTCCTCATTTCTTGCCCTCTTTCCAAATGTGAGCGGAGTTTAAACTCTCCACGACTAAATTAGTGGTTGCAATTGCATTGCTAATGCTATTGCTAATGTGTTCTGGTTGGTTTCTGGGTGGTTGCTAGGATGTTCGAGCCGAGGTATAAATGTTTACAAAGCCAGTTCTTCATGATGTAAGTTTTCAGATTTGGGTCAAAATCTCATCATCCAAACCATGTGCATAGCCCTGGAATTTATTTTTGTGTATTATTTATTTACTAATATGTTGATTTAGTTTTTATTTGTATATTTTCCTTTTCATTATAATTTTAGTCATCATTTTTTTTTGTGCTTTTTTAAAAACATTTCTATTTAGCTTTTATTTCCATTTTAGTCATTTTAGTACTTTTAAACTTATTCCAGTTATTTGCCATGGGTAGCATTTGTTTTTTTTGTTAGGGTTAATACTAATATATTATTTTTATTTTATTTCAGCTTTATTTCAATTAATTGGCATTCATTTAATAAAAAATAATTTAATTAATTAATTAATTGCATGGCATTGTTTTTATTTCAGTTGATAATGTTAACCGAAATATTATTACTTATAATCTTATTTAAATGTATTTATAATTTGAATTTAACTTATTTCAATATTAATATTATGTGTTTTAATTAAATGTAGTAGTGTTTATTAGGATAAAATGGTATCGAACTAGCCTCCTAGTAGCTCTATAGTTGATGGAAGAAGATACATGTTTTTTTCTATATGTTTAATACAAACTAAAAATTTTACAGATATTATTTTAATCACTTCTTTTGACTTTAGTGTAATGAAAATGAACTGGCTTTGCAAACAACATGGTCAAATCTACTGAAACATTGGCGTCGTGACTAGCTAACGAGTGCCTGTTTTTAAAGACACTGCACTATATTTGAACGACACACTTCTTTAGGATTGCCTTTAGTGGCCAGTGCTGGGTGGTAGCCATCTGTCTCTTCTCCGAGAAGAGCCCCAGCACAGCTGATGTGGTCCTAACCCTTCCTGTCGACTTGTGCTGAGACTGCTTTCCAGTCAGTCCCTCTGGATGGAGATCACAGCAGTGAGTCACACTTAATCACAGCACACAGTGGAGCCAGAGCCGAGGTCACGTCCGCCAGAGCCAAAACACACAGCAGCGTTCTGAAGCAACAGCAGGGGGTTCGCAGCAGTTCCATGGAGTGGCTGGAGCCATTAGTGCTAGTGTGTGTGTGTGTGTCACTGAAAACATGTCATAAACAGAGTCGCTCCAAGTGGTTGGTTAAAAATAATCATGATTACCCTTCTAATTACTTAGGTAATAATGCCTTACGCCGTGTCCTAACCGGGCCCGGTGCGACAAAGCGACCAGCGATGAAAGCAATCACTTGCATGTTAATCTGAGTTTCTGAGCTAACTAGCCAAGACAAGTGAAACAACAGTTTTATCAGTCGCTTGTTTTCCACTTCTGTGGCGTCGTGCGGAGAAATCCTGCTCACAGCTGTTCATCATTTATACAGTGGGGTCCACTGAAATTAATGTATTATTGTTCATATATTATTATTATTGTTTATAATCATAATTATTCATTTGTATTATAATTGTATTAATTACACAATTACTAACACTTTAATTATGTATTTATCTAATACCATTTTGCTCTACAAATGATATGATCATTTTTCTTTTTCTTTTATTAATTGTTAAAGAAAATATTCTTTGTTTTAAAATTGTTCAAAAACAAAACCAAAACAAAATTATGTTCATTTACTTTTGGATCCCACTGTATATTAAACATCAAATATGGAGAAAGCTGCATCAATTGTAGAAGTTGAGAAACATATGATAATTATGTGACAAAATGAAGTCACACAAGGATGGATTTTACTTGAAGAGTGAGCGTAAAAATAGCTGATTGCTGCTGTCAAATACAGCACAATTAAACTCAAGGAACATATATTTTTTGGCACCTATAGCACTGTTCAGCATCATAATACCATTACCTATACCTCTCATTCCTCATGGCCTCATGGGATAGCAAAGTGCCAGTTGGTTGCACACTTGAAAATCTCAGCAAATGCAGTACATCATCTGCCTTCTATATCATGACTACTCTGTATTCTGACATTCTAGTAATTTGCATATTATATAGTAGAGAATTACGCATATTCAAATTTGGTGACGGGGATGCTTTGGGCATGTTGAGTCACAAGGTTATGGCTCTCTGTTGAGGCTTGACATATTGACTGTGTCAGTTAGATCAGGGGGGATATTATGTCAACAAGCCCTCGTGAAAAGAAGGTCCCAGGTCATGTGAACAAGTCTTCATTATTGCAAAATACAGCCCTGACAGGACCCCACTGTGAAGAAGAGGGCTATTGTATCATCCTGAAGGGGTTTATTTTGTGATAATGACCTGTATTGTCCCTTACATTATTTCTTTCCTACCAAATAAGTAAATAAATGGTCTTCAAATATTGATTTTAGTGAAAATTATTTTATTATGTGAGAAGAAATAGACTGTGGTGTGATATAAAACTAGCACATTGCTGGGTATTGGTTGCCTGGGGCAACTGACAAATATACAGTTTCATTATACGAAAATATTTGGCCACAGAAAGCTGTGATTGACCAATTACAACCCAGTATGCCATGTAATAATGGCTTT
Organism: Phoxinus phoxinus; assembly: GCF_949152265.1. Classification (NCBI taxonomy): domain Eukaryota; kingdom Metazoa; phylum Chordata; class Actinopteri; order Cypriniformes; family Leuciscidae; genus Phoxinus; species Phoxinus phoxinus. The sequence continues at coordinate 6,899,004 of NC_136886.1, forward strand.
GTTTTCAGTGATTTGTCATTTTCATATGCTGTGATTTTTGTTTTGCAGATGTACATACAAACGACCACACTGACCATCTCAGTGAGTCTGAGCGCGTCCGTGTCTCTGGGGATGCTGTACATGCCGAAAGTCTATGTGGTGCTCTTCCACCCGGAGCAGAATGTGGCCAAGCGCAACACTCGCAGCCTGAAAGCTGTGGTCACTGCCGCCACCATGTCTAACAAGTTCAACCCCAAGGCCAGCCTGCGGCCCAACGGTGAAGCCAAGTCGGAGCTGTGTGAAAACCTGGAAACTCAGGGTGAGTGGGTTTGAGGATAAACACTTTATTGTTATTGATAATGATTTTTACACTGCCATAAACCTGTTTTTGTAATCTTCAAATGTTTTATTCACCATCATTCTCTTGCTCACTTGGATCCATTTGGATAATGGATACAAATTTGGAGTCAGTAACACAATTATGCTTCAGCAGTCCGGTTATGAGTCTTAATGCAAAAACTTTGATTTAAAGGATTAATTCACCCAAAATTGACAAATCTGTTATTACTTATTCCTGGATTGGTCTAAACCCGTATACGGTTTTATGTTTTATTTAATAATGCCATGAAATGCAATGAAGACATTTAATGGCATCAGTGTGATGATCATAACAAGACAACCCCTAATCGTCTGCCTCATTTTGCAAAAAAAAAAATGTATGTTAGAATCTTACCGCTTAGCATCAGAGATGGGCTAAGAAGTGTGTTTTTTCATCATCAAGAGGCAAATCAGTTGAATCGGTACAACAGTCCTTCCCGAAACCCATCTCCTCCTATTTTGAATATCAATAAAACAGCAGCTCATAAACAACTTGTAATACAGCAGTAAAAAAGCCTGCTGCCTCAGCAGAAAAAACTTGCATTCTAAAGCAGAAGCAAACCTGTAGCCTCCATCTTCTAAAGCGTGGATTCCCAGTCAAGAGTCAAGAGAGTCCCAGTTCGCATAATTATACTTTTTCATTAATGCCCTCATTGATTGATTAAGTTCAGGGCTGAATAGATTAGTCATTGTCGACAATAACAAATTGGTAAAAAATATTTTCGTTGTTGAATAGTCTTTTGATCTTATGACCTATTTTAACTCTAACTTAAAATTTAGATATTTTTTTATGTAACTTACCAACATACAAAACATCAACCCAAGTGTTGATAAAAAATAAATGCATGAAGCTAGAATAAAGAAAATATTTTTTTCTATTTATATATTGAATGATATTCATACCACCAAATATTCTGGGTGCCATTACACTTTTGTGAAAATGATTTTAAAAAATGCTAGCGGTGGCTGGCCAGCGCTCCATGTAGCGCGGTTGCTCTTCGGGCAAGTTTAAATCCCTGCTCGGATACCTTCCCTGATCCTGTCCCACTCTCTCTATCCCACTTCACTTCCTGATAGTTCTCTTCTATCCAATATCAATCAAGGTAACAAAAATAAATATATATATATTTTTCAATATGACAACATGCGTGTGTTACATTCAGATATGGCTTTGTGCTCTAAATATAATGTGGTATTATTAATCTGCACACAGTTACATTTATCCTAAAATATTGACGCTACACTTTATTTTGCACGCCCCAGACGACATATTTATTAAGAGTTAGCTTTCCTGTAGCTCAGACAGTTGAGCGCTGGCCCTTGCAACGTCAAGGTCATGGGTTCGATTCCCAGGGATAGCAAGAACTGATAAGAATGTAAATGTGTACCTTGAAATACAATGTAAGTCGCTTTGAATAAAAGCGTCTGCTAAATGCATACAGTATATGTAAAGAGAAACCTGCGAAAACAGAGAAGAGGCGCTAATTTCTGATGCTATATCTGGAATACACAATCCTCAGTAGACAGTTTTTTTTTTTTTGCATGTGCCATCTGCTTTGCATGTGTTTTTATATTCACAAAACGTTGGTAAATCACAGTTTAAAGATGTGCTCCACTGCTTATGTGAACGTAGTTAGACTGTACAGCGGTTTTGAGACATACTCCATACTCCCTTTGTTAGCATCATCGTATTAAAGTCGGCTTGAAATAGAAGGTGAGATAGTCTTCTTCCCTATTGTGATGTATATTTGAGTGAAACGGCTTCTCGAACAAGAAAAATGTGCGGTGGGATTTGATTTTGTCCATTGGGAATGATTGGATGGTTGTGGTTTGCTATTGGTCGATCTCATGTGAGTGACAGGTTCTCCCTCCCTCTTGAAAGTACACGCGTCATCAGAGAAGAGAAGATATGAAGGGGAAGTTATTTTAATTAAAGATTACAAGGGCACATGAAATTAAAATAATGTCCAAGGATACATCATTGATAATAAATACTGCAATATTCCATAAAAAAAAACAAGAACTGTCATTGTTGATTTCATGGTGACTTTAAAATCCTCATGCTTAGCAACTAACCCTAGTTACTAACCCTAACCTCTGACGTCAAATGTATCAGACAGGGAAAAAATATAAATCCATTTCACTCTTTTAATAGACGTGGTAAAATATGTACTGTAATATAGTTAAATATGTTGCTTACAAGAAGAATTTCCCTCAGAATAAACAGATGTTGTATTGTCATCAATGGAGCAACTTGTTTATTTGCAGCCAGATGGTGTCACATCTACCAGCAGGGGTTAACAGGGTCATGCTGACCAGCGATACCTTGACCCTTTGCTTTTTGGGCCATGTAAGCTGAGAAACCAAGACATATTAATCCAGTCAGAGATATGCACAAAGAATATTAAAATTCATCATGAATTTACTATGACATTTCCCAAGATATATCTGTACATTGACTAGTTCTTGAATAAAATATTGTGTTAAGCAGATTCAAAGTATCATGTTTGACTAGGAAGGAACAAATTATCTGCTTCCATTACATTGCATTTGGCATTCACAGCAACGTGCATCCACTCTGCTTTCATCATGTTGCATTTTGTATTAATTTTGCAATGTAGCAATACCCAGTAAGTCATATTGTGGGTCTTAGTAACAAATAGCTCTGAATTAAGGGAGACGTCCAGATAAATGTTTTGACAACAGAATTAAATTGTGTAATGAATGTTGCTACATAGATGAAAATTCACCCAATTAAGCATGACTAGTTGGCACAGAATGTTTTCAGTAAATCTTCAACACCGGTTGCATGCCCATGCCAGACTACCACCATCACCAGTGTGAGTTTCATGTGCTCAGTGCTTTGTTTGCTCTCTATAGCACTTTGAATTCACTGCAGTGGAACAATGTGCTTTTGTAAATGAGGTATTAGAGTCAGTGACTACATTAGCATGTGCCCTTTTAAAAAATCTTTCCAGAGTCATTTAATACAGGCAGTTTCTTTACATTTAAAGCAAAAGCTAGCTAACAAATCATTCCTCCTTGGCACAGGGATGTCTAACATTTCATGAATGCATTAATGGTGGAATAGGATCTCTTTGTTGATTCTGATTGATTTGCGAGCCTCCTTTAAGACTTGAATTGCATTAAATAAAAGTGTCTGTTAAGTGTCTTAATGTAGTGTAATGTGATAGAAACATTGCTATAAAGTGTTAGTGAATTACATTACATTGAATTATCATGTAGTTCCTAATTGTGTTTCTAGTCAAGCAAGGACTCATCTTTATGTGTATAGGCAGAAATCACTATCATTACATTGGTACGCTACAATAACACAGATTTCAATTGAAGTCAAATATATCATGATTTTGTGAAGATGACTAAAAAAGATAGTTTGTTTCAATAGAGTGGTGCAGGGATGACGTTAAAACACGGAAGAATAATTTTCCACTGGTTCCCCAGCCTGTTCTCATGCACGTAAATGCGTCTCTATAGCACGCAGTGTGTTTATCGTGCAATTTATACGCGAAAATTAGTTTTTACGTGCATATGATACACATTCTTCGCGTGCATTTGATGCGCACTTCATTGTGTGTAATACACACGCACCCCACACCACTAATTCCACCCAAAAGTATACACACACGCACCCCACACCACTACTAAACCTACCCTAACCAACCCATGCGTATCCTATGCACGTAAAAACTAATTTTCACGTATAAGTTACACGATAAACACACTGCGTGCTATAGAGACACATTTAGTGTGGTCGGGTTGGGTTCCCTCAAGATTTTCCTGTAGGGTTTATAATGGAGTTTTTCAATGAATGGGTAAAATAAAGCCTGTGGTAAACACAACTTATTAATCTTTATTTAACCAGGCAAGTCACTTTAATTTCAACAACAGCCTGACAGGAGAGTTAAAATCTCCTGAAAGTCATACAAACATACATTACAAAACACACACATATACATTCGTTTAAAACATTTACAAGCTGTGATGAAAACACTCCCAAATGCAGAGATTGAAATATAGGATTCTAATTGCAATGACTTCTGTATCACATACCAATATTTGGAGCAGCAAAATCAAAAGCTGAACGACCATAAACAGTAGCTATGTAACTTGATACCTTGACGTTTTGTTCTACAACGTACATAGACATATGATATAGGCATGATATAGAATTATGCAGTCGAAAATGTTTGATTATGAGTCCGTCTGGCATTGTTTTGGAATGATCTGATGCGTTTTGATATATAAATGCAGTTTCTGTTGAATTTAGAGAGGATTTCAGTCTAAAAAGGCAGCACACAACCCCTGAAGAAACACTGTGTACCTAGCAGCAGTGCTTTCTATTAAGGTGATTAGCGTTAACAAAAGGAATATGACGCATTTCACACCCATTGCTTTTTCACGGATTTTAACTCGCAGGTGACTAGTCTTCACAGTATCACATTTAATGTGACATAGTTCATTCTGTCTTCTCTGAAGCTCCAAAAGTCACACTTCTGAAGTCCCAATTCTTGTCATCTCACCTACGGGGAGTATATCAAAACAAGACCTCGAGACAAATCAAGATGAGCACAAGACATGTTTGATGTAGCTATTCTTATAGTGTCAGTGCATATTTGTGACATATTATTCACAGTCATACACTCCATTAGTGCATCTACAAAAGTCAGTACTTGGCAAGCAGTTTTATCACTGATATAGAGGACACCTTGCTACCAATACATCCTGAAGTAACACTCCATCTTTGATGTCATTGAAATGCAGTATGTGTATTGAGTTTAGTGATGCATGCAAACAAGATCAAAATATAATGTGTGTGTCTGATGTTGCCTGCAAAGATCATAGAAACTTGCCAAAGAATGAGGATGAGAGGATGAGAATGACAAGGTCAGTTGATCAAACTCATAGAAACGTTATATCAATGCCATCAATAGGTGTTCTCTAATGAATATAGAGTTTTGCTTTTGGGTGAGTTGTAAATATGATCAATAACAATACGAGTCTGCTTTACATCAGCCGTTTTATGTGTCAGGATTTGTATGACTGAAAAGATCAATGTGGATCTCCTTGAAATAGTCTCTTGACCACAATATAACCATTTTAATGAATGACTTGTTGAATTGAAGATATCAATTCAATATCACATTTTGTTGCCTTGGTTAGAGAGTTTTCTGCAGTGTGCAGCTTAAACATTTTTAATGCAGCTTAAACATTTTTAATTTTTTTAAAATTAAATTTTTAATTTTATTTAATTTGCATTGAATCATTAATGTGATGTGTATATAACATATAGTAATTTAAAACATAATTTACAGATTCCCCGATTCTTGACCCAAAAACAAACAAAGTCAGACTTTTGCAATTTAATATCAGGAATATATTTTCTGTTGTTAAATATTATGCAGCATACTTTTATGTTTCTAGATAGCCTACGTACACATAAAAACTAATTCCATTTTTGTTAGGCTTTGGTTTTCATTTATTTTTTCTCTCTCTTTTTTGTGAATAGTTAGGATTAATTTATGCAGCATATTCCTTCAGGCTACCTTTTAATGACAATTACATTTGTAATGCCTCCTGATAATTTCTGTGCAAGGTCGTTTAATTTCAGGGCATATTGAGTCAGAGAAAAAGCACCTCTGCATATCCAAGTTCAATGGGCCTTAAGGCCAAATGGGCCCCAACAGGTCCAATTATAACAGAAACTTATACATCTGTGTTTGCAATAGGTGGCCACACACTATTATCAATATACAGAGAGAGATTAGCATTAGACTGTTTTATTCTGTTAAGCTTTACTTGACCTGATCTAGTTTGACTTGCTGTAAATGAGACTGCAAGATTTTTAGATCTGAAATACAGAAAACTTCAAATCATATGATGCATGTGCTTTTAAGAGCGTGTTAGTGTGAGTTGCTGCGTCCATGTAATGAATGCAGAGCTAGAGCTGAACGAGCTCATGCATATAAAAGAGTTAATAATGTTACTTTGAAATAAACTTGTTTCAGCACCAAATTATGCTTGTTAATTTATCCATCTGGGCTTAGCCGAAGCTCAAATATTACATGTGTTTGCCTTAAATCAGGCATTTAAACACATGTGCAATGATATTACTGTTAATCTCTGAGATACAAATGTATACACAATAATTACACAATAGTTTCAAGGCTTCTGGTCATCTACTTCCAGCTGTACAGCATCAGTTATGCTGCTTGATATTGCAAACTGTTATTTTGTTATTGTATTATTTGAATTTATCGTAATCATAAACACACTGGCTTGTAGCGCACATTATTTTACCATTTGCTCTTCTGCTTTCTGAAGCAATGTTTATTTACAGTTCATTGACTGAAAATAGCCAACGACTATATTTTCACTAACTCCACCCACTATTGCTCTGATAGTTTGTTTAGTACATATAACATATAACATTCTATTTACTCTTTGTGTGATTAACATCTATTATTATTTGCACTTACATTGCACATTGTAAACAAGATGCTATTTATTGCTATATGCTTTTTTTCTTGGTGCATAAACAGTATTTAACCCTCTAGGGTCTGTGGTGTTTTCTGGGCCCTGGAGGTGTTTTGATATGCCCAGACATTTTTGCTTATTTTGGTTAATTATAAAATTTTCATGGCTAAAGTCTGATCACACTATAATGAACACAAACTCTGCTATAACGTGTGCAGCATGTATGTAAAAGTTTGTATTTTTTTGAAAATTATGTTTTTTTTTAAGTCACTTTTTTTCACTTGTTTTTTTGTTTATGTTGTTTCTCCTACCCCAGCTTAATAAGCAACCACTATAAATAAGCCAATTTGTAGAATGATTTCTCTAAAAAGTGACTCTTTTTCTGAGTGGCAATGCTAGTAGTGCACTTTTTAGGCTGTATTATAATTTTGTGATGCATACATTTGCATGTAGCATATAAAAACTACTGAAGTTTATGTATTCAAATGCATTATGCCTAATGTACTGGTATATGCTTTTATCTTTAAATTATTTTGAATGATTGACATTTACAGTTGCTTGATACTGTGCCTTGCAAATGTATTCACAATCACAACCTTTGCAAATCCTACAATGAAATCTACTTCAGGAAGAGTTTCTAAAACACTGGAACTCAAAAATATTTTAATATAACAGTGTTGTGTTAGATAATTTGCTGAAATGTGCTTTTATGCATACGGATCCTATCCCTGCATCGCGGACAATCCCAATTTTACACAGATGGAAAACAATTGTCCTGATGAGGACACAATTACCTCACAATTGTGCTCTGCCTGTGAATCATTAAAATAACGACCACATATTTTCTGGATAAAACATGTAAAGTAAAGGGATCATTATTCAGGTTGTGAAAATGAAATACATCTTGAAGGTTGAGGTACTTGAGTATGAATCAACCGATAAAGAAAATGCTTAAATTGTTGTAAACACTTTAAAAGAACATAACATACCGCGCAAGCTTATAATTCTTTCAAAGAGAGCATTCAGGGGGTTGAAGAGCATTTCAAATAGGATGCATCTGAAAAGAATCATTTGGATCCAACATTGATTGATGCACTGTGGGAAAAAAAAATCAAAGCTTGCATACTGCAGAAACATCTCTGTTTATAAGGTTCAAATGCTTTTTTTCTTTCTGCATGAACAAACATATTATACCTGCAATGCGTTGCATTTGAACTTTGCATTACAAAACCAAATCAGGAAGCAGCATCCATTGTTTGAATTTCTATTTTTCAGTCTTATTTTTTTTTATTATAGATGTATAAAATGCTGCAAAGTTATTGTAAATGAAACCTGTCTAATATATGTAACCACTCAACCTGTGTTTCAGGATGTGTTGATGATAACTAAACAGTGAAGACAGGTAAAGAATTTAATTATTGGTTATTGCTTGGCTTATTGTTGGACCTAATTGTTAAACTCAACTATGTTCAATTTAGCTTTAATGCTTAAACTGTGGATATCAATTCGTTTATAATAGACAATGCATTGAGAATACGGTGACATTTGTTAGAATTGCTAAAGACAAAAAGCATGCATGCCGCATTGTTTTTGCAAATCACTTGTTTACACGGAGCTTTGTTGGTGAGAAACACTATACTGGGGAAAAACCTAAAGATAGCAACAAATTTGTTTTATGCATTTTTCAAGCAATAGAGTAGGTGAAAACTTTCAGAACAGTGCATGGCCTAGATTGCATAAATACAAACACAAATTGGGAAAGCATTAAAATAGAGCTGTATGAATCTATGCTAGATCAAATCAAGCACCTCCAATGATATTATATATAGAGCAAGAATCATTTAAGTTTGCGTTTTGTGTCAACGCCCCTCCCTCTAAGCTGAAATAGAGCTATTTATATGACTGCACCTATGGGTCATTGCTCCACACACTGGGACAGTCCAGACTGAGAACCGCACCATAGTGTTGGGTCAAATGTCACTTCACCTTCCTTATTCAAACGGCCCTGCATGATTGCATGAGGCAACCTTTTGATCTCCATATAATGATGCAATGAGCTTGAATTTTCCATTGACCCTCCTTCTTTGGCAAGGTCATTACATAAATAGCTGAAGGCTATGTCACTCATGCTACCCTTTGTGATTGTTTGTACTACACAGCTATTGCAAGATGGATGCCGGATGACAGGATTAGGCTGTTGATTGAGTTGTTGTTGATGGAATGCTTTAATAGCAGACTTGTCACTGTTTGCTGGTTACTGGCATGTTTTTAGAAGGTGTTAAATGGCCCTCCTCTGCAAAAGGTGACAACCGTCTCAGTCAAGTAATTTGCACTTTGATATTAAAAAAAGACAGAGTCTGATATCAAAAGAGACACGCTACTTGACTTCTGGCAAGTTAATAGCAGTATCAAAGGAGGAGTCTTCATGTTGCAACCAGGCCTGACAAGAAATAAAACTGCGTCATATCACTTATCGCTAATGCGTATCCTACCAAATTACTACATGTCAACCAACTCTTTTTCATTTACATCTACGTCAACTCCCTTTCATTAGAGGAAGACTGTTAGGTTAGGGTTAGTAGGATACGTTGATGTGTACTTGCAAAGCTACTTATATTAAGTAACGTCTGTTAGGGGACCAGATATTAAAGGGATAGTTAAGTAATTTACTTGCCCTCATGTTGCTCCAAACCTGTATGAGTTTCTTTCTTCTGCTGAACACAAAAGACATTTTAAAGAATGTTGGTAACCACACAGTTGACGGTATGACCTCCATAGTGGTTTTTCCCCCTTACTATGGAAGCCAATGTCTACCGTCAACTGTTTGATTACCAACATTCTTTAAAATATTTTGTGTTCAGCAGAAGAAAGAAACTTGGAAAAACTTGAGGGTGAGTAAGTTTTGACAAATAAAAAAAAATTTGGGTGAACTATCCCTTTAAGCAGACAGTCTACCAATATTCTGACTGGTAGTTGGCATGTAGTTGCAAACACAGTATAGTAGAACATCTAAAGTGGACAATCGAAATAAAGTGGTATCGAATTACCTCCCACACTTGACGTCGTAAAATCCTAATAAAGCATCTGCGTTCATGTTTAAGTGCTTCCGAGACTCAAATGATCTATTTTTGTAACACTCTCTCTTCCCTTGCAGGACTCAGCCCTAAACAAACGTACATCAGCTACAGCAACCATGCAATCTAGCCAAGTGATAAAAGGCCACTACCGAATCCCAGAAGTGACCCCTGGAAGACAGCATCTCAAGATAAATCACTCTCACGTTATGTCACGTATTGAAGTGAGACAGCGGATGGTTGGAGGACCCCCACAGACATGTTTCCATTAATGAAGCTTATGTGAAGTCACACAGGGAGCATCTGGGGAGGCCGTGACTGTTGAGACGTTGATGTTGGAATGACGGTCTGTCACCCAGACTATTCCATTACAGCTTGCTCTATCTATTCCAGATGTCATTGTTAAAGTGATACACACTAATTAAGGACAACATGTCAGTGTCTGCTGTTTCATTGGCGCTAACACTATGTGGTGGCTAAAAAAAGAGAAAAAAACGTATAAAAAAAAAAATCATTTGGAGCTTTTTCTTCTTGTTTTCTCCTTGGTGATGACAACAGCAAAGGCAGTGACCATTGTTTACAGATGTTGAGCATGCTGGTTTTGACATCCTGTGCTGTGTTGTTTTTTCTTTCTTTCTTTCTTTTCGTTTTTTCAACAAAAAAAAAAGAACCTTCTGGAATGCTGTTGAACTATGTTGCTGTATTGTTACCTCACCATGGGCCTTGTGAAACTGTTGAAGATGTACGAAGTGCTCTTTGGAGTAATGTTTGCTTGTGCATAAGTACACACCTTTGAGGAACTCAAATCTGCCCTGTTGTCAAAATGTGCTATAGCTGTCACAGTCACCTGTGCGAAATCGAAAAATCACAATTTAGAAATGGCGTGACGCCGGCTTGGAGAGGAACGCTCGAGATATTAGAACCAACATCCACTGGACCAGGAGGGCGCGCGCAAGTTACCTTCATAAGAATGCAGCTACCGGAGACTTTTCAAGAAATTCAAAGCATCACCAATCTCAAGTAAAGGAATGGTTCTGAGAAGCTCGGAGAGAGTAGATGACAGGATTCAGTATTCGTGTCCGGAAATGTCAGGTGATAGAGAGACAAGCAGATTCGTCTCTTTAGATGTTTGTGAATTCAAGATTCAGTTCTTATGATTTCTTTGTTTTTGCACTGTTTGTGCTGCAGAATAAAATGTCTATGTTGACCGTGATAAATGGCAACTTAATGTGTGTTCCCGATTGCTAATGTTTGCTTTTCATCCTAAAAGAGAAAAAAAATCGTCAGAAACAGTGCCTGAATTAAAGTATTTGTAAAATAAGACATATGAGGTATGTGAAGCATGTTAATTTTTATACATAAATAATTTCTAATAAAGAAATTTTTCAAAACGCATTGTTTTCTGGGGGAAAAAAATCATCTCTGCATTGTTTGCGATGTCAAATGTTTGTCACGTATGGCTTGGGCTCATTCCTAGATCTTTTTCACTCATCGTTCTTCTGTCAGGCAAAACCCGAATGTCGGATTGCTTCGAAAAGTAATAGCGCAGCTCTCTTCTATAAACCCAATTTGAGTGATGATTCAATGCAGCACAAGCTTTTGTGGCAAGAATAATAATAATAGGACAAATACTGTAGTTATACAAGCATAGTAATAATAGACAAACCCTAATCTGAATAAATAGACAAGCGTAATGTTTTTCTTGTTTATTTAATAATGCTTTTTGTATCAAAACTAACATGAAACATACATTATAAGCTTTAATTCGTTTTGAGATTTGCATTTCCTCCAAATGGGCTAATACTCTTGCATGTCTTTTTATATGTTGGTCAAAAACACAAAAGGGTTATAATCACAACTAAATGAAAATATTCTCTTTTAGTGCATTTCAAATCTCCTCCAAGAAGGCACTTAGTCCTGAAGATTCAGAGACAACATGGCACAGAGGCACAGTGGAAATTAAAAGAAATGTCGTTTTTCTGAAATATATTGCTTTTACAACAGGCAGCCGTCTATCATAATGTGCATTTCTGAAGGCCCCATTATTAAGTGTGAGATGTATCTGCCATCAGCGGCAACAGAGTAGAGGAAGACAGGTGCTATAAAGAAAAGCGCTGGTGATGTATAACGGCATCGCTAGCAGACATAAATTATAGCCCATGTTAGGCTTATTTAGGTCTGTCTCGAATACAGGACATAAAACAGGGGCTTGATTGGAATGCTGCTCCATCTCTCTGACAGTGCTTAGAAACTGATGGAAAGAGCGTACAGTGAAGGGTGGATCAGGATGCTCTGCAAAGGAGGTCATGTACTCTGAGATCAATACTGAGAGTGTGTGTGTGTGTGTGGGGGGGGGGGGGGTAGCGTTATAGTATGCAAGCTGAAGAGGGTTGTTAACAAGGGTTGTAGATGAGTGAAACATGCATTACCATTTATTTATAATAAATTTGATATTATTTTATTTAAAAAACGTCTGTCTATAATAAATCGACAATAGCCAAAAAATAGCCTTTTTTTTCTTATTGAGAGATTTATCTTATGATTTTATCAGCAGCTTACATATTAGGCTACTTACAGTTAGTATGAACCGTGCATTCATTTGAACGATGACAGCTACTGCCTGGTGGGTTGATGCAGTGCAAGTAATTAAAAAAAATTAAATAACGCAATATAAATAATGCAGTCTGCTGTTCCAACTATAAATATGATATTGGCGCTTAAAACGTAAGCTCAAGCTTGACAAGCGAGAACCAATGAGGTTCGTTCTCATGTTACGCAGCACGTTTGAGCTTTAGCAAGAACCAATGAGGTTCATTCTCGTGTTACGCAGCACGTTTGAGCTTCTGCAAGAACCAATGAGGTTCATTCTCGTGTTACGCAGCACGTTTGAGCTTCTGCAAGAACCAATGAGGTTCATTCTCGTGTTAAGCAGCACGTTTGAGCTTCTGCAAGAACCAATGAGGTTAATTCTCGTGTTACGCAGCACGTTTGAGCTTCAGCAAGAACCAATGAGGTTTGTTCTCGCACCTCAAGTATGTTCTGTTGAGTTTCTGTTTATGTTTGCTTATGAATGTTTATATGTGAATAAAAACCTAAATTCAATTGTTCATCATATAAAGCGATCGAGTCTCTCCAATAAATTTGGACTAAACCGCTCAAATCATACGGATTTGTTTTATGGTCTATTTATGAACTTTTTGAAGCGTCAAAGTGGTAGTTGCTTAACTGTCTATCAAAAAGATCTTATAGTACATCCTGATCGTTACATGGCTACTTAACTAATAAAAAAAAGATAATGAATGGAAACATAAAATATGAATTGTTAAAAATAATTGTATATGTGAGAAGACTGCTATATAAGAGACTTGAAACAATGTAGGACAGCGGTTGCCAGGGACAACAGTCGAAATATACCATACAGTTTAGCTTATACAACCACAGAATGTTGTGCCTGACCAATCAGAATCAAATCTTCCACAGAGCCATGTAATAATTTATTAATAATGTGATAATGATTCCAGATCAGCTCTTGATTCTAGACGCAGTATTTTCAGGGGGCAGAATCTTAAATATTTGTTATTCGGTAATCTTTCAAAATCAAAAACATTTACAGGTGTCGAAGGTATTGCATGTGCTCTCAGAATTGTGGACCCCACTCAATGCACATAAATGCAATCTTTATTTTTATGCTACCATACATTTGATACTTGCAGATCTTACGTAATCATGTTGCTTTGCGATTTTGCTTGCAGACTCATTTAAAACAATCACCACACATTATTATAGCTACTAACAAATTATCTTTGGCCATTTTTATTTTCAAAAAAAAATTGAGCACACTTACTGAATTAGCATTTTACTCGGGTTAGGCCTATTACTAGAGATGTGTATGATTCTTTTAGCTCAGTATGCACATTGCATCTTAGATTTCATTTCAAATCAGCTGCATTCAGATGCATTTGGACACATTGGAGCAAAACAAAGAAATTGAAACAAGCAGCTCAGCTCAGGTTGATTTCAGTCAAACAGCACCTCATAGTGGTAATTTGTGAATGTGTGTTTACCATGTGCACCGTGGTCTCACACAGGCTATCACATTCTGGCACGATGCTGCGTAAATACTGTAAGAACTACCCTAGCTTGTCATCACGCAAAATAGACACTAAAGCTATTTAAATTCCCTGACTCAGACTAATTTCGCAGCGCTAACTCTTCCTTCTGCCTTAAAGAGGGATTCACAAACACTTAAGGCTAACGGATTAGGTTGTGTAAATGTGTGTTTGCAAGCGTACATGTGTTGGGAATGTGCTGTGATGAAAAGCGGCTTTGTTTACGGTTACAGAGGTGTCAAGTTATAGTCGGGCCAAGCAATTTGCACCGAGCTTCAATCTGTCATAATGGCAGCTGGTGCAGCAGGTCCTCAGAGACTTCTCCTGAAGAGAGTGTGCTTTTTTTGTTCTCTTTATTTAGTTTACTGTGTCTTATGATTAAAATGTCAAAAAATAAAAGATTGTCAGCAGCCTTTGCGGTGTTGAACTCTACCTTTCCTCGTGCTTTCCTCAACCGTGTTTCCTAAATGACAATTGTGTGGGGCAATTCAGAGATTCTGTATTGCACAGATAATTGCCATTTAGCTCCACTTTTATTGGTTGCTTTATACAATGTCTGAGTGTCACATATCTCTCTGTGGTATCAGGTTTATGTAATCAATTGATTTAGCCAAGTTTGCCACTTTGGTCACTTTACATCTGAGCTAGACAATCTTTTTCTTCTCTAAGTAGGTGATCGTGGCCAGAATAAAAATGAAGGCTTCATATCAATGGTCTGAAGTACTGCATAGCTCCCTGAAACCAGATTTGAACAATCAACAAGGTATTAAAGCCAGATTTGAAGATTATGACGACTCAAATTGTGATCTGTTCCTCACATTAAAGGGATAGTTCACCCAAAAATCTAAATTCAGTCATCGTTTACTCACCCTCAACTTGTTCCAAACCTGTATACATTTATTTGTTCTGTTGACCACAAAGGAAGATATTTTGAAGAAAGTTTGTAACCAGGCCGCTTTGAGGCACCGTTAACACACACACACACACACAAATAAATACTAGGAAGTCAATGGTGCCTCAGAACTGTTTCACACATTCTTCAGAATATCTTCCTTTGTGTTATATGTGGACAGAACACAAAGCTTCAGGACCTCAGATCAGCTCTTCATGAAACTTTTTGGACCTTGAAAGCCACTGGTCACCATTGTCCTTCATTGTTTAAATGAAAAAGAACAGGACTTTCTGATAAATAACATGTTGTGTTACGACTGAGGACATCCAGTTCGAACACATCTGCAGACATTCGCAGACCAGTCACTTAAACAACAGCGAACAGTGAGAGAATTCAACAGGATCCTAAAATAAGGAATTAGGTCAAGTGTATTTGCTGAATTGTCCCTTCCTCCCAAAAGCATAAATTCACTCAAAATCTTCCCTCAGTTATGCATACTAAACTACAGGCGCGCGCAGCAGCCGAGCAGATCCCAGAGCTGCTGAACTGTGGATGTGGTCTCACGTGTTAGTCACATCACGTTCTGCTTTATTATTATTGTTGTGCTCTAGAGGAAGCCATTTAACCCTAACTTGCTGTGCTTCTCCAGTGGGGATTCCCCTGCAGTCGTTCTACGCAATAACTGCACAGAAGTGAACACTCACTAATTCCTTCAGATCTAATTGATGGGCTCATCTCATAACTGCTTAAGATAGCTACTGCACTGGGCCTTAGTGTATGTAGCTTTTGGAGAAGTTTCACTAGAGGCCTTGTGTTTGTGGAGTGTGACCACAAGCTCTTTAATTCATTATATAGGCCATAGGCAAGAAATGGGGGCTTATGAGGGACTTGCGCAGATTCATAATTCATATGGGGTTTAATTGTGTTTACAGATTTGTTTAGCATTCTATTTTAATTGAATGCTGTTCTTTTGATCTTTCTATTCTATGAACTACAGTACCGCGGTTTAAAAAAAAAAAAAACATTAAGCAGCAACTGTTTTCAACATTGATAATAATAAAAACAATGTTTATTAAGCACCAAATCAGCAAATAAGAATGCTTTAAGAGAAGAAGGATCATGTGACACTGAAGACATGATGATGCAGAAAATTCAGGTTATTTTCAGTTGTAATAATATTACACAATATTTGACTATTTCTGATCAAATAAATGCAGCCTTGGTGAACAGAAGCAACTCCTTTTAAACACATTAAAATAATATATATATATATATATATATATATATACTGATCCCAAAACTTAAAATGGTTTGTGTGTGTGCGTGAGTGCGTGCGTGTGTGTGTTCTGGTAAACCACATTATGGGAACATTTTTTGGTTCCCTATGAGGAAAACAGCTTATAAATCATATTAAGTGATGTTTTTTGAAAATGTTTTTGAAAAAAAGTTTTCTGTGATAGGTTTAGTGAAAGGGGATAGAATATACAGTTTTTACAGTCTAAAAATCATTACGTCTATGGAAAGTCCCCATAAAACATGAAAACACAATGTGTGTGTGTGTGTGCGTGTGTGTGTATTATTATTCATATTGTTTGCATCACACATGTCTTAGATGTAATATCTGATGTAATTATATTTTGCATGTAATGACACATACGGTGGGCTTGATGAAGCAATAAGCACTGTCAATATAATGTGTTTTGCCCTGTGGGGAATCTAGTGCTGTGTCAGAGCCCTGGGAGGCCAGTGTGCCAGTGTGCCTCTGGGTAAACACACTGCACAGCTGTTTGATTGATTACCAGCGAACCACACTTGCTTTGATTAACAGCCAGTCTCCAGCTTGTCACCCAAGTATCTGGTGTAATTTCTTCCTTTTTACTTGTCAGCAGATTGAGAGTGTGTAATTTTGACCAGTGCACTTGTCACCAATCCCGAGGGGATATAAGCGGTAATCACATCTCGATTAGGGAGCGGTACACTGCAAATTACTCCATGTTGGTGTTGTGACAGTGTTCATTTACACAAGTTGAAAGATGGAAATAGATGTCTTCTGAGTAATGTGCAAGATACAGGCCAAGCGACCAAATTACTAGCGTAATTAAAAACTTTTTTTTTCACGGACCATTGATGCCTTACAGTTGGGTACAACTGGCAAAAAGTCAAAAGATCTGAATCCCGAAAGATCAAATGAGTTCTAAATACAAAATAGTTTACTTGTTCTGTAAGACGTCAATAGAAGCCATAAAGACTAGAAAGCAAAAAGGTATTAGTGAACAACTAACAACTAACACATTAATATGAGTATCTATAGCTCTCGATTTTAGGTTAAAAAAAAAATCTGTCATAATCTCAGCTGTTTTCCATACAATGAAAATTCATAATGACCACATTGGTTAAGCTTCAAAAATGAGGGAATTTTTTTAAAAGGTAATTTTATATAGTTCAGATGGATGGATGGATGGATGGATGGATGGATGGATGGATGGATGGATGGATGGATGGATGGATGGATGGATGGATGGATGGATGGATGGATGGATAATTAAACAAGTGTACATTGTGTATATAATAGTGTACATTGATTCAAAAACTACATGTATTTCATAACAGCTTATGTATCCCACTGTTATGCGATTCTCTTTTTTGTCACTATGTACAGTATATTTATCTTCTTACTGTACGGTATTTACAGTACATTCATCATATAGTCTATTTGTCGTCTAGTAATTCTAGCATATACATCAAAGCTGAGTATTAAGCCCCTCGAGGTTGTCCACTGGTTTACAGGAGCTTTGACTCACAGGCACGAAGAATTCCAGGCCTGTAATACTCCCAGGCTGTCCACTTTATCACAAGACCGTGTTGATTCACCGCTGACACGCAGCCAAGGCAAGGCCCATGCAAACTTTCACCTTTTAGAAGTATTTATTCACGTCGTAACACAGGATCTAGTGCCATTAATTGGACGTCACCAGTGCACCAGGGTCAAGTCAACAGAGAAGACACTGTGTTTGCAAGATTCTGGCTTAAGACCGTAAGAATTCACAGTCGACAAGTGGGAAAGGACCAGCTATTGGTGTAACCCCTAGAGAGAGAAAGAGACAGGACGAAAAGACAAGGACACTGAATATTAGGCGGAGACGGGGAAACCGCGTTGCCTAATGGGTAACACGAGAATGTACGAAAAACACATTGAGCGCGAGGCAAATAGCTCGCCGATTAGCTGTTGGATCGGGGGGAAATTGAAGCATATATCGACTGCAGCTGTAAATAGAGACGTCTCGGTTTTCAGCGCCCCACCCCCACCCGGCTCAACCTCCCCTCACAGATCACATGATGTACAGAAAATACCATTCAGGCCACCCACTCACTCCTCTCTCTCTAATGAAGACTCCTCTGGTAGTACATCCAGGTGGATTTGGAGTGACTGGCAACTGCAGGCTTAATATAAACCTAATACACGCGATCAGTCGTTTATATGGTACTCGTGATATGCCATTCCTCTAGGTAATATGTCAGGCTTTTTGGGCAGAGTTCAAGGTTGGGATTGTTCTGGTGTCAGCTTTCAAAGTGAAGATCAGGGTAACATTTGTTTGGATTATACAATTGAGTCAGAGCTGCGCTCCACTCACCTTGGCCACTGCTATAGTCACTCAGATGTGCTTTACAGAATGCAATCTGTAAAATGTACTCATAAATTTGCTAAATGTAATATAGGGATTCATGATCAGGTTCAGTTGCAAGCTAGAAACACTGTCAGTGTGAGAGCACGATGGGTGTGTGTAGCTTCTGCTCTGAATATATGCGTCTTCTGCGTCTGGTGGGAATGAATGTAAGGACAAAAATAGTCATAACTGGCAAACATTATAAACATTCAAAATATTCAACTTTATTTGTATAAGTTATACAAGATTCAACCATTTTTTTGAAGTCAGTTTAATGTAATTTAAGTTTAAATAACTTAAAAATCCAAGTTGGTTGTACTCAATAGCAGACTTAAAAGATAATTCCACGAAATGATTATTAACTCGACGTGCAACAAGATAAGCTGTTTCCTTGTCAGTGTTGGTGCTTCTGCAACAATATATAAAGTGTATTCTTCATTAAAGATACAACCGGATGCAAACTGAATCACAACATTATAAACTTTGATTTGAAGCAAAAACGTATTTGAAAATTGGACAAAAAGACAAATACTGTGTCCTCAAAAGCTTCAATAGGGGAAAGAACAATGGCTAAACTGATTTAAAGGTGTTGAAATGTAAATGAATAATTAATAAATGATTAATGAAGAAATAAAGATATAGACAATATATCTTATTTATTGCAAAATATGCACATATGTACGCACACAAATGTTTAAATATAGCGACAACATTGAAATAACAATAACAATCAAATAACACGTCGTACGTTTATTACATAAGTATATATATTTATTTACATATTTAAGTAACAAAATTAAATAAAAATGATGAATCAATATAAAACTTGATTTCAAGATGTTTATTACATAGAAACAATATAAAATGTATGTTTGTATAGCTTAGTGTAATGTCGCTGCTCTGGTTTCAAATATTTATTGCCGTTTTATGTAAGTTTACTGTTTTAAGAATACTGCAAGTGCACCTGGCATTGTCAAACGTGAATTTGGAAGAATATAAAACAGTGGTAGCCGTGTGATTGATTTCTGGAAGCAATTCATTTTCCCCACACACAGTGACTTAAAATGAATCAGGCCTTGACCTGCAGGAAGCCGTCTAACACCCGGCACTGGTTATCATTTAGCCATGGGAGAGCTGGTTAATAGACTCTTGAACTAGATTTCCAACATAAACATACCACTGAGAAGTTAGCACATGAGTACAAAACATAAAAATAAGTTTCTCTGTGATAGAGCAAAAAAAGGGCAGCCTGTGGAAATTTCCATGCAGCGGTTTAAACAAACGAGAATTTAATCCAGTCGGAGAAACCAAAATAAGATTTCAGGTTTTGATATGAATTGGTGCCTGAAATACTGTATGTATTCCCTCTAAGATGCTATGGCATTGTGTTTGTTATCAAAACCATCAGTTGGTCATGCTCTTAGATCATCAGTTAAACTGTCACGGACAGAAAAAGAAAGCATTGGTATTTACAGATTATCATGATGAATCATCGTATTTGGAAATTAATATTTGCATGCGCGACATGACAGTTATAACTGCAAGATGCAGCAATTCCAACTGATGAACTGAAAATGTATCCTCGCGAGCTGCAATTCACAGATAAGCTGTTGACATTTCATTACGCACATATGCTATTTTCTCCCCAAACACTGTGATAAGTCTAAAAAAAACTACTCTACATGTCCTCTGCACAACAATATACATGTAGAATGCTGTTATTTCTTCCCAAAAAGGCTTAGAACAAACGTTTCATGTAATATTCTCAGTCATCTCACATCTTATTAATGTTGGGTTTCTTGCTCACTCCAAAAGGTTGTCCAGTCATATCTGAGATGGTGATGGAAACTCATATACTGTGTTTAAATGTGTCATTTTGGAGGTGAGCTAAAATTAAAATCATCAACAACAAGACATATTTGCCTATAGCTAAAGTATTGTGTTAATACCCCTCTGCATGCAGCACTTAATAGACCAAAATGTTGTACACTCGATAAATGGGAACAGGAATTGTGTACTGGATCGTACAAAAACTGGCCTGGAGCATACATGGATGGATTAGATTACACAAACAAACAACCCAAAACATAATTTCTCATCAAAGGCGCCAGAATGCTGTTCCGGATCGTTTCGGCTCAATTTGACCCCTGCTGGCCCTTGTTGAACTGCCAACTTCAACCTGGAACTAGAGCAACATCAAAATGATTTTGAGGTACAATATTAGCATTCTAGGATTTAGTGTAATTGCACAGTTATTGCAATGTTTAAAGTGTTTTTATATTTCAATTTCCATAAACGGGCTGCAATTATATGACGACAACATCATGGTGTGTCAATAGATCTGGATTACCTTGACGCAATGTGTAAGTGACAAACTTTTCCCACCTTCCAGTAACCTCTCCACAGCCAGTCTTCCCTAAAAATAACTGCTGATTTACATGTTGTCTGGAGTTGTGTTCTGTGCAAGCTGTGCCGGAATGGCTGCCCTGAAGCTGCTGTAAATCAGGGGTCCGTGTTAGGGCTTCAGTGGGTGACTTTTGCCACTCGAAGGGTTTGACACCAACAGTTGCTTACAACTCATCGAGACACTCTAGACGAGGACTAACTAGAAAACCAATTGCTTCCTGGGAGGCATGAACCGTGCAAACATTAGCTGTAAAATAAAGGTTTATGTATAGTTGTTCGCCACAAAATGTTGATTTTCTGGGCCATTGGAGCAAAAATAAAACATATCAGAAAGCGTCTAGAGTGCTACATCATTTTGTTTAAATTTGCTTGGAACTTCAGTTATGAAGACTCAATTATACTTCAAAATCAGTTCCATATAGCTAGTGAGAAAAAAAAAGATGCCGTATCACTGTTACAGTCCAGATGATGGTAATAAACAGGGTTATGTCATCTATTTTTATAGAACAAGAGGGGGTGTGGATGATCAAAAAACAATCAAATAAGGGAAACGACTGAAGCGCTGACAGGTTGTCAAATTGGGAAAAGTGTGAATGATGAGTGAGAGCATGTGATGGGGGAGGGTAAATAAAACCCACATGTGGGATTGAGGAAAACGTGGTTCCCATAAAGTCTTGCTCACCACCGCCAAATCAAACATGGTCTTTGTGTACAGTATGCCTGACCTTTCTCTCTAGCTAAAGCATAGACTTATCTTTTGATATTGTAATATTTCTTTACTGTAAAATCATTTAATTTACTTTACTTTGTGTGTTAATAATATTATTACAATGTGGTTCATTAGTTGACATTAGTTGACATTAGTTAGCATACATTAGAATGTATTAACTAACATTAACTAGCAATGAGAAATACATTTGTTACTGTATTTATTAATCTTTGTTAACATTACTTAATAAAAACACAGCGGTTCATTGTTTGTTAATGTTAGTGCACAGTGCAATAACTAATGTTAATAAGATTTTAATAAAGTATTACCGGAAGTAAATGTTGAAATTAACATTAACAAAGATGAATAAATGCTGTATATGTGCATTCGTTATTTCATGCTAACTAATGTAGTTAACTAATGTTCACTAATGAACCTTATTGTAAAGTGTTTCAAGTTTACTTTCAAGTTTACTTTATTTATAAAGCACATTTAAAACAACCTTGGTTGACCAAAGTGCTGTACAAGATAAGATACATCTAAGATAGAATCATTACAAAAATTTAAATCAACATTCACAAGACATTGAACGCAGACGAGTACAAATAGGTTTTTAAAAGTTTTCTGAACTCAGACACTGTGGACGCTGTTTTGATATATACTGGCAGCTTGTTCCATAGCCTGGGTCCAGATATCGAAAAGGCTCTGTCACCCCTGCATTTCAATCTGGATCTGGGTACTCGTATCAGATAATTGGTCTGTGATCTGAGCAATCTGACTGGTTTGTGTTCCATAACCAGCTCAGTAAGGTATAGAGGAGCGAGGTTATTTAATGCTTTATACATAAACAACAATGCATTAAGTGTTACGTATTATTATTATTATTATTATTGTATGTATTAGGTCTAGAAAGAAGATATGCAAACAAATGAGCCCTTCATGGCAAGATTTAGACATGCGGTGGTTGAATTATACAGTGTATGTTTGACTGATCAAAAGTAATAAATCTTATCTCATATAACCACTATATTCCTAGTTCACAAATATTGGTCTTCATTGAAATAAATTTCTTGTAATGACTCGTCTTTGTTATTTAATCCAGATAAAAATGTGCATGGCTAATCTCTTTATTTGCAGATTGTTTAACACCTTGAAATCCGACTTTTCCCACTTCCATCCTCATTTGCGCATGCACCAGAAATGAACACCCTGGGAAAAATAATTGACTTTTTAATTCCCTACAGATGTTTTAATTAATTAACAAGTGAGGCGGTTCAAGATAGAGAATAATGCTGGATCAAGACAATTACAAGTTGCATATTATGTTGAGGCCAATGTTTTTTATTAATTCATGCAAAAGATTGCATCTGTTTAATTTCGTTAATATATTAAAACAAAATATTAAAAGTAACATAAATGTCTTTAAATATGTATTCTCAATGCTAACAAACATAAGTAATTTAATGCAAAAAATTACATATTCTGTTAGATCTTATAATGGGTGTATATGTTAATTAATTAGTTGACTTGCAGCATTCAGTTTACGTCTTCCTTTTGAACTTCAGAACAGAATACAACAGAGACAACAATGCAGAACATTATAGTCGTGCAACATGGCATTCAGTGTGTATGGCAATGCTGTAATTCTCTGAACATTGTTCATTTACTACCAGCTGTGTTCATGTCACAGGTCGAGGTGGGCCAAGCCAGACTGCACCCACCCCTAGACCAGGATCACCCTGAGGAGCGTGTCAAAGGAGGAGGCAGGAGACAGGAATAAAAAGAATGACAGGCTTTATTAAATATAAAAACAATTTGAAAATCCTAATCTAAAATTCCTCTTCCTTCCTCTTCCCAGGAATCCAAGGCAAGTGGGGGGTCAGGCTCACTTCCTTCTGGCGCTGGTGCCAACTCGCAGTGGTAGGTACTGAACAGGTGGGTATCGCAGGTAAGTAAATGAGTCAGGCTTACTTCATTCTGGCTCTGGTGCCAACTCGCTGAACAGGTGAGTATCACAGGTGAGTATCGCAGGGGAGTAGGTGGATCAGGGCTCACAGGAGTTGTAAAGGGCGGGCACTTCGCACCATACAGGTGGGTTTCAGGGCTACAGCAGACTCAAGTCGCAAGCGGAGCGGGGCTTTGGCTGGCACAGACAGAATCAACACTTCAAATAGAGGTGAACAGCTCTCACATTGGTGGTAGGAGACAGAGTCATAAGCTGAGCAGGGCTTTCACTGGAGCAGACAGCACACAAACTTCAAGCAGAGGTAAACAGTTCTCACGTGTGTTGCAGGGGACAAAGTCACAAGCTGAGCGACGTTCACTGGAACAGACGGAATCAACACTTCGAATAGAGGTGAAAAGCTCTCACAGGGGTGGCAGGAGACAAAGTCATAAGCTGAGTAGGGCTCTCACTGGGACAGACAGCATAAACTTCAAGCAGAGGTAAACAGTTCTCACGTGTGTTGCAGGGGACAGAGTCACAAGCTGAGCCGGGCTTTCACTGGGACAGACAGCATACAAACTTCAAGCAGAGGTAACCAGTTCTCACGTGTAGTGTGCACACGGGGGCTTTTCCTTCTGACATCCAACAGGTGACTGCAATCGATCTTGCTAGACTCTTATGATGGACGGTAGACCAGCATAACACATGGGGAGTGCACGGCGATAAAAGGTAAATCTTCCACACACACACGACAGTCCAATTCCAAACATGCAACGTGATGGGAAACGTCAATTTCAGCACTACAAATCCACTCTTCAAGTGCAAAGTAAGGCCAACACTCACCCAGAGGTCTCGATCTGAAGAGCCGATGATAGTCAGAGTTGGGACAGATGCGGTGAATAATTTCCTCACCACTACAAGCGGCTTCACTTCGCTGGTTTCAATGGACGAGGGGGGAGGCTAGAGATCGACAAGGAATCAGTCTATTTCACTCAGTGCGATGTATACAACGTGATCCAAGCACTTCAAACCAGTATCCAATTTAGTGTAAAAAACATGCGTTTATGAGATTCAATTTGTCAATCACTCATCTCACTCTTTCCCAGTCCAGACGACGAATTCCACTCTTCAAAACTGCCCTCGGATCCCACAAGCAACACTCCGCTTCTTTCACGATGGTCCTTCAGCTGCAACACTCCACAAACATTTCCCAACAGGAGAGAACCACACCAGATCGCCGGGGGAAGACAAAGAAACAACCACACAACGCGGAGGGAGAACACACAGGAAGAATCGACAACCTTGCTATGGCCTCTGTACTTCCTTTTTATAGGGTTGCCCCGCCTCCATAATCCTCTCACAGATCGCCACATCAGATCCTCCGCACCAGATGTCAATCGGCCAATCAGTGCCGTTATGGAAACATACCGCGCAACCCGGAAGTGGGCCGGTGTTACAGTAACACCGTTCCGGGCGGAACACAATTCCAGCGGGAACTCAGTTCCGCTTTGCTTTCGTCACCTCGTGACATACCCCCCTGCCAACCCGTTCTAGTCCCTAGAACAGGATCCAGTGACCCAGTCTCCATACCTCGCTGGGGGCTGGCCTCGGTTGTTCCGCTGGGACCGCCTCGGTGGTGAGGCCGGCTCCACTTGACGGGGCTCTAGGCCCAATCCCCTTGGGATCACTGCCCACCCCACCAACGAGGGCATTGGTGCCGCTACGGCCGTAGGCTCGTCTGCTACCAGTTTCGGGTAGTTGGGGCATGGGCGAATCAGATTCCGGTGCAGCACTCGTTCGGGACCGGCTCTCCCCTCCGGACGAATGGCGTATACAGGCTGCTCGGGATGTGGCTGTCGTTGAACGACATAAGGGCGGGGCTCCCACCGATCGCTCAACTTCCCTTTCCCTTGGCGACGGTTATCCCTCACCAGAACTCTCTCTCCTGGCAATAGCGGTGCCTCTCGTGCCGTCCGGTCATACAACCTTTTATTCTTCACGGCTGCTTGGTTTATCCGGGCCGAGACCTGTTCGTATGCGGCGTGAAGACGCTGATGGTGCCCTGCCACCCAATCTGTCAAGCTGATCCCCTCTTCTGCTGGCGTGGCCCCCAACAGCAGATCGGTAGGTAGTCTCACGTGCCTCCCGAACATCAAATAGGTCGGGGCATACCCGGTGGTGCTATGCACGCTATTATTGTACGCCTGGACCAACGCCGGAAGTTTATCCACCCAATGGCCCTGCTGTTCCCCCTCCAGGGTCCCCAGTAGGCTCAACAAGGTCTGATTGAATCTCTCGCAGCTTCCGTTCCCTTGCGGGTGGTATGGGGTCGTGTGGGTCTTTTTGCACCCATACAGCTGACACAGCTCGTGCACTACTCGGGACTCGAAGTTGGGACCTTGGTCCGAATGGAAGATTTCGGGACACCCGAACGGCTGGATCACCGACTTCCATAAGGCGTTGGCGGTGGTGATAGCGGTCTGATCCAAGGTAGGGATGGCCCAGGCGTACTTAGTGAACAGGTCGGTCACCACAAGAATGTTCTGTATGCGGTCCACCGGCCGGCCCAACGTTAGGAAATCCATGGCCACGATGTGCAGTGGGGCCCTAGCTCGGATCGGCACCAACGGAGCCCGCACTTCCTTCCTTGCCTTGAAGAGCACGCAGCGGGGGCACCCCTGGAGGTAAGCCCTCGTGGTTCCCTCCATCCCCGGCCAGTAGAAGTGTCGCCGTATCAGGGACATTGTCCTCTCCAGCCCCTGGTGTCCCAGGGCATCGTGATAGGCCTGCAACAAGGGCTGACGCTGTCCCTCGGGAACCACCACCTGGCAGATCTCTTCGCCCAACGTCGGGTCCTGAAGGGACCTACACATCACCTCTTCTTTTAGAAAGAGTCTCCCTCTCTGTCCCAGCAGTCCTCGTACCATCTGTGTCAGGGCCCGGCGTTCCCCGCCCTCGGGCCACGTTCCTTGCCTCAGCCAAGTTCCTACCAGTCTCACACCTTCGTCCTCTTCTTGCCACCTCCTCCAACGCTGTGGGTCCCATCCCCACTGGGCTGGGGGTTCAGCCGGCGGTTGACCTGGCGCCTCTACCACGCCCACCATCAGTCCCTCCCCACTCGAGGATGGTGTTGGACTCACCGACCCAGCTTCCGGGAGTCGCGACAGCACATCGGCGTTTGTATGTTCTCTCCCCGGCCGATACTGCAGCTGGTAGTCGAAATTTGCCAATTGTGCCACCCACCTCTGTTCGACTGCCCCCAGCTTAGCGGTTTGGAGGTGCACCAACGGGTTGTTATCCGTTACGACCAGTACTTTCGCTCCCCACAGGTAGTCCTTAAATTTTTCACTCAGTGCCCATTTCATAGCCAGCAACTCCAGTTTAAAAGAACTGTAGTTTGCGTCATTTTTCTCCGTCGGATGTAAACTGCGGCTGGCATATGCAATAACCCTCTCTCTCCCTTCTTGCTTCTGAGCCAGTACAGCTCCCAGACCCAGATTGCTGGCATCAGTATATAAAATGAACGGCTGAGTGAAGTCGGCGTAGGCTAGAATCGGGGCCTGGAGCAACTCCTGCTTAAGTCGTTTGAAGGCAGCCTCACACGCTGCATCCCACTGGACTAGAGGAGACCCCCGGCCTCGGGGCCGTCCCGTGCCTTCCAACAGCCGATTTATGGGCTTAGCGATCTTGGAGAAACCGTCGATGAACCGTCTGTAGTATCCTACGAAGCCCAGGAATGATCTGACTTGGCGCACGGACTTTGGTGCAGCCCATCCCTGGACGACTGACACCTTCTCCGGGTCAACAGCAATCCCTGCAGCACTTACGACGTGGCCCAGATACTTCACCTCCTTCCGGAAGAGCTGGCATTTGTCCGGCTGGAGTTTTAACCCATACCTCTCCAGGGAGCAGAAGACTTGTTCCAGGTGTTGGAGGTGAGATCCAAAGTCCGGGGAGTAGACGATCACGTCATCCAGGTAGACTAGGACCGTCTCCATCAGTTGACCACCCAAACAGCGCTGCATCAGTCGCTGAAAGGTGGCTGGGGCGTTGCACAGACCGAACGGCATACGGTCCCACTCGTAGAGCCCGAAGGGGGTGGTGAACGCCGTCTTCTCCCGGTCTCTCTCTTCTACCTGCACCTGCCAGTACCCACTGGCCAGATCGAGGGTAGAGTACCAAGCCGCTTGCGTGAGACTAGTGAGGGAGTCCTCCACTCGGGGCAGCGGGAAAGCATCCTTCTTGGTCACCAGATTTAATTTTCGGTAGTCTACACAGAACCTCCATGCGCCGGTCTTTTTCCGCACTAGCACGATTGGTGCGGCCCATGGGCTACTGCTCTCCCTGATGATCCCCTTATCCAGCATCCCCCGCAAGAGGGTGCGGACCTCGGAATACAAAGTGGGGGGTACTGGCCGGTAACGCTCTCTACTGGGCGCGGCATCTCCAGTTGGAATCTGGTGCCTAACGGCGTCCGTGCAGCCGTAGTCTTCGTCGTGGGTGGAAAACAGGTGTTGCCATTTTGACAAGAATGTCCGAAGCTGTTTGGTCTGTTCCTCTTCCAGCCCCTCTCCCCATAGGGACTCTCCTCCCAGGTGGGCCAGCACCTCCTCCCCGGTTTCCTCCACATGATGTCCTGTCTGCACCAAGGCCACTTCCACCACTGTCGAGCTCACTCGACTGAATCTGACTCCTTCTTCCTCCCGGACTTGCTGTGCATCCACTGAGGTGACTTGAGCCAGACGCTGATGGCGGTACAAGTGGACAGGAAAAGGGTTCGAGTTCCGTACTTTGATGGAGACCAGGCCTCTTCGGACAGAGTTCAATCCCCGAGCGACTTCCACCTTCGAGCAATCCGGGTGCGGTTCTACCAGAACCCACTCGTCCGGGCGATAGAGTCGAGGAGGCAGCCTGACCCGGACCACAGCCTCGCTCCGAGCTGGAATAGCCAAAGCGTAGCGACAAACCACCCTCCCGGCGCTTTCGCGGCTCCCTTGTGCTTCGGCCAGACATACCCGACGACAATCGGCTTCGACACGGTCCCACTCCCGTCCTTCCGATGTCCGGGCTGCTTGAATTGGTCTGTTCCGGAACAACTCCTCCCAACACTCCGAGATCACGTTCATGCCCAGCAGAGCACGATGGGACCCAAGGCATGCGTCCCGTACGACCACCACTCCTTTCTGGGGTACGACAGTCCCATGTATCTTCAGGTCGGTTACTAAGTATCCAACATACGGGATATCGAGGCCATTAGCCCCACGCAAGGTCAGCCAAGGGACCTCCGTCATTGGCCGGTCCTGGCCGCCCAACAGTTCCCGAGACAAACTCTCCGAGAAGAGGGTGACTTGTGACCCTGTATCCAGGAGGCATTGTACTTCCAAGCCATTCACCTGGACCATCACCACAGGGCAACGCCCCACCAGATGCTCTCTGGAAGTCCTAGCTGAAGAAGGGTCCAATAAGGGGGTCCCGACCACTTGACCCACAGTGGCCGGTGACTCTAAAAACCCCCCTGCGAAGAACGGCGGGCATTACACTGGCGGAGGTAGTGTCCTGGCTCTCCGCAGCCGTTACAGATGGGGCGTCCTTGCTCGTCCCACTGGAATCGAGGTCCAGACGGTCGGAATGGACGGCGGTCTGGGGGTCGACTCCCATCTGAATGAGCCCGCTCTCGTGATGAGGAGAAGGAACGGGAGCGTTCTCGGCGGAGCTCTTCCATGACTGATTTAGACAACTCCGTCACTTGCTCACGCATCTCTCTCTTTAGCTCTTCGCGGAAGGCCTGCTTCCAATCTAACAGCTCAGGGGGCGGACGATCGCTGACCGCAGCCGCGGTCATGCAGTGGGGGGGATCTATACCCTCCGAGTGGTCTCGCTCAAGGGCTAGGGCTTCTCTCCGCAGGTCCTCAAAAGTGAGATCTGGTTCTCGTCGGAGCTGAACCCTCAAGCTCTGGCGTACGGGGCCCTCCCTCAATCCCAGTAAAAACTGATCGCGCAGTAAGGTCTCCTCACCTCCCAAGCCGTGGTCCTGTCTCCCGGTCAGTCTGGAGAACTGTTCCCTCAGCTGCAGCGCGAAGGCCCGGATGGTTTGTCGAGATCCTTGCTGGCAGTTGAAGAACTGTGTTCGGAGGACGGCTACCGGGGTGGTGTCCCCATACTGTCCCGTGAGGAAGTCGAAGATCGATTGTACCGTGGCTCGGGTTGCTTCCGGTGCTGCCTGCACCTCTCTTCTGGCTTCTCCTTCCAGGGAATTTAGAATGAACTGCACTCGCTGGGGGGCACTCAACCCTTGGAGTCCTGCCAGATAGTCGACCTGGGTCTTCCACATAGACAAGCTCACCTCCGACCCCGGGCCTCCGTACTTCTGGGCCCACGGGGCTCCCATAAAAATTGGCATGACAGGTTGCCGAGCTCCAGGCTCTTCCTCCTCCGCCATCTCAACCTCTGATCGCTCAACTCAAGGTGAATCCTGCCGACTACGCCAAAATATGTCACAGGTCGAGGTGGGCCAAGCCAGACTGCACCCACCCCTAGACCAGGATCACCCTGAGGAGCGTGTCAAAGGAGGAGGCAGGAGACAGGAATAAAAAGAATGACAGGCTTTATTAAATATAAAAACAATTTGAAAATCCTAATCTAAAATTCCTCTTCCTTCCTCTTCCCAGGAATCCAAGGCAAGTGGGGGGTCAGGCTCACTTCCTTCTGGCGCTGGTGCCAACTCGCAGTGGTAGGTACTGAACAGGTGGGTATCGCAGGTAAGTAAATGAGTCAGGCTTACTTCATTCTGGCTCTGGTGCCAACTCGCTGAACAGGTGAGTATCACAGGTGAGTATCGCAGGGGAGTAGGTGGATCAGGGCTCACAGGAGTTGTAAAGGGCGGGCACTTCGCACCATACAGGTGGGTTTCAGGGCTACAGCAGACTCAAGTCGCAAGCGGAGCGGGGCTTTGGCTGGCACAGACAGAATCAACACTTCAAATAGAGGTGAACAGCTCTCACATTGGTGGTAGGAGACAGAGTCATAAGCTGAGCAGGGCTTTCACTGGAGCAGACAGCACACAAACTTCAAGCAGAGGTAAACAGTTCTCACGTGTGTTGCAGGGGACAAAGTCACAAGCTGAGCGACGTTCACTGGAACAGACGGAATCAACACTTCGAATAGAGGTGAAAAGCTCTCACAGGGGTGGCAGGAGACAAAGTCATAAGCTGAGTAGGGCTCTCACTGGGACAGACAGCATAAACTTCAAGCAGAGGTAAACAGTTCTCACGTGTGTTGCAGGGGACAGAGTCACAAGCTGAGCCGGGCTTTCACTGGGACAGACAGCATACAAACTTCAAGCAGAGGTAACCAGTTCTCACGTGTAGTGTGCACACGGGGGCTTTTCCTTCTGACATCCAACAGGTGACTGCAATCGATCTTGCTAGACTCTTATGATGGACGGTAGACCAGCATAACACATGGGGAGTGCACGGCGATAAAAGGTAAATCTTCCACACACACACGACAGTCCAATTCCAAACATGCAACGTGATGGGAAACGTCAATTTCAGCACTACAAATCCACTCTTCAAGTGCAAAGTAAGGCCAACACTCACCCAGAGGTCTCGATCTGAAGAGCCGATGATAGTCAGAGTTGGGACAGATGCGGTGAATAATTTCCTCACCACTACAAGCGGCTTCACTTCGCTGGTTTCAATGGACGAGGGGGGAGGCTAGAGATCGACAAGGAATCAGTCTATTTCACTCAGTGCGATGTATACAACGTGATCCAAGCACTTCAAACCAGTATCCAATTTAGTGTAAAAAACATGCGTTTATGAGATTCAATTTGTCAATCACTCATCTCACTCTTTCCCAGTCCAGACGACGAATTCCACTCTTCAAAACTGCCCTCGGATCCCACAAGCAACACTCCGCTTCTTTCACGATGGTCCTTCAGCTGCAACACTCCACAAACATTTCCCAACAGGAGAGAACCACACCAGATCGCCGGGGGAAGACAAAGAAACAACCACACAACGCGGAGGGAGAACACACAGGAAGAATCGACAACCTTGCTATGGCCTCTGTACTTCCTTTTTATAGGGTTGCCCCGCCTCCATAATCCTCTCACAGATCGCCACATCAGATCCTCCGCACCAGATGTCAATCGGCCAATCAGTGCCGTTATGGAAACATACCGCGCAACCCGGAAGTGGGCCGGTGTTACAGTAACACCGTTCCGGGCGGAACACAATTCCAGCGGGAACTCAGTTCCGCTTTGCTTTCGTCACCTCGTGACATTCACTCTTTAGAGATCGTCATATACTGTATAAACGGAAACTTGTAAACCAAATGCAAACCATCACTGAAGGTGCAAATAAAACGTTTATTACATGTTTAACATAATATGGTCCAAATTGTTGCATGTATTAGTGCTTCCATTAACAAAATAATGTGATTGCCAAGTGCAAAGCATTGGCTTTCTAGCATTAATACTGTAGCAACATTTTAGTTACAGACAATCTGTTTCACAGTCACATTTTGATGAACTTTGCCAAATGTGAGAATAACTAAGACTGCCGTTCAAGGCTCAAGTTATGATTAGTTTTTATTCATGTATAGAGGGTTAGATAATTGGTAATAGTTAGTTGATTGTTTCACTGTATTGTAATTGTCTGTCACTGGTTCAGGCTGTTTTAACTTACCATACAATTATGCATATGTTAAATGAGTCGCAATGAGTGTTACGGTAATGAAGCAGTCTCAATAAGCGTGTGTTTTATGCCTGCTACAGACTGTGCGATTTCGGCAATCCTATAAGACCATTGCAAATTACAGTGTACAACATGGATTTAATAAACATGGGTATGACATGCATGTAGACTGTACGGTGATGGCACCTATTAAGTTAGTATAGAAGGATAAAACGTTATCAGCATGCGCTAGTGGTCAACAAATCGATTTTTTTTGCCAATTGTGGTTTTTATGTGCGCTAAAAAACAGGGAGAAAGTTAAGCAACTGATTGAAACACTGC
The DNA here is from genome assembly GCF_949152265.1 of Phoxinus phoxinus. Classification (NCBI taxonomy): domain Eukaryota; kingdom Metazoa; phylum Chordata; class Actinopteri; order Cypriniformes; family Leuciscidae; genus Phoxinus; species Phoxinus phoxinus. The sequence continues at coordinate 6,931,676 of NC_136886.1, forward strand.
TGGAGTTTCATTCAGTCGTCATCTGAACTGTAACAATGATTGCTTATCAGGATCTACTAAATGCTGGATTTACAAAAGTAGCCTATGTGAAGTTTGCATTGCTGCAGTAAACTTGCAAACCTTTCTTTAAGGGACATCACACCTAAACATGACGTTATACCAAATGAACTGTGATTGGTTGCTTTGCACGTCCTCATGGGCAGTCCTTGGCCAATGAAATCTGATATGGTTTCCAGACCCTCTGCAGTCAGTCTGAAGAAAAAAAAGGAAAATACATGGTTTTAGTGTCAAATTATAAGGATTTGTTATGTCATCAAATAATATGTCCTCAAGACAAGTGCAGTTACTGTTCAGCTTCATTCGATGCAGTCTTCTGACTATGAACTAACTTGTTCGATGTGAAAACAATGGACCTTTTTCACAGACGGTGATACTGCGTTTTAACAGTTATCAGCAAAGTTGAGTCGTAAGTTATTTTTATTAAAGGTTAGGTAGGTAAGAATTGTCTAAAGAACTTTTTTTTCAAATTGGCTTAAACTGTCTTTATATACCAATACATAATTAAAATGTAAGTACTTTGAAAAAGAGAGTATAAAAATTGAGTGACTATAGTGTATTTAATCTTCAAAAAACACAGCTCATTAATTCCTACCGGGACAAAAGAAGTGATTGGCTTGCTCGACTGTCACTCTCCGTCGCCATGACTACCGCCGCTATTACTGGCTCTGCCCACGTGCGTGCAGTCGCGCACCCGTTTTTAGGTGGGAGTGAATGGAATTAATGAGCTGTGTTTATTGAAGATTAAATACACTAGAGTCACTCAGTTTTTTATACTCTCTATTTCAGAGTACTTGCATTTTAATTATGTATTGGTATATAAAGACAGTTTAAACAAATTTTAACAAAAGTTTTTTTAGACAATTCTGACCTTATTTTTATCTGACCTTATCTGACCTTATCGGACCTTATCTGACCTTAAAAATTCCATATTTTATTTTAGTCATATTTTATCTGGGAAATGCTAACTTTAGCCTGCTAGCATTGAAAGCATATCCCACCCTCCCTGCAAATCCCCAACCAAAGCCATGGCTCCTCCAAAACACATGAACACAGGTAATCATGAATATATCATACATATTTATAAAAATACATTTAGACTGCTTTAGTGATTGCTATCATGAAGAGACTTAAAAACCAGCATTAAAAAAATTCAGCAGAGAAATACCTATTGCACCTTTATTTTTATTTTTTTATGTAACACTATACTTTCTATTATATTACCTTTGCATTTCTCTCTTCTGACCGCCGTTTTCAATCTCTCTCTATTTTTCCCTCTTTTTGAAAGTTGTGAAAACATGTAGGGAACACAACAAATAAATAGTTAATGTAGTCTCTCAAGTTTACGCAAATATGACGACTTCACCGCTTCTTAAAAACCCGAAATTCTGAAAAAGTTCTATATGTACGATTTTTTGTAACTGAGCACCTAATAACAATCAATCACTCATCAACAAAGAGCACGCTTCTTCACTGTAGACCTTCCTACATAACTTTGCTCAGTGCACAATGTTACCCATCCGTCCTGCTTCCATTTGTAGACCTAGCAGTTTAATGAGAAGGTAATAAAAACTGGTGACCCAGTGGCCTTTGTCGTTCATGACTCCAAGAGGATTAGCCATCTTTTCCCACATTTGACCATGTGTGCTCCAGGTCAGCCTTCACGTGGTTCTGCTGTTCAGAACATCCAATCCGTTACACTCGCAATTCAGTGGTTTATTAGTTGGGTTTAATTCCAAGTACACGGGAGCTGAACGCAGAGAATGTCAAGGAGATCACAGTGAAACATGAGTATCAACAAACTAACATGGACACACTAATGCACACTATACTTTTTACATCTAAAATGTGGCCGTAAACACATGCTGATAATTATGGAGGAGATTATATTTATGTTCTAACACAAATGCCTATTTTGTCTGGCTGAAATAAGAGTGTATCTTTCCTAACATCTACAGTAAATGCAATCTGTGCTCCACTCCATGGTTGTAACCAAATGATAAACTCACAAACATAATTACCTAGGGGATTGTTTACTAAATGAATATAATTATGTAAAAGAATAATGTCATGTATTTTATGATTGCCTATTTTTTCAAGGCTGCTTCATAATATGTCACATATATAAGATACGTGCATAAAGTCCAAAAGTTATTTTTTGCATTAAAAAAAAAACCTTTTAGGGCTTACCAATAAAATAAATAAAAAGATTAGGTGCATCACTCAAAAATAAAGGTTATTTATGGGCATTTACGGTTCCACAAAGAACCTTTAACATCATTTGAGCCTTTCCATTGCACTAAAGGTTTTTTATACTCTTAAAAATAAAGATTTTCACAAAAGAAAGCAGGTTTTTACAGCAATGCTATAGAAGAACCATTTTGGTGAACAACCTTTCAGTGAACAGTTCTTAAACTAACCATTATTTTCTAAGTGTAAAGAACATTTTAATAATCTAAAGAATTTTTCCAGTAGCCTATAAAAAAAAAAAAAAACATATTTTTTTTTTTTAATATGAGCAACAGTAAATGTCTTCTCCTCTACCTTACAATGGGCTTTACAGCTTGAGTCATTGAATGATCACTGATTATATATTAGAAAGCAGCTTGTAAAAATAGGACTTTGAAAAATATGTTTTAAAATCAGAACACTCTGTATTGTTGAATAGATCACAACATGCTCTCTGTGCAGCTAACGGCACATTAAATGCTTCATTTTATCAGTGACATCATTTTTGTATTGCAAATGATTTCTATAAAGAGCAGAAACATCAACCACACTGCTGAGATATCTTATTTTTATTATTATTTTTTTACGTTTTTTTTTTTTTTTTTCAGAATTATTGACTTAATCAATGCTGGTTGAGGCATAACGCCTAAAATAAACCGAATTCGACAAATCATTCCGGTATTTGACTGACAATCTGAAGTAAAACTATGCGCTTCCCAGGTAAGATCAAGATGAGATAATTTCAAAAGTAATTTTATAAAAGCTAGGTGTCAACAGAAATGAGGATTCTTCCCAGAGACCCTCCCTTCCAATAGGAGAACTTGCTTTTGGCGGAAGCCAAGGTTGAATACATGGAACAACACACACACACACACACACAACTCAAAGGATTTATTACCTTGGACAACTTGGAAGCAGCACTCAAATATCAGAAGAGACCAGAGCACGTTGAAAGAAGCAAGAGAGGAGCACAGAGAACTGTGAACAGGTATGGATTTTTTTTTAGCCTTTTTGTTGTTGTTGTGACAGTGCTGAGAGACATGCACAAAGAACAAGAAAACAATAAGAGCTTCATACCTTTGTATTGTGCCAAAGTCTCTCGCCACCCTGTGCACCTTGAACAGACACTTGTATTTCGTTCTGTTGGGTGCACTGAACTATGAATGTACTTTGACTTAATATAACGCCTGTGGAGTTTTTACAATGCAGAGCTGACAACCTCATGTTACTTTAAGTTCTGACACCTCTAAACTCTAAAATTATCTTCTTCTGGTTTAAAGACTTACTCCCTGTTTATAGACTTACTTTATACAGTCTCATAACATTATTGGACATAACATAGTTGTTTTAAATGCAGTTTTTTACAGCTAATTCGGTGGCCACACATCAGAATCGTTCGAGTTGGTCTTCCCGACTTGGGTTTCGGAGTCTGGAATCTGGGATAGCTGCTAGTCAGGTGGCATGAAGTCACATCAGAACAGTTGCAGAGATGTTCTAACTATAGATACAAGTATCACATCAAACGAAGCACATGTACATGAAGGATTTTGAGTCATTGGGTAGATGTCCATGACACATGAGCCATGTAACATATTTAAAATAATACAAATTATCTTCCTATGAATGATTAGTGAACTGATAAATTTCAGTGCTTTTGAGTTTTTAACCAATCATGCGAAAGATACTATTGTAATGAAAAATGCGATGGTGGGGAAAAAAACAGAGGAAGCATGCAAGTAATGTAACGTTCAATAATGTGGGATACTAATAAAGAACGTCTGGATTATAAAAGCTAGCATCTATTTCGTACCTGGATTCAATGTTCTGGTTGCTAAATGTGAAATGTGAATCATTCAAATGTCACTTACTAACTCTCAAAAACACAACCTCAATATATCATATTATACATATAATTTATAAGATACAGATTTTACCAAAACATCGATGTGACAGAAATGAAGTAGAAGCTGTGTGCAACAAGACCTTATGGAACAATAAAATCTTAATATGGGAGTTGCTTTAAAATATTCAGTGTGACTAGAAAGTGAATCCACAAAAACTGTAAATGCTGGCATCTGCATTGATGCTTTATGTGCTGAAGTGCTGAAAACACATCTGAACATTTTAAAGCTCTTCCTGAAATATAGAAACTAGAAATAAAAAACAAATTGGCTAAGCAATTATTATTTACCAGTAAAGCTTTTCACTGGCAGACGTTCATTTATCTTTAAATGTTGTCTTCTGGGAGCCACAGATTTGTATCTGCACACAGAGTTAAGAGGTGCATGGGGACATTTGAGAAGCCTGGAGAGTCTATCCACAGGAGCCATTTTAACTGGGCAAGGCTGAAAGGACAGAGGAAGAGATTTTATCGCCAATCAGAGAAATATAGGAGGGTGATAGACAGAGCGAAATTGGCTTTGCCTGTTACTAAAGGTCATTTTGCTCACTTAAACACCCTGTGGAATCGCATCTTCTGTACTCTAAATAAAGTACTGACAAGCAGGCTGATTTATAACGTGCTCATTTCCTCACCTAAAACATGTGTTGCTTCAGTCTAAGACCTGAGGGGCTCATTGCCAACCTTCCCTAAAAGGAAAATAAGGACTTAATGCTCACATCAATATTGCATTTAATGCATGCCTGGCTAGTGTGCTGTTTGAGAAACGTACTTATGCACTGCTGGGATTAGGCGATTACTAAAATAATCCCTGTTGTGAAAATTAGACGTATTTTTATTAACATTTTCCTCACGATGGTTAAATACCTCTAAATATTAGTCCGTTTTGGAAAGAGAATGTCATTTTAGACATTTCAGGTAGGCCCCTTGGCAAAGCCGAAAGTATAACTTACCCGTTGGTGTTCGCATAAATGTCTCCTTGCTAATACATTGTACGTTAATGATATGCATGCTATTCCTTTCTAAGTGGCTCTCTTACTGAACTTCGCCGGTTTCTCGAAATGTAAATAACTAGCGCCAACCGAGGGCTGCGCTAGGCTGGCATGGTAGCCTATCATTTGACAAATGACTGTGTCCTACTAAACATGTCAGCAGGGCAATTCACAGAGAGGAAAAAAGGGTTAGTGGTATAGTTTAAAACTTGAGCATGTCATTAGACTTGCTTTTCATATAGTCGTGTGAAGTGGTAGTTTACTCATGCACTGTTATTACTGCTATACAGCACGGCCTGCCGCTGGCATGTAATTATGTTTTGAAGCATGGCTTCTCATGCTTCATAACTTCTCATCGGTTTCTCAGCACGATGAAAATGTCTCCTTTTATGCAGCAGTTCTTCTGATCTGAGATACAGGTGGAGACCCCTGGAAGCTATACTAACACGGGCGAACTTTGCACAATAAACCAATCATTTTTAAAGTAAGATGGCAATACACCTACATTTAGGAGTAGAATGCCCAAGATGGCAGTGAAATGAAGTGCTTTCTTGTCCCCATATAAGCATGTCATTGCGCTGAGTGGTGTGAAGCTCAGGTTGCATGTAAACTGAAGACCCTCGGCTTGGCAAGCTTCAGTGTCGGGGTATTTTGCACAGGAGGGTTAGATGGCTCGTTTTCCAAAATGAGCTGAAGCCAATGGCTGCTTAGGACTTACTGAAAACTGGCATGGGTGTTCAAATAATTAGTCTTTCTGAATACCTTGTGCTGTAATCAGAGCATGTGCAACAGTGTTTCTCAAATGATTTGGTTCTAGCAGCCAGATTTTACAAAGGACGTCAAGACATCGACACAATACTGAAAGCGTTTCTCAAACAAAACTAAGGGAAATTGACCATTTTGTTTTGTACATGCCTCTTGAATTTGGATGGTTTTGTGCTCTCTGCCCAAAACAAAATGTGGCTGGCACAATCCATGTTTACTCTCGCTTAAACTGATCTGTATTTAATATAGTCTAGGTTTGTTTTACCAATGTCATTTCGTCCATGTTTTTGAGAATGGGTGATGTCTCAACCTGTGTGTGAATTTGGCTGCTTCTACTAAGTGAAAGCAAAAGCAAAATTTGCACCAAAATAACGTATTTGGCTGGGCGGGCAGCTGTTGAACAACAAAAGATACGGGAAGGGTATATTATCTCCTCCTTATTAAAAGCTTAATCTACTGATACCCTATCAGACCCACCAGGTGAGACCAGTGGCATAGATTTTGCAGTTTTTGGTAAAAATGTAACTAATTTTATGAATTGAACCTTATTGTAATGCATTAGGTATCATCAAATAACAATTAACAACATTTATTTTACAGCATTCATAAATCTAGGTTAATTTTGATATCTTAATTGATAAATATGTTTTTTTGCTAATAAGATAATTCATGGATAATGCTAATTTATGCAACTTTAAATGGTAGAAATGTAGGCAGAAATTAACACTCATCTATATTAATGATCTAGATTAATAAATGCTGTTCGTTTCAGTTCACAATGCTTAATGCAAATTAATTGTATGAACTTTATTGTAAAGTGTTACCATGACTTCAGTACATGGATGCACTTGTTCAACCTGAGGCTGATAATTATTAGCAAAATTTGTATCCGAAGCAGTAAAATAACTGGCATGGTGTTATTCATGATGCAACCAATTGAAATAATAGCTGGCAGGTTTAACGCCAACAGAAATGACAAGCCAAACCGTGCATAATGATGAGTGCAATGAATCACATGCATGTTGAAGGATGACACTCAAATGTCAGATTTCAGCAGCTTGTGATCCACAAAACGCTTGCATTTATATCCCATTATGCTCTGTGCAGTGTGTATAAGAGGCCAATCAGCATGCTATTGTGTATGGAATATGCCACTCGGTCAGATGACTGATGGAGCACAGAATGCAATTTCATAGAGTTATTTATGAAAAAAAGATAGCCACTGCATTAAACAACCTGCGTTGTTCTGTTTCTGAGATGAGATTGAGACTACCATTAGCAGGAGTCAACGACTGGAGTAGGACAAGAGTCATTGAAGGCCCTAGACAGATCATTCCAAATAAACAAGCTCTGTCCAAAACCTAGTCGACTGCCAACCTAGACTCCATTTCACATTGTTTGGCCAAGCTTTCATTGAGAAATTAACTTTCAATGAGGGAATCCTGTAATGAACTGCGGTGAGCTGCGTGAAGAATCTAAAAAATATATTATTCAGTACTGAAAACTATTCATGAAAATTGTTTCAAGTAAAGGGGCTATATGTAAGAATTCTCATGGATTAATCACTTTTTTGGTGCCAATGTTTAAAAAGCTTGCAATAAATCTTAAAAAAAATTAAACATCCTAGGTTGTCTAATGCCTGACTGATTTTAAAGGACTTTTTTAAGGTGCTCCTGAGAGTCTCTCTTCTGTTCAAGGACACATGAAATGAATGCTTGTAATGTTCAGGATAATGCCGAAAAAGCTATTACTGTATGTACTGTAATGTCAATATGTCATCCAAATAAAAGGGATTAATTCAAACACATAGCCAGATCTATAGTCTTTAGTCTATAATCAAACTCATAACAGTGTAATTTCATTTACCTCATCTGTCGACATGATGACAGTGAATTGCAGAGCTGGTGCAAACATATCCACATCACTAAGATCAGATGCTTTCTTAACTCTTTCCCCACCATTGACAGAATTTTCTGTCTTTCCGTGTTTTCACTGTTATATGGTAGGGGGCGCTTCTAAAAGAGGACTGAATTTCCGGGTCAAAACACAGGCAAAAAAGGAGCATGAATGCAAGCGCAAGCAATAGGTTGCTGGCTGCAGTTCACTTAACCACGACCGGTGTCACTAATGTCAATGGTTTGTAAATTCTACATATAGCCCCTTAAATTTAAAAATGACATATTTTACTGAAAAATTAAGTTGAGTGATATATATTGCATAGACTATTGCACTGTCATCTTAGCAACATGCTAACGGCTAATTCTATTGAAATCAATTGTGAGTGATTAACGCAACAAGCACTATTTGTGTGGTATGCGGGATAGCAATTCAGTCACTTATAAGGTTTTATTTCATTAGGATGCTGCCTTAGGCCCCTTTTACATTCAAGGATGCGTTCCTTTATTCACAAGGAGCTAGCTACAGTACCTTGTCATCAGAGGTGGAAAGTAACGGATTACATTTACTCGCGTTACTGTAATTGAGTAGTTTTTTTGTGTACTTCTACTTTTTTAAGTAGTTTTTAAAATCTGTAATTTTACTTTTACTTAAGTACGTTTTGTTTGAAGTATTGTAATTCGCTCCATTTTTAAATCATATCCGTTACTGAGTAAAAAATAAATAAAATAATAATTTACAAGGGGGAAAAAAAATCGCGCTCCGGAAACTACTACATTGATTGAAGGGCGGGAGAACCGTCTATGGCGAGAACAAACGCGCAAAAAAGGTGATGCAGACCCAGCTAAAAGTGAAACGCTGTCGAATTCTTATGAAGCGAACCATATGGGCAGTATGTGAATACTTTAGATGTAGGAAAAACGCGTGGTTGTCCTCGAGGATAGATATCCAATTTGCAAAAAATGTGGACGCAATGTGGCTGCAAAAGGAGGAAACATAGAACACCATCCATCCGTGCAGATAAAGGTATGTCCCGTTTGCAGAGTGAATCCCCGAATCCAAAATCCAAATGAAAATTCAATTTACATAACGCAGGTTCCACGTAAAACACGCAATGATGTAGGCTATATGAATAAATTGAAAGTAGAGCTGTGCAATAAATCGCGACATGGTCTCTGAATATTAAAGCGCAAAAAGACTGCTATGCAAATATGCTTGTTCTGCGTGCCTCTGTGTGAATGAGCTGCGTCGCGTCTGTAGCCTACTACATACTTAAGTATGCCTGATGCTCATTGTGTTTTCAGCGTCTCACAAACAATATGAGGACATGAAATAGGCTACATGAACATTTAGAGAGCTGCTCTGAGAGAACGCCTAATGAGCATTTTCATCATTTTATTTGAGAAAAACCATTGTCAAATACACTCTAAAACAGGTCTTCACTAGAACCCGTCAAAATAAAAGTTTAGTGTAACTAGGAGAAATTATGATAGAAATAGCCTACCGGTGTATTACTATTGTATGCCTACAATAGAACATACTTCTCAAAATAATAACAACAATAATTTGAATTTAAAAAAATGTAACATTATTTAAGGAATATCTTTTTTTGGGTCCATAGTTTAATTTAATAAATCTGTTCTGCAGAACTTTCCCCAAAAAATAAAAGGATAAAGTTTACATTCATTAGTATTAAATCATAAAAAGAAACATTCATTTTCTGAATAAAATACATTTCATGGAATTATTCTTAAACATTTTAATATATTATTAATGTTAAAAAGAGTTAATCTAATGGTCATTGGTCAGTTATTTAATTTAGTTAATTAGACATGTTTTATTGAAATTTTAATAAACAAAACAAACAAATAATTTTAAGTTTGTTATAATAAAAGCATTTGTTAAACCAAAAAACTGTTTTCATTCATTTAACTGTCATTTTTTTAACTGATGATAATAATAATAATAACAATAATTTAATGATACCGTTTATTTATTTATTAATTGATTAAAGGGATAGTTCACCCAAAAATTAAAATTAGCCCATGATTTATTCATCCTCAAGTCATCCTCAAGAGTTATATTAACAAATATCCTGCAGTGAATGGCCGTTTCTGTTTTGAAGTCCATAAAAGTGCATCTATCCATCATTAAAGTGCTCCTCACGGCTCCGGGGGGTTAATAAAGACCTTCTGAACCAGAGCGATGAATTTGTGTTAGAAAAATATCCATATTTAAAACTTTACAAAGTAGAATAACTAGCTTCCAGCCACACGAACATACAGATTCCACTTAAAGGGCACCTATTATGCAAAATTCACTTTTACATGATGTTTGAACATAAATGTGTGTTGGACTTATTTTACATCTTGTGAAAAGGGGCATAATAGGTGCTCTTTAAGTCTAAAGCGCAATTTATGCGAGGAATGCGACGTACTGCTGATATTTACGCTATGCCATGACGCACTACGCTACTTCGACGTCATAAATTGCGTAAGTTGTGCTATAGACGCAAGTAGACTGCGTTTGGCCGGAAGCTAGAATTTTACTTTGTAACATGTTAAATATGGATTTTTTTTTCTTAAACTCATTGCTTTGCTTTAGAAGGCCTTTATTAACCCTGTATGGAGCACTTTTATGGTGAATAGAGGCACTTTAATGGACTTTTTAAATATAACTCTGAAAGAAGAATGTCATATACACCTAGGATGACTTGAGGGTCAATAAATCATGGGCTTATTTTCATTTTTGGGTGAACTATCCCTTTAACAGTAATATTTTCGGAGACATTGCCATACTGTGCAAATCTCATACCGTTACAACCCTACACGGGAGAGCCCCCCACCCCCGCTGTTAAAAAAGTAACTAAGTAACTTTTACTCTGAGTAAATTTTAAATGAGCTACTTTTTTCTTTTACTTGAGTCGATTTTTAGACCGGTACTTTTACTTGTACTTAAGTAAAATTTCATTGAAGTAGTAGTACTTTTACTTGAGTACAATATTTTATTACTCTTTCCACCTCTGCTTGTCATAGTGTCTAAAAACTGTGCACATGAATCAAAGATGTCCGTCTTGTGTTCACACAGAAAACACATTTAAAACAGCACAAATGGATGCACATACTGTACATCATGTGTGACTCCCCCTGTGTAGGCAGTAAACAGCACACTAGGTTTTGGAACAATGCTAAAAATCTGGAACACATGCTCACTAAAATATTTCAGCTCTCCTCCTCAAAGCCAATTTGTCTCCCTGCAGTAGACAGTTAAATCCAGACATGTCAAAATCCCATATTAGTGCTATGCTAGTGCTGGTATACTAGTGAGGACACACTGACTGGATCTGAACTGTATATGTGAGTGGATTTGAAAAGATGAATGACTAGAGCCGTGGAGGTTTTGCTGACTAGGCCCAAAGCCTCTCTAATGGAACATAATGCACCGCACTGTCACACTGCATCACATCCCACCAGATGGGATAACTGCCGTCCTACTTTGCTCCGTCTTTGTGCCTGTTTCACCTGAATTGCTCTTTTCCGTAAACTGTGTGGACTTAATAGGTTATTTAAATGTGCAAATACTAGTTGCACCTATTTCGAGGTGTCTGCTTAATGGGGATAAATTCTTCAGAAGCACACGGGCCAAATATCCTAGACTGATTTATAAAATGAGCTTTTTCATACATCTTCTAATTGCATCCCGTGCAAGCATTTGAATCTCTCCAAATGTTTAATAAGACTGAAATTGAATTGACCTTTCATATTGCTTTTCTCTTACCCAGAGATACTTCTGAATTCTTGAGCCATTGGACTGCATCAAGATGATGAAAAAAGCCAAGGTTTTAGATCCAACTGCTGCCGGGCAAGGCGGTAAGGACAATATAATTGTTCTCTCTCCCATATGGCAGGCTGACACCGGCACCGAACCTTGTCCAAGTGCTCTATTACTGAATTACTGAAACAACAAATCCAGCCATGTTCTCCGTGAAGACTTGCTAGTGGAGAAACACGGATGATGGTGAAAAAAAAATCTCCTTTTTTTGTTGTGTAATTCTTTCTCTTTCTTAATGGTAACTATTCCCAGAGGATGTAATTTAGTTAATCAGTTTTCATTGTATTCATAATGATGAGAGTATAGCAATGGAATTTGACACACTTGATAGGACATGAGTCTCATTTGGGAAAGTTCTTCCACGGTAAGCAGCTGCGTTAAAAGGCAACGCCGGATTTTCCAGATAAAAATCTAATGACCTCCTCTCCATGGCAAAGTGAATAATATATCAGTCCCTGAGGGGTTAGAAGAGCAAGATAGCGAGATAAAAGCAAGTGTTGAATCTAACCTAGCCACACAAATTTATTTAAACACATGAATGATCAAACAGCTGGTTAAAGTCGTAGGTTGTGGGTTTGGAAACTGGCCACTGTGCACAAGATGCAAATGAAGAGGAGGCTGTGAATGTGGCTTATGAAATCAGAGCCTTTATCAGTGCCTAGTGTGCCCTTCATCTGGAAGCTCACTAAACAGCCCAGCATTTGCTGTCATTCAGCATGGGTTTCTTTGAATCGCGTAACCATGGATGCGAGGGACGACCATCAACCAACCTGAATGTGAAGTGTCTGTGTTGTGAAGGACAGTAAATAGAGCGAGAAAAAGAAGAGCGGGTGAAATGAACCAGGCTGGATTCAAACCTGTATGCACAACTCACAGCTCTTACGTTTCAACAAACCAGTTTACATCATTACATCTTTTTTTTTTTTCACTTCCACCAAAATCCACCCACTTAACATTTATTTTCTTTGATTATTTCTTTGATTATTTCTTGCTTTATTTATTTAATTTGCTTTGAGGAGGGGATTTATTTTACCTTATTTAGTTAAATTTTTTATTCATTTTTTTTCTTATGTTATTTATGAACCCCTTCTTTTTTATTGGGTGATAATATATAATTTGCAGGACATTAGAAGCAGGCCTGTTTCACACCGCAAATGCAAGCAAAGAAGTGCATGTATATCATATTAAAACTTCCATAAAAAAAAAAAAAAAATAGTCCATTGTACAAAACAATGAGTGATAGTAACCAGATGAACACTGCAGTAATATTAATATGTCAAGACCTTTGGGTCGATGTTCACTACAATTCATAACTGATTTGTGACCGTACTGCTATATATTGCAGTACGTCAAAAAAAATCCATATTTGAAAAGAACAGGTAATTTGGTTTATATATTCCTATATTTTCAGCCGAAATATGCTTTGCATAGAAATTCACAGCTATAGGCTACAGTGTGAATACTGTTAATAAAAAACTGCTGCTAATGTATGCTGTGTGAAACAGGTCTTACACTTTTATTCCCTTCCCAGTTTGTCTGCTCTTTCTTTAGTCTTGTCTATTGTAATCTCACATTCAACCCCTTAGTGGATTGAATAATTATGTTTTACTGCTTTAATCTCCCCGTCTTCTGCCTTGTCCTGTGTTTTTTTGGTTGTATTTTTGAGTACATTTGTGTTTGTCCGTAATCCTGTCAAAGAGAAAAAGAAGCCAGGATTCACAATTATGTGTTCTCCTTCTTTGTTTCCCCTTCCTTTGTTGCTGTTGTGTAATGTTGTGGCTATACTGTACCAGGACTGGAAATTCTACCTCCTAAGAGACAAGGTAAGGTAATTGAATGACAGCAACCTGAATCTGCATGCATGTCATGATATCCAGTATATCATATCATATCATATCATATCATATCATATCATATCATATCATATCATATCATATCATGATATTCAGTCAAACGTTATAATGTGCATATGAATGTTCAGATTGCTGTCATTCTGAATCTGATTGGCTGACTTCTAGAGTTTAACTGGGAGCCTATAGTGTTTGGCGATCTTTAACGGTCTGCCAGGGACAAAAAAAACAATTGCAACAATTGACGCCTCACAGCTATCGTTAGGCAAAGGCAGCCAAAGGTCTTCTGTCAAAAATCCAAAACACATTAAATAACAGTACAACCCATTCAAGAGATGCATGTCTATTCCTCACAGCCTCTTTCATTCCCGTTAAAAATCAAAGATGGCGCTTCTGTGAATAAGGTCTAATGGGATGGATTTCAGACTGCCCGGGTTATTCTCACCTTACCTAGCCTGAGCCCCGCTCCAGACAAAGACCATATCAATCCGCTTCAGTTATGTGTATATGATATGTGGAGTAACGTATCCAATTAATGAAAGTATAAATCCTTTAATTGAAACTCATGTTGCTCATGAGAATAGCCTTTATATATTTCTGTTGTGTTTGTTTTATGTTTATTTCGTTTCCTCATTGGAATTTCTCCATAAGTTGTAATATTCTAAAACAAAATTCGGATGCAATACTACATTAAGGCAATTCTAAGCTAGTGTTCTACATGTATGCATGTGTCTTGTAAGCCTGTCAATCAACATTAGAGCGCCACCCTCAGGCTGAATAAAGCAAACTCTTCCAAAAGTTTGTCTGCATGTGTTCAGCTATTGAAATCTGCATACCTAAATTTACGGGTAGGAGACGCTAGGCAAAGATCTGGCTACGCGAGACTACACAGTGCGTCGACATATCTCAGTACAGAAAAGGTCACAAAGTTCAACGCGTGTTCAGTGAACTATCTTTTGGGTAATAATTGTATAAATTTAAGGTAAATGACTACACAGGAATTGACATTCAAAAATAAGCCTAGTCTGAGAAATATTCACTGAAGTGAAAACTTCCCCTTTTCTTATAAAAAAATTAACAACAAAAATATACACATGTAAAGCAAATCAAGAAGGGGATTTTCATGGTTCAAATATCATTGGATGTCTTATATGTTATCTCCTGGAAACATTTCAACGCCAACTTGAAATGTATTGTATTATGTGCAGTTTTGTAAATATTTTTTTTTTTAGTCTAGACATTCATGCCTATGATTTTTCAGCATGTTACGTCACTGTGCACCTGCTGTTTTGTTGTTTCCCCCCAAAGTTCTGACATTGTACCCTGAATGTGGATTCTCTCAGGCATCAAAAGGAGATCTAAGGTTCCTGGTGTTATGATAACACAGTACCTTGAGGAACTTCCTGAGGGGATGACAACTCCCGACTTCACACGTAAACCCATCGCTTTAACCATTCAAGAAGGTAAGCACATTAAAAGAGAAGAAACTGCAAAAGTGAATGCAAATATGATTAGAGGTGACAGTTGAGAGCTAAACGATCCTGGATGTGAAATTAACAAGCTATGAGCACGTACAGAGGATTACCACACAGATTTACTGCCCTAAATGTCTAAGCTGTGCAGCTACACAGATTTAACTTACACAGTATGAGTGATTTATCAGGTTTGCTGCTTGTCCTGCCGCTTTAACATGTGACCACAGCTATATATGCACAGAGGGAAGGAAATCAAATAGCATATATCCCATTTCATGCTAGTTTGAAATGCTCAGAGCAAGACCACAAATGTGTAATGCATGCTTTCATTTACGCTTATAATGACATCTGACTTTTCAAGCTATGCATTTTTTGCAATTTATTCTTTTTAAACTATTTGACTTTGCTAGTGTGGTACAATTAATATCCTCTCAGAAAAAAACTCACTAGTGTCAAAACTGTAACCTTTTCTAACACACTCATTTTTATCATTGCTATTATCCCCATTTCATAAGAATAATAAAGCCATTAAGGCCTGTTTTCACTGAAGGGTTTAGATTAAGCCAGGATTAGGCCTTAGTTCAATTAGGACATTTAAGTAGCTTTTATAAACATGCCTTAAAAAAAAAAAAAAAAAATGAGCACAGACATATTTTGAGATATGACATGCATTTTAGTCTGGGACTAGGCTTAAGCCTTGTCTGTGAAACCAGGGGTAAAACTGTGAAATATTGCTAGTTCTCTGGATATCTCAACCAACTGGGATGCATTTTAAATTGTCTACAGTATGCCTGCATGGTACTTGTTATTAAAATGTTTGTTTTATACAGAAATTCGCACATAGGTTCAATTTATGTTTGCCTACAAAACTAATTTTGTAGTATTCAAGCCATCAACCATTTTTCATAATGGAGATGCAAACATTTAGTTAAGTGTGTACAAGCAGTGTACCTGAACAAATAAATGTACACATAATTGTAAAAGAACGAAAGTAAGATACTGTAAAATCTGTAATTAACCCAACGCACATTTGACATAACAAGGACAGTGATGTCAAGGCAGAAGAGCTATGGCTATTCAATTTAATTAATCAATGAATAATACTATTGATTAGCATTACCAAACATGGACGTTTTATTATTATTTTAATTTAATACTGTGAAGCTGCATTGATACAATCTGTATTGTGAAAAGCGCTATACAAATATTCTTGACTTGACTTGACATGTTGACTTCTGAAAAAAGAATACTACACCCCAATAATGTTCACAATTTGTTTTTGAAAGCCTTTCAATATTTACCTGATAAAGAATTCACATTTAAATCTTTGTAAAACAGGAAAGCTGGCCATTTTTAAAGCCAAAGTGAATGGAAATCCAACGCCCACTGTAACCTGGCGTAGAGCTAAAGGAGAAATTAATGATCCCCAAAAGTTTCAGCTCAAATTTGACCCCACAACTAGTGAACACACTTTGGAGGTATGCACAGGCTTTTAGCCTTACTTTTAAACTACTGCTCAATATTTAAGGTGAAGTGTGTAATGTTTTAATTATAACTTATATATGTGTTATATCCCAGATTAATATGAAGAGACTCATATAGGTTAATTCCCTCGGATAGTGTAAATTCAGTTTCTCTGTGCCATCAAGGCATTGGTTTCTGTTGTTTGAGCAGCCTAACACAGCAACATTGTCACAACATATGGCACAACTTGTTTGCTGACCAGTGGTAGAGGTTGGGGGGAGTGGTCAAGAAACCTGTTTGGAAACAGTCTTTCCTATTTTCACAATTCTCAGACATTACACACTTTACCTTTAAAAGTTAATTTCATTATCATTGTTATTCAATTATTATGCAAGATTAATCAAAGCTACAAACTAATTTCTCTGATTATTTACTTGCAGATACCTAAAGTCAGTGGTGATGAAGTCGACACTTACAAATGCTACGCCACAAATGAATACGGGAAGGCTGTTTGCACTGTTGTCCTAAATGTCATTGAAGGTAGGACACATTTCTTAAAGACCCCAACTTAATTGTTACTTTTATTATTAAGTCATGTCTAATTGTATTCACAAAAAAGTTGAGCAACAGAGAAAAAAGCTCCAAACACAATATTTTCTTTTTCTTTTTAGTTGGATTCAAAAAAGACAAAGAAATAAAAAAGTCTGAAGAAGGTAAGACAATTGTGGCAACATATTGCTAGTGGATTTTCTTCAGGTTAGGATGGCAGTTCTTTATACCAAAAGCGATTTAATGGGATGTGTGTGACATCTAGTATGGCGCACATAAGCGTTCATTTCCTTCTGTTTGTTGATTGCATTTTGAAGCTGTAGCAGATGACCCGACAGAGTTTAGAAAGAAGCTCAGAAAAGGGTGAGACATTTGTTTCCATTACATTACACATTAATGCCATGTTATCAGCTGTGCAGTTTCACATTAGGGTCTATTCATACGCATGATTCTTGCCATAGTTAATTAGCCCATCTCATGTTATAACATCAGTCACGTTAACCCAGTTAAGTGCTAGCATTTGGCCTCGTATTTGTCATCACAATCTTTTTAAAGTGCTGGCAAAAAAAGTGAGGAGAAAAGGGAAGGTGACATTGACGACTCGGTTTGGGAATTGCTGATGAGTGCTGAGAAGAAAGACTATGAAGGCATTTGCTCCGAGTATAAAATCACTGATTTCCGCGGCATGCTAAAGAAACTGGTCGCGATGAAGAAGGAAAGAGAAGAGGAGCAGGCACAGGTAAAGAGCTACCAGGATGACAGAAGGTTTCACAAAGAATTGCTTTCACATTTTCATGACTGGATGCACAATGGTTATGTTCTGTTTGTTTCACTGATTTAGTTCATCGAACATCTCAGTAATCTCAAACCCATTGAGGTGAAGGCTGAGGGTGCTGCAACCTTTGAACTGGAAATGGAGCTCAAAGACCCCAACAGTCGCATTTTTCTGTACAAGGTGAGAACTGTGTTAAGGTGTGATATAGTATACCAATGCTGGTTACAAACAATCAATGCATGATATTGAGCATATGAAGAGACACATTGAAATTGTCTCTGACAATCGACAAACAGCCACTTACTATTGTTTCATATACAAGTATATAAAAAAACTAAATCAATTGTCATTTGTCAACCCGAAATTAATTGAGTTATTTTGACTACCATTTTATTAACTGGTTTATGACATTTATTTATCATTTTTGCATGGCTATGAAGGTTTCTGATATTGCACATGTTTTGCAAATGAAAATACTTTGCAAATGTATATAGAGAAAACATGCTATACTAGTGGCATCCATTCAGCCAGCATTATTATGAGCACCAGCCTTGTTTATATGCAATGCATTCATGAAACATGCATCATGTAAAAATAAATCAAAAAATAATCAAAAGGGATTTTTTTCCCTTTTGTCCAGGATGGTATCATGATTCCATTCACCAAAGAAGCTGAGGGAGATATGAAACACGGTCTAAAACAAGTTGGCAAGAAGTATATCTTCACTGTTAAAAATCTCAATCCAGAAGATGCAGGAATCTATCAAGTGGATGTTGAGGGTGTCAATATCTTTTCGACGGATTTCAAGAGTACGTTTTCACAGCACATTTGTTTATTTATCATTAAACCCTTTGCTGAAAAGACCAGCATGAATTCCCGTGTCGGTCTATGCTGCTTTGATGCTGGTCTAACTGGTTAACCACGTCCACACTGGATGTGAGCTAAGTGCCGTGATGCGTCAAAACTAAATCGATCCATTATAATCAATGGAGCTGTCTACGCCGGAAGCATCTGTTTGGTCGCACTTGTGAAAGTTACATTAAATTCAGAATGTGATGTTTCTGGTCTCTGGTCTGCTAATATAAATCATGTTTTGCTTCTACTCTAATATTATAATATTATCTAACCCTAAGCAATTTTTTTACTAGTGTATTTCCATTGAAAATTAAGCCTAGTGGAAACACCAGTACACCAGCATCCAAAACACTACATACTGTGGTGAACAGCTTTGCCGTTTTTTTCAGCAGCGCTCTCACAGAATGCATAATCCCATCATGGATTGACTGATGTGTGTTTATCCATATTTAACACAGTTCCCCCTGTGGAGTTTGCCCTGAAGATTAAGGAGGTGACGGCCCAAGAGAGAGAGGATGCCATCTTCGAGTGTGTCTTAACTCAGCCCATTAATGAGATAGTTTGGACCCTAAAAAATACACCTCTCTCTAACAATGAAAAATATGAGATTACTTCTTCAGAGGATAAACTGATCCACCGTCTGAAAATCATTGATTGTATGCCTTTGGATGCTGGAATCTATGCTGCTCTAGCCGGCATTAAGTCTTGCAGTGCTTGGCTGATTGTAGAAGGTAAGTACAACCTTTTTTTTTTTTTATATTAGAAAAAAGTTCTGTCAATTAATAAAAATGTAATCAAAATAAATACATCATCATGCGAATTAATTAAAGTGCCCTTATTATGGTTTTTCAAATATTCCCTTGCATGCAGTGTATAATATAGCTGTTTGTGAATGTAAACGGTCTGCAAAGTTGTAAAGTCGATAGTTCATGATAAATAAAGTTATTGTCTCCCAAAAGAAATAATCGATTCTGAACCGTCTAAACGAGTCATCTGTAATTCGAATCCCACTGCGTTGCGGTTACACGTTACTAGATAAGACATTTGCATAATGCCCGCCTATGTTGTACATTGTCCGCCCAAAAACAACTTGACCCACCGTCAAACGCATAATTTTACTGACGAATGCTTTTCAAATCTTGGAGTTCAACGCGGGATTCGTAAAACGCTACCCAATTTATTTTGACCAGCTTGCTTCTCAGAATCACAACCTGTAAGTATGAATAATTATTGATGTATATATTTTCTACCGAGTACTCAAAATACGTAGTTTTGTGTTTTATATTGCGTAATGCCTTCTGTACACCTAAAGACTTTGAAAAGATTTAGAAAAGACTTTATAAGATTATCACCTCACATCTAAAGACTTGGTTTCACAGACTCACAGTCTCAGACTAAAGATGTTACAAACACTGAATCTTGTAGTGACACTATTTACAAGACTACAACACATTTTTTCCTCCATTCAAATAGGCATTTTTATGCATAGTTTTTGTTTGATGAGTAAAAATATGTTAATTTATATTGTTTAATTACAATAAATCACTTTCTTTTCCAGGAAAAAAAAATCAAATTAGACATTGTTATGTGAACATCTCTTAATAAAGAGTTGACTATTTAATGGGATGACCTAACTTTTTCACATGACTGTATATGGGGGTTATGAATCTATATCATTATATGATGAGAACAAAAGTTTGAACTAAATGTCTTGAAAGGGTATAATTTTAAATGCAGGCATGTCGATGGCTTCGACAATATCGGTCCACTTCTTTTCTTTTTTCACTCTGTCGTGGTATAAATGGCAGTTTACATCAAAAAGACACGGCTGCTCTGCCCCAACCCGATCACACCAAATGCGTCTATACAGCACGCAGTGTGTTTATCGTGTAATATATACGCGAAAATGAGTTTTTACGTGCATAGTAAACGCATGGATAGCACATAGGTAGGTTTAGGGCGGGGTTTGTGTGTATTATACGCTTGGGTAGGATTAGTGGTGTGGGGTGCGTGTGTATATCACGCAATAAAGTGCGTATCATATGCACGCGCAAAACTGCGTATCATATCCACGTAAAATCTAATTTTCGCGTATAAATTGCACGATAAACACACTGCGTGCTATAGAGAGAGACGCATTTGCGTGCTCGACAAGGCGCTCCTCTTTATCCACGGTCCATTTTCGCCTACTTGGCGCTCGTTGTGTTTCCACGTCCGTCGACATGTTTCTTTGTTGTGACTGATGGCTTCCTGTTTCCGGTTTTCTGAGAACAAATTTATTGGTTGTTGATTGTTTTACGTCACTATGACTACGCTAGGACTTGCGATAATATCAAACATGTTTGATATGAAAGACTAGAGAAAGACTGGCATAAATCGGGTCGCCGACTGCAGATTATCCCCTCACATTTAACGATCGAGACGACGAGAGCGCGCCGAGACTCCAGTAAGATTCCTAAAGACTGCCGGTCTTTAGTCAGGGACTGTGAAAATCCTTTGGTGTACGCCCAGCATAAGTTTCCGGCTAACCGGCTATCTCACGTTACTGTCTTACCGAAATAGTTCTGCAAATAAGCTGTGGTTGATTTTTTTTTACCTAAAACTGTCTTTTAACGCAGATTGTTGTTCTTACCACTTTGAGTAAATAACGTCCTGCTCAAGTCGTCGTTGTGATGACGGTTCGAGTTGAATACACATTCGGGTTGAGTACACACTGTGTACAATCGCTGAAGCCTCCGGAGCTGAAGTTCCAGCCCGATCTCATTCCAAGGCGTCATATACTGACGCTTTGACAAATCGTCTACATCCAACGCACATGGCACCTTTTAGCGTCAATATGAGACGCAGATAGAAATGGGCCAGAAGGCGCCTCCTAGGGGTCTAACCCTAACCCTACCCCAGACCTAAACCCAACCATAACCGAACAAAACTCTGCGTGTCATATTGACGCTAAAGGGTGCCATGTGCGTTGGATGTAGACGATTTGTCAAAAGTGTCAGTATATGACGCCCTAGGATGAGAATGCTTTGGAAGTTCAGTTATGGATGGTAATAGGAGTTTAGCTTCCGTCAAGCGGTAGACCAGTCGTAACAGACTGAGCTGTCTGGCCAATCAGAGCAGAGTAGCCTCGTGGAAAGGAGGGGTTTAGAGAGATTGATTCATCCTTCAAGTCGTTTGAGATTCATTTAAAAATTTGGTGAGGTGCAATGTTTATTATGAGAAAATTATGATGCGTGTAAACCTGTTGTAGGAGAGCTCAAAAACAAAATTAGATACCTTTAAAATAGCATAATAGGGGCACTTTAAATTAATTGCAAATTATCACATATACCATTATTTGCAAGTGAGTCCCGAAATTGTACTAAATTTACATGTTAAATTGACTGCCGTTCTATTAGACAACTGGGCTGTCAATGAATGGGGAAATAATTGTAATAATTGCATGATATGCAGATTAATAATTAGTCACAAATGATCACAGCCCTTTTATTAGAACATATGTTTGTCAATTATTTTAAAAATCTAATCAAATTTTGATTTGTTGATTAGGAATTCAAATAAATCACAAATATTGCCAATATTTTCTAAATGTATCCACAAATAAAGACTATCTATTTTTTTATTTATTTTTTTTTTGTAATGATCAATTGTCAAAATAACATGATGTAAATAATTAATAAATGTAATAAGCACTATCTGAATATGTTGTTAATATTGTTTCCATACCAGCTGACAAAGATCCTGCAACAAAGGGCAAGAAGAAAGCCCGTAAAACCACTCAGGCAGGTGGTGCTGGAGACGACTTGGAGAAGATTGCTGCTGAGCAGGCTGAGAAGCACAAGAAAGAGATGGCAGAATCTTTGGAGGCAGCTAAGAAACTCCAGGCTGAACGAGAGGCAGCTCAAGCTGAAGCCAAAGCCAAAGCTGCAGCAGAAGCCGAAGCAGCAAAAGCGTCCGCTCAGGCGGCTGCAACTACCGCGGCCGCAGCTGCTGCTAAAGCTTCAGAAGATGCACTTGCTGCAGCTAAAGCCAAAGGTGTGTCTGAGGCTGATGCTAAAGCCGCGGCAGACGCAGCGGGACGGGCTGCGGCAGCTGAAGCCAAAGCCAAAGCTCAGGAAGAGGCCAGGAAGCAGGCTGAACTTAATGCCTTAAGTAAAGGCCTGAGTGCTGAGCAATCTGCTGCGGCGGGGGCTGCGGCAGCTGCTGCAATGGCTGCACAGGCAGCAAGGCTTGAGAAGGCTGGAGCTGGAGGTAGGGGTGGAGCTGCAGGGACGGTAGGAGCGGTGGGGGCTACAGGAGCTACTGGTACCGGAGAAGGTGGAGCAGCCGGTGGAGCCGGAGGGGCTGGAGGGGCTGGAGGTGCTGGAGGAGCCGGAGGGGCGGGTGGAGCTGGAGGTGCGGGTGGAGCTGATGGAGCTGGAGGGGCTGGTGGAGCCGGAGGGGCTGGAGGAGCTGATGGAGCAGGTGGTCCTGGAGGAGCCGGTGGTGCTGGTGGAGCCGGTGGTGCTGGTGGAGCTGGAGCTGCTGGCGGGGCTGGAGGAGCTGATGGCTCTGGTGGAAGCGGTGGTGATGGAGGAGGTGACGATGAAGAAAAAAAGCGTCAGCGAGCAGGACCTCTTGTACCCGAGACTGTTATAGGTAAGGAATTATACAAGGAGACACAAAACATATATACGCTAGATTTATTCTCACTTTCATCTCTAATTTAAAAAATATGTACTGTAACATGGCAAAAGTGATTGGTTCTTAAAGAAAACAGAACAGACCAAACTTTAAACCAGAGGTCTGCAATCATCTTGACATTTTTTATTTAATTTAGACCAAAAATACTGTTAAAAACAGCAATATTGTAAAAGATTGTTACAATTTAAAATGTTTTCAATTTAAATATTTTTAAAAAATGTAATTTATTTCTCTGATGGCAAAGCTGAATTTTTAGCATCATTACTCCGGTGCACACAATCATACAGAAATCATTATTTTTGATGAATTAGAATCATGAATAGAAAGTTAAACAAACAGCATTTATTTGAAGTAGAATTTTTTTTTTATAATGTATAAGTGTACTATCATATATATACACTCTAAAAAATGCTGGGTTGTTTCAACCCAATTTTGGGTAAAATATGGACAAACCCAAATGTTGGGTTGAAAATGTAATGTAAAAATTTAACCCAACGGCTGGGTTTGTCCATATTTTACCCATAATTGGGTTGAAATAACCCAGCATTTTTTAGAGTGTATATATATATATATATATATATATATATATATATATATATATATATATATATATATATATATATATATATATATATATATATATATATATATGATTTAATGTTATGTCATTTGAAACAAAGATTTATACATACACACTCTATTCAACTCTAAAATCAACAGCAATTTTGATACCCTTTTCAATATTGGCTTTTCCAATATAACTTTGTTTTGTGCAACATCTTTGCACAACTTTCTGTTTTCTTATAAGCGGATGTTTCTCTGCACAAACATAAGCAGTTATCATTATAACACACCTACATCCTGCAGGTGTTTTTAGCTCAAGTGGACACACACACACACACACACACACACACACTCAAAACGTTACACATCCTATGTTGATTAATTTACAGTTTACATCAAAAATCATGATAGGAAACAAGGAGCATTGTAAGCAGGAAGGGGAAGCTCTGGGCCGTACCCGTGTAAGACAAGGCCCACTGATACCAGACACGGTGATTGGTAAGAGTGTGGGATGAACACACTAAATCCAGCTCATATGAATTAAAATGATTACAGAAACTAAAGTGTTTTTTTTAAACTAAAAAGTGTCTTTTCCATTAAGTATCAACAGTAACACAAACAATAGTTTTTTTCTTGAATGACTGATAAAATCTTAACAGAACATTTGATGTGAATTAACTTTTTTTAAAATAATAATTATTTGAGCATGATTATTAATATTCAGTGATTAAGAATAATTAATGTGTATATTTAAGTAATACTACTTTTAACATAGGGGAAAACAGAGGAGAGGAGAGACTAATGCAATTTCCAATAGTATGAACCAGTAAAAACAACATAAAACTAAAAATTCTACATCAAAAATCAAATCTTTTTCATTTTCTCTATCATCGAATGTTCGAAAAAATTAACATTTTTCAAAATGTATATTCTACCACACAAATTCTCAAACGAGCTTAATGTGCTGCTCGATTTGTCTGTCTTTATTGTTTGTTTGTTTCATTTATTTGTTGTTTGTGTACCTGTATTGTGTGCTTTTGCGTGTTGTGTCAGTGTTTTTCAGAGTCAGTGTTTTTCAGAGTCAGTGTTTTTCAGAGTCAGTGTGTAACGTTTCGAAAACAATATTCTGGTTGTTTAGTTTCTATATCTGTGGTGCCACACTGGGTAGCCCCGCCCACTGTGAAATCTCATTGGCCACATATCAAGCTCTGCATAACATTAATTGGTTGTGCAGCATTTTTGTTCTGAAAAATTTGTCTGGAATTTTCTGGAAACTTTCTTGTAAAAAATAGTCATTAGTAGTACTATGGCATATAAATCTTACATTTAGATTATAATATAATATAAATCATATAAAATGTATTTATAATATATAATATGCTTAATACACAGATATGTGTAGCAGGATTTTGGACCAATGAGATTTCATTATGGGTGGAATAACCCTTCATGACACAACAGGAATAAAATACATACACTCATTCTAAAGCATGTTTAGACGCTGGACCTCTTAGAAATGTTCATTGTTTGCATTTTTGTGTTTGTTTTTGCCACTGTTCTCTTAAATGTTCTTGTTTGTTGTGTGTTCTTCTTTTTATCCTAAATGTTCTTTTCAACTCTCTTTATTATATTGATGTCAATCTTCAAAATGCTTCACAACTGACCAAATGGCATGATTGAAGGTGGAGGTAACCCATCAGATAAAGAAACCCCATCAGGGTCTGGCAACCAATCAGGTTCCAGTAATCCATCAGGTTCTGGTAACCCATCAGGTTCAGAAAACTCGTCAGGTTCTAACAACCCTTCAGGTTCCGAGAACCCATCCGGGTCGGGTAGTGCGTCAGGTTCTGGCAGCCCATCAGGTTCTGGGGACCCACCAGGACCCGGGAAGCCACCAGGTCCCGGAGGCCCAACAGGGGGCAGCACTGAAGCTACAGGGGAAGAAAAAGGTGCTGAAGATGAAAAGGACGAGTCAGCAAAAGCTGGCAAGCGCTCAGTCCGTAAAAAACATGGCCTACAGGTTCCGGAGACAGTTGTTGGTAAGAGATGTTTGAAGTTGCAGTGACAGTTGCATGGAAGCAATGTCATTTACAGTGATTCAGAACAATCAGGAATAACTCTGGAGTTCTGAGTCTAATTCAATCACATAGTCTGAAACAAAGTTATCCAAACACTTCCTATTCCAAGTTTTTTTACATAATTATGGAGACATTTTTGCACATTGTTCATTTGAAAACTACTTTAATTGAGTGGGTGGTTATTAAACATTTAATTGTCACACTACCACAGCATCCGCAAAGGATTTATGTATCTTTTTTTATATAGATAGGCTGTGGTGAGATGTTTGGTCCTGCAGAAATAAGACCCAAACACAAAGCATGTCTAATAGTTGAATTAAAGATAAACTATTAAAATAACCGGATAACTTTCCATTGAGAAACTTTGTCAGATCCACTGTCCCAAGCGCTCTTCATTTAAAGATTATACCCTCGGGTTCAATAGAACTGGCTTTGTAAGCATATTCATATCAGCAGTTTATTCAGCAAATATGCTTGTTGAAACTTTGTGAAGGCATATCTGATGAGCAAGCTCAGATGATATGAGTAGGCGGGAGATATTTTTTGCACATTGGGTGCGAGTGGGTGTTGGATAACTTTGTTTATTAAAGGAATAATTCAGCCAAAAATGAACATTCTGTAATTATTTACTCACCTTCATGTCATTCCAAACCTGTATCCTGTTATTTGTTTCTGTGGTAGACAAAATAATTCTGAAAGAATGCTCACATCATTTTTTATTTTTTATTATTATTAATTAATAAATTAATTTTGAAGTGTTTGTTTTGGATTGATTTGGACTTATATATATGTTTGGAGTGACATCTCGGTGTAAACTATTCCTTTAAATAAATGAAATGGACAGGGGACCAATACCTTTGTGGAAAAATGTCTGTTTTCTTGTAAGATTCAATAATAAATTGGTTTAAAAAAATAGGATCCACCCAGTCTGCAATGTGCCAGATATTTTTTCTATGCACTGTTTGTGTGTCTGCTGTTTGTGTGTATCAGTATGCGCTTGTACTGTCCTCACCACACTTGCTCGTCGGCAAATCACCTCGCTCACTAATCAGAGGAACCAGGACATGATAATAATAAATGCAACCTAATATGACCTCACAAACTTTAATTATGAGAAGACAAAGATTTGATGTGCCTTTAAGACCTGAAGATTCAAACCGAAGTCATACCAGAAAGATTATTAATCGCCAAAACACTTGGCATTCTTCACACGAAAGTGACTCAATCATTTACCAGGAGATTTTAGAGCAAATTCACCACAATAACACATTCCATTTGGATGGCGTCCAGAGAATAAACAATACGAAATGGAAAAAGAACTGGAAAGTATTCTAATTGTCATTAAAAAAGCAACAATATTTGATAATACAACCAAAAGCAGAAGGTTTCAATTATTTGCCCCGTATAGTGACTGCTAATTCAGAGAATTATCTCAGCTAAACAACTTAAGAGTGATAATTATGGACTATGGGAATGAAAAGAATGACTGTACAATGCAGTTCGAAATAAGTCAGTTGAAATGTGTAGAGGCCCTTCACAAATGCTTCATAATTATCATTATCATCATAACATGGGTTCTAAGAAGATACAGATTGTAAGAAGTCAGCACAGAAGATAATAGACAATTAAAAAGAGACAATGGTCATCTGACCCCCGGATTATAATTCACACAGCAATGCAGCTCATTTATAACCATGCTTGAACAATAATCAACAAAACTTTTACACAAATCCCCTGCAGATCCTGGTGTTTACTTTTCTGCTGGGCTGGAAGACTGCAAAGCTATCGTGGGAGAGGCGGCTGAAATGGTCTGCAAACTCAGTGCTGACTGTGAGGGTGTCTGGTCCAAAGATGGTGACGAGGTATAAAGATGCCATATTATATATATGTATATGCAGTATAACATGACATATGGGGCCATGAGAACACAATTCCAAAAAAAACGCAGATGGGAGTGGAAAGTTCTGCTTATGATACAGACGACGAGCAAATTAAATAACACAGACCCAGCCATATCGTTTCCATAATGACCAACGAAATCTACCAAGAGCAGCGCCAATTAGCCTCTGTTTTAAGACATGCTTTTTTTTGTCCCGTTAAATAATGGTGCAAATACCAGTAAATTGACTAGTGCAAACCTTGCATGATTCATTTAAATATTCTCCTTCCATAAATTTTGCGTCTGAAAGGGAAAGTCCTACAAATGCATATTCAATAAGGTTGGCTGCAAAAATAACCCTGTCTATTGCTTTTCAGTGTTAATTTTTCACTGTGTGTGTCTTTAGTAAAAAAAAAATTTAATGCCAAAAGAGGTTTTGCACTGGCGCAAACTGGTAGTACATCTGGCCCTTGGTGTGTGTAAACACATATACACTGTTTTTTACTTTTCTCTGTAGATTACTGACGCCACTGAGGGTATAACCATCAGTAAAGACGGGGTCCTTCACAAACTGAAAATTGATAAAGTAACTGAAGAATTTGCTGGAAAATATCGTTTTGAGGCTGATGGGCGTAAAACCGAATGTGTGATTGCAGTTGAAGGTTTGTTTTCTAACATCTGCTAATTTGTGCTAATGCATATATGCAAATGTTATGAATTTCACGTTTACACTTACAGTATACTTCTGTTTGTGTGTTAAGATCCACCAAGATTCGATGCAAAGGAAATTGAAGAATTTTCAAAACCGATTGTGATCAAACACAATCAGAAAGCCACCTTTAAAGTTCCTTATATTGGCCGTGAGCCATGCAAAGTTCAGTGGTACAAAGATGGTGAAGAGATCATGCCAGACGCTCACTGCAAGATTGAGATTTCAGAGGGTGAAAGCCGTCTGCTTCTCACCAAATTACAGCGTAAAGACACTGGGGAAATTAAAATCAAAATCAAAAATGAGTTTGGCACAGTGGAAGCCCTTTCTAACCTAGTTGTACTTGGTAAGTAAAAAAAGCTAGCAAATTAAACAGGCTGTATTTTTAATAAGAATGTAGCACGGATTGGTAACAAGTTTATACGCCATTTTGTTCAACATATACCAAAGTTCAAGTTGTTACCTCATTTAGATAAACCTACCACCCCACTTGGACCTCTGGAGATCATTGAAGCATCTTCCAACAGCATCGAGATCAAGTGGAGACCACCAAAAGATGACGGTGGGTGCCCAATTAAACATTACATACTTGAACGCAACCAAATTGGACGCAACACATGGAAAAAAATAGGCCAGATTCCAGGTGAAGCCCACTATAAAGACACTGATGTTGACCATGGAAGGAGATACTGCTACCGAATCAGAGCCCAGAGTGATGAAGGCACCAGTGAACTGATGGAAACAGAGGATGTGCAGGCTGGCACTAAAGGTGACTTACTAAAAAAAAATCTCTGAGGAACTTCTGTACTTATCAGTCACCATCCAGACTATTTCAGAAGGTCAAAACCTGTCAACTGTCTTTCTTTCTAGCATATCCTGGTCAGCCATCTTCTCCTAAAGTAGCCAGTGCCTTCAAAGACTGCATCAACCTGACATGGGCTCCCCCGACCAACACCGGAGGAACCAATATTTTGGGTTATAATTTAGAGAAACGCAAGAAGGGCAGCAACTTGTGGGGTCAAGTCAATCCACCAGAGCAGCCAATCCCAGGTTGGTTTCTCACATTTCTACACAAGTAACTGTGAACTACTGTCTGATAGTAATGTTTAACCTGTCAATTACCCTCCACAGCAAAGAAATATGCCGTAAAAGATGTAGTTGAAGGAATGGAGTATGAATTCCGTGTGTCCGCCATCAACATATCTGGATCTGGTGAAGCAAGTCACCCCTCAGAATTTGTGTTCGCAAGAGATCCAAAAAGTAAGTAATCACCCAGGTAGCACCCATCACCCATTATCTTCAAAAAGAGAAGAGGAATTCAGCAAAAGTATGATCAAGCCTGTGCATTTTGAAAAATGACCCAAGGCGAACTTTGATATATTATATATTCGATATATTATGTCATATTATGTAAATATTATGTATATGTTACATATTATGCAAAAATTGTTGATTTAGGTCAGAATTTTTGCAATAACAAACTAATTTGAACTTAATTTGCACTTTTCTCAATATCCTATCAGAACCCCCTGGTAAAGTCATTGACCTTAAAGTCACGGACTCCACCTACAACACTTTGTCCTTGTCTTGGACTAAACCAAAAGTAGAACCCGGGGTTCAGGATGAGGCCAAGGGGTACTTTGTTGATATCAGGCCTACTGAGAACCCAGAGTGGGATCGATGCAACTCAAATGCCATCATCATGTGCACCTACACTGTAAAGGGACTGAAGTCAATGGGCATGTATTGGGTTAGAGTGGCCGCCGCCAATGAAGGTGGAGAGGGAGCGCCACAAGATCTGGACAACTACATCTTGGCTATGCCTCCTCCAGGTGAGTAGCATCAACTCGTCTATGGTCAGCAATGCAAATTGATCTACCCCTCATTTTCCATCACTGTACGGATATGTCACACCATTAATGCAATATTTTTTCTTAGTGAGACCAAGATTCACAGATGCTAAGATCAAAAGTTTCATGGTGGTCAGAGCTGGAAATTCTGCAAGAGTCAGCATCAACTTTGAGGTAATGATCAATACTAAAATCATGCTTTTAGAGACCAAACCAGGGGTGTAGCAACCTTTATCACTATATGTTACGTTTGTCATATAAGTAACTTTTTGGGAGACAATCATTATATATTGCCTGTGGTACAGTACGAAGCGAAAAAAATGTAACCGGTGTTGTGTATAATTCTGGTACAGATCCTCGTTTCCCTGATCAAAAATGTACTCTCGAGTTGCATCAGCAAATCATTAGGGACTACTTGCTGACCAATATGTAGCCTAACTAATATTCATGAGCCAGGCTATAATGTGCTCTCCCCCATACACTTTTCAGATCCTTCCAACTCCCCTCATGAAAACGATGTTTTGCTTTGGCCACATGTCTGATACATGTCCTATATTACTTTTTTTTACAGGCTTCCCCTCGGCCTGACGTCATCTGGCTTAAAGATGCTATCCCTGTGTCCAAACGTGTCACTATTAGCAATGCTGAGGGAGGCTCTCAGATCCTGATCCCATCTGCGGAGCGTAACGATACAGGAATCTATACCATCCTAGTAAAGAATATTGTGGGACAAGAGACCTTCAGTATTGAGATTAGAGTTACAGGTAAAATGGGTACCAGTGTGTATTTGATCATCTTTAAGATACCATCTTATATCATTTATACATAGTTTGTGATTTATGTGGCACAACTGTAGACAGTCTGTCACTGGTTTAAAAACAGCCCCGCCCCCGATCCACACCATTGGTCAAACCATGTTGCTATGTTGCTGGTCAGAATTCTTAAACAGATCAATGTTTTGTAAGTATTGTAGGCATATAACGCTTATACTTTTCAGGGAAATCATCATATGAATGACTTATAGTCTCTACATATTAAGCTGGGGACAGTTAAAGCTATTTTAACTCAACTAAAAAATACAAAGAGAAATGTACACTACCATTCAAACGTTTATTATGCTTGCCATTCAAAAGTTTATTATGCTCACCAAGGCTGCATTTATTTGAACAAAAATACAGTAAAAACAGTAATATTCTTTACAGTGAAAATAACTGTTTTCAGTTTTAGTGTAATAAAATGTTTTATTTATTTCTGGAGATGGCAAAGCTGAATGAATTTTCAGCATCATTACTCCAGTCTTCGGTGTCACATGATCCTTCAGTGATCATTCTAATATGATGATTTGTTACTCAAGTAACATCTCTTATTATTATGTGGAAAAGAGTCGTTCTGCTTAAAAATGTTATGGAAACTGTGATACTTTTTTCATTCTTAGATAAATAGAAAGCAATTAGAAATGTATCAAAACAATGTAAAAATCATTGCTGTCACTTTTGATCAGTTTAATGCATCCTTGCTGAATCAAAGTTTTAATTTCTTTAAAAAAAAAAATTACTCACCTCAAAAGTTTAAATGGCAGTATATATTTGTAGATAGTATAAAAAAATAAAAAAATGCTCCACCACGCTTGCTCTGTAGAGGAATGTACATCTAAATAGCCTAGATCTGCCAGTCCTGATGAACTACTGATTGTTTTGATGTAGACGAGCCAAAGCCCCCAGGTCCCATAGAGTTGGATGAGAACGTTCCGGGCACAGTGACAGTTTCCTGGGGAGCATCCCCAGATGAGAAACGTGATGATCGCCTGCATTACACAGTGACCAAGAGAGACTCCACCAAGAGGACCTGGCACACTGTAGCAGACCGTATCTTCAACAACCGTTTCACTGCCTGTAACATCATGCCAGGGAGAGAATACCAGTTCCGTGTCTACTCCAAAAATGACATTGGCCTGTCTGCCCCTTCGGAGTCACCAAAATGGCTAATCACAAGAAAGAAAGGTTTGTGATATAGTCAAACTACAAGCATTATGTATGTTCAGGCATTTTCATAAAAATAATTTATACTGATATTTATACTGAGTGCAAATCATGGTACAGTAGATACTGTTTGCCCTATATATAAATACTTTTATTTACCCATAAAGTGTAAATAAAAGTAATATGCTATGTGTACTAAAGGTAAAAAATCTGAGGTGATGTTGTATCTGACGTTGGGCGCAAAATACAGTTTAATTGAATATCTTTCAACAGCAAATTATATGGGAAGCGTTTTCTCCACCGCCAATGTGTCAATGTGTTCAAAGTAAAAAAGCAGATTTATTTTGCTACCCTAATTCTACAGGGTAACACTCTATGGTTAGTCTCATACTATCGTTTGCTTTTAGCATCTTTTCACCCCTCCTATCACAACCGTTTCAGACCTCTAACCTGTTTTTGGATTGCCACTCACCATTTTAGAACCACAATACAGTATATACGATATTTAGTCTTATGCACATAAGCACTTTAGTCTGCTACACACTACAAAAATTTTTTTTTTTGTTTCAACTTAAAAAATAAGTGTTTGTGCTGCCTTCAAATTTGAAGTTTAGTCAACTCAAATATCCAAGTTGTCACAAGTACAACTTCACATATCAAGTTGAATAAACGTACAAAATTTAAGTTGAAACATATTTTTATTTTTTTTGGTAAATGTAGATCAATGGTCTGTTTACTGTGGACACTCTGCCTGTAGCCTACATGCACTACAATGTGACCCTTCACCCACCCACTGACATGTGAAGGTCACATTAATCAAACTCCTTCATCTTTTGCAGAAAAATTCACACTGACCATCCCAGAGTCCAAGACCTGCAACTTAGAGAAGCCTCCAAGGTTTATGGTCCCCTTGAAAATCCACACAGCCCCACAAGGCTATGAGTGCTACATGAGCTGTGCCGTGAGAAGCGACCCTGCACCCCACATCACCTGGTACCGCGACAACGTCAGCCTCAACACTAACACCAACTACTTAATAACTAACACCTGTGGAGTGTGCTCCCTGCTCATTCTCAGGGTTGGACCCAAAGACACGGGAGAGTATACAATCATCGCCGAGAACCCGCTGGGAAGAGCAGAGTGCTCCACCAATCTCACAGTGAGAGGTAAGGCTCTACATAAAGACCGCCTCACTGGATGAAAGTTACACCATTAAGCACCAGAGGACAGCTGGGTTTCCCAAAGCTTCAAGTAGCCTACAATTTTAAAAGTCGTACTTTATCTCTAGGCAAGTTTCCCACTTAAGTATTATGTTGTAAGGGTTCTCATCTGTCTGTCTTGTCTTGGTTCAATGTTTCCTTGTTTGTTTTGTGCTTGAGCACATGGCTCTGTCTCTGTTTGTGTTGGCCATGTGCTCTTCCCGTCCAGCCTCCTTGTTTCCTGTGACCACACCCCCTTGTTTAAGCCCTCATTAAGTCTTCATTGTTCTGAGTGTGCTCACCTGTTCTCTGCTACTTATTTATTGGCTGAATCCGAAATCGCCCCCTAAACCCTCAATCGCTTCTCCCTATATACGTTAGTCCACTAATACAGTTCACTTGAAGGAGTGAATGAAAACGAGTGAGTGATTTCGGACAGTCGTTGAGCGCACATCAGCTGTACACTCGTTATTTGTGAGCAATGTGGAATAGAATCAGTGCACTCTATAACGTCCACTTTGGTTTTGGAAACCACTACAAATGGCTGTCCCTTCAAATAATGCCCTATTTGAGGGTATAGGGGGCAATTTCAGATTCAGCCCTTTTGCTCTCTTTCCCTCAGGTTTTGCCAGTTTGTTGTAATTTTTGCTGTGCTACCCGTGTTACGTATTGCCTCATTTGCTTTCTTGCACATTGTCAGTTGTGGATTTCGTCTTATGTCGTTCCTGTCTACATTTCCTGTTGTGTGGGTCAAGTCAAGTTGGTCTTTGTGCTTTGTTACTTGCCTTCTGTTGGATTGTGTTCACCTCCTCTCCCACCATCTCTTGTCCTGCCTGCCGTGTGGCTCAATAAACTGTTTAAACGTAATCTCCTCTCTCACTGTTCTGTGACATATTCACTCTAAAACCATATATAAATCCTCAGATCTTGTTAGCACTTTATTTTACAGTCCTGTTCCCCATGTATAGCCTAACCAAAATGTATTCAGACACCTTCTCACATTATCACAGTTTATCCGGCGTATCCGCTATAGTTTAGAAATTGGTACTAAAATATGACATGAACTCAGAGTTATCAAATCCGTTGCTATTTCACTGGTTTTGGCCATCCTTCTGTTAGACTGTTTCACAAATGAATCAGGTTGAATAGCTGTCAGCAGTGGTTAAATTTAAGTACACAATTATATAATACCAATATAGGTCAACCAATTACCAATCAATGCTTAATTTTGTTCAGTCCGTGATGTAAAAATGTCGCATTAGCAATTCAAGATTAAAGCAATTAAAGCAAAACATGGTCAGGTCAAAGTGTCTGAATAATTTTTGGTCCCAAATTTTTATTAATTTTACTGGTAGTCCTATGTATATAGAATTTTTGTGTATAATATGTCACAGTTTACTTTTGCTATCCCCACTTACATAAAGGAACTATAGTGTCCTGTATCAAAAATATCAAAAATTATATCTGGTGTAATTTTTGGTTACATACTATGTACTTATTATAGTAATTACAATAAATGGGTAAGGTACTAACCCCTAACCTACCCCTAAACCTAGCCTTAACCAATGTAGTTACTTTATATTACTTTATATTTATATTTCTTAGGCAAGTACACGTAAGTGCGAGTACTGTAAAATAAAGTGCAACCACATTTTTTTTATTTTAAAAACTGTAACTTTAATTAAAGTCTGCTTTACTAAAGCATCATTTTTAACTGCATGCATATGCATTATTGTTTAATAACTTCCAGTGCCTTGTCAAGATAATATATCTTTACATATTCAGCAGCCTTTTCAAACTATTGTCAAGTTGGCAAGACAAACTCCTGGAGATATACTCTGGTAACAACACACTTACTGTACATTGTACTACTACTAAATAACAAGAAATCTACGTACATGCTCGTTTGGGAAACAGACGTTGATCAATCCTAGTACGGAATGATCTTACATGATCTGCAACATTCTTAACCCAGCAAAACCCACTCAGAAAAATTAAAACATCGAATTGCTTCTGAATCCAATTTTACAAAACATCTTACCAATGCACCAACTATATATATGCAGTATAATGTTTCTAAATATATTTCTAAATATATCTTCAGAAACCCTAAGAATAACTTGGTTAACACTTCTATTTCAAATATTTAAGTGTTAAAAAAAAAGTAAATTCAGCAAGTTTAGACCATTTCATACATAACACCTTAGATAAACTGATTCTAACACCCTAACCATATTTTCTTTATTTGTTTTTCAGAATAAAACCACGGCGTGTGGAGGATGTCAAAACAAACATCTTTCCAATCATCATGTTGTTTTTTGGATTTTCGGCCCTACATATTTTTGAAGAAAATGTGGCTTGTGCAAACGCTATACACTGTGTGGCCTTATTAGACAAAAATGGTAGAATCAAATGCATGTGGTAAAACTACATATAGTCTTACTGTGTTTAATAGCACAAAAAGCTGAAAACATAAAGAAAAAACTCTACGTGTTGTGCTTCTTGGGTGGCTGATTCTTAATACGCCATGCTTACCTAATCCTGTTTGACAATGATTTTACTTCAGCGGTAACACTTACAATAAGGTTTATTAGTTAATATTAGTTAGTGCATTAACTAACATTATCTATGAGCAATACATTTGTTATTTGTTAATATTTGTTAATGTTAGTTAATACATATCCAGCTGTTTATTATTTGTTAATGTTAGTTCACAGTGCATTAATTAACTACTGTTAGCAAATACAACCTTTGATTTTAATAATGTATTTAGTAAATGTTGTAATTAATATTAACTAAGAATAATGCTGGGGAAGTATTGCTCACACTTCATGTTAACTAGGTAGTTAACTAATAAACCTTATTGTAAAGTGTTACCACATTAGCTTAGATTTAAGGGGGGGGGGGGGGGGGGGATTGTTCTTGTATGCTATTTTATTTATTAAATAATTTATTATTTTTGTGTATGTACCCTGCTCTTTCACACTTTCACAAAATCAATTATACTGTACTACAGTAAAAAAAAAATTTGGTGCAAAGTTTAAATTGCTCGCATTCATTTTTTTTGTCTTTTTTGCTCGTATGGAAATGCTAAAGCGCAAAAGAAGCTTTTGCAAAAAAAATGGTTTGGTGTAAATAAATAAAATATTCAGGTTCTTTGAACAATGCACTTGTGTACGGACTGTTATTATACCTGCAAAGTGACTTATCATTATAAATCCATTACTCTAGCGTATGAATTCACAAAGCACAAGGATATGATTATTAATCCATGATACTGTGGTCTTAAAATTCTCAAGAGCTGAACACATCTATCCAGAAAGAGACAAAAAGAGAGAAATATTATACAGAAGTGCCGTATGAATGCATACCGATGTCACCATAAAGTCTCACTAAAAAGTACTTAAAAGCCTGAACATGCTGTCCGCGTTATATTTGGAGCATTTTACTGCCACTACATTTTTTGAATGGCCTGACAGTGTTCGGCAAATGTAACATCAGTACGCTGCTCCTGTGGCGTAGTTATGTATGCGCTCATGTGCATATGTCAAACTTAAGAGTCACTATTTCATAATGAGTTATGACCTCTCTGTCTCTTCTGATCCATATATGGGCCATACCACCCTGGCCTGGCCATTGTAACTTTAAACTCGTATCCAACAAGCACGGGATTTTCAGACATGGCCAATTAAAAGTTAATGCAACCCATAAATCATCAAGAATCAATTATCTCCAAAACAATGGCTTTTCATCTAAAACTTCAAGCGAGAACCAACTTATTTTGTCAATATAAACTAGATTTTGTTCTTATGCCGTCTCCTATGACTCATGCAGCATTTCTTTTTTAAAGGGTACACAATTATAACGCCAAATGATACACAGTTTTTAGAATGAAATCAGCAATATCAGTTCCTGCGCATCATTCTGAGAAGCACAAGCTTACCTTTCTCACATCACGAGGACGCTGCTTCTTCCGCTGTCACTGCTGCACTGCGCGTTTGCTCCTGGAGTTTCTTTTTCAGTGGATAGTTAATAAGACCCTCTAAGCTTCATCTTCCAGCCTGGTCCCATATCTAAGGGAGGAGTCACAGATCCTCATCACACTCATGTCTTTGATCAGAACTCAAGGGTAAGCCTATCCCTCAGCCAACACCCCGAAACAGCAACAGGACACCTTGAGGATCATCTCAAATTGGGCAGCAAAGGAGAAGTCAACACTCAAAGCTGAACAAAGAGCACGGGGCACAAGTCACAAAGTAAGTAGCCAATGCAATGTTTAGTATTTATAATATTATGCTACATTATACCAGGATTATGCACCTGGCCAATCAGCACAGGTTGGGGTTGCCTGAAGTGTTAATGATGGTCATGGACTACTACATATCAATGGATAAAGCCTGATCTGACCAGTTCTATGTATTGATTTTTGTGTGTGTATGCTTTTTTGTAAAGCATCTTCATTGAATTTAGATGCAACATTTTGTGGCACCTATATGAGCATTTTTTTTCAAGAAAAAAAGCAGCATGTGTATTGATTCTTATAGTCAATGGATAAAATATTGTGGTAACACTTTACTTAAAGACTTTATATATATATATTATTTTAATGTATTAATTATGTCTTGTAATGCGCCTTACAATGCAGTATGGTCTTATGAATAATTGTAACTACAGTTATAATACTTGCATTTAAACAAAGATTTAGAAAGTATAATGCATTTAAACGCATGACAAACAACCGATTTCAGATGTAACAAGGAATCTGCAAATATAATGCGTTTGAACTTTGCAATTGTTTATGAAAATATATTATGTATAACATACATTATTAATAGCTTTATAAAGCATTACTCAAAGGCTTTAAATAAAGTGATACTTTTCTATACTTTTTATGTCATTTCACTATGTGATTGTTATTTCTAACGGTAGAGATGCAAAAAATGTTAGATTCCCACTATAGCGAAGAGTTCTCATTAAGATTAATATAGTTATCAGTTGGGCCAAAAAAAAGATGTCATGATGGTCCCTATTCCCTTAAAAGTGGTTTCCTATTATCATTTTATGCTGACAGGATGCTACACCATCTGTTTTCTTAGCATGGAGCAATGTGTATGACATGCAGCTCTTACATTAATCTGTAAATGCAAACAATCTTTATTTTACACCATTATTTTATTTGTATTGGTCTCAAATCACGCTTCAACCACCGAATCTGCAGGTCGATTATACAGGAAGGCAATTAATTTTAATGGGTCAGGGAAAATATAATGCTGAAAATAGGTCAGAATTTAGGGAGAGAAAAATAACAAGTCACAATATCTTCACAATATAGACTTTTTTTGTATACGTATGTAATTAAATGCATGCATGTGTCATAGATGTTAACAAATGAACATGTATAATTATGTAAATGAATAATGATGATGAGACCAATAACCTGTCTCAATGTGTTGTTTATGCACATG
Organism: Phoxinus phoxinus; assembly: GCF_949152265.1. Classification (NCBI taxonomy): domain Eukaryota; kingdom Metazoa; phylum Chordata; class Actinopteri; order Cypriniformes; family Leuciscidae; genus Phoxinus; species Phoxinus phoxinus. The sequence goes on from NC_136886.1 coordinate 6,970,720, forward strand.
TAAAATACCACAGGCAATCCTAAGAGCAGGGTAAACAGAGAAGGGGAAAAGATAACTCAATAAGTCATCAAATCTGACAAAAAATTGTCAGAGCAGTAAGAGGAGCCTTGCTTCCATTAGTTGGGGGGTTGACGTCTTAGGACTCAAGACCCTTTCTAGGCCTCCCTTGGGCATATTTATAAATCAATCATATGTCTCAGTTGCTAGGCATGGCTATTTTTCATCTCCTACAAATATGGTTATCCCTGATAAGAAGCTGTCTGCAGATAAACTTATCTTGATGTACTGCTTACACTATAAATCAACACCTAATTTATAGCAGTTTGATTATAATGTGTTCTGTACGCCTCCATCCCTGTATGTGTGTATATGTATACACACTATATATATACATATATATATATATATATATAAAAATAAACATATATATATATTTGTGCGTGCATGCGTGCATGCGTGTGTGTGTGTGTGTGTGTGTGTGTGTGTGTGTGTGTGTGTGTGTGTGTAACACACTTTAAGTAGTATAAATACAAGTAGTCCGCATCTGTGCTGTCTGCAGCTGTCCGTGTATGTGTCCGAACTGGAGTGTAATCGAGGCTTAACACAGTCTTCAGCGTTTGCTGCTATCTCAGACAGAGTGCGAATACTGAATTGTATTCTCTATCACGTATTGCGCTTGTACTGACGAATCCACACAAATGTATGTAAAAACGCCCCATCTTGGCAAGTATCCTGATAGTCAGTTATATCCAGAGGTGGACAGTAACAAAGTACAATTACTTGAGTATCTGTACTTTACTTGAGTATTATTTTTTTCTGGAAACTTTACTTACTACATTTGAAAGACAAATATCGTACTTTTTACTCTACTACATTTCTGTCAAGGTCCTTGAGTAGAAAGTAGTAACGTCAGGGATGATTTTGGTTGCAGGGGATGCATTTCGGTTGGAAATTAAAGTCGGGTTAACGTCAGAACTCGACTGATGTTGGTTTCTAACGTCAACCCGATTTTCAACCACAATACAACGTCTGTCCAACGTTGGAGATTAACGTCAGTCTGACATTGGATTCTGACACCAACCTGATTTTCATTTTCAACGTTGGGTTTGGTCTTCTAAATCCGAATTTTGTCATTGTTTTGGAGCATACTAGCTTATAACAGTAAGGCAACATATTCATACTAAAATCCAAAAAAAACTGGGAACAGCCATTTGGGTGTCCGAAACCATTGTGGATGTTATTGAGTACACTTCTTCAATCTCACTACTGGAACTGTGTTCTAGAAATAAATGTGATATTGATATGAGGGTAGGCAGGCATATATTCAGAGGCATAAGGTACTGTAAGTATTACATGCAACAATAATAAAACAATGCATTGACATTTACTTTTATACTTAAAAACAAGTACTTCTGTACTTTTACTTAAGTAAAAATCGGTCTTTACAACTTTTACTTGTAACGGAGTAATATTTGACCAGTATCTGTACTTTTACTCAAGTAAGGAAGTTGTGTACTTTGTCCACCTCTGATTATATCTCAAGTGTACGTAGACAGTACATTAAAATGAGATCTGTGCATTCGGTCTTAAAGGGACAGCAGTCTAATAAACCTGCTGCTGTGTTTTAATGTTAATAAAACAAAGGACAAATAAATCACTCACTGCTCTTGACTAAATACCCTTTGTAACTTCATAAAGATCCATCTATATTTAATTTATACAGCAATGAATATGCAGTGTTATTTCAAATTTGATAACTTTATTCAAATTTCTGTACCTGAAAACTACTGTTAGACCTGCCTGAAAAACCTTCATTAATTAGGCTAGATTTGGTTGCAGTATCAAAAATGGAATAGATATTTCACTGGTACAGTATCTAACCATTTGAACCACTGACCCAATCTGAGCCCTGCTGAAGCAGCTCTAAATATGACCTATTAAATGAAAGATTAAAATATGATAGAGCTATATAATGAAGTGAAATTAACAGAAGCTCATACAAAACATTTTAGCAGGCTTAATTAAGCATGAAAATAACGAAAGGAAATATATATTTGCTGAACAAATTAACCCAACTAATATGATCATATTCTTTTGGTTTCTCAACCAAAAACATTTAAAAATGACAAATGCAGTGAAAATACAGATATCGCATCGCATCGGTCCTCCGTATCAGCAAGTACCAAAAATGAAAGTATCGGTATCTGTGAAAAATTGAATTGGTGCATCCCTAATATACACACACACACACTATTTCTTTACTGTCACTTTTGATCAATTTAATGCATCCTTGCTGAATGAAAGTTGAAAAAAAATATGCACAACTGTTTTCAACATATCTTTCATTTTATAGGTCATATTTTATTTAATAGGTCAAATAATGAGAAATGTTTCTTGAGCAAATCAGCATGATTTCTGAGAGATCATGTGACACTGAAGACTGGAGTAAAGATGCTGAAATTTCAGCTTTGCCGTCACAAAAAAATAAATTACATATTTAAATATATTCTAACAGAAAACAATTATTTTTAATTGTAATAATATTTCACAATATGACTGTATTTCTGATCAAATAAATGCAGCCATGGTGCAGCAGAGGAGACTTCTTTCAAAAGCATTAAACAATCTTACCGATCAAATTTTTTTATACATATACACAACTGCTTCACATAAATATTAAAGGAAAACCAATCATTTTGTTTATGAAATCTTTCCTTTCAATCTAGCAGTTATGAAACGCATCTGGGAATAGTATTGCTATCACAGGAGATTGAGGAGAAATAGAGCTCTTGAAAAATGTTAGCACTCTGCATTTAAGATGAGAGTGTGCGTCAGAGGTGTTTTGATTGATAGTTTTATGAGGTATGTGACCTATAACAGACAAAAACATGCAGGGTTACTTGACACACACCGGTGGGCGCATATAGTGTTAATTGAGAAGTGAAGCCACTTTAAATTTCTACTCTACAGAAAGCAGCAATTTTGATGCATCTTTATTATGCTGTTCTCAATAACACTGTTCAATGTGGATCAATTCCAAGCAGCTACGGTACTGCATTTGATGAATTTAAATGCATACACTTTTGAAATCTCTGAATACAGTTTCAAGTACGTCAATTTAGGTTTTCATACAATATGCATGGCCACAAGTCCTGTAGGTAACAACCACTCTTCAGTTCAGAAATCAAACTAACAAGGCTTTCTGGAAAAAGAAGCTCTAGAAACTCTGTTTCGATAAAAACCCAAGTTGTAATTCAAGAAAAATATAATTGCAGCATATTTCTCACTAATTTACAGCCACCACCTCCAGACACAATTATTGTCTCTGCTTTCATTCCAAGAAACCCATCTAATAGAGACTTCAGGAGATGAGGTTTACTCAAAATGTGTCAGCATTACATTCCAGTGGTAGACATATTGCTTAAATCCTGAGGTTGCGGATCGGTGTAAGTGACACTGTTGCCAGCTTTTTTCCCCCGGTGACCCATGAATTACATTCTAGACAGCTGGAGTGTTCGTGTTGCTGTAGAGAAAAGCTGACAGGAGCTCTTAGCTTAACCCTGCTAAGCTCCATGCTCCCTGCCTCAGGGAACACACATGATCAGAGTCAAATATTCATTACGATCGCTCATCAGAACAACATCTAGCATTTCAAATGTAACAAATTCTTGAACTTTGCCCTAATTTCTCAACAAATCACCAAACTTGACAGATTAACTGCGTCGACCTCATCAAACACAGCTAAAGTACAGTAGTTATGAAGTGAATTCACTTCAACTGGGTTTAGGTAAAATTCACATTTTAAATGCCAAAAAAATGAATAAATAATTGAATACATTATTTGACGCTTCAAACCAGTCATTTTATTTCTGTAGAACACAGAAATTCACATTCAACAACAAAATCCATTCAATTCATAGTCGCCATCTGAAGAGACCAAAACTGCATTTATTACTCACTCATAGTTTTCAACTCCAATGAACTGAACTTGAGAACCATTGATTTAGTGAGGTTCAATGGTTCTATTACTCCACAAATCAGTCCATCTGTGAACAAACCATTTAGACCGATTTGTGAACCGAATCAAATGGTTCATTGAAAAGAACCAGCTCAAAAGAACAATTTGCTCTCTGATCCAATTTTTGAGTTCAAACCACTGACTTAATGGTCCGGTCACAACAGTTCTTGAGTTAACAGAGTATGAAATTGAGTGAAATATTCCTTTTCTAAAGACACTTCCAAATATCTGTATGTATTTTTACATAACCCTCCCTTACAGAATAATGAAAGTCATACAGGTTTGAAGAATATAATGATGTTTAAAAATAAATATAAATATGTTTTTATTTACTCATTCATTTTGGATGAACTATTCCCTTAAAGCAGTTCAAAGTTCATGGATCTGATGATTTTTTTGATCACTAATGTTACTCATCCCACAGGACTGAGTTCTCTGAATCCCACATGCCAAGATGAAATTCACAAAAAGTAAGGAAGTGGAACCCACTGCTCCTGGGCAAGGTAGATATTCCTCTATTTTCAGTATGAACTTTTTCAAAATCCATTGATTTAATGAAGTATCACAGCTTTTAACTTTTTGCTCACTTTTGATTCCTCAGTGGCCATTAAGAAGCGATCTAAAGTCCCAGGAGTAATGATCACACAGTTTGTGGAGGAAATCCCGACAGGAAAAAGTCATCCCGATTTCTCCCGCAAACCCATCGCCTTGACTATTCAGGAAGGTATAGTGCAGCAGCTCAAAGCATCTTTAATGCTAACAAAAAAAAAATGGCTATGTTTCAGAAGTACTCAACTGACTTTGTTAAACCCTCACACAGGGAAGTTTGCATTTTTCAAAGCCATCATCACTGGAGATCCAACACCAAACGTGTCATGGGATCGAAACAACGGAGATACATCTGATCCGGGAAGATATATGGTTTCGTATGATCCAATCTCAGGAGAACATCAATTACAGGTGCCGTTTGTCTGCGACTTGTACAATAGCATTAATATGCATTGACAAAACCTTCATAAAAATACACTAGATGGCCAAAAAAAAAGTTAACAAACACTTTTCATTTTAAAAATTTATTCTGCTTCACCCCAATAGTGTTCAATGGGGTTCATGCATTGCCATGCTGAAAAAGAAAAGGGCCACAATAGCCAAACCTAAAGGTGTTTCCACACTTTTCGCCATGTAGTGTATCTAATTCTAACTTAGGAACAGTTTGCATTTGCTTTTGTGAATTCAAACCAATAAAAATACAAATTGTGTCTAGATGCCCAATGTTGGAGTTGATCAAGCAGACACGTACAAGTGTTATGCAAGTAATGATTATGGACGTGCTGTAGTCACGGTCACACTCAATGTGATTGAAGGTCAGTAGAAAAACCTCTTCCAACTGTTCCAAGTGAATCAGTTATCTGCCTCAGCTGTGCCGAGAAAAACAAAAATTCTCTTTTTTTTCAGTTGGGTTCAAGAAGAGCAAAGCAATGCAGGAGGCACGATTAGGTCTGTTTGCATTCAAGCCTTGAGTGAATCATTGAAGCAAAAAAAAAAAAAAGCAAAAAAAAGTATTTCAAATACAACCTCTCCTTGAGAATAAAGATGAATAGTGCAACTCTATTTGTTTTCAGAACAACGAGAAAAAGCAGTAGTCGATTTAAAAAAGACCCTGAGGACTCGGTAAGTTCTTGCTGATCATACCAATGATGATTCTAGCACAAATTTAGCATTTTGAATGGTTTGTCTGTTTGTTGAAATGCAAAAGCAGATGCATGTGTCCAGCCTGACCCTGGACGTCCCGGGAAGACGTGTTCATGGTGTATTGTGTTTGTAGATCCGACCAAAAGGAGGCGAAGAAAGATGGAGAAGTTGACGAGAAATTTTGGGAACTGTTATTGAGCGCTGATAAGAAAGACTACGAGCGCATCTGCATTGAATATGGGGTGACCGACTTCCGTGGGATGTTGAAGAAGCTGAATGAAAAGAAAAGGGAAATAGAGGAGCAGCAGTCTCAGGTGCATTACAAATGAACAGTGAAAATCATTATGTATCATTGAAGTATACAGATTACACATAAAAAAAAAGGTCTTGACTTGGGCTTAAACAAATCCATCAAACAAAATAACAAATGTCATAGTTTTCAACATATTAATACACAGGCTCTGACGTGTGAAATACCTCACTGGTCTCTATTACTATTTTTGCCTAAGAAGTGTATGTGCTAAATGCCTCTGTACATCTAACCTCAGAGGCATCTTTTGAAAGTTTCAATGTATATTTTTAACTTGCTTTTCCTCCGACAGTACATTGAACACCTGAGCAACCTGAGACATATTGAAATCAAGACGCCTGGATGTGCCGAATTTGAATTTGAGATGGATCTCAAAGATCCCACTTCCAAAATCTTTCTCTTCAAGGTCAAACAACACAGGCATTTTGGATTACTTCATTTTACAGTAAAATAAAATAATAATATATTTTTTTATTTTTTTGTCATAGGATGGTGTTATGGTTCCATTTACCAATGAAACAGATGAGAAGCATTCGCTGCGTCAAGTCGGCAGAAAATACATCTTTAGTGTACATGGTTTGAATCCAGAAGATGCAGGATTGTATCAAGTTGATATTGAGGGGGTCAATGTCTTCTCCACTGACTTTAAAAGTGAGCTTTAAGCATTTAGAATTATAATTTATAGTGTTTAACATTAAAAAGTTGTTAAAAAAGTTTTAACATTCTGTCAGCATTATATCACCCTCATTTATTTCCATAATGTTTAGGAATTTTTATTTTTTATAAGAAACACAATATTGTGGAGAATGCAAACTGTTATTTTTCATATATAAAATCAAATTGGATAGTGCTAAAACATGACACAAGAGATTATTTATATGTTGAACTACCTGAATTTGAATGAATTAAACACAGTACAGTAGCTTTCAAATCTAATTTGCACTTTCAAATTCAATTGCATTCAAATAAATGCAATGGCTATTTACATTTCTGTATTTCGCGGGTGCTTTTTTTGGCATTTGACATTCAATTTCATTAATTAATCATTCAATTTATCTGATTGAAAAGCAGCTTGGAGATTAAGTTTAAACATTTCCTTTTGTGTTTCATGGAAGGGAGAAAAAAATATGATGGAACAACATGGGGGTGAAAGCAATGAGAAAATTTTCATTTTTGATCCAACAATTCTGATAGATCAAACCAGTTAATTTAGATGTTACCACATAAAGAACAGTTTAAGGTTAATACATGCGTGTTATGATGTCTTTACCTTTGCAGTTCCAGTGGCAGACTTCTTAGTAAAGATTCAGGAAGTGAAGTGTGTGGAAAGAGAGGATGCCGTGTTCGAATGTGTCTTATCTGCTCCGCTCCCTAAGATCTCTTGGATAGGCAAGAACGTTCCCCTGGAAAAGGGTGAAAAGTATGACATCACTGTCTCCGAGGACATGCTAATCCATAGACTGGTGGTGCAGGACTGTATGCAAGTGGACAAGGGCATCTATGCAGCCGTGGCTGGGATGAAGTCATGTAACGCCTGGCTGGTAGTGGACCGTAAGATTAAATTCAGATATCAACCATACATTTATCGGATTAACTGAAAAACATGTAACAGTGTGTGGATCCTTGCATACACTCTAAAAACTCCTGGGTCAAAAATAACCCATAATGGGTTATTTTTGACCCAACTCCTGGGTTAAAAAAGGGACCAACTAATTTCTGGGTTATTTCAACCCAGAAAATTGGGTTATTCTTTTTGACCCAACTTCTGGGTCAAAAGAACAACCCAAATATCTGGGTTTAAATAACCCAGAAATTAGTTGGTCCCTTTTTAACCCGGGAGTTGGGTCAAAAATAACCTAACTTGGGTTACTATGCCAGTATGCCTTATTTCAGAAAATAAAACTTTGTTTTAAATTATATTACACACTTCAAGCACTTTTACATTTTTATTGCATTAAATTAAATTAAACTATATATTTAAAAAAACACACAGACTTGGACATATTTATTTTCCTATTTATTTTAGGTCAGACTGTAATAACAATATTAGAAAGAAAAAATTGAAAAATAAACAACTCTCAAACATTTGACAACATTCAATAATTGGATTGAACTTAAGGCTTGAAGGACAAGTTTGGTATTTTACACTTAAAGCCCTGTTTTCAGATAGTTTCTGATGAAATACAAAGACGTGAAACTCACCGAGTGGTCAGGGGTGTTCACTGATATGCTCACACAAAAATCGCTGCAAAAGATGCTTTCCAACAGGTTTGATTGTAGTTAATCGTAGGATTGTTCCAGTGCACCTATGCAGCCATTGTGGAGGTGGGGGGTGCTACCACAGAAACCAAAAATTCTCGGGCCAGCAGCATGTGTCCAAATTTCGATTTCATCAGAAAAGATCTGAAAACAGGGCTTTAAGTGTAAAATACCGAACTTGTCCTTTAAAGGACAATTCCGGCGAAAAATGAACCTAGGGGTTAATAACACATGGTTACCGAGTCGACCGTTCTCTGGGATGTGTTTTCATGATAATCGAATGTAAAGAGTTTTATCTCTAAAAACTGATTAGCTTATAACGCTGTATATGGGGCATCAGATATAAGTAAAAATAAATCGTTAGTTAATACCACGAACAAGGCACAGACTGGTCGAGTCTGTTTTCCAAAGATGGCTCTTGCCTGCATACGTATAATGTACTGTCTTTATAAAGCATCTTCTTATTAAACTGTCTGTACACTTACAAAGTTCTCAATGCTTCGGTTTGCATGTAGGGACCCTCATTATGCTACCGTGTTAATGTGAGGCTATTTTGAGCCTTGTTAGTGTATTAACTAGCGATTTCTTTTTACTTATATCTGATGCCCCATATACTAGCGTTATAAGCTAATCAGTTTTTAGAGATAAAACTCTTTACATTCGATTATCATGAAAACAAATCCCAAAGAACGGTCGACTCGGTAACCATGTGTTAATTACCTCTAGGTTCATTTTTCGCCGTAATTCTCCTTTAAAGTCTTCAAACATTGGTTGTGTCTCTGAAGAGCTTCAGGAATTTAAGCCCGGGACCAACTTTGAGGACAAGATTTTTGATAGTGTCCTCATCTAAGAGAAGAAATGCCTCCTCATCAATGGAGATGTCTTCATCTGAAAGACAGAAAACAAGACAACATGAGTATTATTAATAAGTCGAGACAATTGTGAACCACTCACCAAACACTTGTGTTGTGTTGTTGTTTTTTAACGTGGCCCAATTTCCTAGTTAACTAATGTGGTTATTTTGCAGCATTACCCATTTAGTGTGAATGACAGTCTATACTACTGTCCATCTTTTCTTTCATTAACAAGTGTAATGACATTAATGCAAAGGTGAATATCTGGCCTATTCTAATGCATAACAGCTTAGAGACAAGGCACAAGTATCTTTTAACTATAAGGGTTATATAGATATGCATACTCCACAGTCGAAGAAGTTGTGACCTTCACAGAATCTTGCACAGACACATTTAAGCCCAATTAAAGACATTTTTTTAGGTATAGAGAGATGATATAAGGGTAGTAAAATGCTCACCTCTAAAATTCTCTATCAGCTCAGACAGCCGCCACTCAGTTAGCATATCAGCGACAAAGCTGTCCATTTAAAATGACCTGGAGAAAACATAGCAATATAGAGGTTAGCAACAATTCGAAGACTTGACCCGCTTCTTTAACCTGTTATGCTGCAACCCCACTTTTGAAAAATCCCCAGAAATAGCATACCCAAACTGCATTATAATTACTAACGACTGGTTGTTTTAAATAACCTTCTGTGATCTGATTGGGCTTCAGATAAAAAAATCAGACAAACAATATATTATTTTATAGTATTCTGCACGATGATAAAGTCTATATCCATTAGCATTACATTATCAATATAATCTATTATTATGAAAATACCTGGCATGACTCGAAGAACACAGGTCAATCAAATATCATTCCAATCATGTTTATTGTCTTCACAACGTCTTTATCTGCATGTTACAGCGATCTCTGAAAGCTTTATGTCAGTGAGTCCTGGAATGTCACATGATTATGACTTCTTCGTGTGTACCATGGACTACATGTGCATATGGCGCCCTCAGGCTGCTCTTATGGATTGAAAATACAGTACATCAGAGTATCCAGCGCTCATAATTATTACATCGACACATTTGGGTATAAATTCAATAAATATTATTCCTGTCTATAGAACTCTGATGTAAACCTGTGAGAATCTTTCAATATTTCTCCAAATCTGCACATTTTTGAGCTAAAAGCCCTGAGGCACGTTGTTTTGTCAAGCGCTGAAGACAGCACAGGATTATTTATTTATTTATTTATTTTTTTAATGAGAGCGGCTGACGATCATAATTCATATTAAAGGTATCGACTAATTATTTCATAACTTCTGACACAAATTAAGACATAACTGTCAATAAGTTTCTCAGAATACAATAGTGGTCAAATACTGAAACTTGAGTCATATATTTTTAATGATGTAACTGTTATACGTTAGTTTGTCACGGTAATAACATTAAATCTGATAGTAACTGAACTATTTAACCAAAAAACGCTTCAGTGCGCCGGCGCACTTGCAAAGGTTAACGTTAACAGGTTTTTAGCTCTCACTAAAACTTCAGCCCAGTAAGTTAGAGCACTGTATAATATGATAAGCACGGCGCAGCTGGTAAAAATAACTCTTCTAAACACATTAAATAGGTCATAAATGTAACGTTATTTCTCAACAATGTGTAAAAAGCATTTCAACCATTTTGACACCTAAGTTAATTTCATGAACCTAAGTTATCGTTATTTTTAATCATTCAAATTGTCTGTAACACTTGCTTCTTTAGTCTGACAAACTCAAAACACATATTTATTTTGACTTCACTTTACACAGACTTTAAACTAACTTAGTTAGATGTTTTCGCGATAGCGCAGCTAACTTAACAGTTAAGTTACATGACAACAATTACCACAGCTAACACTAAAGGTAGTCTCAACGTAGCAACTATAACAAGCCATGGTATTTTTTTCAGCAAATGGTCCTAAACTAGCAACGGGAACATGGACACAGAAAATATTACATTATATCAACACTGAAAATACTCGCTTACCTTGAATACACGACGAAGTTGCACCGAAGAAGCACAGGCCAAAACGGATCGAGCGTGAAGTGTCGGTTATTTCAAATGGCTGTTGTGAGAAAATTCCAGAACAACTGCAGGGGGGAGGGGCCGAGGGGGGACCCAGAACATGGGTTCCTCTTTGAAAAATAACCCAGAAACTCAAACAACCCAGGAATTGGGTCAAAATATTAGCCCTATAACCCAGAAAATGGGTACTCTCTGAAAAAATAACCCATAATTTTAACCCAACACAAATAACCCAGAAAATGGGTTGGAGAAATAACCCAGGAGTTTTTAGAGTGTATACAGTAAGAGCTTTACCTACCATGCTGTGTTCAAAATTGCCCCCTATACCCTATTCGGCTCTATTTAAGAGTATGAGGGTGATTTCAAACACAGCCCCAGTTAAGGCGAGACACGGCAGGCAAAAACATCGTTTTTTTTTCACTGGTCAATTTTGAGATTTTGGGCTATTTGTCTTCAATAACATGTTTTCTTTCAGACTGGTGCTGAAAAAAAGTCCAAAATACACATTTAGGTCTTTATTTTACTACACTTTGTCTATTTGCGTCAGTAGATTTCTCTGAAATTCAACAAAAGTTGCCGTTCTAAATCAACGCGCTGCTCCGCGATCTCTGTGTTCTTCCTTTAATCTCACACACGTCTGTGAAGCTCTCTCTCTCTTCTGTACAATGCTGTTGGATCCAAATATGGTCATTTCCTTTTAATCAGTAACCAATCGTGAAAGTAAAATGGGCATTTAACCCTAAAAGCGAAATCTCATTGGCTGATGTCAATTTCTGACAACCTGATTCGTTCAGATGCATCACGTGACGCGCTCTGACATTTAGATGTGTGTTTTTGACTGTTTTTCTGTTCAGTTGAAGGCCATAAATGCTGTGTTTATAAGTTTTGATGTGATTTAGGTCGTTTGTATTGTTGTTGCTAATGATTTGATAAGATATTGTGTCAGTAAATAGTTGTTTCCACTAAAAAATAATGATTTTTTACATTACAAATCTTTAAATGCCTTTTTCTCAAAATGATTTTTCTCTCATACTCCAAGTCCGAAATCTCCTCTTCAGTAGCACCTATACACACCAAACTTTCCAGTCTTGTACCTAGTTATATTATGAAGACAATTACAGAGGGATTTGTAAATATATTATTCCTAGCCTGATTTATATAACATTTTATTCCAAAAAACATGGCGAAAATAATTTTTTTAAGGCTATTGACAGTATATTCTGTTTTACAGGATAACAAAAGTAGATATCCATAAATCCCTCTGTAATTTTTTTCCCATCTAATATGTGAACACAATGAAAAAAGAATTTTGAACCTGGCTTTATCCAATTCTGAGATTTCGTTTTTTAAAATATAGGCAAATTAGCGCATATTTAATTAGATAATGCCTAATTTGCATATTTAAACAATAAATTACAGAAAACTTGTAATACATTTTTTTCTCATCTTAATGTAGGTAATCAACTGGGAAAGTTTCATGGTGATATCTGCTAGTTACAAATATTTCCCTATTCACCTGTAGTGTCTCGCCTTAAAATAAACTTCAAAATTAGACGCTTTTGTTCACATTCTAACCAAAACATTCGAATGAATGAACAATTAAGTTGCACAATAGTTAATTCATTGATTTGACTGACCTGACAAGCACTCATAGCCTAAATAATTCATTTTGAAATAGCAAAATTGATAATTTCAATAAAATATAAATGAATAATGAGCTCAAAAGAAAACTGATCGCTTACATTGTTCAAACGACCATTTATGTCCATTATATCATTGAGAGCTGGATGTACGTGTGCAGTGTCATGTAGACATCCAGCAAGGTTTCCACTCAATGCCCCGAATTTTAACACCTTATTCCTATGTTGGTCTGCCCTTGGAACAGCTGACCCAGATCCAAACCAGAGGGGCAAGAAGGCAGCACGCAAAACCACTCAAGCAGGAGGTGGAGGCACAGACTTGATCAAGATTGCGGCGGAGCAACAGGAGAAGCTGCAGAAGGAGCGTGATGAGAGGATGGAGCAACTGAAACAGATTCAGGCTGAGGCTGCTGCAAAAGAGGAAGAGAAACTAGCAGAGGAGGAAACTGCTGCGCCAGAAGCACCAAAACCAAAGGCTAAACCTAAACCCAAACCTAAACCAGAACCCAAACCGGACTCTGGAGGTGTAGCAGAAGAGCCAGAACCTGAGCAAGAGGTGGAGGAAGAGCAACCAGAACCAAAGGAAGCTGCTCCACCTCCACCAGAAGAAGAGACTCCCAGTGAGGAGCCAAGGAAGAGAGTGAGGACTGGGCCCTTAATCCAAGACACTGTTATCGGTAAGATACTGATTTACCATTTCCATTACTGATTCTTTGGAATTTGTGGAAGAAATTCGGACAAAAAAAACCCCAGATATGTTGTTGCCAAATGTTGGGATCATTTAGATAATAAATCATCATTACTCGGGAGAATTTAAGGACAGTGTTCTGTGCGCATCGGCAGAAAAATTATGTGCGACAACCCATGGCGAAGCCAAACGGAACAAAATTCCTTTAGTTTGGAGATGTTTTTATTGTCCTGCCTATTTACGGTCCATGTTCTGTAGATCTGCTCAATGCTCCGTTTTACTTACGATATTAAAGGCACACCGCGGAACTTTTGGCCACTAGGGGCGCTAGACCTGTAACTTTCACGTCGAGCGCCCCTAGAGGCCACAAGCGCCGCAGCACTGTCGCAAAAGTCAAGAAGACATCCACGACCCCTCTCGCGTTTTCTCTTTTTTGCCTCCTCAGAAGCAGTTTTAAACTTTTTCCTTGCCTCAGCCATGGCCAGGAGTCGAGCAGGCGGAAAAATAGTAGCAAAAGCATTAGCTCCTTGAGCATATCAGAGCTTTTGGTCACGTGACGGTCGTAAAGTGATTCGTTCTCCAGGCATTCTCCAGGTCACATGACCTGGCCAAAGACGGTGCGTCTTCTCCAAACTTACATAGGCGGTATTTCAAGAGGGCAGCCCCGCTCGGAGCATTGATAGTGTCAAGCGCTGTATATTGGCCTGAGGAATCATTTAAAATAACTCATATGCTTCAAATCTTTAGGTCACAAAGTCCGCGGTGTGCCTTTAAGTAGAAATATTTATCATCAAACTGTTGTCAATGCACCTGTTGTTCAGACCCGGGAGTTCACTTCATCAGTGGGCTGTCAGATGTTCATGCCATCATCGGTCAGTCAGCTGAACTGGAGTGCAAACTCAGCCGTGATGAATGCGATGGCATTTGGTATAAGGATGGAAAAGAGGTAAGCACAGGTTTATAATGCTCAAAGTTCTTCATTACCAATACACACATCAATATTATTCATTTAGACATGATCTAGAGCTGTGATTTTATACAGTAAGCAAATATTCTGTTGAAATATCTGTATAGATAACAGCCACAGATGATCTGAAGATAGTCAAAGATGGAGCAGTTCATAAATTGATTGTAACAAACTGCACAGAGGAGGACAATGGAAAGTACCGCTTTGAGGCAGATGGACGAAAAACGGAGGCCATTTTGGTGGTGGAAGGTAATTAATATTTGTTATTAATCTTTGACTGATCATGTGGAGGCGCATTATTTGATAAACAAGTCAGAAACTTTACGTTGAATATCTTTTGTTTATTGCATTTCAGATCCACCAAGGATGAATCAAGATGACTTGGCTAAATTTTCAGAGCCTGTAATAATCAGGGTTGGCCAAAATGCAACTTTCAAACTGGAGTTTGTGGGTCGCGAGCCAATGAAAGTGCAGTGGTACAGTGAGGGTGAGGAGATGATTGAGGATAATCACACTAGGATTGAGAAATCGGCCAGTCACAGTCGCCTTCTACTTGTGAAGTGTCAACGCAAAGACAGTGGAGAAGTAAAGCTGAAGCTCAAAAATGAGTATGGAACCATTGAAGCCCTTTCAAGACTCATCGTTCTAGGTTGGTAATTGAAAGGCAATGTAATATCATGTAATTAAGAAGAATGCTGTGTTTCTTGCATTCTTACAGTAATGTTAGAAAGTTCTTTCAAATTTGTCTGATCTTTAATAGTGTAATAAAGCACACACAGTTCATGGAGCTTTTTTTTCCGATTACGTTTTAGTTGGACAATTTTTTAAATGTTACTACTTGTTTCAGAATGTTCAGAGAAAGTAACGTTCAAAAGAAACATTCCCATAATGCTTGAAGTATAATAAAATTGAATGTTTCCATATGTCTCACATAACCAAAAAAAAAATATATATTTTTTTTAAAACATGGACATTTCAAATTAAAGTTTTCATAACTTAATGGGAATGTTAACAAAAGGTATACAGAATATATTTTCATTAGCTGGGTATACAGTAAAGGAAAATTTTCAATAACCTGTCTCAAAAGAATTTACAAATATGATCCAATTCTTAATGCATAATACATTTGTTTTGAAAAAAACAACAACAACAACAAGAACCCAGTATTTAATTATTGTACTTCAGATAAACCCACCAACCCAATGGGACCTGTTGAAGTATTAGAAGCCTCAGCATCCTGTGTGGAGTTCAAGTGGAGGCCCCCAAAAGACGATGGCGGTTCTCCTTTAATTAACTACAATTTGGAGCGTAACCAAATTGGACGCAACAGCTGGACAAAAATTGGAAACATCCCCGGAGAGCCCCATTACAAGGACACTGATGTGGACCATGGAAGAAAGTACTGCTATCGCATCAGGGCCTTGACTGCAGAGGGAACCAGTGATGTGTTTGAGACAACTGACATCCAGGCTGGCACCAAAGGTGAGATTCCATGTGTTTGGCATTAAGATCTTACTGAAAAAAATGAAGAAACACCCATTATCACAGAAATGTAGGGCTGCACAACTAATTAAAATACAAATGAAATCATGATAATGATTATTTAAACACAATCACAGAAAACCTGGCAAACACTTTAAATTACAATCACGCTTGTAATAAAAAAATGTTATTCTATTTTTTTCCCCGCCAAATCATGCAGGAACTGTTATATTAAAAGGACTCATTTGTTACAGCATATCCTGGACCACCATCTACACCCAAAGTGGTCAGTGCCTTCAAGAACTGCATCACTTTGGCATGGTCACCTCCTACCAACACTGGTGGAACCAGCATTGTTGGCTACAATATGGAGAAACGCAAACGGGGCAGCAACTTATGGGGTCAAGTGAACCCCCCTGATGAGCCAATCAAAGGTTTGTTTGTTTTTTGGCTCTCAACATTATAATCTATTTTTGTGTCACCGTATAGTTCTATAAAACATGCTAGACTTTTATTAGGCTTATTTCACTCGTTGTCCTCCCCAAGGCAAACAGTGTGATGTGAAAGAGGTTGTTGAAGGAATGGAATATGAATTCCGCGTGTCCGCCATCAACTTCTCTGGTGCTGGAGAACCAAGCACACCCTCTGAATTTGTGATAGCCCGAGATCCTAAAAGTAAGTCGACACTCAAATAATTATCACATTAACATTTTTGTAGTGAAAGATTAAATGTGTTCAAAATCTGCTGAAATAAAACCACAAGAAAACAAGAAAAATAATAACCCTACAACTGAACTACCCTGACCTTTTTGTACTTCAATTTGGGATTTCAGAACCCCCTGGTAAAGTCATTGACCTGAAAGTCACAGACTCCACCTATACCTCTTTGTCTTTGAGTTGGACAAAACCAAAGGAAGAGGCAGGAGTCCAGGATGAAGCTAAAGGTTATTTTGTGGAATTAAGGCCAGCTGAGAACACAGAATGGGGTCGCTGCAACTCCAACCCACTCATTTCATCTTCCTATACAATTATTGGCCTCAAGTCTATGGCTATGTACTGGGTCAGAGTGGTCGCAACCAATGAAGGAGGTGACGGGGAACCCCGAGATCTGGACAACTACATCATTGCCATGCCTCCACCTGGTATAATATAAATATATTTTTTACAATATGTACAGTCAAAAGGTTGGATGTGTATCACTGTATTTACATTTCTTGTTATTATACTTTGTTTGTTGTAAGATAGTTCCTCTGAATCCCTCCACCTCCCCCAGCTCCACCTGTCTAGATCTGCTACGGGATGTACATGTCTATTTATGCAGCAGCAGCTGATCTTACATGCTAACCGCAGTGCGTCTGTGTATCTATTAGCAGTAGCAAATGCATACTTGCTCTGCAGCAGCAGTGTAGCAGATCTAGTCCCCAAGACCAAATACATTAACATTGCCATATTCAATAACATGCTAAAACTATTCTGAGAGTTGTCATTGAAATGATATATGTCAGCACATTTGCTACTCTCCAAATCTCTTTTTCAGTGAGGCCAAATTTCACCAATCGCAAAATGAAGAGCTTTATGGTTGTAAGAGCTGAAAATTCTGCTCGGGTCATCATAGACTTTGAGGTAACAAAATGGTGGTATTTACTAAACTGACATTTTCCTATCCTCAGATGTCTTACTGAATTGAATAGCAAAATATGAAATCTCATTTGCAGGCATCCCCAATGCCAACTATAATCTGGCTGAAAGATGGAACGCCTGTGTCCAAACGTGTAACCGTGAGCAATGCAGATGGGACATCCCAGATCCTGATTCCATCTGCTGAGCGTTCTGACTCTGGGATCTACACCATAATTGTCAAGAACATAGTGGGTCAGGAGACGTTCAGTGTTGAGATCAGAGTGACGGGTGAGAGATAATATGAAAAGAATCAGGACTGAAATCTAATTTGCTTACTGTGATTTCACACGTTGAATGTGTCTCTGGATAAACATACTGTACTTGTTCATCCTGGAACAGCATCAGCCGATCAGATATTAGGGTTATATTTAGGGGCAGGGCTTCAACAACTTATGAATAATTTCCCTCTGATATCAGGGGTTGTTATTAGTCATTCCAGGACCAAAAAAACATTCTTCTTGGCAAAATCTCTCAAATAATATTGAGGAATTTTATGGATTGTGTGGATACCTGGCATGTTTGCAGATGATCCCAAGCCACCTGGCCCAGTGGAGCTGGAAGAAAATGTCCCTGGCACATTGACAGTTTCTTGGGATTCTTCTGCGGATGAGAAACGAGATAATCACTTGCACTATATGGTGATGAAACGGGACTCCATTAAACGCACCTGGCAGACAGTCGCTGACCGCTTGTTCAACAACAACTTCACAGCAATTAACATCATGCCAGGAAGAGAATATAAGTTCCGTGTGTACTCCAAAAATGACATAGGCCTCTCAGAACCATCGGAGTCCCAAACATGGGGCATTATAAGAAAGAAAGGTGAGCTGACTGGTGCTTCGACCTCTTTTGGTCCGCTCTCGATAAATAATATTAAATCTACTCCTTTATACTCTTTATTGTATTTAGCATGCTTTCCTGTCTCCTGCAGAAAAGTTCAGACTCAACTTAGCACCATCTAAACCTTGCAACTTTGACTCCGCTCCCATTTTCACGGTTCCACTGAAGACGCACGCTACCCCGGAGAAATATGAGTGCTACATGAGTTGTGCCGTGAGAGGCGACCCCATACCTCACGTCACCTGGTACCGCAACAACGTCAGCCTCAACACCAACACCAACTACTACATTTCAAACACCTGTGGCGTCTGTTCCATGCTCATCCTGAGAGTCGGTGCCAAAGACAACGGAGAGTACAAAGCAGTGGCAGAAAACTCTTTAGGCCGTGCTGAATGCAGCACACAGCTGGCAATCTTAGGTATGTTGTCAGAATATGTGTGAAAATACCAGCTGTAGTTTGACTCTGTCTTATATACTGTAAGTGTTTGAGCTACATTTACAGTTGTGCAGATGCTCAATATACAGTATTATATAGGGTACAACGGGGCTAAAGGCACACTTTATAGATTTACAGTAATAACAATAAATTATATTTTATCATATGATATGATTAATATCACATTTTTAAATATGATGGTTTCATTATAAATATGGTGAATATCTCTTAGGTGGACACCCAATGTGATATTTACGGTACCATCTGAATCTAACCATGTCATGTCAACAAATGGAAATGTCAGCCAGCTATTTATTATCATGATAATTATTGTGCCTTTCACCCCAGCAGCAGGGGTGCCTTTTACCAAAATACCATACTTATTTTTCGTTATTAAAAAACTGCTGGTTTGTTTACCGTGAACTAAACTACGGAATCAACTTTGTGCTGTTGCCCGCGATCGCGTGCGTTAAGGATCAGCTAAATTTCCACAAGCGGATGTTTTGGAAAGTGCTGCTGCACATTTTTATGGCATAGTGGTTTAGAGGACAATAAAATCAAATGCGCTTTTTACCCCGATGTGCCTTTAACCCTGTTGTACCCTACACTAGCCTACCGTTCAAAAGTTTGGAATTGGTAAAATAATGTTTTTGAAAGAAGTATCTTATCTGATCAAAAATTCAGTAACAACAGTTATATTGTGAAATATTATTATAATTTTAAAATGCAATTTATCCCTGTGATGGCAAATATTTTCAGCATCATTCCTCCAGTCTTCAGTGTCACATGATCCTTCAGAAATCATTCTAATATGCTGATTTGGTGCTCAATAAATATTTTTTTATTATAAAAGTTGTGCAGTTGTGCTGCTTAATGTTTTTATGGAGACTGTGAGGAATAGGACGTTCAAAAGAACCTTTGTAACATTATAAATGTCTTTACTGCCACTTTTGATCAACATCCTTGCTGAATAAAAGTTTTAACTTCTTTCAAATATCTTACTGACCAAACCTTTTTGAACGGTAGTGTGAATATTTGCTTATTGGACATTACTATAAACATTGGGAAAAGCATTGTATCCTTATAAGTAATCATTTCTGCTTTTTTTATTTTTCAGAGTGAACTATCTGTGACGTTTGAAAGACTGTGGTGACTCATCATCGATTTTCATTGAAAACTTCAGTCAAATATTTCAAGAGTATTAATGTCAAATGCTAATGTTTGATTTCAAAATGCCAATTAAGTACATTTTGCTTAATATCTCAATGAGTTTATGCAACTTTTTGCCATTTGATCATTGTATTAATTTGCCCTAATTTGTCTGACTGCCATCAATAATTAAAAGGAGTGAATTACACATATGTGCCTCAATCAAACATACTTGTGGCAAAACTGTATAAAGCCATATTTGTCTCAAATATTGGTCTCCAAATTCATGTTATACTATTATGTTTTACGTGACACCACTAGGGCAACATATATAAACACTTAAAAGTGAAAACAAGTAACATTTGCTTTTAATAGCTAGTAAACCTGCTTGCAAATGTCAGTGTTGTGCAATATCTCTCCTTGTAAATATTTGAAGTTGGCCATAAACCATGATCATAAAAATCCCCCCTACCCAGTAAGGAATGTTGAAATCTCCCCATAGAAGCATTTTCAAAATCAGTACAAAATATGTTACTCTGAGGCATTTTCAAATACATGTCACCCAATGTATGAAATAAATAAATAAATAAAAAGCATAAAGGTGTTTTATTTTTCATAGACCTGGCCTTGGGTCGTGCTTTATAGCTTTCCATTATTAACTTTCCCCTACAGGGACGAGAGTGCATGCTAGTAAATATGGGAATGCATATAAACCTGGTGGCAGATGGGTTAGTGTGTGGCAGGGTCAGAGAGGGACTGGGTCAAGTGGACAGCTGGCAGCGCCTCTGCAGACAAGGAGTGCAGGCCTCTAGTAGTTTGCAGAACACTGAGTGATCAGATTTGAAAATCTGTCAGCAGACATAGAAAGTAGACACAATATTGTGCTATTATGTCAAATTAAAGTTTTACTTTCAACTAACATTATGTCCTGCTCAATCTGGAGCTTGACATGGCAATAAATGCTTTCAAAAGGCACCAAGCACTAAAACTTATACTACCCTTCCTAAAATATCTGTCCCTCCAAGTGCATATGCATAGTATGTAGTGTGTACATGTAAAATGTTTATTGAAAACAAATGGAAATAAATCTTCAAACTTAATGCGGGACAAATGCACTTTGGCATGTGGGTTCTGGCTATAATTTGTAAATGGATAAGACGCACACAACAGAGGACTGTAGCCAATGGGCCAGAGAACTGACCAAAGCAAAACTAGACAGATGACTGCGCAAATGAAAAAATATTAGCTCAAGTGTGCTTTATTGACCCTTCCAGTGGTTTGCCTGGTTAAGTATAGGCTACATTATACAGTATATTTCAACACAAGTTGAGCCGTTTGTAATGAACTTAAAATGGCCTTGATTTACAAAGTAAAAGCATCCATGTTAAGTTTAGTTCTCCATTGAAGAATTTAAAGAGTATGAACATTTCCTATAATTATTTGTATTATGAAAACATGTGAGGGAAAAAATGTGCATGTGTTTGTGTCGGTTTATTGTAGCATAATGATCGGTTGATTGTACATTAAAAGGCTACTTACTAAATACATAAATAAATGGACATTAAATATTGACTTGAGTTTCAATTATTAATGTGAGATGGAAATTGTTAATCTGAGAAGGAAGAGACTACACAGTGATATGGAAGACATGAAAGTAGCACAGTCATGTAGGGACAATTATACAGGTATCAAAAATATTGATATCATTTTGATATAAATTATATTTTGTAACATTAATTAGAGACCAATTACAGTTAACTACAGAGAGCTATGTGATAAAAATCTATAATTATTACCACAAAAAAAAAAAAACTATGCTGGACACAATTTAGCAATGACATACATTCTGACTTTTGCTGTGATGAGGTAATATGATATTAAATGGGCACTTCTTGAGGCAACCTAGGGTTAACTGCCATGGTCAAGGGTTCAAAAATGATAGGAACCTCAGTTTATTGATCTCAACTGGTTCCAGATTTAGCACAAATTACTATATTTTTAAGTGTGATAATACCGTTTAACTGCAGCTCCATTTAGTTGGTTTGTAGTTGAATTTATCCATTGAGTTATATTGGAACGAAGCACACATGAATAATTTCCCAAAACATTTTACTTACTAAACAACATCAGAGCCTCAGACTGCTTGCCTCTTAAGAAATTACTAGTTTAGACCAGTCGTCATAGAAAGGTCAGCTGTAATTTACATAATAGGTGTCACACTGTCCTCAGCAGTGTTCACAGCTGCCATAATATAATTTATTAATAAACCAGTTGGAGTTTATGAAATGGTTTCAAGGAGATAGCTCCACTTTTTAAGCCCTAAAATAAAACATATGATGAGACGATGACATTAATATTAAGAGAAACAACATTTATCCTCAATGAAAATACACCTCACCAACTCCGTCCCACAGAAATATTACATGCAAACATGCTTGACATTTTAATCAACATATAATGGCACGAGACTTTGTAATCAACTTTTTCTTCATTTATTGAGGTTTGCAGACCATTCCCTTCCTGTTTTAGGTGTAAAGCAAAAAAAAGTTTTTTACAAAAGCCTTCCTTGTATATTCTTTATACGTAACACTTCCATTTCCCAGGTCGTTTCTGTATTCTCATCCCTTGTGCTGTGTGTCGCACCACATAAAGAAGTGCAAAAATGTCTTATGATCCTACTGAGAACTCCGTGTTGGCCCCCAAGGTGTCTTTTATCAAAAGCGATGTTCATCCCCGCCTGACAGCGGTCAGAATGTATTGGTGTTCTTGCTGGGACCTTAAAAACACTTGTCATTACTTCTCAATGCCTCTAGCCTGTGGTAAGAATCAAATAAATTCAGTTTCACTGCGAGGAGTTTCCAGCCAATCCCGAGTGTCCTCGTGCGAACCGGTGCTTGGCATCTTACGAGCAGCTTAATGAAATTAATATATTGGATTTTCTTCAGTGATTGATATGCTACATCCAAATGTAAACCATAATCTACTCTCCTGAAACGTGGACATCAGCAAATCTGATTTATTGCAGGTACTTAAAGAAGAACTTATTGCACCTCTCTTTTCCCATGAAATTATAAAAGGAACCTTTTGGATGTTAGCCATTATAATTGCCAGCACTGAGAGACTCCAAAGTGGCAGTTAAAAAACAAACTTAAAGCAAGACTCTGTTGGCAATGACCTTGAAGGGCACAAAACATCGGCTAACCCTGCTGCTATGAAACCACCGACTGGTTAAATCGAGCCTTCTGTGATTGAAGCTTGTTTGAAGAAAAACATCTATGCCGCCCTGCCATGTCTGGAAACAGTTTACACTTTATTTTAAATCCCTGTTGACTCATCACTGACGCGGAGTCATTGTTTAACGTAGCAAATGAGCAAAAAAGTTACATTCAGTTGATAAATATTCCACGTTATTCAGCAGACAAGTGATATAACTTTATTCAAACATCTGTTATATATTACGGAACATTCCGTGACGGTACAAACGACAATAACACAACCCTTTAAAAACATGTCTGTAAAAATACAGCATAATGTACAGTGTTAATAAGAACATTTTCTGCATTGTGAAACCATATACTGTATCTATGATGACTGACAGATAGATACTGTAGGTAGGCTGGAAGCTTGTTTCCGCCACAGAATGAAACATTTTAAAAGATAACTGCAACTTATCTCACAATTGCGAGTTTACGTGATATTTTGCAGTCACAATTGCGTGTTATAAAGTCAGAATTGTGAGATATAAACTCGCAATTGCGAGAAATAAACTCGCAATTCTACATTTTTTTCTCTCAAAATTGCATGTTTATATCCCGCAATTCTGACTTTATAACACACAATTGCGACTTTATATCCCACAATTCTGACTATATAACTCACAATTGCGAGTTTATATCACGCAATTCTGACTATATAACTCACAATTGCGACTTTATATCACAAGATATTCTGAGATAAAATATTATTAGATAAAAAGTCAGAATTGCTAAATAAAAAGTTTTTCAATTGTTTTATTCTGTGGCGGAAACAAGCTTTCATAGTAAGTAGGTATGTAGGTAAATAGCATATCATTTTATTGTTTGAGAGGGTTACGTATGGTTCAGAGTTATTTGTCATCCCTCTTTTAATCTAGGGGTGAAATATTTAAATTAGCTGTCGCTCAGGTATGGATACATCCTGTATCATGTCCTTCCCTCCCTATAGGGGGAAGCATCTCACCAAGCATGAGGGCCCTCCCTGGCAGTTAGATTGTGATAGAGGGACATTGCTATTCAATTCTTGCAAGGATTTTATCAGCTTTATGAGACACCGTGCCGGACTATCACACTGTTAAGCAGAGCTTGAGAGAGGAGTTCAATTGGCTGTTGGTAAGTCCATTATCAATCTACCGCTGCCCTGGACATTGCTAAAGTCATTGTGGAAAATAATTATGCTTTTGACATCTGGTCAATATCTTAATCTGCTCTGGTCTTTCGACTCAAGAAATATCTTGGCTTTTCTGTCATTTGCATTCTCAGTCAACAGCGTAAACAAGTAAAATTTTAACTTCACCACAAAGTAAGCAAAGCAAACATTAAATCTAAACATGGTGGAGTAAATTATATCACCTCTTTGTGTGAAGCGGATTTGCACAGTAGTAGACTTATTTTATTTTGCAGACGCTGATTTGTAATCAACTGTTTATGTGTCAAATATTTGTTTGGTACTAATGTTTGATTTGCTAGCTCAGAGATGACTCACGCTATACTGTTCAGACAAAACATAGACGTTATATGTCCTCCTAACACACCTGTATGTGTATTTAACCTTTTACTAAGCTCTAAAACATTTTCCTCCACACACTCTGGTACATTGATTTTGGATTGTCAGGATTATAACATCACATACAAACTCCTCAAATAGTCATTGTTAAATGTGTGAAGTCTATGTGAAACACCAAGGACAATACATTTAAATAATACGTAAATAAATCATAATGGAGCTGTCAATTGAATGTGTTAATTTAATTTAGCACAGTTAATTAAAAACATTTTATAGGTTTTGGCCGTTCATTTACACAACAGATGCATTTTGGGGGTCTGAAAACATAGCAAGTATTTGAAAACGTTTCCATTATTGTCCCTGTGTAAACTACAAAGATAACACTTTAGTTTAGGGTCCAATTATAGTTGGCATACCATTTATATGATATTGGCTGTTTTTAAAGCACATATTAAAGGGATAGTTCACCCAAAAATTTTAATTAGCCCATAGGTTTATGTGAAATTCTTTAAAAATAATTTTTTTTTTAATTATATTAAAAAAGTTATATTAAAAAAATATATTATAAAAAATGCTTTATAAATGGCATGGCCGTTTCTGTTTTGAAGTCCATAAAAGTGCATCTATCCATGATAAAAAGTACTCCACACGGCTCCTGGGGTTAATAAAGTCCTTCTGAAGGGAAGCGATGTGTTTGTGTAAGAAAAATATCCACAATTAAAACTTTATAAAGTAAAATAACTAGCTTCCGGCCAAACGAACATACGGATTCCACTTACGCCTAAAGCGCAACTTGTGAAGTTCGGAAGTAGTGTGGTACGTCCAACAATTCATCCGAATTTTACGAGGTGGCTAATTCGTACAAATTCGTACGACCTCACTCATACAGATTTGTACGATTTTTGCTAAATCGTACATATTTTACGAGTTGCCCAATTTGTATGAATTCATACGAATGACCCTCTGACCCCGCCCCTAAACCATAACCATCACTGGGGTTTAGACAAATCGTACAAATACGTACGTATGAGTGAGGTCGTACGAATCGGACACATTTGACTCACTCGTACGAATTGGTCGTGAGATAGCGTTGGGTGCGTCATGGCGTAGTGTAAATATCAGCAGTGTGTCGCTTTACTCGCATAAGTTGCGCTTTACACTTGGTTTTGGAATCCGTATGTTCGTTTGGCTGGAAGCTAGTTTTTTTATCCCTTAATCCTTCCCAATAGCTAAACTTAACAACTACTTTACTATTAATAAGCAGTTATTAGGAGTTTATTGAGGCAAAAGTCATAGTTAATAGTTAGTTAATAGTGTAATTTAAGTGTGACCATTACATACTTTGTGAAAAAGATAACATAACCCATGTTCGTATTACGTGTTCAGTCAGTTCAAATGAATTAAGTTGACAGCGCTAATTATTATGATAACAATTTTAAAGGTACATTATGTAACTTTTGGCCCTCTAGCGGTTAAAAACAAACATAACTGCATGCATTTTGAGGAAGAACATTGTTTTTGTTGTGCTTCTGTGTGATTGCGGATGAATATGGTTCTTTCTCATAACTAAATAAAAGAGAGAGAGAGAGAGAGAGAGAGAGAGA
This sequence comes from Phoxinus phoxinus, assembly GCF_949152265.1. Lineage (NCBI taxonomy): Eukaryota > Metazoa > Chordata > Actinopteri > Cypriniformes > Leuciscidae > Phoxinus > Phoxinus phoxinus. The sequence goes on from NC_136886.1 coordinate 6,997,161, forward strand.
GAGAGAGAGAGAGAGAGAGAGAGAGAGAGAGAGAGAGAGAGAGAGAGAGAGAGAGAGAGAGAGAGAGAGAGAGAGAGAGAGAGGCTTAACAAAGTGAATCAGGGTAAGGTGAAAACACGTTTTGGAAGAAGGATTGATGTATAACTCATTTTACAAATTATCACAAAAGTCACTTTTCAAAAAAACTATATATATATATATTGTTTCTGCCAAAGACTATTAGAAGGATTGTCCTTGCTACAGTTTGTACATTTATTTGGTGTCCTTGCTTAATGACTTAAAAGTATAAAAAAAAAACTTTCTGTATTATCCAGAAAAAGGACAGGGGATTCAGTTGCTAAGAGGATCCAAACTGCCTCATTTTTGGAGTTCAAAGTCGTCAGCCATGTGTCCCCTCCTCCAAGGCATTTTTAAAGTCCTATTTGATCCACACACAAGCTGTGTCTCATTTCCAAGGCTGCGTCCTCCGGATGTCGCATTTGTAGGCCGCATACGTCATAAAGGATGTTTTATTTCAGAACAGTAACCATTATAAAATTGAACGTTATTCCTATGGCATAAATTGTTGTCATTTCCTAATGACTCTGGAATGTAGTGGTCAGTTTACTGAAATAAAGCAGCCTCAATGACATATGCAGCCGACAAATGCGACCTCCGGAGGACGCAGCCTTCGAAATGAGACACAGCTATAGTCAGCTGACACATGTTGGCTCTGTTCTCAAACCCAGTGAGCCATCTTCCGCTCTCTTTAGACAGCAACCTCAAAAGTGACCGTTTTGGAAGGCTCAACATTGTATTGTACAAATAGTTATTTTAAGTTTTTACAATTTTCATGGGAGACTCTCTAACAAGTGTACACCATAACACTGTTGAATACTATAAAACAAACACTACATGAAATACAAATCCATATTTAATTATCAAACTTATTTTTATACTCTTTGTTATTAAATTAACTTGCTTTGTCAGACATCTTACATTTTTGTTTTCACTGAGCTTACTGCAATGCACCATGGGATTGCATGTGATGCTGCCTTGGAATTTAACTAAACAAAAAAGTATCTTAGAGCAGCATAATGATTCTTGTAAAACATCCTACGTAAGCAGCACACGTTTTAGAACAGAGCCATGTTCCAGAAGCGTTATACATACATAAGCTTTGCTTTAAATGATTTAATGATCCTGCCAAAGCCAAGAACATGTGTGGGAGGTGTCCGGGTTTAACATTAGCATGCTTGGCGGTCCACGTGGCCCATAAAAACTAACCCCGATTTGCATCAGGCATCTGATCTCAATGGTGTTCTGTCAGTGAACCGCGGGCTCGTTTTCAGCCACACTTCCTGAGCCAAGAAAAGAGCAGCTCCCAGTGGATTTAGGGGCCAAATGTCTGAACATGCATGTTTGACAAAGCAAAGATTAGCACTTTTATTAACAACATAAACATCTACTTTCTACAAGACAAACTGTTTATTTACAACTTCGAACAAATTTTTTTTTTTACAGGGTGCGATTGAGATTTTTGAGAGTTGTCAATGCCTTTCAATGTCTTTTTTTGGAGGGCATCTCTAAATAATTTTTTTTGAACACTCGAGGAAATGTAAAAGATGTTTAGTCATTCATCTGAACATCATGACATTTACAACGGTATGATCTTCTTTATATGTGACATGTGACCTATCAAGTGACTGTGTAACCTGCTACAAGCCTAAAAAGGCCAGCCTGGGGAACTCTATAATGTCACACACATGCCATTTTAGATTACTTGAGATGCATAAATCAAAATCCTAATATATCTTTATTAGATATTCCTGATAGGTCAAAGGCACACCGTGTTTTAGAGTGCCTGTTCAATATACTGTATACAATTGTTGAAATTGAAAAACAGCAGACCAATATTTTATGTAACTGACGTCCTACAATACACCAAAAAAAATTGTTTAGGAGAGACCCGTAATTCAACACATTAAATTAAGCATGAAAATGTGAAGTAGGAAGACTGAATTAGTATTTAAAACATGCTCCGATAATCTTTGTTTTATTTACAACTTAAAAAAATATTTTTTACAGTGTAGAAAACTATGAGACATCTTATAAGAGTCAATGTTACCAATTCCTTTCTATGCCAAAACACATTTCCATCAGCTGTAACCCACAAAAAAATGGATTCTGCAGAGAGGAATTGTTAAAAAAAAAAAGACAGTTCTCAGAACTGAAATGAAATTTCCAACTTCCAAATTTGTTTCACTGGCAACGTCTCCTAACCTGTGTTTCAGAGGAAGAACTCAGCGAGTCCGGACATCACTCAAAACATGTCAGCAATGCATGCCGCAGTGATATGTGTTGATCTCCATTTAATGCTAGAGGCCAAAATATGAGTGACACCTGCTGACTTCTCCCATCATACACAACAAGGCAAATGATTGGAGACAGAAAAGGCTCCTCTTTAACTCAATGACACTTTGTGTCACCTGCCTCAAACTCTTGTTAAAAAAAGGCCTGACACCATCAGGCATAGTTTACATTCCCTTTGAGAAGACATACCATACACTGTCTGACCCAACTCATGACCGCACTTGAGTCCCGCGAAGATCGGCCCCATCGGACAGCATTTGGAATCTGTTCAAGTGACGAATGATATTTCAATGAATCATCTGCACAGCGGGGGTTTTAACTACATTGAAGGTGCCAGGAAAACATTGTCATCAGCTGTAATTCTTCTAAGTAATGCTGGGGTCTCAGTGATCAAGTGATCTTAAGAGGCTCTAGAAATGCAAGGTGAATGATTTACAGACTGAGAACGTTTGATTAGCAGGGTCAGAGGGCAGTGGGCATGTTTTGAGGTTATGATATTAAGATTAGTGCCGTGTTTACCTGCCTAATGAACATGGACAAGTTTGAAAGACATAAAATTACTTAAAAATGCTAACAGAGCACTTTGCATTAATAGATTTCACAAGCACTTCTGGTCAGAAAAATTAAGGATTGAGCTCCTCAAACATGTATATCATAAAAATTATGTTTAATATTATATATACAGTATAAATGTGTGTGGAAACACTTGTAGGTAAACCAAAATAATCTGTTGAAGGATTTTTGTGGGGGGTATTTTTGGTTATAGTAATTTCTCACAAATGAAAAAAGATCCAGCCTGAAAAAAACAGGGTTAGATTAACTGAAGTTTATCAAATTAGTCAAATCATATTGCAGTTTCAAAAAAGGAGATAAAAGCATTAATCTTCCTGAGGCCTGAATGCAACATGACAAGTTTTATAATAATATTTCCAGTGACCACAAATGGTCTTATTCTGTGAACTGATGGCTTCCGAAAAAAAAGGGGAAAAAAATCTTCTATCAACCTTTATGTTGACTCCGTCACAACAATTTCTTCTGCGAAGCCTCGCTATTATCCCGCAAAGCAATTTCTGTTGTGACAGTGGCACGGTTTCAAAAATTATAGGTCATACTTTCAGTGTAGAGACCAATATTTTTGCCTTGTCACCAGGCAGATCCCTATCCATCAATGGTCAGTATGAATATAGTGGTTATTTGGAAATGCAAATTTAAAACCAATTTATCATCTGTCAACGGAAATGATTTATTTTCTTGGTAAATAAACAAAAGTACAAATCTTTCACTGCTCTAGTTTGATAAATAGCTCTACAATTTGCATTACCAGCCCTGGTGATCGCCTCTACAGGTTATTTACAATCATGTTGTTGCTGTAAAACCAGAATGTACATACAAAGACTAATTTCTCATTTTCCTCATTAATTTACCCTCATCCATTAGATAATGCAAACGATCAAACAAACTAATCAAATTTATAGGCTCAATTTTAAACAGATTGTAATTGTTTCTGTAAATAAACCATTTAGCTTTATTATTTCTGTTTGCAGACACAACTCTATTAAATCCAAATCCAGTGGAAATATCATAATCAAAATGTGGAAGAAATCGAAAGTATCTGATCAGACTGCAACAGGGCAAGGTAAAGCTTACATGTTTTCATTCTTTTATTCTTTTTCATTTTAATAAAACTATCTCAGGTTGATACTAAAATCTTATTGAAATCTAAAACTTATTTAAATCTTATTACTACAGAAGTAAATTATATGTGTAAATTATATTTACACATAATAAATAAATATGTGTAAATCAGGGCAAGGTAAAGCTTACATGTTTTCATTCTTTTATTCTTTTTCATTTTAATAAAACTATCTCAGGTTGATACTAAAATCTTATTGAAATCTAAAACTTATTTAAATCTTATTACTACAGAAGTAAATTATATGTGTAAATTATATTTACACATAATAAATAAATATGTGTAAATGTAGATATATATTTATATATCAGTAATAGTGATAGTGACAGTAATAGTTATAATAATAATAATAATATATATATAATAGTGAATTCTGTATATAGTTAACACTTAAATTTAAGGTGTCATTGTTACAATGTAATTATATATTTAAGTACTGAGTAATATTAAGCAACTACATGTACTTACTATAGGGTTAGGGTAGGATTAGGATTTGGTTGAGGGTTAGTTGCATGTAATTATGCATAATTTACTGTTATTACTATGGTAAGTACATGTAACATATGTAACAAGGACACTGTAAAATAAAGTGTTACATACATATACATAGGGCTGGGCATCGTTCAAAATCTTTCGATCCGGTGCCAATTTCGATACCTCAGTTTCGATACCGGTTCCTAACGATACTTTTTTCGATACCAATTTTATGAAATCCATTTTAACAAGATTACATAACATATTACCTCAGAAAAACTTTTATTTTTTATGTATTTAGTTTTATTTTTTTCAGTTTGACTCATGCTCCTTAGCCAGTGCACAAAGGAATAAAAAATGTTTTATAAAGCGCTCATGCTCACCAAAGCTGAATTTTTAAATAAAAAAATACAGTAAAACTTTAGTAATATTGTGAAATAGTATTACAATTTAAAATCGTATCTAATATATTTCAAAATGTAATTTATTCCTGCGATGTCAAAGCTGAATGTTCAAAATCATTACTTCAGTGTCACATGACCCTTCAGAATATGAAAACAGTTTGCTGCTTAATATTTTGGAAACTATGATAATTTTTTTCATGATTCTTTTATGAATAAAAAAAATCAAAAGAAAAGCATTTATTTAAAAACGAAATATTTTGTAACATTACACATGTTTTAATGTCACCTTTGATAACTACTGAAAAAAAATTCTGACTAACCATTAACCAACACATTTTTGAACGGCAGTGTACATTCAGTAGGTTATTATTTATTGCAATATAAACACTGTCCGAGTGATCAACAAGATATCTCTTCATTTACCAGTCGAAGACGGAGCAACTTTCTGCTCTTATGTTTACTCTGTGCACTGTCAAGGTCTTCATCGTGTTTGTCGTGGTACCGGTCTTTGCAGCAATTATTTTACCGCAAATACTGCATCGCGCGCGGTTGGCATCGAGCCTGGAGAAATGTACCCACACTTTTGATCGATTTTTCCACATCTTTAAGGTATTATGTGTGTGTGCTCGCGTCTCATATGAATATGTGCGCGGAGAGTTTGTGTGTGTGTGTGCTCGCGGCTCATAAGTATGCGTGTCGAGAGTTTGTGCGTGCGCGCGCGCGTCTCATATGAGTGTGCGCGGAGAGTTCCGCGTGTTTCGTGTGAATAGAGTTTGTGTGTATGTGCGTGAGCGACTTTATGTGTGTCGTTGTGCATTTCATATGTATTTGTTTGAGCACTGACGTTGACGAGTTAACTCCTTAGGTATCGAAATCTGGAACCGAACAACATGTCATTTTTCGATACTCGATAGTATCGAGGCAATTGGGTCGGTACCTAAAAAGTATCGAGACTCGGTGCCCAGCCCTACATATACATATACAGAATTCACCATGTATTACTATCCGCATATGCTGTGTCATTAGTGGGCATCAGAAAGAAATCTAAAGTCCCGGGAGTCATGATCACACAGTTCATAGAAGAACTCCCCGAGGGAAAAAGCCATCCAGATTTTATCCGCAAACCTATTGCTCTCACCATTCAAGAAGGTATGCTCTTTTCCTCGCTTACAACTGTTTTTAAACACACACTAACATTTTTTTTTTATTATTAATAGAAAACAATATAAACTAATTAATTAAATTATTTGCATATATCTGCCATATACATTTTCAGTAACCAAATTGAGATTTTTGTTGTAAACGTGCAGGTAAATTGGCTATTTTCAAAGCCATTGTAGTAGGTGATCCCACCCCTACTGTAACATGGGCAAGAAACAATGGTGATGTTTCAGATCCAAGAAGTTATCAAACCAAATTTGACCCAAATTCTCATGAACACACTATTGAGGTGAGCGGAGTTTTCGATTCATATCACAAGGTAAAAGTATATTCCAGAATGTGCATTCCTTAAACTCTACTCCATGTTCTTTTTCTAGATGCCAAATGTTTCTCCAGACCAAGCAGACACCTATAAATGTTTTGCTACTAACGAATTTGGAAAGGCTATGGTCACTGTTATCCTGAACGTCATTGAAGGTATGGAAATCGGGTACTTTCCATTCTCAACACAGCAATTCATCACTCCAAAAATGTGTAGTGTGTGTGTGTGTGTGTGTCATTTACCGTTTAGTGGGTTTCAAGAAAGACAAAGCAAACCAGGAGTCCAGTGAGTATTAATAATATGTGTGATACCTTATGTACTGTAAGAAACTTTATAACATAAATCAGTGATTTGATTTTTTGGCACATGCATTTTTCAGCTGCAACTGATCCAAAAGAGCTCAAGGCTGTCCTGAAAAGGAAAAGGTGTTGTAAATCTTATGCTGTTATTATATAGAAAGTTATTTTAGGCGATTTCTGTGACTAGTGCATTACCAATAATGCATCTTTCTAACATATGAACTGCTTTGGAGAGGTACTGTAGGTAGACATGGTCCCCCAAAGCTTTAATAAAGTACAGTGGTTGGGGAAAAAAAATAGTAAGAAATTAGGTTTAAAAGTTTGATATCCTTCTCAACCCTTTCCTAAAATACATCCCATATCCTATATAGCTATACCTCTCCTTTAATCAACTGTGAAATACCTTTTAACCCTGCAGTAAGGTTCGCCCGAAAACCGAAGTAAGGAAAGATGGTGAAATTGACCCAAAGTTCTGGGAGATTTTGCTGAGCTCCGATAAGAAAGATTATGAGCGCATCTGTGCCGAATACGGGGTGACTGACTTCCGCTGGATGTTGAAGAAACTGAATGAGATGAAAAGGGAGAGAGAACAAGATCAAGCAGAGGTGCACTTTACATTTTTTTTATACATTTTTATGCAAAATGATGTTGTAATGATATTTCTACTCACAGTTCATCAAAAGTATCTCCCACCTCAAACACATTGATGTGAATCCTGATGGAACCGCTTCTTTTGAACTTGATCTTAACCTTCTGGACCCCAGCAGTAGGATTTTCATCTACAAGGTAAATCGAATGGTTATTATAACACATCTGAGCTCATATCTCCACAAGATTTCAGAACAAGGCAAGTGATGCTGAACATCTTTTGTTTTCTCCCTCAGGATGGTGAGATGATTCCATTCTCTCATAATCTCGATATAGAAATGAAACACAGCCTGAATCAAGTAGGCAAGAAATACATCTTCACAATTAGGGACCTTGTCCCAGATGATGCTGGCCTTTACCAGTTGGACATAGAGGACATCAATGTGTTCTCCACTGAATTTAAGAGTGAGTAACATTCAACCACCTTGTTTATGATGCAGAATAAGTAAGAGATTACAAAGTAACCAAGAGCACTTTCTCATAGTTCCAATGGTGGACTTTCTGGTCAAGTTAAAGGATGTGAAAGCCATGGAGAGGGAGGATGCCATTTTTGAGTGTGTCCTCTCCACACCTTTATCTAAAATCATGTGGGTTGGAAAGAACAACCGATTAGAACAGGGGGAGAAATATGACATCACTGTGTCCGAAGACAAACTGGTCCATAGGCTGGTGGTGAAGGACTGTATGCAGCTGGATAAAGGCATCTATGCGGCTGTGGTTGGTATCAAGTCTTGTAACGCCTGGCTGATAGTGGAAGGTATGATCTCAAAATATCCAAAACATCTTTGGTGTGACTGCAATAAGTGACTACGATCAGTGTTGGGGAGTAACTGGTTATATACATCAACATCTGAACTACATTTTTAGTAGCGTCACAGCAGTTCAAATGTTTTCAAGATGTAGCTCTGTGGTTTTCAACTGGTTTGGCCATGGGATCCACAATTTCCCATTGACATTCAGCTGCGACCCTAAACGTTTAACAAAAAAATGGTTGATACACACACACACACACACAAATACCACCCAACATTACTTACCACACATAAATTGAAATAATACAACTTATACTGATGAATAAACAGTAGCCTATAAGGTAAGACTATTAAATAGTTTGTTTTTCTGAGGTAAGATACTTTTTATTTCGAAACAAGTTACAAAAATAATGTTAGAATAATGACACTGACGTATAGCCTGACATCTCATCTGACCACAGATACTGACGCTTTAGTCTGGTACGCTTTACATAAACTGCGTTTCATAGAAGAGTCAATAGCCTTCATACACGTCTTTCAAAATAAAAGTATCCTATTAGAAAACCATTTAGACTCAAGTTTTCCGATGTTGTTACTTTGACTACACACTCTGCGACCCACCGGTTGTGAAACACTGGTATAGCATACCCAGTAAACTATTTTCCAAACATTAAGGTTTTATGTAATTTTGTACTTACAACCAGTTAAGAGAAGACACACAAACTACCAACAAATTCATTTTAGTCAATCAGTTGATTCATATGTGTCACATATGAGTCATCACTCAATAGTGTTCCTAAAAGCATGTAATTTTATTTAGTTTTTAGAAACATAAATATTTGGTTATATTTAGGCCTATACTGTTACTTTTTCACACTGTTTTTTAATCTGTGTTTTAAATATGGGTGTTTTAGTTCTGTAAGTTGAACTTGGTGTTAATATATCAGTTTCTGTTCCAGATATACATGATTCTGATTTTTAAAATAACCATGTAATTTGATAATTATATACCATAAGGTATATAATTATCCATAAGGTACAATATGGATATATTGTACCTTAAAACAGGTTTTTCAAACTGAAAGGCCCGCAAAAGGAATGCTAGAGCCGCGCGTCTGTGGACAAGTTTATAGAAACAAAGTGTAACAAATGTAATATATGTAAGAATATGTAAGATATGTAACAATTTAAATAAGACTTAAATAATAAATAAATAATTTAATTAAAGTAGATTAATAAATAAAATAAATCAATAAAAATCAATACAGTGTTAAAGTGTGTAGAAAAATGCAATAACGTAACATAATATTAAATATTTTCAAAAACATATTTTACACATTTATAATATTAATTTTTCACAATGGGTCTTTATACAGGAAAATATAGAATAATATTTTAGCCTTTTAGGATGGGAGTCCCTTGCACTTATGATGATATTTGGGGGCCCGTGGCATCTAAAAGATGAAGGGAAAAAAAGGTTAGCTTAAGGTTAGCTTTACTGTAGCTGAACTACTGTAAATGAAATGTAGCTTGTAACTCAGTTTCCCAAACACTGTTATAGTCCACATTACAGCAATGTCTCTGAAAAAACGTTTATATTGTGCACAATATATCTTATTGTATCCTTTCTTGTTTTGTTTTATTTTGTCGTGCCATGTCGTGTTCGTCATTTGTCTAATGTCATGAACCAGCCGATAACAATCTAGATTCTAAGGGCAAAAAGAAACCCCGAAAAACAACCCAAGCCGGAGGGGCAGGAGTTGACTTGGCAAAGATCGCTGCAGAACAGCAGGTCAAGCTAAAGAAGGAAAGAGATGAGAGAATTGTGGCTGTCAAAACAGTCAGTGCTGAGAAAGAAGTAGCAGGTGCGGTGGACAGCGGTGCTTCGCCATCTTCTTCTGGAGATGATTCTAATGCAGAGAAAGAGGTCAGGAGAGAAGACTCTGATGACACTGGGCTGACAAGGAGTGTACCAGACACTAGTGGAAAAGACACAGGGAAAGGTAGGAGTAATATCAACAAGGGAAATGTTATCTTTTGCCACAAAGACACCACATTTGAATTGATATTCCACTGTAAAAAATGCTGGGTTGTTTCAACCCAATTTTGGGTCAAATATGGACAAACCCAAACGTTGGGTTAAAAATGTAATTAAAAAATTTAACCCAACGGCTGGGTTTGTCCATATTTGACCCAAAATTGGGATGAAACAACCCAGCATTTTTTAGAGTGTACTACAGACATTCATACATTTTCAAGTGTGACATAAGTGTCCAAAAACAGAATTAACATCAAGGTGATTATTAAATTATCTCTGACTGTCAGGATTTTCAGGTGAGAAACTGTCAAAAAGCGGAGGTGTGACTACAGGTTCGGATGAAGGCCTCCTGTCTGGAGAATCAATCGGTATACAATTTGATGGTGTACTTATACTTGAGAAATGATAATTGTTCAACAACAAAAGTCATTATTGTCCCCATTAACACATTAACTTCAATTAATATGAGCAAGTGTGACTCTGACATTATTTCAGTGCTTTATTCACACTTAGCCACAGTGTGGCACTGTATGAAGGATCAGCACATGATCAGACTGATGCCAACAGTTTGAAGCAATTATTCACTACACATTCAACTGACAAGATTAATGGTCCTTACTGGGGAAGGCATGTAATTTAGGCAGTTTAGGCAAGTGATTTATAACTCAAATATAATTGATCTATCCAACTGTATTAATAAGTTTCCATTTAGTTCAGGTTAGTAAACCTGCAATCTTTCATATTTTACTTGTCGTCTTATTCGCTATTTCTTATAGACAGAGCTTTTGTGTAGTCCTTGGTTTTTTCTTACATTTTCTGGTTTTTGCATACTTATGTATAACAACTTAACAACCATTATTATAAAATATTTTGTTTTCGGTAACACTGTGTCCTTGTTTAAGCATCTTACATGTACTTACTATGGTCAAATTATGCATAATTACAAGCAACTACAAGCACTTTATTTTAAAGACCTGTTCCGCATGTACTATGTACTTAGCAATTACAATAAATGGATTATAAGGTATAACCCTGAACCTACTTCTATTACATGACATGTCGTGGCAAGCTTTTGAAAACGCAAGCTTTTGAAAATGGGTTTCAAAGTGCAAAGTTTTGAAAATTATACCTTTACCGTCTCCATGTAAACCAAAAAAAAAAAAAAAAAAACGTGAGTTTGTGAAAAACGGTGGCATTATGTGCATGAGTATTACATGCTCTGTAGGTGTTGGGTTTTTCTTTAAAGTGACATCGCCGACTACTGGCTGGCATGCATAATAATACAGCATTTTAAGTCGTATTTTCTGTAAAATAAAGTGTATCCAGATCCCTAGCCCAAATTAAAGGATAGGTACATGCTGCAACAAGGGAACCTTAAAATAAAGTGTAACCACCTTATCTTTTAAAAATGCATCACTCTTCAGTCCCTGGAAAAGTTCTGATTATATAACATATAAATAAGTCATAATTACTTGGCTTGCTCTGATATGACATACTGGTATCAGGAAATATGTAATTTAGCATTACGTTTTAACCTAAAAAAGTACAGCTACAGCATGTTGTGTTATAATGAACACCATAACTACTGTTGATACAAGATAAACATCTCAAACCCACATTAACATCATTGATAAACTTGCATTCTTCCACCTTCATACTTTTGGATTTCTCCTCCCAATTCTAAGCTCAAGACACTAAATCTCTGATCCATGCCTTCAGTTCTCTCTTAATCGGTGCGCTTGCTAAAATCCCTGCCAGTTGTCACCTACATCTTTCTCATACTCTGCACTGGCATTATTTACTACAAGGTTCTGTTAACTTCTACAAGTCTCAGTAGTTCCATATTTGTCTATATAATGCCAGTTACATTTGTGTTTGGTTTGTTCACACTATTTGTTTGTGAAGCAAACGTGAGCTGTGGGAAAGGCACTGAATAACATTTAATAATAATACTAATAATACTAATAACCAATATATGCATTATATAATTACTATTATTATATATAATATATTGAATATCTTGTTTTTTCTAGATGATAGAACTCACTTCACCAGTGGAGACGAGTCAAATGTACATATTGTCAGATGTGAACCAGCAGAACTTTTTTGTAACCAGAGCACCAACAAAGCCAACAGGGATGGGGAGAAGGTGAATTAACGATACTATAAATGATCGATTTATGTGTTTAAGTGTCTTTTGTAATTGCTCTTTATATTTCATTCTGTCTGATTGCTAGTTGTACTCTAAAGTTGAAGATAAACAAGAGTTAATAATACAAAGCTGCAAAGATTTATCCTCAAGACAGAATCGGGCTGAAGTGATTGAGTGCAAGACTGACGCCATGGCAACAGCTGGAGGTATTGCGATTTCTTTTTTATTTCACAATGGTATATTACTAGTTTAAACATCAATAAGTAAATGTTTATTATATTGAGAAAACAGACTCCGGTTTCACAGACCGGGCTTATATTAAGCCAGGATTAGGCCTAAATTCATCTTTTATAAACATACCTTAGAAAAAAAACACATTACTGGTGTGCATCTTGAGACAAAACAATGCCACTGACATATTTTAAGATATGTCAGAGCAAGTTGCTTTCAGTTAAAATGGCACAAACGTGCATTTTAGTCTGGGACTACACTTCAGCCTTGTCTGTGAAACCAGGGGATAATGTTAATAAATTAAATCTAAGAGTAATTATGTTGAATCGGTGTCAAAAAACATCTCTAAATATTACAGATCTTCCTAAATTTGTCCCCGATGACCTGCACAAGTTCTCCAAAAATGTGGTGGTTAAAGTTGGCCAGACTGCTTCCTTTAAAATGACATTCCAACCTCAAGACTCGTCAGAGATCAACTGGTTTAAGGATGACACAGAGCTTTTTGATGGAGGCAGAATAAAAGTAGTAAAGGAACTAAACCAGAGCTGTCTTCAGATAAAAGAATGCCTGCGATCTGACTCTGGGGAAATTAAGATCCAGCTTAAAAACCCTTTGGGTACCGCAGAGGCCTTCTCTAGGCTTATTGTGGTCGGTAGGTTTCTACTCAACTGTATTTTATATTGAAAATATTCTGAAATAAATATTTATAAGCCTTCCGCCTTTTACATACAGACTCATGCATTAACATTAAACTGACACATTAAGTATTTCAAATAACTCTGCAGACAAACCAGGTCCACCACAAGGGCCAGTAGAAGTGATTGACAGCTCATCTTCTGTCATTGAACTTAAATGGAATCCACCAAGTGACACCGGTGGCTCTGAAGTGACAAACTACCTTGTTGAGCGTCAGCAGGTAGGGCAGAGTATGTGGAAGAAGGTTTGGGATAGTTCAGCCAACCGCCTGTCTTTTCGAGACAGAAATGTGTCCCATGGCAAGAAATACATCTACCGAATCTACTCCGGGAACTCGCTGGGTATCAGTGATCCTTTGGAGACGGAAACCATCATGGCTGGAACTCTGAGTGAGAGACTGCATGTTTATAAATAAACTAATTAAAAAATACATAGGACCTCTAACTATATGCTCTTTTTTTCTACTTCTTAAGCAAGTAATCAACACTTCTATGTTGCAGTTCTCCCTGGTCCACCTGCCCCTCCTAAGGTGGTCAGCGTGTTCAAAAACTGTATCAACCTAACATGGACTTCACCAGAGAAAGATGGAGGAACCAAAATACTGGGCTATCAGCTGGAGAAACGCAAGAAAGATACAAACCAGTGGGTGACTCTGAACCCAGTTAATGACCCTATTCAAGGTACCTTTTTTCCCAACACTGGTTCATCAAAATAGTGACTCTACCTACATTTCTGCAAAACATACCGAAGCATACAATGTACTGCAGTTTTCAGATAAAATGAACACTTTTATTTTCTTCATGCAAATGATGATCACATGGGCAGACTATTGATTATAAAGACCTCCGTGCAGTTCCTTGCACAATACTATGAAACAATAGGCCTACATGTGAAACACAAGTCATAACTTGATACAAGACTTATAGAAGCAAGCAATCGCATGGTTGCTTGCTTCAGCAAATGCATTTTAATCTTAAATTTGCTATTGGTTAAGTTTAGTGTAGGGTTGAATGGTGGTGGTATGTTATTATCAAACATGATAGTATGAACCTTTTAGCGCTATTTAGACATTTCATGTCCAAACTGCCTGCGATATACGTAAAACAACCAACACAAACCTGAATAAGTTGGCAGAACACAAAACATTTAAGGCAATCAATTGCCAAATTTATTAAGTTATGAAATTCAAAGTTTAAGTAAGCAGAACTAGCAGATTTTTATTTTGTACTTAAACATTTCTAGTTAAGAATAATTAAAATGTATGAGTAGACTAATTCATACAATTACCTCAAAACTTTCATGTAATCTCAATGTGAACACTTGTATTAGTATAAACTTAGTTAGCTTTAACAAGCTAATCCGCTAACATACTAATTTGCTAACATATTACCAATAGTATCTTATACAGAAGCACTTGCTGTATGAACGCAACAATATAAAGGTATTATTTGCTCTCAAATCAAGCTGCATGCACCACTTGTCACCATGATGGTAACTATCCTTAAACCAACATTAACAGAAATTCTTCTAAATTAGCAAAACATTAATCACTACTAAATCTCCCACTTAACATTAGTCTGGCACAAAAAAAAACAAAAAACATTATATTACACTTAATTTTAGCATTTACTCTCCCTTTCGAGTGCCATGCTGGGAAATAGACATCCCAGCCGTTTCAGTTAAACTTAAGTTCGTCTAAATTAAAAGAAATAATTTCATAAAACTCAAAACAATGAAACAGTTCAGTTTACTTAAAATATATCGGTTCTGTGACCTTGAAAGAAAAAGAAAGTGCTAAATACTCATAAAAGTTCATTTGACTTGAGTTGAGTGTTGCCAGATTCATGTTCATCTGTTTTGGATAAAACTTAACACTATTTTAGTGCTGCTCACTAGACATATCAGATTGAAAGTGTTGCAAAACCTGCAAGAAGCAAGCAGCGCAATATCATTTTGGGGCTTCACTTTCAAAATCAAAGGGCTTTTTGTTCAAACACAAGAGTTATATGCTTTATAATTGTTAATTGTCACTTCCCATACCCTATAATTCAGCTTTAGTTGTTGAAGAAGAAAAAAATCAAGAGTGGACATAGCTAAAGTGACAAATGCCATGATCTTTCCAGCTAATACAATGAATGTATACCAAGTGAACCGGAAACCTTGATTGTAATTACTGTCTATCTTTAAGTTACAATTAAACAAAATCATATAGGGTTTGAATCCCAGAAAGAGAATATTAATTTGTGGACAGATGCAGATTCCAAAGTAAATGGAAATGATTTCCCCGTACCTTTAAACTATGTAATTAGAAAACAATAGTTTTATGATTAAATGGCACGAGTTTAGATAAACACCATTTAAGTAATATAATAATTTTTATGATTTAAATAAAACTAGTTCATTCAGAAGTTTTCCAAGACATGGATAACTTTTAAATAACAAAAACGTCACAGTGTTCGTGAGGTTGGACTGTTCTAATGATTTGCATATTCTTCTGGGTCTCATAAATATGCAATATTTCGTAACGTGTTTCTTGAGTACTTTCCAACCAAAACACTTCAGCACACCAAGATGCATCTTGTCATCATTACATTTGTTCATTGGTGACTGTTTTCATGAAATCCTACATACAAATCAGCGATTATTATGATTTCTCTTCACATTTGCTGAAAACAGCAGCTGCAAAAAGCTATCTGAGGTTATTTCACTCTGAATCCTCTTTATAGACACCAAAAAGACTTTACATTAAAAAAAACTTTACATTAAGTAGTATCCAGTATGGAAATATATGGCACAGAGAGCCCATTGCACAATGCTCTGCACTCCATCTCTCATCTGAACACTCACCCTGCAGTGAAAATGAAATCAAACCAATGTCCCTCTTATTGATACGCTCTTCATTTATTTTGTGTATTTTCAAAATAAATGTAGCAAGATTCAAATTTGCAAATCGTAAAGCAAGAAATATTCCTCTAAGCCACAAGATCTCATGTTTAGTTAGAAGGCTCAGACCCCCTAAGACTGAAATCCTATAATAGCCCCTGGTAGGGGTCTAAATAGCCTAGCACTTTACCTGAGGGATCTCTTCTGCATTCTCATAGAAGCCTCCAATCAGTTTAAAGAGCTTACCACCTTTCTATTTTCTCACATCATTTCCAGCGGCTTGATCACAATAGAAACCAAACAGCATAAACCAACGTCTCGTCAGCTGAAAATATATTTTACTAAAAAATGGTTATGAAATATTTATTTAAATTAAAGCACAATTACTTCCTGTTCTGATGATCTCATCATGTCTACACCTCACAAACGCAGTATTTATTCCAGGAATAGGCTACACTGATATCAAAGCTTATCCCAATTCTCCAATCTCACCTACAACTAAAGGACCCTCTTTGATACATCTGCATATCATTTTTATAAAAACTGACAATTTCCCCTAAAAATTGTCTCCACACGATAAAGGCAAGATTCAAATGTATCCTAATGAGCACAATGGTACAATAGTGTGTCTTGACTCCACCGACTAATTATGAATCTCCAAACATGTTAGCTATCAAATCACTGTCTTTACTTGACGTGTTATTCTGACAATTAAAATAATCTACTTCTCACAGCTCTGAAGTATGCAGTGAAGGATGTGTCTGAGGGGTCAGAGTATGAGTTCAGAGTATCAGCCATTAATATGTCTGGGGCTGGAGAACACAGTGCTCCCTCTGTGATGGTCTGCGCTAAAAACCCCAACAGTAAGTTCTGATCATAATTGTTTCTTAAAAGAGACTATGTACTGAATTGAACATTTCGTCCTTCTTTCTACTTCCCAACCATTTACTTTCAGTCAGGCCCTGCTTCAAAGATCCTGTAGACTTCATTGTTGTGAGAGCTGGAAATTCGATCAGAATCAAAGTCGATTATGAGGTACTTAGATTTATTGTGCATGCTGTGTCAGCCCTCATTCCCAAATGAACATGTCTAACATTAGTAAGAACATGTACATTAGCTCCAATGCAACTTAATGTTAATAACGTGATAAACGTTTGCAGTTTCTACCTAATTTAATCAATTTCACAGATGATAAAATGATTTGCAAAGTCAAACTTCATTCCAGCCCTCATAGAAATATTATCCATTCATTTTTTACCACTTTAAGCCTGAAAAAAAAGCAAATTTGCAGGACGTTATAAGATGTTCTGTAAAGCTTGCAATCAAGCAACAATAGCTAAGAGATGTGAGGCTTAATATAGGGTCAGTTCAGCTCAATGTCTATAATCGGTCACAATATTCAGTCTATCATTTCCTTTCAAACTGTGTTTATGTTTAGGGCTCTCCACAACCTGACATCACATGGCTGAAAAATGACGAACCTGTGAATCCCTTGGTCAACATCATCAATGTTGAGGACTCATCCACACTTGTCATCTCCTCGTCAAAGTATTCAGACTCAGGTGTTTATACCATCATGGCAAAGAACTCTAGTGGACAGTCCAGCTTTGACATAGAAGTCAGAGTGGCAGGTAAGTCAGTTATCTGAATATAAGGTAAAACATCACTGCATACTGTAGCATGCGAATGGGTCAGACACCTCTAAAAATGTCCCCAAGATCACTTAAAAAAAAGACCTCTAAGCTATTAAACAAACTTACCAGCTCTGAGTTCAATTTTGATTTAAATATAGAGGGTGAAAATAAGGGGCAGAGGTATATATATAATACATCTATGGTTATTGGTTAAGTACAATACAATATATTTGAATATTATTGCAAGAAATTCAGATAGTAGTTTGAGAATTTAGGGAGATTGATTTAAGTATGTAATATGCAATGCTCCATTGGATAAATCCCTTACAGCCACTTAAATCATTGTGCCATATCAACAACCCCCCTTGTATGTACAATATGTGCATGCACAATCCCCAGTTCAAAACCTTGTTTGCCCTTAAGTGACATTTATATATTATGTTGAGAGCAAAAAGCAAAAAAAAAAAAAGCAAGCCAAAGTGCATAGCCACTGTGAATGTGACTATGCTGTCCAGTTTATCACACTAATAATTAGGCCTGGCTGCATCCAGGAGCAGCTCTAAGCGGGGGCAATGACCTCATGTCAACAAGCAATCCTGTAAATTCCATAAATACAATGCCCCTGTAAATTTGTATACAGCCAAGTCATTATAATTAGTTTATTTCTGTGAGGCTGTTTAGATGACTAAATGAAACATGTGCCCAATATGCACCACTACTGGCTACAAGGTCCTCTGGCGTGCAGTTTTTATCTGATCACTCATGGGCCAATGTATTACTTTCATTGCCTCACAAGTTTGCCAACCCCTGCAGCATGAAAGCTTCTTTTCTTTCTCTACAGATGAACCCAAGCCTCCAGGCCCAGTGGAGCTGGAACAGGTTGTTTATGGTAAAGTCATTATCACATGGGCTCCATCTCCAGACCAGGAGAAAGACGATCGACTGTATTACTTGGTGGATGAACGTGATTCCAACACACGTGTTTGGCGTACAATAGCCGACCGTCTGTTTAGCAACACTTACACTGCCTCGGTCCAATCCGGTCGAGAATACCACTACAGAGTCTATGCAAAAAATTATATGGGATTTTCTGATCCATCTAAATCACCAACGTGGGGTATTAACGAACTGAGAGGTGGGTTTCTGGAGAGAACAAACTAGTGCTCATTTCATTCAATTGTCTTATTGTCATCACTGTATATCACCATAATCTGTTGATTGAAAGGAACGGCTTAACCAAAAATGAAAATTGTCATCATTTACTCACTCTCATGTCATTCCGAACCTGAATGATTGTCTTTTTTCTGTGGAACACAAAAGTAGAAATTTTCAAGATTTGTACTCGTTGCTCATTTTGACGCAGTTACAATGAATGTGGACTGAGGCTTTCAAGATTGTAATTGATGTAAAGTAAACGCACCATTAGTTCATTTGACGCATGTATGATTTTTCCAAGTCTTCTGAAGCGATACAATAACTAACAAAAATCTCCTTGGGGCATATTAGTGAATGTCTGCCTTATGAATAAATAATTATTTTAAGTTATAGATCTTTTCAATTACTCAGTTGACCTAATTTTCAAAACTCTGAATGAATCATCATCACTGACTCAATGATCTGGTCGCAGCAGTACAGTAGGAAGGACTAGTACAATTCTCCATTCTTTATCTATTTTTTGCAACAACAAAAAAAACAAAAAAAAGTCTTAAAGGTTTGAGAGGGTGATGAAAAATTAGCAAACAATGACAAAATTACATTTTTGGTATTTTTTTTCTTATTTCTAGTGCCACTAGTCACAAGCTTTCCGGCTACGATAACTTTTGAGAGGCCTCCTTCCATTATGGTTCCACTGAAAGTCCACAGTCCACCGCAGGGATATCAGTTGTACATGACCTGCGCTGTCCGTGGCTTCCCCACGCCTCATGTCACATGGTACCTCAATGGCAACTGCATCAACTCCAACAACACCTACTACATCACAAATGTACATGGCGTCTGCTCTATGTACATCATGCGAGTTGGGCCAGAAAATAGTGGCGAGTACAAAGTGGTGGCGGTCAACTCATTTGGCAGAGCAGAGTGTTCCACCAAACTAAGAGTGAAAGGTATGTTAGATGTAATGATTATTTCCACATTTGACATGCTTATTTGAATGTTATTGGTACTATAAAGTGCCATCATAAATTACATTTTTATTCTGATTTCATTCTTTTTGATTTATTCACAGATTGAAATTCAGAGTGCGGACCCTTAGCTAGCTGTACTGCAAACCAATAAACAGTGAATTATTTTGTGTAAAGCTACTTTGAATACGCAATATGCATTGTGAAAAGCACTAAGGTATCGGCCTGGAAGATATACAGATCTATCACTTGTTGTGATACTTAATTAGATAAAATCAGAATCTATTTATTAACAATATATTAGCGCTGTGATAGCTATAAAACTCAAATGTGAACTGTGTTTATTGAAATACAAATAAACTACTTTCTGCCAACTTCTCTGCATGGTGATTTATTTAACAAAAAAAAGCATCAAAGAAAGAAAATGTGAGCATAGGTCATTACAGTTTTCCCTTATTCAACAAAAGCTTTTAGATATGAAGCACAGTGCATTTTATATACCAAAAAAGGTTCAAGTACATTACCATACCACTGCAAAGATCACCTGCCCTGGGTCTAGACATAGACTTTACAATAGACTTTACAAAAGTGATGAAGTTATCGATGACTTTGCTGAAGAATAAACAAACTCATTTTGCTGCATACCTTGTGGCACTGGGAGGTGTTTCAGGTCGTAGGGTGACGTTTGTGTACTCAGTTTCCAGAAGTCCAGAGATGTCTCCAGGCTAACTCAAGCACTGGTCCTTGCAATTTGCCTGGCTCCAGACTTTGAGACAAGCTGTCTGGGCATGTCAAGCTTGGTAAATCCCTGTCAATGTAAAATGAAACCTTCCCTCAGGGCTGTGAGGGAAATATGCTGCCACATGAATATATATTTTTTACAAGACCCAGCGTTCATATCAGTATGAGCCCCTGAATATTATAATTATATCTGTAAAAGCTTTATATCGAGATCAATCGCAATGCAATAGTCGAAAATCACCTGTAATAACTTTGTTCATATAACACTTTAACCAGCAAATTCTTAATTTTAAGTGCCATTTAAGATACATTTTAATTGTCCAATAAACATGCAATATGTTCGGTCATGTTACAAGAGATCGTCATCCTACTGTAAATGGCAAGGCCTGTATAGAGCAAGTGTCTACATTTAGGACACATGTATGACTTTAATGCTAAATACTCTCTCTTTCTCTCTGTGGTTCTTCAACTGAAATCATAATTCTAAAATTTCAGCTATGCAAAATAAGTGGGCTGCTGGGATGGAGTTCGTTATCAGTTTGATTAAACAATGATTTACTTTCAACAGCAAGACTTAGATGAGCTTCAATTCAAAAGATAAACATCAAAATAAGACGGTAAACAACATTTTGGCAATGACTGA
Organism: Phoxinus phoxinus; assembly: GCF_949152265.1. Taxonomy (NCBI): domain Eukaryota; kingdom Metazoa; phylum Chordata; class Actinopteri; order Cypriniformes; family Leuciscidae; genus Phoxinus; species Phoxinus phoxinus. The sequence goes on from NC_136886.1 coordinate 7,018,407, forward strand.
CATAACAGAAAACAATAAAAGTTAACTTCACTTTCAGTCAGGAGGATCATAAATGATATATGAATATGTTAATCTGCTTCATGGGCTGGACATCCCCCCACCTCAGCTTCTCAAATAAAAGCTTTAATGTGACAGCTGATTGATTCAACTGCATAAAGTCTTCCATTCAGTCCACCAAATGTTCTTAACGCAGAAGCTGAAGGAGCAGCGGGATTTTAAAGGTGAGTTTACATTTTCTTTGACATGCAACACAGGGAACCATCAGGGATAATTTACCATTAGAAATTCACAGCTCACCTATAGTTATGAATTTCATCAATCCTTGAACTATGTACAAAAAATGGAAACAAATTTGGTAAAAAAAAATGGTTTTCATTCACTGGGAGCAAACTTGAGAACATGATTTCATTAACACAATTGCAAGTCAGATGTACATTTAACAAGTAAGTAATCTACTGCCATACATCATTAATTACTGCTATGAGAATCACTCCCCTCCACGCCGGCTCTTAACTGAATTTAGATCATTATGTTTACCTGAGGATGTGCTACACAGAATTAAAGGCACAATATGTACGATTTTTGGACTAAAATATCCCCAAAAACACTATAACAATGTTATATATTGTGTTGACTTGTGTACTTACATTATCCCAGAAGTTTCAAATAAAGTTTAAATCCAGAGAAACCTGTCAATGGTGTCAGATTACCCATGATTTCCTTTTTACTTCCGTAGAAACCACGAAACACCAACGACGCTTTAATATAGTATGTGTTTTATTAGACAGGTGATCTACTGTTAGGTTACCTTTATTTGGTTAGTCTAATTGTTTGAATCTCTTGTTTTCTTGATTTACCGTGAGTAACATGTTTGTACCATGCCTCAGAGACAACACTATTTGTCAATTGTCTAACAACATAATCAGAAAGAGCATTATTTGTAGTAACAGTAATACAGCATTATCTCCATCCACCATAAAATAAAATTAAAAATTAACTGCATGCAATTTAGCAACACAAGTCAAGTCATCCATCTTTTATTAATATAATATTATAATATCGATCTAGCTTACTGTGTGCAACAAGTGTCTCATAGCAGCCACAGAGCGAACACAGAGTAAAGTTACAACATAACTTTCAACACACTCCAATGTATTTTTTCTTATGATTGTTTCGACCTAGTAAAACAGCGATGCATTATTATTTTAATTTGTCAAACAAAAGTGACCTGTGTGAGTAATTTTGCACTATTTCATTAGAATGAAGTAAAACAAAGTGTATTTAAGGGATCAAATGTAACTAACAATGTTCAAGTTCAGGGAAGGAGCTTGGATGGTAAAAGTAACGTTAATCTCAATTTACTCACCCTCCTATCATTCTTCCATGGAAGACATAAAAAGTTAGGCAGAACTTACAATAAAATAGAATGGTGACTGAGGCTATCATTTAGTGTAAAAAAAAAAGTAAAAAAAAAAATTCAAGATAAAATCTAACAATAAAAACTAGACGTATTATTTTGTATAATGCACTCGAGAGGCAAAATTGTTTATCTTGTTTGGATGTGTAGTGTCTGTGTACTGGAGAGAAAAAATGAGAGATAAAGTGAAAAGGGGAGGCTTTTGTATAGACTGTTACAGCTTGAACTCTCAAGATCGATTGACAAATGTTCAGGAAAGATGAGGAATCTGAATAAAGGGTTAAGGTTAGAAACCCAGATCCTCTTCATCCCAGCATTATAGTGGAGGGCCATTGCTTCAGCTGCTGAAGAAAGTCATTTCAAATGCGCTTCTTTTTCCCGTACAAAGCACCAGAAGATTGTGTCAGACTTTTTGTTTTTGAGCTAGGCAGACCAGCTAGTTTTAAGGCATAATTTATCTGTCAAATGTTGGATAACTGTTTCTTTCCCCTTTGGCCTTGTAAAAGCATTGCTGAGGATCCTGTTAATCTTGGAATGCCAATAAATGTTTTTCAGTCTAGAATTACGCAACGATATGCATCCAATCAAATTCTTAATATATCTTTATTGGTTAACTTTTTTAAGGTCACAACATGATGCATCTTCTTGAGGACCATTAGGAGCAACGAGAGAGAGAGAGAGAGAGAGAGAGAGAGAGAGAGAGAGAGAGAGAGAGAGAGAGAGAGAGAGAGAGAGAGAGAGAGAGAGAGAGAGAGAGAGAGAGAGAGAGAGAGAGAGAGAGAGATGCACGAGTAATGCACTGTATGCAATGGAATGAGAGTAATGTTATAGAAAGTACATACATGAAGGTACACTACAGTTTTATCAATGATAGTCACTAACAGCAAGATTACATTACAGATAATCATGACAGCCATGACAGGCTTTAGTATCACATAAAAATTTAAATGAGAAAAAAAAATGCAGATTTAGAGGGGGACAAAAACAATCACAATATTACTGCATGCAAAAAGTGAATGGAGAATGTAGTTAAAATGATACTTTAGGATAGGATTTACCAAACAAATAAATATTTTTGTGCATCAGCACAGTAATTATTACTATCTGAACCCTACAGTGGTTATGCAGAGATTTAACTTATTCAGTAGAAACAAACATTCATGCTCTACTTTGCTGTTCTCGGCCATTTCACTTTGATGTTACTTTCATAACAACTTCTTGTTAGTGTGTGTACATTGTTTCGCTAGAAGTGTACAAGTGGTTGGGATCATCAGTGTGTTCTAGACTCTGTACCCCAGTGATTAAAGAGCAATCCCTGAATTCCTTTTTAAACCTTACTGTTTTACTAAATAAAAGCCAACCTTGGTTCTAATGCCATGACAATATTTAAAATGTATATTTTTCATATACAGCCTAAATTCATAAAGTGACCACTGGAACAATATTGGAACAAGGGTAAAACATTCTGAAGATGTCACAGACTGCAGAAGAGATTCCTGGTGGTCAGGGTAAGCTATATTTGAATCAAAATACTGTAAATGTAATTATTTACATGTAATGTAAAATGTTAAGTAAATATTTCCTAGACAACAATTTTGGCCAAGGCCTATATTGCATGTGTTTGAAGCTTTTAGTATTTTTTGCCAATTGCCAATAGAACAATCTAAATGTAACCTTTCACACACATATAATAAATGCACCCTCAAGCCTAAAACATTTATGGTAGGTAGGTTCAAAGTGTTTTCTTATTCTGTTTTTATACCCCTTTATTTGTTTTGGTCCAATCTTTAAAGGAAACATTGCCCTCGTGTGGTTAAATGAATATCAACTGTAAAGGCAGTGCATCTGGCAGTTCAATTTTGAATGGCATGCATATTTAGTATGTGGGTGGCTCATTTACAAATACAAAACATTCAGTGTTTTTAATAAATCACATGATTTAATGATTCAAGTGGAGATCAAGAAGAGATCTAGAGTGCCTGGTGTTATGATCACCCAGTTCGTCAAGGAACTACCACGTGGGAAAACTACACCTGATTTCAGCAGGAAGCCAATCACCTTGACAGTTCAAGAAGGTATCAATAATAAATGTTGCTTGTTAAAAAGCATATATAATATATATATATATATATATATATATATATATATATATATATATATATATATATGCCGTATTTAAATGAGTTGCTCTGCTCAGTTGTTACATTTATGCTACAATTGATATATCTATTAGACTATATTCTGTGGATTAGATTAAACATGTATGTGTTAGTTGAGCAGTCATTCAGCTATAATGAAAAAGTAGTAGCTTCGGGTAGTAGATGCTTCATATACATAAAACTCAGAAATGATGAATGGGTTGCCTTTCTCCACTGCAGGCAAGGTGGCCATTTTCAAAGCAATGGTGAGTGGAGATCCAACACCAACTGTAACATGGGCTCGCAACAAGGGTGACACTTCTGATCCAGAAAAATATAAGCCAAGATATGATGAAAGGACTAGAGAACATGCTCTAGAGGTAAGATACTGTACCAAACTCCAGAGATTTGGATCTGAAATGACAACATTATCATACATATACTACGAAGATAGGTCCTTCTACAGCAAAAACTTGTTTAATTTGTTGTGTTGAAAACAACAGATACTAAATGTGCAAGTGGACCAAGCAGACACGTACAAATGTTTTGCTACAAATCCATTTGGAAAAGCAGTGTGCACAGCTGCATTGAGTGTATTTTCAGGTAGGCAACATATTTTCATTAAACAAAGGACAACATTCAATGATATTACCACATTCAATGTGCATAACTAGGCAATTACAATATGTTGTATAATCTGATTCTGAATGCATTTGTTCTTGTAATTACTTTCTCTGTCTTTTAGTTGGATTCAAGAAAAAGAAAACTGACACATCCTCAAACAAAGGTCATCCTCAAATGATAAATGAATGTAAAGAGGCTGTTCTATTCAGATTTTGTATTGATATTGTGTGATATTTTCTGTTAAGATGGTCAAACCAATGATCCCGAGGACTTCAGGAAAATGCTTAAGAAAACCAAGTAATTGTTTTACCACAAGGAATCAAGTGTTTCAGAAATGTCTCTTGTAAAAGCACAACTGCTTTCTCTCTAATCGAAATGAAAATCTTCCATCTAGAACTGTCAAGAAGAGAGAAGAAAAACCCAAGAAAGAGGGAGATATTGATCCAAAATTCTGGGAAGTGATGCTAAGTGCCAAAAAGGGAGATTATGAGCGTATCTGTCATGAATTTGGAATCACAGACTATCGCTGGATGCTAAAACAGCTTAATCTGAAGAAAAAGGAGAAGGAGGATGAACAAGCAAAGGTATCTGTCAGGAATTTAATCATCTGATGCTGGGTTGTCAGTCGATTTACACTCTTTTTGATTTGGATAGTGAAACTCTGCCTTGAGACACTTTTGTAATTGCAACACTGCTTTTGGTCCATTTCTATAAGAATTTATAGTTGTTTTTTAAAGAATATGCGGCAAAGTCTTACATTTACTTCTTAAATCCCATTTATTTAATGTCTTACAGGTGGTTCAAAACATTGATAACATGAAGCAGATTGAAGTGAAGACAAGTGGCAGAGCCGAATTTGAGTTTGATATGAAGCTCAAGGACCAAAACAGTAAAATGTATCTGTACAAAGTAAGTTCAAATGGTTTTACATCCATAACGAACAATGTTATCCAGCAAAAAAAAAAAAAAAAGCAAAAAAACATTTAGAACTCTTTACTCTTTACAGAACGGTGAAATTATTGATTATGGTGATGCCACTGATGATTCCTCTAAACATAATATGAAGAAAACTGGTGATAAGTACAAGTTTAGCATCAACAATCTTGACTTCGATGATAGTGGACTTTACCAAGTGGATGTTGAGGATGTCAACATTTTCTCAACAACCTTAGCAAGTAAGAAGGCATTTAATTCTAAGAAGAAGAAAAAAATCAGCATTTTCAGTATACATCTGCTTCATTAATCATTTCTCCACAGTTCCTGATGTGGAATTCGATGGTATGCTAAAAGATGCTAAAGTGGTTGAGGGGCAGGATGCAGTGTTTGAGGGTGTTTTTTCTGGTCCTGTACAACAAATCACCTGGTGTGCCAATGACATCTCTGTTGAGCATGGAGACAAGTACAATATCACAGTATCTGAAGACAAGCTCATCCACAGATTAGTAGTAAAGAACTGTAGCCAAGAGGACAAGGGCGTGTACACGGCTATTGCTGGGATTAAATCATCCAGGGCCACCCTTGCTGTTGATGGTAAGTCTTCAAGAGGAACAAAGAAACAAACTATCATCGTCAGCATACTTCTGCACTGCAATGTATATGAATCAGAATAATGTTCTGAATCAGAATAATGTTCTATCATTTCTCTATGCCACATCAGAGGATCCTAACGCAAGGGGGAAAGGTCAAGGTGGTGCAATGGATGGAGCAGTTGATCTTGCAAGACGTCTGGCAGAAGAACAGGCAAGAGTGCAGAAAGAAAAAGATGAAGCAACTAAGAGAGGCAAGGGTACGGATGGGAGTGGTGATGGAGCGGATGGCCATGATGGAACTGATGGCTGTGGTGACACAGCAGATGATCGTGGTGATGGAGTGGACGGTCGTAGTGACGCAGTAGACGGTCATGGTGATGAAGCGGATGGTCGTGGAGGACTTGGCTTTGGAGACGGAAGTGGAGGAAATGCAACAGGGAAGTACGAACAAGGAGGAGAGGGTACAGAAGGAAGTGGGGAGAGTGGAAAAGGTTCTGGAATGGGTTTGGGAGCAGATGGATCAGCGGTTGGATCTGGTGGAGACGGTACAGGTATGTTCATGGCAAAAATTTACAAAAACTCTGTCAGCCTTTTACATTGCTTATTCTTCAATTTTCATGAATAACTTACCACTTAGTCAAAGTCAAGTTATTATAATTCATTCAAATGCATTCATTCCAGATGATAAAGTGCACTTCGCAAGCGGATTATCAGACATAAATGCCCTCCGCGGCAAACCTGCAGAGCTAGTGTGTAAACTAAATACTGACAAAATTGATGGTGTGTGGTATAAAGATGGAAAGAAGGTAAGTTTGCGTGTCGTAGCAGTACATCACTGACATCACTGAGTTTGACATTCATGTAAATCTTTTTTCATCAGCTGACTTCCAAAGATGGAGTAGTCATCTCTAAAGATGGTTGTACACATAAGCTCATTATAAAGAACTGCAAGGATTCTGATGCAGGTCTATATCATTTTGAGGTTAATGGTTGCAAGACAGAGGCCATGGTGAGAGTGGGAGGTAATTACAATTTAATTTTTTTTTTTTTTACATTTGGCTAAAGCATAAAGAAGTAACTGTCAGTTTCGAAATTACAATAATGTTTTCTGCTGTATATTGGTTCTGTTTTCCCAGATCTTCCAGAATTCGACCCAGACGCTTTGCAAAAGTTCTCTAACCCCGTGATAGTGAAAGCAGGCCAGAGTGCATCTTTTAAGGTGTCATTTCCTCCACAAGCCTCATTGGAGATTAAATGGTTTAAAAAAGGCTCTGAGCTTATTGATGGGGGATCAGTTAAAGTGGTGAAGGAATCAAACCACAGTCGTCTTCAAATGAAAGACTGCCTGCGATCGGATACTGGTCAAATCAAAATACAGCTAAAAAACCCTTTTGGTTCTATTGAGGCTTTATCAAGTCTTATTGTACTAGGTGAGTACAATATTTGCAATTGAACTGTTTAAAGGTATACTGTTAGTACATTTTAAGTAACACACATCTGTGCCCCTGACAGACAAGCCAGGTCCACCACGAGGCCCACTAGAAGTGAATGAAAGCACATCTGCAGTCCTTGAATTGAAATGGAATCCTCCAAAGGATGACGGTGGCTCAGCAGTGACAAACTACATAATTGAGCGTCAACAGGTTGGGGAGAGTACCTGGAAAAGGGTTGGGGATATTTCAGCTAACTATCTAACTTTCAGAGATAGAAGCGTGTCCCTTGGCAAGAGGTACATCTATCGCATCTATGCTGAGAATCTTGAGGGCATCAGTGAGGCAATGGAGAGTGAAAAAATCATGGCTGGCTCATTAAGTAAACTCCTTAAGTCTTTACTGCTGAATTTTCCATATTGAAAAGTACTTAAATCATAAATATGTATGCCTATATTACTATGTGTTGGCAGTGTTCCCTGGTCCACCAGCCCCACCAAAAGTGGCCAGTGCATTCAAAAACTGTATTAACCTAACATGGACTCCACCAGAGACAGACGGAGGGAATAAAATCTTGGGCTACCAGCTAGAGAAATGCAAGAAAGATACAAACCAGTGGGTGACTCTGAACCCAGTTAGTGAACCTATCCAGGGTATTTGTTTTTCTTTTTTTCAAAGTTCCACCTTCAATGAAAATAACAGACTTTCAATTCTAGACTGTAAAAAAATGTTGAGTCTGGAAAACAATTGCTAGGGCAAATCAATAAATAACCATTAGAAAGCACCTTGCCTGAAGTTCAAAGACCTCAAAATATAAGATAAAATAAGTGGTCTCTACTTCTTACAGCTCTGAAGTATGCAGTGAAGGATGTGTCTGAGGGGTCAGAGTATGAGTTCAGAGTATCAGCCATTAATATGTCTGGGGCTGGAGAACACAGTGCTCCCTCTGTGATGGTCTGTGCTAAAAACCCCAACAGTAAGTCACAGACATATAATCAAGAAATCAAGATAATCTCTGAAATAATTGCAAACATATTTACTGATTTTGACCAATTTTCAGTGAAGCCGCATTTCAAAGATCCTGAAGACTTCATGGTTGTGAGATCAGGATATTCTATCAGAATCAAAATTGATTATGAGGTAAAAGTGCACATCTAGACATACACATTTTACACATTCCTTGCCTCTATGTAGTCAATCATCATCTTCAAAAAAATTATATTTTACACACACAGGCCTCTCCACCACCAGACATTACGTGGCTTAAGAATGGTGAACCTGTCTCTCCCTGGAACAAGATTATTCATTCTGATGGCACGTGCACACTTGTCGTACCCTCCTCAAAGTACGATGATTCCGGTGTCTACACCATTGTGGCAAAAAACACAATGGGGCAAGCCAGCTTTGACATAGAGGTCAGAGTAACAGGTAAAGTAATGCTACATTATGTTTACTATAAAAAGGTGTGATCACACTAATTATTTTCTTCTTCTTTTGCTTTACTCCCTTTCATTCATATTAGAGGGAATGCAATACATGTAAATGGTTTAGTCTTTTGCTGCATACAAAAGTTCAAGTTGAACTCTAACCTGCAAATTTGGGTAGCATCATTACATGATCTAAACTTCACAGTCTATAAAATCAGCAAGAAAATTTAATTGAATATTATTTAATACAATTCAACAAAAACATAAATCATCTCCAGTTGCAAACATTCATTGCAGGGTCCAAAGTAATCTTGCATGCTTTATGCCTAGGTGGGATCACATCTTGAGAAACTAGAAAAGAGCATTTGTCAAAGAAACAAAGAGTTACTCATAAGTGAAAATAACTATTCCTAACACTATAAAATTACTCTATGACTGCAGATGAACCCAAGCCTCCAGGCCCAGTGGAGCTAGAACAGGTGGTTTATGGTAAAGTCATTATCAAGTGGGGACTGTCTCCAGACCACGAGAGAGATGACCGACTGTACTACATGGTGGAAGAACATAACTCCAACACACGCATTTGGCGCACAATAGCTGACCACCTACTCTGTACTACCTACACTACCAGCATTCAACCAGGTCGAGAATATCACTTCAGAGTCTATGCAAAAAATGATATGGGACTTTCTGATCCTTCAGATTCTCCAACGTGGGGCGTAAACAGCAATAAAGGTGGGTAGCAGGACCACTACCAATGTAACTTATTGTATTGCACAATGCTAAATACTACTTATAACTTTTCTTTCCTTCCTACCAACTAGTTGAAGCACCCTCAACTGTGCCGCCTGTAATCAGTTTAGAAAGGCCACCTTCCATCCTGGTTCCACTGAAATACCACACTCAACCAAAAGGATACCAGTGCTACATGACTTGTGCTGTTCGCGGCTGCCCCAGCCCATATATTGCATGGTACCATGACGGGATTTGCATCAACTCCGACAAAAACTACTACATCACAAATGCATTTGGTGTCTGCTCTATGTATATCCTGAGAGTTCGCCCTGAAGATAGTGGCGAGTACAAAGTGGTGGCAGTCAACTCATTTGGCAAGGCAGAATGTTCTTCAACATTAAAAGTGAAAGGTATGACAGGTGCAGTGATCACTTAGAGGCTTGAGAAGTGTTTACCAGAGTCACCTGATTTACATACTGGTTTGTCCTTTGTGAACGAGTCACATTGCTAATAATTTAGAACATGGTTACGTAATGCAAGTGGGCAGATTCGTCTATAGCCTATGCCAGAGCCCATCAAAATGTGACCTGCAGGGCAAATATGGACTGTCAATCATTTTTATGCGGTCATAGATTGATTTCGACAAATTAGCAGCACTGCTTAATGCATTAGAGCTCTTTCTGTGCAATTCTCTATGGTGAGTTCAGAAGCACTCAGTGGTCAGCAATTAAAAATAAAAAAACTAATCTTAGAAGACAGATTACACTAATGTCCGAAACACTGTCCCTTTTGACAAAATGAAGAATGCTGTGTGTATACTTGCATTGCATTATCAATTCCAATGTGACTTATTTTGAAATGCAACAACAAAAAATTAAGCTTGAGTAACTATACTTGCATAAACTGTTTCAGTTCTGAAAATGAAAATGCTACAATCTGATAATTACTCAAAAAAATTAACTCTCACTTGGATAATTTGGCTCTCTGAAAAAGTAGATGGAGAGCCATGGAAAACTAAATGCATTACACATGTAAATCAAATTACTTTTACAGATGCAATTTTCTATTCATTTTTTACAAAGAAACCAAGGTTTAAGACAAAAATGAAAAACTCTTAAATCAACCAATCTTGTTTGCATAGAATAGGTAATAGTCATTCATTTTCTTCTTTCTTCTTGTCTCTTCTCTATATTTCAGATTGATCTTCATTCTGCTGGACGTGGACATTTTTGCTATGCTTCTGCCACAACTAATTTCATGCATACATTTTAAGCTAGGGCAGTGCATGCATATAAATGAACATAGGCTAGCTGTGGTGGATTGCAATTGAGAACACATACAATTTGCTACTATACCACAATGTGTACTACCAATATAAGCAATTAGAATGTATTTAAGGACTTCTCAATATGCATACTTTGTCTGACAAGCATGGTTTCTACCATATTATTCTTTGAAATTGTAATCATCTCCAATAAAGTATATTTGAACCAGTGAACTATAGTAGACATTATTCTTGAAAATGGTTGAAAAAGCTTCACAGACATTTAATCGCACAAACATTCCACTTCTCCAGCATTATCCTTCTGGTTGAAATTACAGTTTGAAAAAATCCAACTGACATGACAAAAAAAAATGCAGACATGCAGTAGAGTCATTCTGTGTCAAATCAACCAAATTTGGATTACTGTATAGTGCAATTTTACTATTTTACCTACCTATCTCGTTGTCAAAATAAAACATAATGCCATCTTTCGAAAGATATTTTTACCCTCACTGTAATTTGGCTCCAAATTACATTGAAAATTATTCGATTACTCAATAAATATTCATTCATAAGATTTAATATTTTGCCTTTCTTCTTCATATACAGTATGTATGTCATTCACCATAAAATAAAACATTTGAGCGGAGGACCTCTAGGAGAATTGACACGGAATGACCACTCAGTGACATTCAAATCTGTGATAGTTCCAGTCTCAGCATGGTTCCTTACATAAACAACTCCAATGTCAGAAGGCATCCCTGACTTCCTAGCAGTTGAAACTGAAAGCACTATCAAAAAGCAAGTGTGTAGAGCATAATCCAGCATATAAATTTAACAAAATCAAAAATATAACCTTTTAATTTCAGTAGTCTGAGATTTTTCAAATATATTTCAATAAATACATTAAATGAACAAAACAATATTGTAACAACTGTTACATATATTTCCTGTTGTTTGGGCTTACATTTACATTGGCTACTAATAGGCTACTGAATTTGTAGGAGGGACTGAATCAGATTTGTAGATGACAATTTAATGACTGGTGAGTATTTTAAAGAATATACAGACCACTTTTTTTAACATGATGTAAGTGAATGAGGACTGGCTGTTATACTGCAAGATAAAATATAACAGACCCCCAAACATAGGACTCTGTCATAAGTGAGTCCTCATTTCCTATCATTAATAAAATTGGGCATGATATTCTTCAAAAATAAAATGTTTGCGTGTTTCACTGGGAGAAAAATACATAATAGTTTGGAACAATGTGAGCAAATATGATTTTCATTTGAAGTCAGTCAATAAGGATGACTATCATTTTAAATGTGAACTGTCGCTTTAAGGAATCTTCATGGATGAGGCTAGGTCAATGTCAGTTAGCACAGTCTCCCACAATCTCTAATATAGTTGCTACTGACTGACTGACTGACTGACTGACTGACTGACTGACTGACTGACTGACAGCTTGTGATACACTCACCTGAAATCAACACTGCCTCGTCATAAAGCAACAACACCTGCTGGATACCGGTATTCCGCGTGCATGAGCGGAGAGTTCTCGTCATCCAGTGAAAACAAGACAGCGCCCACGTGCTCTTTTGGATTTTCCGCGCTTCTGTGACCTTCAACCAAACCAGTGGTATTTCAAGAATCGCGCATGCGCATTTGCTGTTGCGCTTTGGTCCCTCGCTTAGGAATAATTGTTTGTATGTTCCTATTTGCTATTTCATTATGTTGAAGTTGGAATAATAATAATAATACTATTTAAGAAGAAAATAATGAGGAAAGCTATTGCTGCAGCATAGGCTGCAAATAAAACAAAAGCAAGGCGGTGAAGTTATCTCTGGAAGATTAATGTTAATAGTCAAAAGAGAGATGTAAAGCTAATTTTCACCATGGCAATTAATACAGCTACTAGCTGCACTCCTCATCATAAACTTTTATAGCCTAAATTGGCTCCCCTGATATTGATAGCGCTGCAGTGATTATATATTTTTGTAGTTACACTGGAAGTTACACTGGTCTCACTGGTTCCCTCGACAAACCCCAATTAGATTTTTCCATTGGCTTTTGGATAATTGCATGAAATAATTAAGCTCAGTGACCAACAATACTTTATGATTCTTACACAATTTTTTCATGATAATCTTCAAAAACTAAAGCAACTTTTATTATTTTTTAAGCCTAAATAAATAAACAGAAGTAAAAAGTTAAATGCAGCTATAAATGAACTACACCACTGTCACATGACTTTAACGTCACCATCACAAGCTTCCGACAACTCTTTCAGTCTTTATGTTAAAAAATATCATATCTCAGGCATTTAGCTTATAGGGTCAATGGATGCATGCTAAAATATTAACTAATTTCCAAAAATTTCCAAAAAAAATACGTCATCCCTGTGGCACTCTATTGGTATCGGGACAAAGTTTCAAGTCATAAGGTTATGTTTTATTGGGCCCAAATAATGTGACCACTATGTTTGTGAGAGCCGCTAAGCTGTCTGGGCATATAAAGCATGGTCAGCTCCTGCATGTGAAATGGCACCTGCCTTCTGGGGCTACATACCCAACACATAAGTCATAATATCAATTTATTTATTTGTGCATCATTGTTATAAATAGCATGTACCATTAAAACAAGAATTTAACATAGGCTCTCATATCACCATACAAATTACTAAATATGTTGTATGAATTACTGAGATGAGTGCTGCTATTGTGGTACCCAACATCACTTAGCTTATTTCTTATTTTACACCTAATGTGAGGCCATTATATTGAGATGGCGTTAGATGGTGTAACTAACAACTAGTAAACTAGGCATACTGTAAATGAGATCCTTTTGTTTTCTGGCAAAGGTGAGGTTTCTGGCATCTTGTCCCTGGCGATGGCAAATGAACAGTCATCATAAAAGTAACTTGAATGTCACCCTCACTATTTACAGAATAAGTATGACCATGGACCACGGACAGGGCATCTGTCTCTTTGCAGCTGTAAACCTCACCCAAATAACAGATTTAATGTGACAGCTAATATGACTGCAGTGCTTGAGAGGTTTCAATTTGGCCCACTACTGTTTTATTGCTGAACAAAATAGAGAGACTGCAATAAATTGTGGGAGTCGAACACGGTTGTGTTGACAGAGCAAGCTACAAGTGAAGGTGAGTTGCTTCTCGTTCTTTCTTCTTTTACTTCCTTTTTTTTCAGATGAGAACATGAAAGATACAATATGATACATCATGTATTAAAACGTTATGTGCAAAATAATTGAAAGCAGTTTTTAAAAATCTCAGATTTCAGGCTTGATTTATAAATGGGAAGATACAACAGATCTGATTCTAAGTAGTGATGCATAGATCAGATTCCAGATGGTACTCATGTTGTGATGCACAGTGTGTTTTAGATGCTAGCAAACAATGTTAAAGTGCTTTCTTACATATCGCAAAAGTCAGACTGAATAAATTGTCATACTATAGTAGCACAGTTATTGTATTTTGAGTGGGTTATCAGTAAAATATTATTAAATACAGTACATTTTCTTGTAAATAGTTACAAAGCGATTCTCCTCATATACTTCAAAACTTTGGGTACTAAATATTATATAATTTTATAATTTCATTAGTATTTTAAATACGATTTGAACTCCAAAGCAATTGGTCTGGTTGCACATCTCTGATAAGTTTATGAGGTAGGCCTATGTGACCGATCAAAGGCTAAGGGGTAACTTGCTTGTAAAATCATTGAAAAGGATCCTGTCAATCTTAACATGCTGTTAAAAAGATTTTATGTCAGTCTTGTGTTACTTTACGTGCAAAATTTATAATATCACGTCCTAATATATCTTTATTGGTTCAGTTAATGGCATAGTTTTTCGTTATTGACTAGACAGCATGCATCAAAATAGTAAAAGGTTATTATTTACATGTACATAGCATTTTACCATGTTGTTATAGGTACGGTTTACAAAAAGTTTGACCATGTTTTTTACAGAGGGCATATTGCTTGATTTTTACTATCTTGTAAAAGCTGCATTCATGGAACACCGATTGACGTCCACAAGGTACTTAGGGACATATAGCTGTCAGATAGTGTTTCATATTCCTTTTTCACACATGTATCAGGACTTCATCAGTGGTAATACCTTAAGAAAATACGGTTCTTGACAAAAACAAGAGTCTCTGTGAAACAAGAAGATGCAGCTGCTTTTTAGAGTAAATCTATCCATTTGCTAGGGTGAGTCGCCTATAAAGTGGGACACTTTCTAATAATTTGTCATTGGCTTTAATTACATTTTTTTCTAATATGCTATTGGCAAACTGGGACAGAGCTTCAGTTGCTCACTTCAGTCCAGATATTGTGTGACATCCCCCCTGAAATGATGTCAGAACAAAATAAGCCCTTTTGTGTCATCGCATTTTAGTTTAGGATTCATTTAATGATGATTTTAACGGAAGAATAAAGATAATTTAGCTTTGGTGTTTTACATTGACCTTTATTCACCCTAATGACATAATAGTAATAATGATTACAATTTAATGTTTTTTGCCCTCTCTTTTTCTCTTTTTACTCTTTTTATTAGACACTGCAACCATTACGAATTCTGAATTTAAAGGCAAATCTTGAATTTTGAGGATGCCGATGCCAGCAGAAGGAAAATGTAAGTTAAAATCATGATATTAGAAATGACAAATGACAAAATTATTTAAACCATCTGAATCATTTACTGTAGATTTGCTTTGTTCTATCATCGATGGCCTCATTGTTACAGTAATCAAGCAGTAGATTGACCTCCAGTCATTATGGAGGTTGTGATAAAACATCGCCATCATGTGGTCAACAACAAGTCCACAGCTTCAAAGATCCTGCAACACTTTCCTGAAGCATGTTGCATGAATTTATATGAAGTGAAGTCATTCACATGCCATTTAATGTTTGTTGGCCTTGACTCTGTATAGATCCAAGAAAACATAGGCCTATTATTAATACCAAATTAAACATCATGGAATTGTTTTTGAAAAAACTGTTCTGCTACTTCAGTTGCAATTAGGAGGAGATCCAGAGTGCCTGGTGTCATGATCACACAGTATGTTGAGGAACTGCCATCTGGATGTACTACTCCTGATTTCATCAGAAAACCCATAGCCTTAACAATACAGGAAGGTAATAGTAGGCTTCATGTTTTACCATGGAGCATTTGGATTGATAATAGAATTTAAACATGATCATTTATTTAAAAAATACGTCAATATTATTTTTTTGCAATTTAATCTATCTATACTCAACTCTTTCTATCGATCTATCTATCTATCTATCTATCTATCTATCTATCTATCTATCTATCTATCTATCTATCTATCTATCTATCTATCTATCTATCTATCTATCTATCATCTATCTATCTATCTATCTGTCTGTCTGTCTGTCTGTCTGTCTGTCTGTCTGTCTGTCTGTCTGTCTGTCCTTGATCATAATATATAACTTCACAGCTAACTGTTCTATTTCATTTGCAGGCAAACTGGCCTTTTTCAAAGCTGTTGTTAATGGAAATCCAGTACCGGAAGTTTCATGGGGACGTAACAAGGGAGACATCTCTAATCCAACTAAATATGTTTCACGACATGATGAGAAGAATGGAGAATACATTTTGGAGGTGAAATGAAAATGTGAAGTATAGCATGTTATCAGCTGTTACATTTTTGTTCTACATGTTTAAATTGTACAGTTAGTACAAATTGATATAGTTAAGAAGAACATAATGTATTTTGTATAAATAGGCTAATATAAAATCAATTTATGTTTATTTCTGTGTTTTGCTTTCTTTAACAATATTTGGTATGGCTTTTTACTCCTTTCCTCAGATACCAAATGTTGATTCAGATCAAGCAGACACATACAAATGTCTTGTTATAAATCCATTTGGAAAAGCTGTTTGTACTGCTGCACTAAACGTCATTGAAGGTAGGAAATTCATAAAGTTCATTTGAACATAATGATCTTAGTAGTCTTCCATTTATGATTACAGTAAATTAGGCATGAATCAATCTGTTTCTCTTCTTTTCAGTTGGATTCAAGAAAAGAAAGCCAGGTATGTATGTAACTCAGAGCTAATGATGCTTGAAATGAAATAAACAAAAGACCTATTGATTGGTTTAAAGAGTTCAGTGTCAAAATAACTTAAAATATGTCTCATTTTTCAGCCCCCAAAAGTGACCCTGAGGAGTTCAGAAAAATGCTGAAGAAAACGTATCACGGCATCATATACTTACATTTCATGCACATTCACATTGACCACTGTGGCATGTTGTCACATTAAGTGGGAGTTTTAATAATGATAGCATGTCTTTAAACAACATGTTTTAGACTATTTAATGGCTTAAAGTAAAACAGAGTAAAACAGTCATAAAACACAACCATTTATCTAAATGAACATGTTCTGAGAACCTTTATCATCTAGTTTATCATTGATTTAATGTATGCATTATTGTGTTCACTTGTTTACCCATACTTAAGCAAAAAACAACAACAACAACAAAACGGATAAAGATAGCCCAAGTTTCCTTCTATTAATTTTTCAGTAACTGGGGTGGTACTCTTCATTTAGGGTTGTGAAAAGAAAGCAAAAACAAACGAATGAGGAGGAAATCGATCCAAGGTTCTGGGAGGTGTTACTGAGTGCAACCAAGAAAGATTATGAGCGCATTTGTCGGGAATATGGAGTCACCGACTTCAGGTGGATGCTGAGAAAACTCAACCAGAAGAAGAAGGAAAGAGAGGCAGAACAGTCCAAGGTCTCTTTTGCTTTTGAGTATTAGTCAATTGTACACCGCTGTTTTTATACATATAGAAAAAATCTCTACTCTTGATTTTTCTCTCAAGTATGTTGAAAAAGTCCACAGCATGAAACCGATTGAGGTAAAAACGGACGGCACAGCAGAATTTGAACTCGACATGAAGTTGAAGGATCCTAACAGTACAATCCTCCTCTACAAAGTAAGTGCCATCATTAAAAATAGCCTTAATGTCATTAACAATAAAGAGTAATGCACTTCAATTGACCCTTGCCAGGATGGGGAAATGCTTGACTATGGAGATGGAACTGATGATTCCACAAAACATAATATGCAGAAATTTGGTGAAACATACTTGTTCAGCATTAGAGATGTTGGCCCAGAAGATGCTGGGTTATATCAAGTCGATGTAGAGGAGGCGAACATGTTCTCAACTTCCCTAACACGTAAGAATTTATAATTACAATTTATTTATTTTTTATCTGTAAATATTAATAGTGAACATATTACTGTAAATGATACAATGTTCCTATTTGGCAACATACAATATTTGAAGCTAATTACTGTCACGCTACTTATTTACGCTGCTTTAATTTGGACTCAAATTCATTTTTACTTGTTATAACCGCAATGTTTAACCCCTTAAGCGGCACCCCCCTTTTTTTTATTAGACATGAAAATGCACATTCCGAACTTAAATGGTTGTAATTCAAGAATGCTTTGGAATATAGATGTAAGATTGGTCTTGTTTTAAAGAAGACATTTGGCATTAGTGAAATTTGTGAAATTAAGAACGTTAAACAGAAAAAAGGTTATAGAAGTTTGAGTTTATGAAAATGTACAATGTTAAAAATTATATTATTCATATTTTAGATAAAATATATATTTTCAAAACCTGGAGGACTCAAAAAAATTAAAGCGAAAAATCTGAAATAGTTGTGTTTCAAATTTTAGGTTGATATCTAAAAAAATAAGCTTTCAGTGAGACTTTGTATGGGCGCAGTACCAAACTTTTTCACTAGTTGACATTACTGCCCATATAAGGGCGCCTCCATTTCCATATGTTGTTTGAGTCATCATCATCTAAACCATTATTTTTACAATTTTCATACAATTTATGAAGTAGACATCCTATTCAGAAGTAGTATTGGAAGTTTGGCAGATTTTGAAATGAATTCAACCTCTAAGAAACACAAAAAGAACACGTATGTGCATTATAGCTCGACTGCCACATCACAAATGGTGAATTTATTATTTTTTTCTTTATATTTAAAACATTTTCAGACATTTTTTTCTAAAAGAATTGAATGGATGCTATCTTTTGAACTCTAGGCATGAAAACAAACATGTTCATCACTATTTCAAAATAAAGGTCTGAACACGCCTTAGGAGTATGAAAATATTCTTGTTGCAAATTGATAAATTACGTCTCCTCTGTAATTTATTTTGAAAATCAGTCACCAAATATGTAAACTAGAGATTGTAAGCTTTCAAATGATATATAGTTTGTCAAGATTAGTTAAGGTTTAGTATAGGATATTACGGTTTTAAATATGTAATGGCTGCCAATATAAGGGGTTAAGAGTTGTTTTGTGCCTCCAGTGCCTGATGTGGAGTTTACTGGCGTACTGAAAGACACTAAAGTGGTTGAGGGGCAGGATGCAGTGTTTGAGTGTGCCTTATCGGACCCTGTGCCACAAATCACCTGGTGCGCCAATGACATCTCTGTTGAGCATGGGGATAAATATGACGTCACAGTGTCAGAAGACAAGCAAGTCCACAAACTAACAGTGAAAAACTGTACAAAAGACGACAAGGGAGTCTACACGGCCATTGCTGGGCTCAGGTCAAGCCAGGGGACTTTAGTTGTGAAAGGTAGGATTCTTTATTTATTTGACCTCTTAGCTGAATTGTGTTTGCATGCACTTTAAATTCATTCACTACCGGTCAAACGTTTGGAATAATTTGTTTAAAATTGGGTTTTTTTAAGAAAAAAGGGGAAAAAAGGAGAAAATAAAACTTTATATTTGGAAATTCTCATTTAATACATTTTAAAATGTACTTTATTCCTGTGATGACAAAGCTGAATTTTCAGCATCATTACTCCAGTCTTCAGTGTCACATGATCCTTTAGAAATCATTCCAATATGCTGTATTCCAAACTTTTGACCGGTGGTGTATTTTTGACAATGTATTGTATAGTATACTGTGGTGAATATTGTAACTGACACTGTTTTCAGATGATCCCAATGCCTGTGGGGAAAGTGAGGATGAACTAGCCAGACGTTTAGCTGAGGAGAAGGACAGACTGCAAAGGGAAAATAAAGAAGCGGCCAGGAGGGCACAGGCTGAAAAAGATGAAGCAGCCAGGAAGGCCCAGACTGAAAGAGATGAGGCGGACAGGAGGGCTCAAGCCGAACAAGATAAGGCAGCAAGGAGGGCACAAGCTGAGCTAGATGAGGTGGCCAGAAAGACTCAGGAAGAGCAAGATGAGGCGGCCAGAAAGGCTCAGGAAGAGCAAGATGAGGCGGCCAGAAGAGCCCAAGCTGAAAGAGATGAGGCAGCCAGAAGGGCCAAAGCAGAGCGAGAAGCTGCTGAAATGATGGCAGCCATGGCAGCTGGAAAAGATGGAGAAAATGGCAGTGGAGGATCTAGCCTGGGAGATGGGAATGAAGGTGACGGAACAGGGAAGGACATAAAAGGAGGAGATGGTACCTTGAGAGATGGAAAAGGAGATGGGTTTGATTTAGATGGATCAGGTGGAGATGGGTCTGGTGATAAGCGCAAGAAGCGTGCAAGAGTCATTGAATTGGTTCCTAACAGCATCATAGGTAAGTTTTCTGAAGCTCCATAATTGATTCTCAGGGGTGAGATGATGTAATTTGACATATTTCCTGTGCTCTTTTATCCAGACACTGGAGTCCACTTCCTGAACGGGTTGGCAGATACTGCAGCCAATGTTGGAGAATCAGCAGAGTTGTCCTGCAAACTTAGCAGCGAAGATAAAACTGGATTATGGTACAAAGATGGAAAAAAGGTACAGTGATTTATTATATTTATCCTGATTTGCAAACAATTGTTTAATATAAATGCATGTCAATTATTATTGGTGCTCAATTATTATTAATGGCTCTTATTATTACAAATGTTGACAAAGTTTTTGCAGCTTAATATTTTTGTGGAAACTAATAAAAAAACGTCAGGATTCTTTTTAAGGAAAAGCATTTATTTGAAATAGAAATCTTTTGTAACATTATAAATGTCCTTACTGTGACTTTTGATCATTTAATAATTTAAATTCAAATATATTATTTTAATTATTTTAATATTTCACAATAAAACTGTTTTTACTGTATTTTTGATTAATTACATGCAATGATAACATTTTTACCACATATATACATTTTCTTTTTTCTTTTGCATCAGTTAGAGTCCAAGGATGGAATTACAATTGTCAAAGATGGGGCTCACCACAAACTAATTATCCATGACTGCCAAGAAAGAGATGCTGGCAAATACAAGTTTGAGGCAGAAGGACGTAAATCAGAGGCTACATTAATTGTTGAAGGTATGTGTGTTTTACTACTTTGCTATATATAAAACTGGCAGTAACGTGACAGTTATGTGCCTTAGCCACTAGAGGGCAGTGAGCAAGGTTGGGGGCAAGTAGTTGGAAAAGGTGTCGAGTGATAATAACCTCTCACATGTAGAATTAGACAGGCACCTTATGATATTCTGTTTTGATGTCATGCCTTCATTAAATGAGTATATCCGGACCCATAAAAGAGACATTGCTGTGTGAATATTTATTTCTGTCTATGAATAAACAACACCTATACCACCTTGTATCTAAGCAATTACAAATTCTCTTTTCTCTCTCTTCAGATCCACCCAAAATCGATGCAGATGCCTTGAGTAAATTCTCAGAGCCTGTTGTTGTGAAAGCGGGAGAAAACGCTTCCTTCAAGCTACAATTTTCAGGAAAAGAACCAATTAAGATTCAGTGGTTTAAAGAGGACGAAGAGTTGCTGCAGGGTCACAGTGTCAAGATTGAAAAGTCTTCAGCTCATACCCGCCTACTTCTTACTAAGTGTCAACGCAAAGACACCGGAGAGATAAAAATCAAAATCAAGAATGAATTTGCCACTGTAGAGGCAACATCAAAACTCATTGTACTTGGTATGTATTGCAAAGCTTAAGAAAAGGCCTAAATGTTGTATGAAAGCATATTTTGGAAGAATATTAAATTTACAGACATCATGCAACAGCCAAAACACCTGCAATTTGTATTTGTAGCATACAGCTCTTACAATGCTTAAGCTGTGTGCATGCAAATGAAAGAACCAATACTAAAAATATTAAAATTGCAAAAAGAAGGAAACATCTGAGACTGACTGACTGACCTAAGCTATTTGGTTGTTGGAAGACTAGTCAACTATTCTATCCTTGTGACCCATCACTACTCCTATATTTTTATTTTATTTTTTCCAGACAGGCCAACCCCACCACAAGGACCTGTAGAAATTGTAGAAAGTACATTATCTGCCATTGAGTTTAAATGGAGGCCCCCAAAGGATGATGGTGGTTGTCCACTGACTAACTACAACCTGGAGCGGCAGCAGCTGGGACGAAACACCTGGACTAAAATTGGAGACATTCTTGGACAGCCTACCTACAGAGACAGAAACATAGACTGTGGCCGAAAGTACTGCTACAGGATCCGGGCAAAAAACTCGGAGGGCTTCAGTGACGTCATGACAACTAGTGATATTGCTGCTGGCATTTTGGGTGAGATTCATTATTTCTGTCTATAATTTTGATGTAGCAAATTACCAGTTGTTTGTCTTTAGAAAAAGTACATGTGTTTTAAACACAATAAAATTCATTTTTTTCTGTTCCCAGCATTCCCTGGTTCTCCTGCTCCTCCTAAAATAGTCAGTGCCTTTAAAGACTGCATTAACTTGGCCTGGCTTCCTCCCCCCAGCACTAGAGGGGGAAGTCTCATTGGCTACAATTTGGAAAAGCGCAAAAAGGGCAGCAATTTATGGAGTCAAGCAAACCCAAAAGATGATCCAATCAGAGGTCTTTGAAAATGAATTGAATTTAAATTAAAGTAGCCTAGACTTTTCTCATTTTAAAACAGCTCAATGTTATTTTTTTCATATGATACCTAGACAAAAAATATGCTGTAAAAGATGTAATCGAAGGTGCGGAGTATGAGTTCAGAGTGAGCGCTATCAACACATGTGGCCCTGGAGAACCAAGTGGGCCCTCTGAATGTGCAATTGCAAGGGACCCCAAAAGTAAGACAAATTCATACTCAATGTCACAATATACAGAAATGATGAGTTGTCAGATAGAGTGCAAAAAACATTTCTTCATTTTTAAGCAAATATTTGTGATGTCATTGCCCCCAGAGCCTCCTGGTAAGGTCAAATACCTCCGAATAACTGGATCGAGCTACACCAGTCTGTCTCTCTCCTGGACTAAACCTACAGAAGTCAGAGGTGAGGAAGATGAAGCAAAAGGCTATTTTGTGGAAATCAGGCCCGCAGAACAAGTCGAGTGGAGCCGTTACAATACAAACGCAGTGATTCAGACTTCCTTCACTGTTGTGGGATTGAAGTCAATGGCCATGTATTGGGTTAGAGTGATCGCCACCAATGAAGGAGGAGAGGGGCTTCCACAGAGCTTTGACAATTACATCATCTCTATGCCTCCTCCAGGTAAAGATTCATATTTTTTCATACATCACTTTGACTTTTAGCTTCATCTGAAGTTCATCTGAATTTCTTTTTTCATTTCAGTAAAGCCAAAGTTCACTGACAAAAAAATGAAAAGCTTTATGGTTGTTAAAGCTGGAAACACAGTTCGTGTCAGCGTCAGTTTTGAGGTAGAGTATCAAATCATTATAACAAAGCCAAAATAGTTAAAGGGGACCTATTATGCCATTTTAGAAAGTCTTGATTTTCTTTTTGGGGTCTACTAGCATAGGCTTTCATGCTTGAATGTTTGAAAAACATTATTTGTCTCATATTTTACATTGTTGCATTACCTCTCTACCCCAGAGTTTAGTACCTGTCAAAGCCCCCCACTTTTGAAAAGTGCACTGTGCTCTGATTGGTCGGCTGGACCAGTATTTTATGATTGGTCAACAAATGTTTCAGAAATGTCACATCCCTTACTGCAAGTTTCAACTAAGGAAACTCAACCCCACTTTTAGTTTTTTTTTTGCATATCCCTTGGGCGGGAATGAATTAAATGAGGAATATTGTGGCGTGTTCTTTTCTGGAAGAGAACTTAAGACTACAATCGAGGCGTTTCAGGGAGTTCAGAAACAGTGCTTACTGATGTAGAGAATAACTCCCTTTAGAGACTTTGTGCTTTGTAACTTTACAGACCTTTTTCATGCTCAAACAGCAACATTACAAACTAAAAAAAGTTGAAAATGTTAAAAAGCATAATAGGTCCTTTTTAAATGGTTTTCTGTAACCTGTATATGACTATTTTATCTTATTTTACTAAAAAATATATTCAAACATTACAGAATGACACATCTGTTTTTTGTATAATAATGACTTTTATTTTATCCACAGGCCTCTCCTTTACCAGACATCACTTGGCTTAAGGATGGCGTTCCAGTGGCCAAACATGTGACGATTACTAGTTTTGAAAAAGGTTCTCAGCTATTTATCTACACATCAGAGCTGTCTGACACTGGCCTCTATATGGTCAATGTGAAGAATATGGTGGGCCAGGACACCTTCGCTATTGAAATAAGGGTCACTGGTAACAGTTCTAATCTTTCTAATCAAATTTGACTAAAAACTTTGAATGACTAGCTAATATACTGATGGTAACTATATGGGCACCTATTTATTTTTCATCTTCAGATGACCCCAAGCCTCCAGGTCCAGTAGAACTGGAACAGAATGTCCATGGCTCCGTGACTCTGTCATGGACTCCTTCTCCTGATGAGAAACGAGACAACCATCTGCATTACATGGTGATGAAGCGGGACTCTGTCAAGCAAACATGGCGCACAGTGGTTGACCGCTTGTTCAACAACAAATTCACAGTCATTAACATCTTGCCCGGAAGAGAGTACAATTTCAGAGTGTTTGCCAAGAATGATATAGGTCTCTCGGAGCCATCAGTGTCTCCAGTTTGGGGAACCACCAAACAAAGAGGTTTGTGGATGACTTTGTTGACTTTTTTTGGTTTATTATTTTCCGGACTATAAGTCGCTCCGGAGTATAAGTCGCATCAGTCAGAAAATGCATCATGAAGAGGAAAAAAACATATATAAGTCAGAATGGACTATAAATCGCATTTATTTAGAAATGTATTTCACAAAATCCAAGATCAAGCACAGACATTTAATCTGGAAAGGCAAGTTATTCAGCTACACAATAGCACACAGAACCACAGGCTGAATAGGTGTCCGGTATGTTAACGTAACACATTAACAGTTATTTAGCTACACAATAGCATAAATAACATATACCTGGGAGGCTGAATAGGCTAAATTAACATTAGCCAGCGAGTCCAACAAGCAAGTTACCAGTAAGCAAGTTCACCAAGCTCCCGCTATCTCATTCCACAACACTGAATCCATTGAATTCTTGCTTGGTGTCGCTTCTGAACAACTCCGCTAACTAGAGCGCCCTCTCGCGGCTGTAGACGGTAATGTTTTCTTTTGGTTCATCTCAGTCAGTATGAATTAATTTTGATATTTAAGTCGCACTTGACTATAAATTGAAGGACCAGCCAAACTATAAAAAAAATTGCGACTTAAAATAAGGGTAGTTTTTTTTTCTTTTGAAATATTTGAAATATATTTAAAATATATTTATTTTATGCTAAATATACTATAGATATATGTACATAATACTTTTAGTATTCTAAATGTGTTAACTTAAAGTCTGCTAAATTGGAACAACTATTTTTGTACTTAATGCACTTTGGTTATATCCGGAAATAGTGCTGAGGTCCAACTAAAGATATAGTTAAATATTTGATTGTGCTAAAGTGGAACTATTGAGAGTATAATTTAGGTCCACTTTAAATATATTGCATTTACTAGTAGGGATATTAAAATACATTTTAGGCTTAATATTAAGAAATGTGCATTGTGCGATAAAGAAGTACTCCAAATAAAGTTTAATTATAATATTTTTTTCAGTAAGTCTCAAGCAAAATGTCAGTAAATATATTAATTGATTTCTAATATACTTAGTATGAAATAAACGTATTTTAAAACACGTTTTGGTGTAGGTTTTTTTCACTAGGGTATGCATGCAGATTTCAGGCCCTCATTGCCACAGGGACATTTAAAATGCATATGCAATCATATAAATTTTAATCTAATATCTTGATGTTGATTTAAAAAAAAATCCATAGACACATTATGCGTCAACTACCCAAATAAATAATTCTGAAAACAAATGATGTTTGGGCAATCAGTGGTCTAAGCTGCAGAACCAACGGTGCAGTGGTCTAGGCTACTTTCCACTGAACAGGCACCTTTTCCCAAAGCAATTTACAGAACACTAATTGCTGTGAGTCCCATGGAGAAGCCAGAGATAAGTGTCTTGCTCAAGGGCAGTGATGATAGAAGATCTACGAAACTCTTTTTATGGGTCACCCTTATCCAGGTTCATACCTCTGGGATGTGTGTTGCTGTCTCTGACACATAGCCACTAAACTATCTCTGCCGTGTCTTGTTCTGAAAATGTTGTACCAATAAGGTTGACAGCTGCAGTATAAGGCTATCTATTACACTATAGCTCTGGATTATTCTTTTGCCAGTTATGGTCTGCACTTTTTGTGCTTCATTTGCTCACATCCCTCTAGCATTTACTGTACCTTTACTTGAACAATATTACCCAGATGCTAAAAACATTGATGTTGCTTTTCTTGTGAGGTGACCAAAATAAATATTATTAAACTGAAATAATCGCTTTTTCAGTTGAATTCAATATAAATATTCTCTATCATTTTCAGAAAAATTCACATGCAGCTTGCCTGTTTTAAGGACCCTCGACTTCCAGGCAGCCCCCAAATTTATTGTCTCTTTAAAACTTCACACTGCTCCGCCAGGTTATGAGTGCTACATGACCTGTGCTGCAACGGGCAACCCAACCCCACATGTTACCTGGTACCATAACAATGTCAGCCTCAACACAAACCCCAACTACTACATAACAAACGTGTGTGGTGTTTGTTCACTGCTCATCCTGAGGGTTGGACCCAAAGACATGGGAGAGTACAAAGTTGTAGCCGAAAGCCCTCTTGGTCTTGATGAGTGCTCCACCAAACTTATGGTCAAAGGTATGTTTTCTATTTGAATATTCATTCCGCTATTTATAGTTGTTACGAGTGTATATTATAGGTTTGCCATTAAAAATACTTACATTTTAACTTTTAGGCATCTAACTACAACTTTTTTTGTTTTCTTGTCTTACAGAGTAAAGAAAGGATGACTTCAAATAACAGTTTATGTGATCATATTTCTTGTGAAATAAATGTAGTAATTGATGTGATCTTAATAAAATATCATAACATTTATGTATTCAACATCCATCCATCCATCCATCCATCTATCCATCTATCTATCTATCTATCTATCTATCTATCTATCTATCTATCTATCTATCTATCTATCTATCTATCTATCTATCTATCTATCTATCTATCTATCTATCTATCTATCTGTCTGTCTATCTATCTATCTATGAACCCTCATGTTTTACCTTGAGGTTACCTTGAGATGTCTCAAAGACTCATCTATGACAAATTCAAATGAAAGGTCACAAGTCACAGCAGCCTACATATCAAGTAAAGACAATCCAGCCATTAGCTAATTTAATTTACATCCAATAAAACTTTTGTGATACCCAGATGTAAAGCTCCATAATGTCAGTGTTATCATCAACCAGTCTGAAAGCTTCAGAAAGTCTGCAAAATAGAAAAAAGAAACAAAATTAAATTAACTGAAAAAACACCATTGATAAATTACCAAAATGACAAGTTCTTAATATTTCAGCAAATTATTTTATTGTAATATAGAGGCCAACTAACTAGATCCATGTACTGTATCTGTAAGATAGATAGATAGATAGATAGATAGATAGATAGATAGATAGATAGATAGATAGATAGATAGATAGATAGATAGATAGATAGATAGATAGATAGATAGAGGCCTAATTAAAACAATTCTTTAAAAAAAAATAATGATGCATTTTTTTATATTAAACCAGCTTTTTTTTATAGATTTTTTTCTTACTTAAATTGATGCAATATTCAAAACAGAAAACGCTTTTTAATTAATTATGTAGTTTTCTCTAAAAACATTAGGTAGGTAGGTAGGTAGGTAGGTGGGTAGGTAGGCTACAGTAGGCTACGTGCTGCACAGCGCCATGAAACTGAGACCGCCCCCAGCGCGCAACGCCCCCTACTCACGGTCCTCTTTCTTGAAAGTTCACTTTTGATTGTTCCTCATCGTTGTAGGCCAATTTAGGCTCTGGTAGAGTGGTACCACCAGATTATATTCAAATCACTGAATAAATCAGAGTAAGTGGGAGTGTTACAGACTTACAGTCTACAGTGCAGATCCTCCGCGAAGCCAATATGACCAAGCGCAAAGGAAAAAGTGCCATTAAACAGGACGACAGTTTGCTGCTCTTGGAGACGCCATCTGTAACACCACAGAGAGGATTTAAAGAATATGCTGTCCCTGCCATTGTTATCTTTATTTTCGCTGTCGGGGGATCATCGGCACTCTGGTTCACCATTCAGCAACAGCAAACCGTCGACAGTCTCACAGAGACAGTCAATGCAATGCAACTCAGGATAACCAAGTTCCAACAGCAGTTGGGGATGGGTAATGCACAGGTATTTGATTTTGGGATACTCTACAGTTAGTTAAAACAAGTGTTTTCTTTTTATTAATTACCTTTGAAATAAAATAAATAAGTTTCCTTACTTTTACGCACAGGAAACAATTTGTGCGTATTGGAACATTTTGTACTAGCACATAGTACTTGCTCAAGTTTATATATAATTTGTAATTTGATTGTAAAAAAATACTTAATAACAAGACTCAATGCATGCCTCATGTGCCCTTTGAATATTCCATTCGCTGAATTGTGTCATGTGGCTCCCAGGCCATTAATAGTCTGTTCTGAGCAGGATCGTGTTTCCTTTTGCCAGGCTGGCTTGTTTAAAGGACTTATACAAATGGAATTCAAACCAACATGTAAACGTGAGAATATAAATAAACATGCAAATTACTCCTCCATCTGAAAGGTGGTCAGCACTGCATTAAGGATCAGAAATTCAATGTATTAATGTAACACCAATTGCCAAGCAATCTAATTCACTGATGATCATTCGATAACTGCAGTACTAAATGCTGTAAATTCTCTTTTAAAGCAAAAGTTTTGTCTATTCTGCTTCCTATAAATGGTGTACACCATCATGCCATTAACTTTGGATTAAAGTGCTCATTTTCAAAAAATCTTGCCTAAATAATGTTATAGTAGCACAATTATCACTTTAAATTAATAAGTTCATTTTATTTTAATTGAATGAATTAAATGAAAGAAAATGTTACTATTTTAAATGCCAGTGCTTTTACAGCAACTACACTCAATGTGTGCTTTGTGGAAAACACTCTAGGAAATCTTTCCAGGTCAGTTGAGTGGGGGGTTCACCACTTGGCGTTATTGGGAACATGCTTTTACAGCTTAAATTTCATTTAAAACCTCATGATGCTTTTAAATGTCAGTGGTGTTGGGCTGTTCAAATGTATTATAATACGATTATAATCAAATCAACAGTATAAATTTTAATTACCGATTTCTTTAAAAACATTAGTATCTAATCATCTAAAGATCAACACCAGCATTGTTTTTATAATACCTTCCTTTTGAAAATCAACTGAATAATAAAATTATTAGTGTAATTGGTTGTCAACAGAGCGTCTGAGCCACTTATAAATATATATTATAATAACAGAATGTTTATATTCTGAATTATTCACAGTGGTCTTGTATGAAATGAGTATGAAATGATAATCAAATTACTATAACAGATTGAATGTATGATTGATGAATTTTCTGATGCTAATTGCAATTATAGATTGACATTCTGGACTGAACAACACTAACAGGCAGCTAGGTTAGGCTCAAGAAATGGCTAATTGGATGAAATGTAGCAGAATAATAAGATGAATAATTGAACTTCATTGAAATTCAAATATGTTGTCTATATATCTAGATCGCCAATGTGGGTGTTTTTGAAGAGCGTCTACAAACACTGGAAGAGGCCTACTCACAGGCCCAAAGAAAGGCAGACGTCGCCCTGGCCACTTCCGAAAAAATCAAATCTACTGATCTTCAAAGCCAAGTCTGGTCTCTTCAGTCTGAGATGAATGGCAGACTTTCTGAACTCCAGCAAGAGTTTGTTTCAACTCCAGCCTTGAATGCAGTGGTCAAGAATAAGACTGAAGAGATTGAAACTCTGAAGCAGAGGCTTAATTCTATCCTCACTGCTAACACTGAGGTAGCTGTTACCATTTCTGGGCTCACAGACACTGTTTTGGTCACCAAATCTCGTCTCGACGAGCAGATGTCTACTGTACAGGGTCTCACATCTGAATTGGAGGAACAAAGAATGGAACTTAAAAGCTTGAAGGAATATTTTGTTAGAAACAAGAAGGCTCTTGAAAGGAACAGACAAGAGGTGATGGACATCAAGTGAGTAGGGGTTTTGTGGGATCATATAATGGAATTCTCTTTAGCATTTTGGGTCTTATCAATTTGGTGTTGTTACTGATACTTATTATTCTTAATTCATCTTTATTTGGTCTCTCTACCAGGGATCTGCTGGAGATGGAACAGACAAGAAGATCCCAAGCTCTTGAGGAGCAGCTTGTGGCTGTCCGTAGGAGTCTGGAGGACCATCAGAAGAGTACTCACAGCCTTCACTCTCACCTTGCTTCACAGCTTGAGATCGTCCAAAATCAGGTATAGTACTTACGGTTTCGTTTTTTTTCCATATGTGATCATTTGGGCATTTGGCACAATGTTCTTTATGTATTTCAGGTGGTATCTGAAAGCCAGCAGCCCAGTTCAGAGGAAAATATTCCAGTAGAAACCCAGCAAGTGGAGCAAGAGGCAACTCATGAGGAAGTTCCAATCAAGGATCAAAATGATCAAACCGTTAATGAGGAGGAAACCGTAGCCGAGGATGTTCATGTTGAAGAAGGGGTGCAAGTGGTACCTGAGGAGAAAGAGCCAGATGAAGAGGTTCAGTTCCACAGAGAAGAACCTGCTGAAGAGCAAGCCGATGTGAAGAAATTTCCTGAGGAAGCTGAAGTAAAAAAAGATGCATCTGAGGAGCAAGTAGTATCTGAAGAGGATGAACAAACGGATGAGGTAGGTTCCCACAAGGAAGAAGTTGAGGAGGAAGCAGTAACTCAACAGGATGAAATACCTGTGGAGCTGCAGGTATCTGACGATGAGGAACCAGAGGAGGAGGTTCAAGTCCTGGGGGAAGAAGAAGTTATTGAGAAGCAAGTAGTAACTGAGGAGAATGCGAAACATGAGGAAGTTCAGATCAAGGATGGAGATGCTTTTGAGGAGCAAGCACTAACTGAGATGGATGAAATAACTGAGGAGATTCCAATCCAAGAAGAAGAAACTGTCATGGAGCAAACAGAAAGCATTCCTTCCGAGGAAGACCCAACTTCCACGGAGGAGATGGAAATTGAGGCAAGTGAGGCTGAGGCTGTGGAGAACTTCTCACAAGATCATGCGGTTGAAGATATCAGTCAGGAGGAGACACCACAGGAGCCACTAGATGAAACTGTGAATCAGAAAGACTTGGAAGAAGAAGTGCCAGACTCTGAGAAGGAAGAAGAACCTGCTGAGGAAGAACTAGATGAAAAAGACATTTCAGCCAATGAAAGTTACTAAGATAACGATTCAAAATAAAAGACTTTCTGAGGACTTTTAAATGATCCCAATTCCCCACTGAATTACGTGAAATACTTCACATTGTTGAAATGTTCCTCAGTCTTACTTTGTACTCAAAAGTGAACTTTGAACCTAGCAGCGATTTTTAAAATCCAGTGATGGATTTGTTTTTTTAGTGATATCTTGAATTGCTCCGTTTACACTGATAAATGATGTAGAGAAGGTTGATATTGTATTACTAGGTTACACATTTAAAGAATTGCATTTCATACAGTGGTTTGCCAGTTCACTAACTTAAATAAAACTGCTTTTTATGTTTTTTACTATTTCCATTTCCCTACCTCTCTTCTGGTGTTTAGTTGTCAGTTGAAATGGGACACGTGCTGTGTGTGTTTATTTGCAGCTCTTAGGTCAGGGGTTCAGGAATGTGCCGCTGATGGGCACTGGGGACATGTGTGTCCCATTTGTAACTATAGTGCTGATTTAAGCTCATCAAATACCTGAAAGATGAGATGTGTTGTGCCCTTAAGCAAACCACAATTCATGTTGAAACTGAAATTTAATGAAACAATTTGATTATCTACAGTTGAACAGGAGTAGAAGTGATAAATGAGAATACACCAAGATTTAAGAATAATACCAAAAAAGGTATGCATTTTAATCTATGCCTTAACACTTGAAATATGAATAAAAACGAATTAGGAGTTTAGCAACAACAGTGGTGACAACATTGATCTAATTCTTCAAATAATGCTTTTTTGTATATTGGAATTTATTTGGGTCTAAGAAACGATAGCCAAAAAAAAAAAAAAAAAAGTCTGCTTCTAATATATGCATTTAATATAGCAAATATATTATTGCACATGTATGCACATGTATCTAAAAGTTAAAACATTCCAATATTATGGGAAAGGCAGAATTTGAATGCAAATTCCCACAGGTTAGAACATTTTTAACAGTGCGTGAAGTGGACCATATTCTGATTAGCTTCAGTTAAGATTATAATAACATTAATTTTAAATTATCTTAATGACGCTAAAAAAAAAATGCTTCAGGAAATTATGTACTTTCTTTATTATCCTTTGCGAAATATGACCCGGACATGTTTTTGACAGGATTCGCGGTATCCGTGAATGTCGAGACTTTTATTATGAAAAAATATCGGCCGCCCTTGTTGTACGCTTCATAAGTCAGTTCGCTTGTAATGTGCAATGCGGGAAGGTGTGAGAGAGAGGGGTTCACTGTCTCCTCGTGCCTCAGTCTTCCCCGCACTGAAACTTATTAATGATACCAGGGGGGTTACAGTCACCTCGGGGGGTTTCTGCAGTCCGAAGCAAGTCAGCTCTCTATCTGTTATTGGGGAATGAACGACGAGAAAAGCCCGGATAACGACAAGAGAAACTCTGGGTATACCAGGTAAAAATGAACCACTCACCGGCTTTTAGCTCAGAAATGACCACGACAAACAGATTTGTTATTATTATTTTGTAATACATTTTTTTTAATGACAAGACAAACAGAACCCGAGTTTCCTGCCTTCCAACACACTTTTTAAATGTAACGTAGAACATTCGAATGACTGAAATCGACCCTTCGAATCACTGTGTAAAGACTGGAATACACCGCACGACTTCTGAACGAATCTGAACAGATTTTAAAATACCAGGCATCATACACCTGCTGACTTAGTAAATGTTTACAGAGGAAAAACTGCGCATCATACAAAACGACTGAGGACACGCACCACTACTGGGGAGTCGACTCCAAGAAAAGAGTCGATTCCTCGACTCTTAAAGGGTTAGCTAAGAAAGTAGGCTCACCATTGGCCGACGCGCTGGTCATGTGCGAAAGAAAATGAGAAATTACAGAAACATAAGAAAATTAATGGGTGAATAAAGTTGTTAGTTTTGTGTTTTTTTGCGCACAAAAAGTATTCTCATCGCTTGATAAACTTATGGTTGAGTCACTTTGACTATTTGAAACATTGTCTTTACTAACTTTCTGGGCCGGCAAGTTTCAATTACAATAGAAGCCTATGGAGGAGTAAGACAGCTCTCAGATTTAATCAAAAATATCTTAATTTGTGTTCCGAAGATGAATGAAAGTCTTACGGGGTTGGAACAACATGAGGGTGAGTAATTACTGACAGAATTTTCATTTTTGGGTGAACTATCCCTTTAAGCTTGTACTGTTATTGTTTAACACAGGGTATTAATGCATACCTAGTTTTTTGTGTAACTGACAGACGTAGTCTTGCCTGAAAAACCAACACAGAGTCTGATACTGTAACATCCTTCTTCATGTGTTTTTATGTTCCTCTGTTCACAGTATTGAGCAAATGCTGGCTGTGAACCCCGGGAAGACGCCCATCAGTCTGCTGCAGGAATATGGAACGCGGATAGGCAAGACTCCGGTGTACGACCTGCTTAAGGCTGAGGGTCAGGCCCACCAGCCCAACTTCACCTTCCGTGTGTCTGTGGGCGACATCAGCTGCACCGGCCAGGGTCCCAGCAAGAAAGCTGCCAAGCACAAAGCTGCCGAAGCTGCCCTAAAAATGCTGAAAGGAGGAATGCTGGGAGGGATCGAAGGAAATGGGATGGAGGGAGAAGGGTTTGTCGGAATTGATATGGAGGGAGAATGGTAAAGATATGATTCTGTGCTTGGAGTCCATTTGATCAGAACATGCATTACATGAAGTACAGAAATAAGTTGACCTACTCTTAAAAACAACAACATTAACAGAGGTTTCTCTCTTTACATCGTGTTGTAGCTCTCAGTCAGAGATGAAATCATCCAATTCAACACAACAAGCTGAGTGCAATCCAGTTGGAGCTTTGCAGGTGAGCGATCATGATCAAGATCCTTGGCCTTCACTGAACTGCAGATTGTGTATGTGCTTAGTACTTCATAGATAACAAGTCAAAGAAAAGAGGGCTGTGTGTGCTGCTTTTTGATGTAGCAATTAAGCATGCATAATATATAGACTGATATTCGTGTTTTTTAATTTAGCGTCAACCACTTTAGGCCAGTATTGGCGGCAGATAATGTTAGGGCTTACATCCAGTTTTTATATATATATATATATATATATATATATATATAGCTATATATATATATATATATATATATATATATATATATATATATATATATATATATATATATATATATATATATATATATATATATATATATATATTACACGCATCTATACACACACACACACACACAGGTGAGACTCAAAAAATTTGAATATAGTGCAAAAGTTAATTTATTTCAGTAATTCACCTTTGGCTAAGCCCCGCCCCCCTTAGTTACTGTTGCTACCTCCGACAACTTCATCTGGGCTCTGGTTTGGTATCAACATGGCTTATGCTGTGACAGCTCTTCCTGCTGAAATTTGATCAAACTTTTATAAAGCAGCAAATAAAGTGTCCAATAGAAGTAGGCAAAAGGGGCTGCAGTGTGCGTTTGAAGGCTATATTCAAGACATACGGGTGAAACGCAAGCAACAACAAGGCATCCAAATAGAGGCAAAAGCATAACGGTCACAGTCAAAAAATGAACCACCGCATATCCTAATCGAGACGGAGGCTGGGACTAACAATATCGAGCAACACTGTTCATGCAAAGCTGGGTAGGTCTCTATTCACTTCTATAATCGTTATTACAAAGCAAACGGACTACGCGAGTATAAAGTTGTATTTATTAGCAGCGTGTCTTAGCGTATCAACAATTAGGGTAGAGAACAGAAATCATAACATAAACAGCATAAAACTGTCTAACTAGTATAACTTCACAGTAAGGTTAAAAGCAAAAATAGAGCACACAAAAGTGTTGATCTTGAGGGGTTTCACTGACTGAGGACGTCCACACAGTTTAATCCAAAGATGACACTTGTCAGTATTTTACTTCGGTTTTGGGAAGGGAAAAAACGGACACCCCCCTCCAACCTCTCTGGGAAACGCGTATCTGTGTTACAAATGCCCCAGGCACAACGGTTAACCATATTTTTGATAAAACTACGACGGCAATAGCCTGCCGAGACCAAAAATATGAGACGCCTGTGTTAAAGTCAATGGAGCGCTGTGAAAAAGTGTCGGACCCTCTGTGGGAGCTCCTTCTTGGCTGCGCTGTGATTGGTCAATCTACATTCTAGGGCGTGGCTTAGCCAAAGGCGAATTCAACTTAAAAGGTGAAACTAATATATTATATAGACTCATTATATGCAAAATTAGATATTTTAAGCCTTTATTTGTTATCTTTTTTGATGATTATGGATTACAGCTTATGAAAACCCCAAATTAAAAATATTGTGAAAAGGTTTTCATAGCTGTAAGCCATAATCATCAAAATGATAACAAATAAAGGCTTGAAATATCTCACTTTGCATGTAATGAGTCTATATAATATATTAGTTTCACCTTTAAGTTGAATTACTGAAATAAATTAACCTGCACAATGTTTAAATTTGAGTTTCACCTGTATATGTTTATATGTATATGTGTGTGTGTGTGTTTTAAATATTTTTTTGTTGTTGTTGATAATCAGCCATAAAAAAATAATCCAAAATAAAATGCAATTTCCACAGGAACTAGTAGTGCAGAAAGGCTGGCGTTTACCCGAGTACACAGTCACACAAGAATCTGGACCTGCACACCGGAAAGAATTTACAATGACCTGCAGGGTGGAGAGATTTGTTGAGATCGGTATGTACATATTTTTTTTTTGTCTATAGTCATTATTTCTAAATATGCAATCCATTCAAAGGATTAAATGTCTGTTGTTTTGATGTTTCATTGTCAAAACTGTCTTCTTAATTGTGTTACATTGTTCTGAAGGTAGTGGCACATCAAAAAAGCTTGCTAAAAGAAATGCAGCGGCAAAGATGCTCTCTCGTATCCATGATGTACCAGTGGACATGCGCAGCAGCCATGAGGCCGAAGCAGAAGAAGACACCTTCAATACGGTAAGACGGGCATTATTTAGTAATGGGGATTGTGCAGTAGTCTCAATTTCAGTGTGGTTTCAAGAATTTGCCTGTTTAAAAATGAATCTTCTTTCAACAGCAAATGGGCGGCAGACTAGAGGGAGGGAAGTCTAAAGGTCTGGGCTGCACGTGGGACTCTCTGCGGAACTCAGCTGGAGAGAAAATCCTACAGCTGCGCTGTCATCCTCTCGGCCAGCCCGACACCAATGACTCCAATTTCTGTTCTCTGCTGAATGAACTTTCTGAGGAACAACGCTTTGATGTCAGCTACCTGGACATAGGTGAGATACAACCCTGCTTTAATGGGATATTGAAACCACTGACTACTTTGCTCATGTGAATAAGCTAAACGAGAGCCTGAACGAGATTCTGAAGATGGATGTTTTTTTAGAAATGTAATCTTATTTGTACTTTATTTGTTCACTCAGAGGAGCGCAGTTTGAGCGGCCTTTACCAGTGTCTGGTGGAGTTGTCCACACAGCCGATTACCGTCTGCCACGGATTTGCCTCCAGCCTGGATTTGGCACGTGCCAGCGCTGCCCACAATGCCCTTCAGTACCTCAAGATCATGGCAGGGGGCAAATAAGCCAGAGCAACAGCTCACCTGTAACTTTTTGTTTCCCAGGGTAAAATAGGAAAATCAGGTGAATTTAAGTTTTACTCTTCTACCACCAGTTCTGTGACGGGGCTTGTTTGTTTGTCACAGTAGATGCACTGCAATGGTCTGCAAGGCATAATGGTCTGTTGAGTCCCAGTTGGAGGATGTACTGATTGCATAATTTTCTCCTTGAATATGACACAAAAAGTCTACCCTTGCTCCACAGTGCCTCCAAACAAAGACTGGGTACATTATTCATTTGAAACCTGAGGACAATTTCTACACAAATAATTTGCCCAGAAGTCTTCAACTTTTAACTTTCCCTCTGATTTTCTTTTTCCATTTAAATTATGGCATAGATACTGTATGAACTTGATTAAACTAAAATAGATGGCATGACTTTTTTTTTTTAACTTTGTAAATATTTGACTTTTGTATATTTTAATTTCCTCTTTTTTTTTTTAGTAATAGAAGTTATTCCTTAACATTTATTTTGTCTCGTAGAATATATTTGTAAAATAAAGTCTTTTTCTCAGCCATTGAAGATATCATTTTTAATGAGAGCCTGACAGTTTGTGGTAAATATCTACCTCTGTGTAATTGTTTCTGCCTCCCAGGCTTCATCCTTACATTTGGACTGGCAAAGATTGAACTCTGTATTTGAGAGTAACTGTAATTTTCATATTCAGTATAATTTCACGAGTTTACATGTTAATGAAATCTGATGTAATATTATAATGCGTATTTGGCTTGCTGTCCGGGGGGAGGGCTCCGAGCTCAGAATTCGGCCCGACCCCAGAGTACTCCCCCCATAACTTTAGAGATCATAGGTATCTATGAACGGACCCAGCCGAATGTGGGGTGAAGGGGTGGAGGTGGGATGCTGAGAAATTGGTCATGAGACAGGAGGTAAGGAAAGGCTTTATTTATACTGGCTCCTTCTTGTGCTGATTGGATGATTACCTGAACATGCTCCTCCCGAACTTTGTTACATAAAACTTCATATAATTGATGACCAACAGTAGTACTGTGACAACATATGTAATTTGTAACAAATTGGTTAATCTCTAATCTATTGGATATTTTATCTTGAACAATAAACTTGAAATTGACATTATCTTTTGTATTGATTGTGGCATTTAGTCCTTTGTCATTTAGCAAATTCAATTAATCCTAGACAACAGTATATTACTAGAAAGTGGTCCTGTTGTAATTACTTAACATGCTTTATTGCACCACAAGGGGGCAGTAGAGATGACTTTCGATGTCAGTAGTTAACCCGAAGAAGAATGTTCATGCTAATACGCCATTTGATTAGACATGATTCTACAAACTGAAACCACTTGTTTTGTGTTCACATACTTGAGTAGTTTCAGGACTTTGCTTCAATGACAGCTGTTTTGAACAAGGTAAGGCGTAAGGGTTCAACCAGCCAACCAAAACTCCATAATTCAAATAAATTATTTATTACTATTGAGTATTACAAATAAAGGCAACATGTACTGCTGCTCACTCATCTCAAGAATAAAACCAAAAAGTGCACAGAGTGAAAAGCCAAACACAAATAAAGCTAGTTAGAAACCAGAAGTTAATATTAATCACTGTAGGCTGTTAGTTTACATGTTAAAGTCAACATGAAAGCAATAATAATGCATGCTCCAGGGGCCAGTTGCATGTTAGTAATCTTACTTTTCAGATTCAAATGAGACTAATCAAATTTTTTATGTATCAGACATTAAAAAAAACTTATGACCAGTCTTAAAGGGTTAGATCACCCACAACTTTTACACATTTAAACATTGATCAGCCAACATACACAGAAGCTTAAAGGAATAGTTCACCCAAAAATAAAAATTCTGTCATAATTTACTCACCCTCAAGTTGTTCCAAACCTGTATGAATTTCTTTCTTCTGCTGAACACAAAAGAAGATATTTTGTGTTCTGATGATAAAACGACCTGGGTGAGATTTTTGGGTGAACTATCCCTTTAAAGAAAAAATAAATTAGATGGCTAACTTGTACGATTAGTCTAGCGGTTTATGCAACCGGCCACTGGTCTTATTGTGCATGGGTCATCTGTACAGGATATTCCAATGACCTGTTATCAATCCAATAATCCAATAAATTCCTGATGGATAAAACCGCTTAGAACAATGTGTTTGCAAACACCATGTAGACTTAAAAGGTATTAATAGACACTTTGTGCTAAGTTTTGATGTTATGTTTTCTCTGGGGTGAAGAGGGAATGGTGCACATCCTCTTCAGCATATCCACTGCTGTCTGACTGAAAACTGTCCCCTCGCAGAGGCGACGCTGGGAAAGAGAAATGATAAATGTGTAAGAAAACTGATGAATTTAGGTAGTCAAGACACCCAAACAGCAACATAGTGACAGCCCAGATCCGGCCCACATCTGAATCCACTATGTTGCTGTCTGGGCAGTGGGCTCCCAATTCTTTTATCAACTGTTTCTGTGAACAAAAACGACAGTTTGCAGATTTTCTTGTGACTTCCTGTTAGGTTGTTTCCCCATGAAATGGTTTAGCGATAAGGCAGACAAGATAAGCTGGGCCAAATTCTAGCATTTTACTGCAATGTGTTTTTAACAAGTCAGCACAACACCTCCCTTTCTCACCACATCAACACATGCTGCTTTCTGTGAACTTTTAAGGGTGATTTTGCTTATTTTGGTGATAACACTGCATGGCTGAGAAACAGATATTCACTTGACTTGGTTTTACTTAACTGAAAAAGAATTAGTCAAATTAGTGGCTAAAATTTGCCTCACATATTCTTATCATGGTAAAGGCTACTCATGTTACTTACATTTTGAATGCTGTGTCGAAACAGACAATGTGACTGTGGAGCAGAATTCTGATGAAGTGGCTTCCTCTTCCTCTGCACTGTGAACCTGAATTGAAACCCTATACTTAATAACACCACAACAGTATAGAAAACTAGATGTTTACATTGTCAGGATAATGTCAGTGCTGTTTTCTTGCTAATGTGTTCTCTATGGCTTTCAAATTCTTGACCTGAAGTAAGAGCAACAGTAAAAGTGTAAAAAGTAATGGTACAAAAGCTTGCAGCGTTAAAAATAGCAAGAAGCCGCATTATAATCTCTATGCAAGGGAGGAACACGAAGAGGAAGTTTGGAGGTGGATTTTGCAATAAAGAGTTGAGTAATATTCTGTTAATGACGTCTTATGGGAGAACTCGCGTGGGCAAGCTTTTGCTCTTGCCATAAAAATGCATTAAAATGATTGGAGATATCGTACCTCTTCCAGTTCAAAGGAGTTGCCTTGTTTGCTCAGGTTTAGTGGTTTTACTGGGCTTAGGTACCTCTTGATGTTGGATGAACACTGCTCCTGTGTGTCTCTGTTGGGGAGAGTTGTCTCATCCTCCCATCCAGTGACTGTGATCTGACATAATGACCTGTGTAAATTCATTGCGTTCGATTGTCTTACAGAAGGTTTATTTGTCGTCTGGTGTGCAAAAGGTGAGTCCTTGGCATCCATACTATTTGTCTGTAAGCAGCGGTAAGGTGCCTGATTGACACATTCAACAACCTGAGGACATATGATATCGTGAGTAATGATAGGGAGAGGTTCCAGGGTAACGTCGGATCTTTTCGAGTGAAGAGAAGGCAGGGAACCACCTTTGGACTCCATGTCTGTTTCTGGCTCCTGGCAAGGTGTACACTCTGCTAATGCATGCATGAGGTTGTGTATGTTTTCATTTGTCGTCTCGGATGGCGGATGACAAGGTGCAGGCTCAAAATAATCAGTCCTTTCAGTGTTTTCCTCGTATGTCTTCTCCTCAAGTTCTTTCTCTCGCTCTCTACAAACCAGTCCAAGTCTTGTTCCAAATCATCTACTTCCATTTGAAGGCATAAATCTTGGTCATTAGCATCGTCATTTTCTGCACTCTTCTCAATTACACCTGACAGGCTATATTTACGCTTACGAGGTGAATTGCTTGGTGACGTGGAGTCCGAGCCACGGGATCCCGTGTACAAGCACATCTTGGAGATGGTGTCTTTTAGTCTTTCAACAGGAGAGCGCGGTTCACTGCGGACACTGGTTCGAGACATGGTCCTCTCCACGATTGGGGAGCTGAAGGTTAACTGGGGTGGCGCAAGCTTCTGAAGTGGCGTTCGGGACACGTGGGAGTACAGCGAATAGAAAGCATTGGCCATCGCCGTCAACGCCTCTACTTGTCGGAAACGACCTGTGCCAAAACAAGATGAGCGGATGTGACAATGTCTCTAAAGTAGTAGTAGTAGTAGCAACATTCAGTAACTCTGTGATTCCTTACTTGCTAATGAAAGACAAGGGTCTTCCTGGCGTATCCTGGTGAGTTGGGATTCAAGGAACAGGCGGAAATTGATGCCTCTGAGCTGGGACGGAAAGTTGAAGAAACGGACTGGGATGCGGGCAGTCACCTGTGGTTCCTCGCAACCGAAGCCCAGCTGGAAAAGGGTCTCCTCTGCATCTTCGGCACGCATCTGGAGGACCTCAGACACACTGGTGGATTTTTTTAGACATCATGAAAAGCAAAAAAAAATGTTTTTCAAAGTATGTGAGAGAACTCTGGTTCAGGTAGACGTGCACGGAATCTATGCCCACAGAATTCCAGTGCCTGTCATTCACAAAGTTCTACACATTCTTCATGCCTTGCATGTTTATTTGCTGGATAATTTGCACAATTTCATGATGCAGATACAAATAGGAGTGTAATATGTCAGTCCAAGGAATTTTGTTTATGTGAAAAAATTGAACAATTCAGAAAATGTGAAAAATTAATCAGTTTCAGGGTTGGCCTTCTTATTATTAAGAGCCACATA
Source organism: Phoxinus phoxinus (assembly GCF_949152265.1). NCBI lineage: Eukaryota > Metazoa > Chordata > Actinopteri > Cypriniformes > Leuciscidae > Phoxinus > Phoxinus phoxinus. The sequence continues at coordinate 7,060,183 of NC_136886.1, forward strand.
TTCCACATACATACAGGTTATTGTAATGCGAGTGGCATAAATGTACTACTTAATTATGCATTACTCTGCATTTGCAAGCACTTTTTTTAGTTTTTCCAAAACCATTTACAGCTTACCTTCATCAGAAGAACAAATCAATCTTAAGCATGAAAGCAAAATGCACAGTGGAGGAAATTGTTTCGTTTTTTACTTGTCAGGCACTAAGCTGGTAACCTTTATCCAATAGGCCGGCTAAATGAACTATTATTTGGTCCATTGATTGTCTTAGCCATGCCCTTACCTGGAAGCAGTTCTGCTGGTAGTGGTTGAGAAGGCACTGGATGCGACACTCTGGCCCATGTTGAACAATGGCAGGTTAAGCTTCTGTTGAGGAGTGCTGTAATAATCAATGTAAATACATCGAAAGAAGGGATTTAGAAGCATAAATGAGTTATCATGAGCCAGAGAATGAAGGTGGTAAGTCAATGGTGCGGCAAAGTCAGCCTGTTTCTTACCTAAAACGTGGCGCACCTGATGCAGCATATAATGCATTAGCTGTGAAATAAATAAGTGAGAGAAAGAAAATTACTATGTACAATACCCTTCAAATGTTTGGGTTCACATTTTTTTTTTCTGAAATTAATACTGAATAACTAATACTGAATATTTTAAAGAAATTATTACTTCTATTCAGTAAGGATGCATTAAATTGGAAATATTTATTGAGGAGTCTTCTTTCAAAAACATTTGTCAAAATCTTCAACTTCAGACTTCTGATAGTGTATAGCTTAAAATAAACACACTTCTGTCCCAAAAGACCATTTATTCATTACTTCCTGTATCTGGCCTTGTGCAAGTGTGTTACTTTCCGTATCTAGCCTTGTGCAAGTGTGTTACTTTCCGGATGTAGGCCAAGAAATGATGTAAGAGTGGCTCATTATAATAAACAAGATATGCTGGAGAGTGAGGGGAGGTTCGCTCTAAAACATAAATGTAGCGCTGCTTTGTACAGTATATAATCACTGCCATGACTGACTATGAGACCCTTGCTGATAAGTACACTCAAGGAAGTCACTCAAGAAAGATGTTTGACATTACAAAGAACCCAATTATTCAAAATGTATTAAGGCGACACAGGGGTCTGGCACAAAATTGCCTTTAATTAGAAGTTAGCCAACATGTTGTGGAATATAATGCATCGAGGGTTGCTAACAAAATAAATTCTATGAGTATAGAGTTTAGTTTATGTGAAACTATTAGTCATTCAGCAGACATTTTAGAAGAGAACGGCTCATTAAAGGTGATGTGTGTGTTCTTTTACATTGTTAAAACACTTCCAGCTGTCATTATACCCGAGTTACTGTCACCGAGTTACTATTGTGTTGCTTCTACTCACCTTCTGCACCCAGACTCAGATCATCCTCAAAACTGGTGCCTGTCCTCAAAGGGCCTGTAGGGTTACATTTGACAATTTTAGGAGGATTTAGACGTGTCGCAAAGATGTGATCCATTGGCTATTAGTCAGTAAACACTGGTAAGCCTGCACAGAATCGGTTTCGAAAAAGCACAGATTTCTGCAAAATTCTACTGGACAATGAACATCATTCATTATTTAAAGCTGTACACATCCCGCACCTCTTGCGTGTTTTTTTTTAATGAATTTGATCTATTTTAATACATTCAAATAATTCCATGGATTTTACTGTACAATCATCCTGTAAAATGTGGAATAATTCAATTCGCTAAATAAACATACTAAAAAACAATTTTTTTATGTAAAAATGCAGAAAATATTCTGTGACGGTTATGTTTATGGGTAGATGATATATCTTTAGCTCAGTATAAAAACCATTACACCAATGTTCTCATATAAAATATTTCAACCCACCTGTTGTTAGGTGACAGCTTTTGGCAGGACTGGCTTCATTCCTACAAATAAGATGGAGAGAAGAAAGTGAGAGAGACAGAGACCGCGAGAGAGAGAGAGAGAGAGAGAGAGAGAGAGAGAGAGAGAGAGAGAGAGAGACTTTTATCAAGTCTGAATAAGCACAGGTCTGTGGGCGGGTTGTGGGCATGAAGTAAGATACTGCGATAAAAATAGAAACAAACAGACACGCACATAAGACGTATTTCAATCCTTGTGGCAGTATGTACCGGTAGCCCTTATTAAACAATGTCATAATGATAGATTATTAGATATTTTACTGATTATTAGACTGCTTGTCACAGAGACAAAAGTCGCTTTCCAAGCCCTGTCTCGCATCTGACTACTGCTGCTGTGAATGTGATTAAATATCCTATTAATTTACAGGCTTTGCAGAATATAATTCAATAACCTAAATGTTACATGTGCATTTAATGTTAAAAACTTATTTCCATTCCTAAGAGATTGGAAAAAAAATTTGTAGATCCTTATTTTTGGAAACCCTTTCTTCGTGGCTTCTCTAGGAACTTGCAAAGCCTAAACAGTGAGAAACGATAACAATAATGTCAAGTTTTTCTGCGGTTTCCTGATCCAGAAATAAATAAATAAATGAAAACAGATTCTTCCTCAGCACAATCTATAAATAGAGAAAAACAATTTAGCTCAAATATTTTTTCACTATAAGCTTTCAGGTGAAGGTACCTTGTGAAAACATTGTATTTGACCCCTAGATGTTGTTAAAGTGTTTTTTTTTTTTACCTGCATGACTGCAACAAACAAGTTCAAGAACATTTGTGGTTTTCCATTCACTTGCTGTCATTGTATTACAATTGAATCACGATGACTGTCTTTTATAGAAAGACACAAACACTCACCCACAACCTTGGAGCCAGGTTTCAATCTTTCCTGCAGAGCATCCTGTGGAAACAAAATAAAGACGCACATAGTGATCTTAGCCTGTCTGTTTGAGGATGGGTGCGTGTGTGTGTGTGAGAGAGAGAGAGAGAGAGAGAGAGAGAGAGAGAGAGAGAGAGAGAGAGAGAGAGAGAGAGAGAGAGAGAGAGAGAGAGAGAGAGAGAGAGAGAGAGAGAGAGTGTAAATGAGCTTTCTAGTTTTGGAGTTTATCTGGTGGTAACCATGTACTGTTTGTGGTCTATCCTTTATCTCTAACAGCAGCAGTTATAATGTGGCTTCATTTAGAAGTGGCCTAATTCAAACAAAGTACAGTAGCTGCAATACAATTTTATTAGCATTTGAATGCCAAATAACCTCCCGATCTAATTGTGCATTTTAATTGCTGCACATCTGATAATGTTTTGCTTATTTACTAAATAAAGCGGTAGTCCCAAATAGTATTTGGACTGCATGATTATCGTTAACAAAACATCAGGCCAAGTGGTGTTTTATTTAAATAAATATAGCACAGGAGCATGAAATAATTTTCACTAAAACACACAAAAGTAAAGCCTTCTAAACACTTAATCACCCTGGTTGCATGTCGTTTTGAATGACTTGGTTAAGAGGAAATGAGATATGCAGCTTCTTTCCATATTATAGAGATATTGACACAGCTGAACGCTAAACATTAACCTGATGCTCACCATCCACAAAGACGTCATCTTGGAGAGAGAAGTGAGGCGGCTGTTCTGCTGTTTGGCTGCGGTGTTCTGCATCTCTGACGGTAAACTTGCGGCGGCTGCTGAGCGCCCACGCCTGTCGCCTCTCCATTTTCGAAGGACTCTCCATCTCTATGGCCACCTGCCATCAGAAAGCACTACTTACAGGTTCATTTAAAAAAAAAAGTTTTGAAGTAAAATATAAGCAGCCAAATAGACAAAAATAAAACCAGAAACAAATATAGAAATTACTCTTAAATGTAAACCGAGCATATGGTACGATTCTGTGTAAACTTTGTTATACATCAAAATAAATAAATACATAAATAGTGCCTTTAGCACTTTTCACAATTCACATGTTTCAAAGCAGCTTTACAGAAAATCTTGATGATGATTTGGTGTATAATAGCCTAGATTAATCGAAGAGATATAACTTTCTGATTCCTTCCAGGACTGTCATTTAAAATGCATAATCACTAAAAATGGGACCAACAACTTAGCCCATAATCATCAGGAGCGTAGAGGTCATGTATAGACCTTATTCACAGCAGCGCCATCTTTGATGAAAGATGGCTGTGAGGCGGGATAGACATCTCTTCAGTGGGTTGTACTGTTTTTTAAATGTGTTTCTAGATTTTTCCGCTGACAAAACACTGCAAAAATATATTTCCAAGGAATTTCAGTAAACAAAAAACTCCAGACAATATAAGCTGTAGAAAATAATAAGTGATGAGCTTCATGCCGCTTTTTTACAGCGGATGCCATTGAAAACACAGTAAGTCTCGCTTTCACACCCGCCATAGCGCTGCACTAAATAAGGTCTATGATAGTGTTTTTACTCCTCTGTGGGTTCTAATGTTTAATTGGACAGTGTGCAAACTAGACTTGCTGAAATGTAGGCTACATTAATCAAGAACCTTTAATCAAGAAAGGTTTCGCGCCACCCAAATTGTTTCTAATGTCCCTAGCAATGAGTCATATTTGAAATATGTATAATAAAAATGATGGTCATGTTTAGCCAATATTTGTGCAGAAAAGATCCTGACGAAAAGTCTTCAAAACGCTGTTGCTATGGTTACATGTGAACGTCTATAGCCTACTCTATGTGTAAGGTCTGTAGACCAAATTCAAAGCAGCGCTATCTTTGATTTTTAACGGGAATGAAAGTGAGACTGTGAGGGATAGACATGCATCTGAGGGTTGTAGTCTGTTAATGCGCTTTTAGATTGTTCTGCTGACGAAACACTGCAATAATATCTTTCCAAGGAAACTTCAGAAGACATAATCTCCAGACATCATGAGCAGAGGAAAATTATTTAGGAGTGTTTTTTTTTTTTTTTTTTTTTTTTTTTACATCATGCTATTGAAAACACGGTAAGTCTGTCCCTCACATTGCTTTCATACATGGCGCTGCTCTGAATAAGGTCCACTCCAGATGAAAATCTAGACTGTAAAAAAAAAAAAAAAAAAAAAAAAAAAAAACTCAACTAATAGGCTATCTGAAAGACTTTTGAATCAAAAACAACAATTTTGTCATGTATAAATACAAATATAGGCTACTAAAGTAACTATGACAGTGTTTTGTCAGATAATGAATAACTAAATTTGTGAGCTGCACGGCAGCGCGGTTATGGTTCCCCGCATATTTTTACCGAATGTGCATAATACGCTCCCTGGCTAGCTTTTACTATAAATCTTCAAAGGCAAAACTGAGACACAGCATACCTACCTATATCATATGCTATGTAAAAATATTACTTAACACACACACACACACACAAAAAAAAAACTTCCTGAAGGCTCAAGCCTAAATTAAGCGTCATACAAACTCTGCATAAGTATATCTTTCTCACCCTCCATTCGCACTCTGATTTACATAAAGACAGCTTGCGTTATAAAGGAAATCACGCGCAAGCAGCAATCGCGTTCGATAGAGTAACACCACATTTCCATATCACTTTCTCTTAAGATACCGTGATATTGTTTATTAGTGGATTACGAGTAGCCTAGTCTGAAGTGCCTTAAACACACACATATTTCGCACACACACACACACATACACACAGAGAGAGAGAGAGACAATACGGAAGTTTATAGTTAGTCTTTTCTAAATTATGGTTTCCATTGCGCATCAAGCCTACCTTAAAAAGTGCCTCGATCACTCATGGCAACGGCATATTTCAGCGCTCTGATGTCCTGCATCCCGCTCACACGCTCGTCTTAGAGGATGTCCATCGCAGAGAAATAAAAGAAGGCAGGTTGAGAGCCATGGTCGATTGAGCCGCCAACGCAAACTTTCGTGCTGCTATACAGTCATGACGCGCTGACTGTTAAGTCTAACTGACGGAAGCGGTAGGAGGAAGATGTGCTAGAAAGAGAACTCTGTTGTGGCCGCATGGTGTAGGAAATACTGTTACACACCATTTACAGAGCAAGTTTTATAGATTGAAGCATAGCAGACATGTGCAAGATAAAATCGAGGTGTCTGAAATGATAGAAGTCTACTTTCAATTAAAAAGCCACTTGTTTTTTGTATCGGTTTTCAGTTTTATCTGTTTTAGTCATAAGCTGTCTGTTATTGTGGATTTGTGAAGTGTAGGCCTATGTGTGACATTGGCATGCTTTACTGTAAAATAAGTGTTAGATTTATCAGTGACACTGCCAGTAAACTGCAACTGACAGCTAACTTTAACTAACCCGGTTAGTCACCATTAAAACTGACAATTCTTCTATGGAAGCATTATTAATGAATTATTTTCCATGTGTATCAATTAATGTGCCCTCTTCTCTTCTCTTCTCTTCTCTTCTCTTCTCTTCTCTTCTCTTCTCTTCTCTTCTCTTTAACTTTTTGGGTGAACTATAACAACTGTGAACCAAGAAGCATCAAGGCAGGTGTGGTAAAAAAATAAAATAGGCAAGCTCTCTTCCACTGTAGCCAATGTCGTTTTTCTTTCTTTTTTGCAATATTAAAATATATAATCTTGTGTGTTTGTACAAACTTTGAGGAGGCAACTTTGATATTTCAAAAGAGTGGAGTGGGTAGAGGGAAAGGACAGGGAAGAGGTGAAGAGCGGAGGATGGGAAAGAGATGAAGGGAGAGAAATAGCAGAGATGTAGGATGGGGAGCGAGCGAGAGTGGTAGGGATTGGAGGAAGAGGAGAAGTGAGCATGCAGGAAGCGTAGAAGAGGAGAGTTGAGAGGGAGCGAGACTGAAGAAGAGGCTCAAATGGGATAAGAGCTACTCTGATCATGTTATGAAACACAGAACAGAGGGTTCAACCTAATGTGAGCAGACCAGTCTGGCCACAATTTTAACAAAAAAAAGAAGAGGAATGTCATGAGTATGCCACGGCCAAAGAATCTGTGTAAAAAGTTTCATAACACAGTAAAGGTTAAAAAAATTAAGAGGCTAGAAAGCTAGTCATTTAAAGTTTAGTAAAATCTGTAAATTATACAATATATTTCACCCTTTAAAAGTTATTTAAAAAAATGATAATAATACTTTTATTCAACAATGAGGCATTAAACTGGTCAAAAGTGCGGTTAAGACAACCATTAAAGATTTCTATTGCAAATAAATTCAGATTTTTTTTCTTCTTTCAACGTTTCCACAAAAAGTCATTCTCAGCATTGAAACTAAAATGATTTTTTCCCCCAAAATGACAGTTTTTTATGTATTTTTTATCCATTAAATGCAGCATTGGTAAGCATATGAATCTTAATTCAAAACATTGAAAAATCTTACCAAAACCATACTTTTGAAAAGTGTACACAGGAGTGTATTTAAAAACAAAAACAACAACAAAAAAAACACCATGCTAATTAGGAATTGAACAAATTCTTTAGCTGGTTTGACAAAGTTTGAGTATTTATTCAAACATCAGGATATCCATTTTCTTTTTAGTGGTTAATCTCATGGTAAGTCATATCTTTAGGATATTGAAGGTTAAAAAGAAATAGCAAAGATAGTGTTTGCAACAATGTACTGTCAAGAGAAAAACTGAAGAGCACCGCAATAGCACTTTCTTGCAGTAAATTTGTATTTAAACACTAGGTGTCAGTATGTAATCAGTGAGGTTTTTAGACATGACTATGTCTGGGATTTTGTTTTTTGTTTTTTTTTGAGAGATTGGAAATCATATATTGTGATTTATCATTTTGGCTGAAGAGTTTGTCTAATTATCTGTCAAATAATTTATAATATTGCTTAATCGGATTTTTGCCAAAAGAAGAGTTTGAACTTTTAGTACATTCACAGATTCATAATGAGGTTTTAATGTGCTCCTGTCCCCAGTTAAGACTTAAAAAATATGACTGATGGGTCTGTATGAAGTGGTTATAATAGATCATTTATAATTAAAATGTGCAGTCTCTGTTAATGAACCAAACATTATTCCAAGATCGATTTAAATTTAGTCCAAATCCGAATACGTGACCCATTTCATCCCAGTTTTAATTGCACATTTGGCCATGCCATTTCTTTCAACAAATAGAAAGCTGCCAGGCCTATTCTTCAAATTCTTGAAAAATAAAAGATTGGTTTCATATTGAGAATAATTGACTCTTATTTGTGTGGGCTCACAACTTCTCATTGGTAACAAGGAAAACTGGAATGTTTTTGAAATTGTTTTGTCAGTGAGTGTTCAAATTGTAAATCAGTTGAAAAGGTCGTCATACAAGAATCAAATAATTTTCCATCAGCAATTTATCATGTTCATTAATATCCACATCCACAGTCAAATCCACTTGTTATAACACAAATATATTTAATAAATACAATTTTATTCTTTTCAAATGAATCACAGCGACAGCCTTACAGAATATTTCTACAAAATACTGATGTGGGAACTGTTGAACATCACAAAAAAAAGTCATAATTTACTCACCCTCACATTCATATGCCTTCTCTCTAACTGATCTCTGAGCTGCTCTTATCTAACTTTATGAAGAAAGCATTGTGTTACCATGTTGCCAGGCTTCATGAAAGCACCACACAAGTCACGAGTAATACACTATAGGCTACTCAAAGTCTTCTGAATCCATGCAAAAGCTTTTCATATGTAGGCTACTGTAACCCCTGTAGCTCTTGAATCTCATTGCACATGCATATTCAAACTCATGACACGTCAGGTTTGAACATCGACTGCAAAGGACATTTGGCACGTCTGTTCCTAAAACTATTGCATGGCTTTAGAAGAATACAGCACCGAAGTTATTCAAAATCATTGATTTTGTGATCCACAAGTGAATGTGAAAGTGAGTGAATAAAAACACACATTCACATACAATATGGGAAAAAGTGCTCATTCTGAATGCATGATATTTGTTACTGTACTTTATAAAGTGTGGTTCATAACTTCATATACTAGAATGAAAGGTGCTGACATGGCAAAAGTTAAGAAAGATACGGTCAACAGGTCAAATGCTGTATTTAACTGCAGTATTTAAAGCGCTTAAATGTTACTGGGACCGGTTGCATAAACTGCTTACTCATTTTATTTTATTTTTTAAGACTTTACATAACTTTTTTTTAAGTCGGTAATATAAAAATGTAGATTGGTCTAATTTGATACAGAAAAGTAAGACTGATTACCCCATAACAAACTAACTGTAAGTTCTTAACACAATGGCTTGATCTGAAAATATAAAGTCTGAATTTTTTTTTAACCAGATCTCAGATAGTTTAATGGAGCGGTTAAGCTTCCCAGGAGCTTCATAACTCATGCAAGATACAAGCACATAATTGTAAGGATTCTCCATCCAGCATCCCTCCATTAGCCCATCTCCACTTTAATTTAATATACTTGAACCCTTTTAAACAGAATACATTTCATCCAAAAGCAAAATTCCGACATTCTGTGAAAAGTCTTGTGTTCCAAAGAAAAACCACAGCGCACGGGTTTGGAAAGACATGAGTGTGAGTATTTAATCTAATGGCAGAATTTTATTTTTTGGTGAACTGTTTCTTTAAGCATAAGGCAGAGGATAAAGGCCCGATCACACCAAGGAGGACAATAACTATAATGATAACGATATATAACTAAAAATCTTTCTGAATATAAATGAATAGCAGAGTCCACACCATAAATATAACGATAACGGCGCTGATGAACGATAAAAACAATGACAGCCAATCAGAATCCATCCTGCTTTAAAGAGCTGGAGCTTTTAATGTGGCAGATGAAATAACTGCAGCAGATGCTTAGAATAAACAGATCGATATCATCCGCTGATGTAGATGCTAATATAGTTATCATTCTATTTATCTTTATAGTTATCGTTCTTGGTGTGAATGGGCCTTGAGCGGTTTTGAGAATGCATGGATGTAAATGGCTCCTGTACGAAGAACTGCTACAGGTCAAGCTTTATACTTTTGCTAAGATACATAGGCTGAAGAGGATTGCATGTCTATATAGCGGAGGTCTACTCTGCACCACATGTGTAAAAATCATATTAATGATTTTCTTAGCTTATGATATCTTCTTGTTCTTTCCACGATGGTTATATACGAACTGCAGGTATTCCAACTTTCTTTCATGTAGTAGAGGACTGTGTCACACTCTTCTGGCTGCCGGTGTTCCTCATGGCACCCGTGCCTGAATGGCTTTCAGATCTCCACTGCCTCTTACAGCCACAGTGAGATGCCATAAGACAGCGCTGCATGAGATCCCGGAACAGATGACCGGCGAAAAACATGTAGATCCAGGGGTTACAACAGCTGTTTAGACTGGCCAGAAGCATTGCAATGATGAATGCCATAGCTATAAGAGGCAAAATAAAAACAAAAAGTTAGTGACACACAAGTCATGAGACTATTACAGGTTTGTTCCAATTGCTAACACACTAAAATGACATGCACGGCACAATTATTTGCAATTGAAAAAATGTGCAATTCAAAATGGCACTTTTTAAATGCACTGAACACAGTTCTCTGGATAAGACACAACAATCTGAACATAAAGTCACATGATGTTTGCTATTTCAATGCATGTGCCACCTGGCCAAACACCTCAATGGTTAACTGTTGACACTTCAATCAGGATGTTAGCACTATGAAAAGACCACTTTATTATTTTTCTTGCCTCTTTTTCTATATATTTTTTTCAGTTTACTGTTTTTTGTGAGCATATTTTTGTTCAGTCCAATGTAAATATATCTGCTGTGCATATGTTGCACTGACTTGTTTGCATGTGTGTGTATCTGCAAATATTTCTGTGCATGTGAACAATCTGAAGAATGTTCTACAATTTCAACTATTTTAGTATTATGGCAAAGCATACTAAAGATGAGAGTGCTTTTCATTATGTCCAACAGTGTGTAGTTTTTTAGACAAAAATATGGTAATATGACTGAAGTGTGTGGCATTTCGTAGAAAAGTTTGATTTTGATAATGCTATATGTAGCCTAGTTTTGGTTGCAGTGCTTCGTTTTGCAGGATATATGAGGTATTTGGGTTTGTGGTTTTGTGAATTGTGTTTAGTATTTTGATAAAACCAGCCTAGTTATGCAAAATTATGTGTGAGCAACTGGAAAAAACTGTGAAAAAACTAATCAAGTACATAATGAACATTATGAACATATGTACTTGATTAAAATGTTACCAAAGATTATGTAAAATCTATGTACTTCACATATTATGCCTAGACAGACAGACAGACAACCAAAGATCATGTAAAATCTGTACTTTCTATACTACGGACGGACGGACGGACGGACGGACGGACGGACGGACGGACGGACGGACGGATAGATAGATAGATAGATAGACAGATAGACAGATAGATAGATAGATAGATAGATAGATAGATAGATAGATAGATAGATAGATAGATAGATAGATAGATAGATAGGTAGATAGATAGGTAGATAGATAGATAGATAGACAGATAGATAGATAAAAAAATCATGAAAAAAATCACTCAAATGTCATCTTGCACCATGTTACTCATTTACTGTATTCAACGTTTCTGATGACATTTTTACCCAAGGCAAAACTCAATGTCTTCATTTACTTACAGTATTCTTTATCATTTACTTATTATGATCTGCTGCTCTTAAATAGCTGGTGGCACAATGTGAAATAAATTAAGAAATTGCTATAATGGCAAGAATCTGTACCCGGGTCCTGATAGGTCTATAATCCATCACTGCTTCTATAGCCAAGTCCTAAAATTGAAAAATGATGCCATAACTTTTAATAATGTTTCTGAGATAAATCTTTCTCAAGAAGCATAAAAATTATGATCCTAAAATAATTATTCCTAAGGTTTCATAATGTTAATGGCCAATAAACTGGAATGGACAAAATTGTCTATGGTCATTCAAATCTGTGTATTAATTACACGGTTGATGCTCTGAAAATCATCATTGAACAAAGACAGTAGAATGAGAGTTTCTGTCGGGCCAAGATCTGCAGACTGAATCATTTTTCCAAAGAAAAAGGGGTAGCACTTTATTTTTCAGTCCTGTTCCGCATGTACATACACAACTGAGTAACCCTGAACCTATAGGAAACATAACTTAACCCAATATACTTACCCACAGACAGTATTTTTGTGGGTGTAACAAGAACAGTGAAAGTGCATGTAATGTAAAATAAAGTGCAACCAAAAGACCTTAATGGCAGCATGATTTATAGCTGTCTCTAAACACACTCTCTGCTCTAAAATAAGCCGGAAATAAGTTTGCATGATGGATTGATAAATGGGTAGGGGGTGGGTGTGCACCTTTGTAAATTAATCGTTCTCTAAAAAATGAAAAACCATGCAATATAATCTGCCATAAGGGAACAGCTGCATGCAGATTCTGTTTCACAGGAAAAAAACAGCACACTCATTAAAGACATAGTAATGATTAAAATAATAAGTAATGATACAATTTCCCAATATCATTTTTGGATGAGCTACTTTATGTGCGATTTTAATATCTAATTGAATCTCTATTGTCCTTTCAATGCCTATTGGATATTATTTTGAATCCGATTATTTTAAATGTATTGTCCTATATAGATAATTGTCTTTCTGCTGATAAATTTAAAGCCTGGACTTTGAGAAGGAGAAAGTGTCATCTTAATGCAGTGTTTCATAAGAAAGAGTCTATTTTTATAAAATCTCTCATGTTTCTTTAAATTTGAAACCTAAATAAAATGAGCTCCAAACGTCTGAGAACACTTGTGAAAATATACTTACATTGTGTTCTATTGCACAAGTATAGTTTCTTTGTTTTCTTTTTTCATAAGAAACATTGTTTATGTTTTAAAATCTTAAATTAAAATGTTGAATCAATGTAGTCTTTTGCCGCAGCACTTTATGCAACTTTGCACTCATTTTCACACGTCTATACTTTACTGTGGAGGAGTAATGCAGAAGAGGAAATATGTGGCAGATGAATCCCTTGCAGTTTGTCTTCCTATGGGCCTTGTGGGTTTGACAGGAATGCACTAGACCTCCTCACAAATTATGTTATGAAATTACACGGAAATGACACTCCTAAAGATCTTGTCAGGATAAATAGGATCGCTTTGATGTCATGCTACATTTACTCGTTTAAGCTTTGAACCGCTATATTACAAGACTTGTTTTCATATTTCTCTGTCTATATTTTATGCTGACATATATTTTTGGATTGTCTGCGTTAGAACACAATTTGTATGAAGTTAAAAAGAGATGACTGTAGGGGAATGGGGGAGAATGTCATTACAATGAAGAGCACGAAACATCTTGTTGTATTGCCATCTTGTATATGAAACATCTTTTTGTATTGCCATATAATAGATTTCTCAAACTTTTTGAAACTCATAGACCAGAAAGTTGGATAACCTACAGATTACATAGATGTAAATTGTTTTTATGACTGTTTGAGGGCAAGATCAAGGACTGCCTTGATGGGCCAAAAGGGTTCCCAAAGAATTTCCATGCATGGTCTTACCAGTATTTTATAAGGACAGAAATGTGTGTGTGTGTGTGTGCATATATATATATATATATATATATATATATATATATATATATATATATATATATATATATATATATATATATATATATATATATATATATAACACAAACTTTTATGTTAAATGGGATTATTCGCAATTAATCGATTTGACAGCACTATTCAAAATGTATCATTTTCAATGCATTAGATACCCAAATGTCAACCCAAGTATATTTTTGATGACATATTTTGCTTGCAAACGTGCTTGTATTATATTTGCTTAAAATAAAGGGTTTTAAATATGTAAGTTATAATTGATGTTTTACTAATGATATAACAATAGCCCATTAAAATTAAAATGCACATGTATTTTACACATTTTATGACCTGTTGATCAACAGAATTGCAACGAACCTTCTCTTGGAGCCATTGGATCCCAGGCTGACCACATCTGAACGAAGAAAAACGGCGTCCAGCAGATAATATAAGCCAGGACGATCACAAACGTCATTTTCACTGTCCTGATCTTAGCTTTGGAGATCAACTTGACGCTGCTGACGCGGGAGAGCGCGGTGCCCTTGGCGGGTCGCGGGGTCAGCGACAGGCACTGATTGCGTCGGGTCTTCAGCTTGAAGTTTTGCCATATTTTATAACTAATAAGTCCATAACAAACGCTTAAAATAGCTACAGGAATGATATAGATGGTGAGACTAATCCATGTGACGTAAGCCTTTGCGCCCCAGGGCTGAACAAAATCCCCCCAGCAGTCGAAAACCCCATCGCCCACTTCTCTGAGAGAGAAGATGTAAACCTGTGGTAAACTGAAGAGCAGGCTTATAATCCAAGAGGCCAAAACATAAAAACGGTCATTTCGACGGCGCAAGGATCGCAGAGGCTGGCTTATAGCCAAACATCTGTCGATAGACATCAACACGAGCATGTAAGTGGACGCGAACATGCCAACCACCTGTAGGTACTTCACCAGGCGGCACAGAAAGTCTGGTCCATAAAAGCGAAAGGTGATGTCCCAGATAAGTTGGGGGAGAACTTGAAAAACCGCCACCACCAGGTCAGCAATGCTCAGGTGTTTCATAAAATAGTACATCCGCGATTGACCGTGTTTACTCGTCTGGATAGCCACAAGGACGCACAGGTTGCCGGCGAGCGCCAGCAGCAGAATACACACAAGGACGGTTACTTCGACTTTAGCCACTTCTTCGTTGCGCTTGAGAGGGTTTACGGTTTGGTTCGATCCCCTGCTGTCATTTCCCCTGCTTGAATTCACCCAGGAGTCGTTGAAGTGCCAGAGAATCACGTCTTTCAGGAGGCTCTCCATTGTGCGTAAAATGCGCGGATGAGCGCGCTGTTATAGCGGCTCTCACGCGCTATAGGCCTATATCGTGACACATGAGTCGAAGAATGCTGATATGATGGGCAATTAGCAGAAAATGTCGATGACAAAAATTCGGTCCAGTTCACTGCAAAATAAACGTTAATTAAGATGTTTAAAATAATCTCAAAGTGGTTGATCTTTTTTAAAGACAATTTCAATATTTTTTTTAAGAGGCTATCTGTCTTGTGAAACCCAAATTGTCTTTATAGGGCAGTTAGCTAACTGTCAAGTAGCCTACCTTGAAAACCTTTTAAACAAAAGACTACATATTGTATGTGATAAATTTGTAATATATAATAACGACGGTGTTATGTTTTGTCAATGTTCCAACTGACGAGGATAGCCTACTAACACATTGTTGCTATAGTAATCTCGAACGCAATTAGGCTACAGTTCGCGTGAGTCTATTCACCGTCAGGTAGAAAAATATGCGCCCTGACAAACTTTTAAGGTTAATGAAATATTCGAAACGCCTATTTAAACTTACAAACATACATAGGCTACATAGCCTACATGTATACATGTAAACATAATACTACTTAAAAACAGCCTTTTGTTTTTACTTCCTTGGTGGGTTGCAAGTCGGCGTTTTCTTTACCACAGAGCATATAATAAACAATATTTATTAGTAACAGTGCGCTATTTAAATTTACATTTTAATAGGAAATACTAACTTGTGATGATATACATTAATATTATAGAATTTTAAATATTCGTATTATTGTGACAATTACAGTTTAAAAAAACCTACCTGAAATGTATTTCGGAAGAGATTCATTCTGTATGTCTTGGGTTTGAAATGGAAGTATTGCTCATAGCAAAACTGCAGCGTTTACTTTCTCCAAGGGTTCTATGGGATACAGCAGGTCTGTGTCTGCACAAACCTGAAAGCAGAGCACAGTTATATGCGACTGCACTGGGTGGATTTGTCCTGCTGCACTTACACATTTCTACCACGGAGTGCCATTGTGCTGTGCTGGAATAATCAATGTATTTTACCATGCAGAAACAATAAGCAGCTAACATATAGCAATTTCCCAGTATGACAATATGCTCTGCTATTGGGGCACATTGTCAGAAAAGTTCAGTGTGTTTTATCTTTTCTCCTGAGCAATAATAGTGGGGACGTTCAAAAGCTGTTTTGAAGCCAGGACTTTAAAGGGATAGTTCACCCAAAAATGAAAATTATGTCATTAATTACTCACCTGGTGAATCCCACTTGAAGAGAATTCTATATTAGTTCATTCAAAAAGGCTTATCTGATCCCTTTGATTCCCTGCTTCATTCTTTTTTTTCACGTTCAGTTCTGTCCTTTCATTGCATTTTCCACCGTTTCCATTATTTCTGACATACACTGGCTTTTTCCTCATGACTTGCGGCATGTCTTTCAGGGGCAATATATTCCCCCTATACACTCAATGCCCTGTCAGGTACAGTATAGTCTGCCAGCTGAAAATAAATCCAGTTTAGATGCATAGAGTTTCAGGACACTTTTCACTGTTTACTTGAGTTAAAGTTTGCCACAGCCAGTTTGGCCACTGATTAAAATGTATAACCGGTCATACATATTGATTAAAATATTCCTGCTTGGACAAACCCAAACCAAGATCAGTCAAGACTGACATTTCAGAATAATCACTGATTTGGTCTTCATTGCAAAGGTGAGCGGCTGAATTTAAAACAGTGAGGGGGAAAAATGGCCTGAGAAACGTGTCTGCTGGGTTACTGCGACAAGAAACAAACAATTATTTAACAATGAAACTGTGCTCCAATTATTTTTCAAGGCTAATAATATTCACATCAATTCCTTATTTAGCCAAGTCTCGGAAGTTGAACATTGTTTTCATACAGACAGAAAAAAATATTCAGAGCGTTCACACACAAATAGTTTCTTTCCTGACAAATGGAGGATGTAACCCCCTCCGATACACCTCCGTGTGTTTTTCTCAATACATTTATGAAAACGTCCTGGTAGAATTCTTTGTAGAAAACAGGAATCACAAAATAGACTTTTTTCGCCCTGTTTGTTAATGAAATTATGAACACAATTATACATGACCAATTCAGATTTCAGACAATTTGAAATAATTATATAAGTTGCACCATGAATGGTAATTATGATGTCACTCTTGCAATGAGCCTCGACAAAGACAAAACGTATAATTAAAGCACTGATTAGCACTACCTATGATTGCACATCATCCTGAGTATCTTGCTGAAAAGACCAGATTAGACCAGCATGATGATAATGGTTGAGCTGGTGGGAAGTTGGGAACACCATCATTTAAAACTTAACGCATGCTGCTCACCGGATATACAATTTACTGTTTTCCTATAGCAAGTACTTGTACGTGTAACTACGTCACCTTAATATAAAGTTACCATATTAAGTTTTCTCATCAAACTGATGAGAAAAATCAGTTTGTTTACATTACTGGTTAACACCAAGATTTAAAAGCATTGATAGTCAAAATCTTCATTGGCACATAAAGCGCATACTTGTACTGCAAATCAGGATTTGCCTTAGGAGACCAGTTTAGGAAAACCACACATCTCAGGGGAACAAATGTTTTTCCTCCAGATAAAGAGGTTGATTCTCCAATAGTGGCGCAGTTGTGTGAACCATTCTGAACATTTTGTCCCTCACTTATCCACACAGCTTCAAATTTCAAAACCCGTTTAAATGGAATATTTAGCAGTTTGGGCTTTAAATGCTCTCTACAAATGGATAAAATGCAAATACAGAGGCAGAGAATGAAGGAAATTGTTGTATATTCCGGAGTTGGAGAGATGTTTATGGCTTTAGAGACTGAATACTAATCAATGTAATGCTGAGTACACATGCCACGCTCTATCCACTGCACAGATGACAAGAAAATAGACAGGACAAGACTATACACACAGGATAATTACACCTGTGTGTGACTGTAATCTATGAGTACTTTTGGTTCCTGATAACCATAATTACCTAGGACCTCAAATAGCAAACAACGTACAACGGTTTTCTGAGCCAGTGATTTTCCTAGATCAAACTGCTGCAAGCCTTGATGATACATATCAGTACATTTCCAACAATGATGTATTCCAAAGTGGTGTGATCTCCACTTCAAAGCATTGGTTGCACTATGCCTTCAGTTCAGGACCTTTACAGGTTGGCAAGATCAGTGACCCATCACATTGTAAGATCCACATCTTTCAATCTCTATACATTGCAAGATGTTTTCCCCGCCAGACAGAAGCCCATACCTGTATAAAATCAGCTGCACTTTGATCATTAGAAATCTATTGAGTAGGCTATACTCTACCCCTGCATGCAGGATCATTTACATTCATTCAGACATCCAACAGCGCATGTGCGTTAAAACTGCATATTCATTGTGTTTTTTAACTTACTCCGCTATTAAGCTATGCATGCTGGCATGTCAATCAAAAAGTACCTTAAATCCCACTTTAAAATAAGTTAAATAATATTTTCGCAAATGCCAATTTTTTTCTTTGACACTTATTCAATCAATAATAGAAGTGGTCTAAATATTAAAACATGTACATATATCTTCCGTGGAAGCTCAGGACCAAAAAACTTTTGTCCAATCATTGCATTCGGTCCAATTTTTATGACGGACGAAAGTTAATTAATTTTTTAACGTGCGAATAAACAACAAGAATTTCAGACTTATACGTACCATAACCATATACACGCCATACATACGTTTTGTGTATTATATAATGCTTTATTGTGCTATATTTAATATAGTAATAATGTTGAACATTTAATGTACACTATTGTATATTATCTGTGTGCATCCCACATTGTATGGCATCTAGAACAAAGAAGCTGCTCTCAGAGTCAAATATATATGAGTGTAAATTTGATTGGCCAATAAGCTTCATTCTGCATTTTGATTCTAACTGCATTTCTTTCTATTACTGCCTGAAATCTTTGGTGCAATAAACAGCCATTTTGCAGGAGGCCTAAATCACTGGCCATAAAAGCACATGGAATCACATTAAGTGAATGAGTGCATAATGGGGAAAAACACACATCTAACCTGGCACTCTGAGAAACATGTGAAAAGAACATATGCATTTAGATTTGTAAATTTTCTGATGAATCCATAGTTATGCTAGGGCGTTGCTATGCAGTTGCTAAGGTGTTGAGTGGTTGCTAGGGTGTTCTGGATGGTCGCTAAGGTATTATTTACTGGCCTATGTCAAGTCAAGTCACCTTTATTTAAATAGCACTTTATAATACAGTATTTCAAGTTAGCTTTACCGTCATAAACAGGAAAATGATGCAAACAGAATTCAATTCAGCTCCGATAAGGCATTGTTTCGTAGTCACATTTTCAAGGTGGCGATTCTGTATGAATTTGTACGATGCGATTCGTATGGAAACATTTTTAGAAAGTATGAAGGTCCACCCCTAACCCCAATCGTCAGGCGTATGCAGATTGTATGAAAACGAATGAGATTGTACTAACTCATGAATTAACCACTAATTTGCCAAAATGTAAAATAGTTATGAATTGACATGAGAATATGGCACATCTCTTCTCAGTAAACTGCATGATTTGAGGTATCATTCACGTCAGGTGTTCACGTGAGGTAACTGCATGAACCGTGAGGGGACCAGTGACACACCAAAGTTTAATACTTAAAACAGGAGCTTTGAAATATCTCAAGTAAGCGACTATAATGATAGCAATAAAGACCTCTGAATCTTCAGTACTGTGCAGAAGAAGACTGGCTTTTTTGATTTAGATAGTTTTTGGATCGTTAATTAGAGCTCACAGCGGGTGATCGGTCAGAATCACGCAAGATTTCTTCATCAGAAGTATTTATTGACTTTACAACTGCATGATTGAATATGTACATTGATGTGTGGTTCTGAAACAGATAAATAAATAAAAACAATAACCATTAGTTGAATGCAAATGAATGATTATCGTGCAACAAACCTCTATTTGTATTAACTGTATCCTTTTCTAATAATATAGCAGGAATAAAATACAATAACATTTTAACATGGCCGAAACTGGCATTAAAAGAATGAACAAAGCTGTTCTGCGGGTCTAAACCGCTCCAATTATAACAATGAGAAGGGATAAACCATTCGCAATACAATGGCTCCCTCTGCTGGTCACATAAATAACTACACCAGGCCGCGCCGAGAGGTGTCACGTGACAACTAGCGTACATGCGGGAGGTGCGTGCTCTATAGCAAATTAACTGGAATAAAGGCGAATATCACCGCGATAACTCACAAACTATGCAGAGGGTGCTTAACTGGTATTCTGCAATGTGTAACCAAAGAATAATGCCCGAGTGGCAACCTATACATCGCTAGAAAGAAACATAACAACACGAGGCCTAGCCGGCAGGAAAAGCTAAGCTTATATTTAGTACACTGAACAGAAAACACTAACAACCTAGCTTTCACAATGACAATATAAGAACAACGAAATACTGATTCTTACTTGTAAAGACGCACACAAAAGTAGGACAGTTGTATTAAGGCGGGTTGTAAGTCCGTGCAGTCAGCGAACAATACTAGCAAAAAGTCTCGGACAGAATGCTACAAGCGTGCAGCGAGCCTGAGTCGACTTGTGATTGGCTAAGAGTCCAGGTGAAGCGAGGCGTCATCCAGTAGGAGAGAGAAAGTCACAGTAAAGTGTCTGATGCTTAGCGAACACCAGGGGGCCTTTTTTACAGCCGCCCCCAGATTACTGAAGGGAATCTGCATCAGAGGAAAAGGCGCCCAATCGTCCGTTAGTGATTAGTCTGGCAACTCTGGAAGCTGGATGAGTCGAGCCACAGGGCGGGTGTACGACCGGTCTCCTACTTTCACTTCAGCAGATCGTATTTTACCGTTTACTGCCGATGTGCAGGTCTGGGTTTTCAATATTCCACTTCTGTCGGGCCTGGAGGCTGGGCAGATAGAAACGGATAAAATGCTTCCAGAAGTGGTCAGCCAACAGCTGGCTATGGCGCCAACGCCTACTGCTTAGGAGCTCGGAGTCAGGATACACCACCTGCGGGAGAGAGGCATCTGGCCGCCCAATGAGCAACGAGTTGGGAGTTATTGGATCAGGGTCGGCGATGTCTGCAGATGTGTAGCCTAATGGTTTGGAATTGAGGATCCCCTCAATCTCAACTAGTAGGGTTCTCAGTACCTCATCTGTCACAAGCTG
Source organism: Phoxinus phoxinus (assembly GCF_949152265.1). Classification (NCBI taxonomy): domain Eukaryota; kingdom Metazoa; phylum Chordata; class Actinopteri; order Cypriniformes; family Leuciscidae; genus Phoxinus; species Phoxinus phoxinus. Next base: position 7,081,222 of record NC_136886.1, read on the forward strand.
GGATCCAAGGGTGACTTGCAGGGCTTGTTTTACTGAGCGTATCTCACGCTCCCAGCAGCCGCCAAAGTGGGGGGCGTTAGGTGGATTAAACTTCCAGTCGATCTGCTGAGAGGCGAGTTGAGCTTTGATGTCGGGCATCTTCAACTGTAGGCACACTCTGAAGACAGTTATCTACATAGAAATGTCTTAACACGGAGTTTCTCATGACATCAGCTGGCTGAGTATGGTCGGTGACGTGCTTCTGTAGGGCGTATGTAGCACAGCAGGGGCTACAGGTAGTGCCGAAGGGAAGCACCTTCCACTGGTAGACTGTGGGTTGTTCATCACGTTTGAGCTCCCTCCAGAGGAAGCGGAGGAGAGGTTCATCCTCCGGGAGGAGCCTCACCTGGTGAAACATCCCCCGTATGTCACTGCTGAAGGCCACACCATGTTCTCTGAAACGCAGGAGAACTGAAAGGAGAGGTGGACCAAGGGTTGGACCCGGGAGCAGGAGTTTGTTCAAGTCAGCGGCGCTGTACTGGAAAGAGCAATTAAAAACCACTCGGTGCTTGCCATTGTGCTCGACAAGGTGGTGAGGGATGTACCAGCTGCTTGAGGTGTTCTCTGTGCCATGGGGTAGTTTCGCCACATAGCCAGCCTGTTCAAGTCTCTGGATCTCTGCGTTGTAGACTTGGGCCGTCTCAGGGTTCTTCGCCAGCCGCCTTTCCATATTCCGGAGCTGAGGAAGTACTGCCTCCTTTGGTGCACAGAGCTGGGGAAAGTTTTTCACGCGGAGAAGAGGAGTAGCATAGCGGTGGACACCATCAACATCTACTCGCACTGTCTGTTTATCTAAGCATTCAAGGGCCTCCTTGTCCTGTCCTGAGCAACGAGTTGGGAGTTATTGGATCAGGGTCGGCGATGTCTGCAGATGTGTAGCCTAATGGTTTGGAATTGAGGATCCCCTCAATCTCAACTAGTAGGGTTCTCAGTACCTCATCTGTCACAAGCTGGGATCCAAGGGTGACTTGCAGGGCTTGTTTTACTGAGCGTATCTCACGCTCCCAGCAGCCGCCAAAGTGGGGGGCGTTAGGTGGATTAAACTTCCAGTCGATCTGCTGAGAGGCGAGTTGAGCTTTGATGTCGGGAGCAAGGTCAGCGAATGCTTCCCGGAGCTCTCGATCGCCACCTCTGAAGTTAGTCCCCTGGTCTGAGATCAGCTCGAACGGCTTTCCTCTGCGGGCGATGAACCGCCTCAGGGCCATGAGGAATGAGTCTGCATTCAAACTGGAGAGCAGATCGATATGCACGGCTCGGGTGGTCATGCATTTAAAGATTATTCCCCAGCGCTTTTCACTCCTCCTTCCAATCACTACCGAGTATGGCCCGAAACAGTCTACTCCTGTTGAGTAAAATGCTGGCTTGAAAAGTCGGACTCTGGATGGAGGTAGGTCTGCCATTTTAGGGATTTGTGGCTTTCCGCGCCATTTCTGACACTCTTGACACTTGCGCTGAAAGCGGCGGATAGCCTCTCGCCCTCCTGGTACCCAATACTTGCGGCGCATCTCTGAGAAGACCCTCTCTGGGCCTGGATGGTGCAAGCGGTCATCATAATCTTGGATGAGCAGCTGCGTGACTGGGTGTTTGGCATCCAGCACCACCGGGTGAACAGTATCCAGTTCCAGTTGGTTACTATGGCGCAGACGTCCGCCAACGCGGATGAGTTTGTCACTGTGGTCGAACTCTGGCGCCAGCTTGAGAAGTCTGCTGCTCTTGGCGACTGGTTTCCCTGATTGCAGCTGGGCATAGTCAATAGGAAAACTGTCTTGTTGGACCTGTTGTAGTAGGGCCAGCTGGGCTTGCCTATAGGCTGTGACGTTGCCGGGGGCCGCCCCATGTACAGTCTTAGTTGTGGCGGTCAGGAGGTCTTTAAAGGAAGAGAACTGCTTAACGTCAGGGAGCTGATTTAGCGTGGTAGTAGTGAAGCCGCAGAATGGAGGTTTTTTGAGCTCTTCACCCTGATCTGCCTCTGTCTGAATCTGAGGACTTTGTGGCCATTTGTCTGGGTCACACCACAAGAAGGTTGGGCCTTGACCCCACCGGCTGTCTGGTGTCAATGTGTCGAGAGGTTTGCCACGAGTTAAGTCGTCGGCAGGGTTTTGTGCAGAGTCCACGTACCGCCATGTGTCGCCCTCGGTGAGATCTTGAATCTCTGCCACACGTGTGCCAACGAACACTTTGAATCGGCATGACTCCGACTGCAGCCACTTGAGCACGGTAGTAGAGTCCGACCAGAGTACCACCCGCTGGATGTGCAATGTGAGTTCAGATTTGAGGATCCGAGCCATTTGTGCTCCGGTCAGAGCAGCGCATAACTCCAGGCGTGGGATTGACTGCTGCTTTTTTGGGGCAACTCTGGATCTTGCAGTGACGAAGGCTACTTGGACGACTCCATGAGGATTCTCGGTTCGGAGGTATGCCACAGAGCCATAGGCTCGCTCTGAGGCATCACAGAACACGTGGATCTCACGCTCACAGGTGGGAGAGTCTAACTCACGGCCAGTGTAACACCTCGGAAGTGCAATGCTCTGTAGGTGAGGTAACTCGTCCTCCCACTCTCTCCATGCGGCTAGCAGGTGATCCGGCAGAGCAGGGTCGTCCCAATCACGCTTTTTCTCCCACAGGTGTTGGATGACAACTTTGGCCCTAGTGGTGTAAGGTACTAAAAACCCGAGGGGGTCATATTGACTTGCCACCACTTTGTAGATGGAGCGCATAGTGACAACTTCTTCAGTGGCTACAGTCTCTCGACACTTGAAGGACAGGGTGTCCTCTCGACAGTCCCACTGCAGGCCCAGGGCTGATTCTTCTTGACCTGGGTGACCTTGGGCGATCCACTTTTCAGCACTAGCCGATCTCGCCTCAGCAGGGAGGTGACGGATGGTGTCTGGATGGGTACTGGCCCACTGGCGTAACTCAAAGCCTCCCTCGGCAAGGAGAGACTGCAGCTTGTCGATGATGGGCTTGGCATCTTCAACTGTAGGCACACTCTGAAGACAGTTATCTACATAGAAATGTCTTAACACGGAGTTTCTCATGACATCAGCTGGCTGAGTATGGTCGGTGACGTGCTTCTGTAGGGCGTATGTAGCACAGCAGGGGCTACAGGTAGTGCCGAAGGGAAGCACCTTCCACTGGTAGACTGTGGGTTGTTCATCACGTTTGAGCTCCCTCCAGAGGAAGCGGAGGAGAGGTTCATCCTCCGGGAGGAGCCTCACCTGGTGAAACATCCCCCGTATGTCACTGCTGAAGGCCACACCATGTTCTCTGAAACGCAGGAGAACTGAAAGGAGAGGTGGACCAAGGGTTGGACCCGGGAGCAGGAGTTTGTTCAAGTCAGCGGCGCTGTACTGGAAAGAGCAATTAAAAACCACTCGGTGCTTGCCATTGTGCTCGACAAGGTGGTGAGGGATGTACCAGCTGCTTGAGGTGTTCTCTGTGCCATGGGGTAGTTTCGCCACATAGCCAGCCTGTTCAAGTCTCTGGATCTCTGCGTTGTAGACTTGGGCCGTCTCAGGGTTCTTCGCCAGCCGCCTTTCCATATTCCGGAGCTGAGGAAGTACTGCCTCCTTTGGTGCACAGAGCTGGGGAAAGTTTTTCACGCGGAGAAGAGGAGTAGCATAGCGGTGGACACCATCAACATCTACTCGCACTGTCTGTTTATCTAAGCATTCAAGGGCCTCCTTGTCCTGCCGTGACCTCGTACTGGCCTTTTCGCTGCGCCATGGGAGGACGTCCAGCTGCCACAGTCTCTCGACATGCTGGTAGATGTCAGCTGGAGGTGCCCCGAAGGTGGTGAAAAGACAGCGTTGTTCGATAAGGTACTGCTTTAGATAGTTAGTCGGACCTTGCAGCGTCCATCCGAGACGGGTGCGGACAGCAACCGGTGCACCAGGGGGACCAAAGATGACTGGCTCAACTGGAGTCACCAAGTGGGGGTGGTCTGAGCCAATGAGCAGTAGCGGGACAATGTCCTTGAATGAAGGGATAGGAAGCTTCTTCAAATGTCTGTATTTGCTCTGCAGTGCTTTGAAGGGATATGTGTGCTGGCCCAGCCCGAGCTTGGGTGCGGTAAAGGCTCCTTGGATGTTGTATACCATGGCTGGAGAACAGGCTGGAGAGATGCTAAATGAGACAGCCGCCCCGTGAAGCGTCTGCAGCTCCTGTCTGACTGTACGCAAGGGCAAATCCTCGAGCTGTCCTTGAAGTCCCAGATTTTGGACTGCCGGTTGGAGGAGCAGGGTGCGTTCAGAGCCGTCGTCTAGCACAGCGTATGTCTCTAGAGTTTGGTCACCATGGCGGAGGATAACTTTACTGACCTTGAGAAGCACACGATGGCCCTGCGGTGGCTTGCCAATGTATAGCACTTGATCTGCACTTGCTATGGGCAAAGGTTTGCTCTCACTGTACTTCACCTGGTCAGGCCTTCTCTCAACTTTGTCAGTCTTGGTTAGACTTCTCTCGCTGACATCGTGCAGAGCAAGCAGGTGTCTACTGTTGCATGTTTTACAGCACATCTTCAGATCACATTCAGCTGATCTGTGTTCTCTGCCGCATCGCCAACATCGGTTGTTGTCCTGAATCCAGTTACGTTTCTGGGTGGCGCTGAGGAGTTTGAAATTTGCGCAACTATTTAGAGTGTGCTTGTAGTTCTCACAGAATGGGCAGAACTTCTTTGCATCTAGACTGGTTGAAGGAGTAGATTTGGCCGGCTCCCTAACCGATTTGGGTTCAGCCCCCAGCATGAGGACTGAGGCCTTAGGGGACGACTTGACAGTACTCTTGGAGTCTCTGGGCTTAGATCCAGTGTCCTTTCTCAATCGATATTGTGCTACATCCTCCTGGATCTGAAGCTCGTATTCCAACCAATCTGCTAGGTCCAGAAGAGTGGGGATAGGAATGCGGAGCGGGTGGATGTAGCGCCTGAAACTGGACCTCAGGTCGTGCGGTAGCTTGCCCAGTAGACGGGTGACATGAGAACCACAGTCCAGCTCAACTTGCCCCTTTAAACCGAGCTGCTCCAACATGCTCACCAGGGATCTGACGTTCAGGGCGAACAACCTGAATGACTTGATGTCTCCACTCTGAATGTTAGGGCCATCCATCAATTCAGCAATACGCTGAAGGGCGAGTTGGTGTGGCTGCCCGTACTGCTGGTTTAAAGCTGCCATAGTGTCAGTGAAGGGGTAATCAGAATTGCTGTAAGAATCTGCCACCAGCAATGCTTCCTCCAGCTTCAGATGATCCACTAAAATCTGGAACTTGAAACGTTCAGTGGCATCTCTTGGAAGGAGATTGTCTAGGGCAATACGGAGTCTCGCAAAGTCTCTTGGGTTAGGACAGTTGAAGTTCGGGATGGTAGGAGTGGGCCCTCTGTATGTTCTTTCCTGTCCACCAGGAGGGGTCACTGAGCGTCGGTGTCTGGGCTCGTGCCGAGGTGAAGTGGGACTACGTCTCTCACGCTGGTCTGGAGAGTAGCTGCGGCGGCGTGCAGGAGAGTAGTCACCTCGGCGTGCTGGTTCTCTGTATTCTCTGGAGGAATAACAAGAGTCTCTGTAGCTGGCGTGGCGCTCAGGTGAGCGGCGGTGGCTGGACTGCTCATAATTATAATGAGAACTGTAGCGCCCTTCCCTGGACTCATAGCCTCGTCGCGGGGCCTGGTGTTTGTTGCGTACTGACTCAGGAGAGCGCTTTGGTGAGGGAGAGTCATACCTGGTTGATTCCCTGTAGTCCTTTGTCTCTCTGCTGTAGTCATGATGCCTGTCAGAGGACCGTTGTGGTGGTGTCTCCCTGTCCTGGAAGTAGACTGATTTGTACCGGCTTGGAGCACCTCCATAATCCAGCCCTTCTCTGTAAAGTCTATTTCTGGCAGTTACAGTACGTGGCTCAGGACGGAAACTGCTGGGCTCCGCTTTGGCTCTGAGCTGCTCGTTCTGTATTTTTAATTCCTCCATTGATGCTAGGAGATCTTCCCTTTCACGCTCTAGTATCCGACGCTCCCTTCTCCACTCATCTGCAGAAGATTCCCATTTGTCAGTGACTGACCATCGCGCTGGGCTGTGATGCAGCTGACCTTCTGGGGATGCAGAGCGTGAATCAGGTCTGCTGTGGTCCTCTTCGTCTAGCCGCTCTCTGGACTGTGACTCAGAAGACTTCTTGGTTTGAGATTTGGTCGGGAGATCAGACAAGTCATAATCTTGCAAGTAGTTAGGGAGGGACCGCTGCCTCCTGGATCGTGCACTAGACTCTTTATCCGAGGTGGTAGACATCTTGCTCCGCTGCAAGCTCTGGCTCCGGCTCGAAGGACCACTTTGTGCAGAAGAAGACTGGCTTTTTTGATTTAGATAGTTTTTGGATCGTTAATTAGAGCTCACAGCGGGTGATCGGTCAGAATCACGCAAGATTTCTTCATCAGAAGTATTTATTGACTTTACAACTGCATGATTGAATATGTACATTGATGTGTGGTTCTGAAACAGATAAATAAATAAAAACAATAACCATTAGTTGAATGCAAATGAATGATTATCGTGCAACAAACCTCTATTTGTATTAACTGTATCCTTTTCTAATAATATAGCAGGAATAAAATACAATAACATTTTAACATGGCCGAAACTGGCATTAAAAGAATGAACAAAGCTGTTCTGCGGGTCTAAACCGCTCCAATTATAACAATGAGAAGGGATAAACCATTCGCAATACAATGGCTCCCTCTGCTGGTCACATAAATAACTACACCAGGCCGCGCCGAGAGGTGTCACGTGACAACTAGCGTACATGCGGGAGGTGCGTGCTCTATAGCAAATTAACTGGAATAAAGGCGAATATCACCGCGATAACTCACAAACTATGCAGAGGGTGCTTAACTGGTATTCTGCAATGTGTAACCAAAGAATAATGCCCGAGTGGCAACCTATACATCGCTAGAAAGAAACATAACAACACGAGGCCTAGCCGGCAGGAAAAGCTAAGCTTATATTTAGTACACTGAACAGAAAACACTAACAACCTAGCTTTCACAATGACAATATAAGAACAACGAAATACTGATTCTTACTTGTAAAGACGCACACAAAAGTAGGACAGTTGTATTAAGGCGGGTTGTAAGTCCGTGCAGTCAGCGAACAATACTAGCAAAAAGTCTCGGACAGAATGCTACAAGCGTGCAGCGAGCCTGAGTCGACTTGTGATTGGCTAAGAGTCCAGGTGAAGCGAGGCGTCATCCAGTAGGAGAGAGAAAGTCACAGTAAAGTGTCTGATGCTTAGCGAACACCAGGGGGCCTTTTTTACAAGTACCAAAGCAATCAGATCCTGTGGTCTGTATCCTGCCGGGCCAAATCTGTTCTTCATTGTCCCCTTTAGCTCTGGTTTTTGTCTGCTTGAAAATGTATTAACAGAAAAAACAAGAACAATGAAATTGAACTAAACTAGAGTGATTAAACACTATATGTCATGGGAAAAGTTTCTTCGTCATATTTGAGAAACTCAGCTAAAGCCGGACAGGACAGATCCATCTGGGCCTCATCATTGCATGCGTATGGATTACAGTTTGGGGTTTGAGGAGGCATCTGCTGCGCTCTGTTTTATATTGTACAGTGTGTACCGTACTGTCAGAAAGCTAACCGAATCAAGTAATCCATAGCCATGAGCCAGAACAAGCACACTCCATGCTCCTGCGTTCCTGCATTTAGGGTGAAAAAAATTGGTTTAACTTAGATTTTGAGATTTGTACCAGTTCGTAAAAACAAAACAAACAATGTATTGGTCTGTGTAAATTGTGCAAATTTGACAAGATCTATATCAATATTCAGGATAAGCAGATGTTTTTTTTTTTAAACGGATAAAATAAAATAAATAAATGAGACATACTCAAATTGTTTTTTTAGAGATTATTAATATGCTTTTGTTCAGCAAGGATGCATTAAATTAATCAAATGTCACATGTGACAGTAAATATTATTACATTGTTACAAAAGATTTATATTTAAAATAAATGCTGCTTTTTCTAACTTCCTATTCATGAAAGATACTTTCCACAAGTTTCTACAAAAATATGTTTTTTGAGCACCGAAGCAGCATATTAGAAAGATTTCTGAAGGATCATGTGACACTAAAGACTCGAGTAATGATGCTGAAAATTATTGATGCGGAATAAATTACATTTGACAAATATATTTAAAAATAAATATTTTAATATTTCACAATATTACTGTTTTTACAGTAGTTTAGTATCACGAAATTGCTACCTTGGTTAGCAATTAGCATTAAACTCTTCTTTCTAAACCATTAAAAAAGCCCAATGTTAGTGTATCCGCCTTTTACAGGCTCTCTTGTGTTTAACCGAATGAGCAAGGAGGAATGAGGAGAATTTGACCTTTCCAAATACATTTCACATCATCCATATCTTACATCTTCATAATCCCGAAGGGTTCAAGTTGTTTTGACTGTTGATAAATGTACAGTAAAACCAGTCAGTAAAAACCAACAGAAGCATAAACTACCTGAAAAGGGAAACATTCATGCTTGGAAAATCTTGTGGAACTCTGAGAAATGGTATTTGAGAAATGAAGTATCTCACTGAGTGTAATGCACAGATCTGAAGCTAAAACACATACTGTTCTTATTGGATTAAGCTTAAAGCCTGACGATGTGAGTGCGTGTGTGTGTGTGTGTGTGTGTGTGTGCTGAACAGTGCACGAGAGCTGTGTTGACGTGCGAGTGAGCAGTAAAGGCAGTAGATGGTGTACACGTGCAGACTTTCACACCTGTGTACTTAAATCCACAATTACAATCATTCTCCCAGGGACAGGACAATCAGCGTCCATTTTTTAACCCTCTCACACTTTCTTTTTCCCCCGCACGATATAACAAAACCCCAATGCCCCCTTGTAAATGCCAGAACGAGTCAACATATATTCCCTGAATGAGAGCTGCAAGATTTTCACATTTGCAGAAAACATGTTTTCTTAATCAGAATCAGACTATCGTTGTTAAAGACTGCTCTTAGGTGACTCATACATACTTAATTTTGTGGTATAAAAAAAAAAAAAAAAAAAAAAAAAACAGCTCTGTTGACCGATCATTTATGTGAGTTGAGGCTCTAAGCTTATCAGAAAACAAGTATACAGCCATTCTATAAATGAACAAAAACGAATTTCCTTTCCATTCAGTGTCCCCAAGAAGATGTGACAAAGGAGTGCATTTAACAAGGAGTGCATTTGTAATCTTAATTGCTTTCAATATACAGTTTCTGTAACAAAGCATTTATGTAACACAACTGTGCTGTTAACCAGATGAAAGGTCAACAGTCTTTTGAATTTGTTGAGAGATGGAAAAATCAGTGTTTATGAGCAGCCACTAGCATTTGCTCAGAGTGGACAGTCATCTCATCTGGCCATCTTAAGCGCGGTAATCTGTTTAAGATCCATAAACGTGTTTCAGGAAGAGGAAACAACGTGACCTTTTGTAAATGCGATCTGTAGCTGCAGGTAATACAGACATTAGTTTTCCAAAGAAGTGGGATTTAAAATAAATAAATAAATAAATAACAAGTAAAAAAAAAAGATTATATACAATATATAATATTAAATAATACAAAAAAAATATATATATACATTGTGTATTATTTATTTAATAAAAAACAGATATGTTCAACCAACATTTTTTTATAAAAAAATATTTGTTTGTGTTTTAGAAAACCTGTTTGAAGATTTCATTATTTTTGCAGTTCTGATTATTGCCACTAGAGGGGCAAAAAACACCTCACAACTTCAATACAGAGTTTGCTTCAAGGAACTGTTTCTGTTTTCTTTCTTGCCTTTGTTTTTATGGAGAGACCATGTGTCCAGGAAAGCCATCCGACTTTAATACCCACAGTATGATGCTTGAGAACCCAAAAGGTCAACAAAACAAACAAAAAAAAAAACAAGTCAATCATCCACAAAACTGGCCAAAGACCAGATGTGAAGCTGACCAGTGTCACCTGAACAAGTTGGCAAAAATCTTACTTCACTTTCATTATTAAAAGCTTTTATCTCCATTTAATTTTTATGACCGTGTAATCTTATGACCGTTTATGACCGTGTAAGCAATCTGACATTGTACCCACAGGTTTCCAATTGGATTTCAGGCCACTTTTTTTCAGTTTGTATTACAGAAACGAGATTTGAAACCATCCTCTTAATTTCCTGCCAAGCATCTCAAATTAAATCAATACCGATCTCACTAGAGACATTAAATCAATCTTCTTGGAGATTCATTAATTGAGATTTGTATCAGATATTTAGACAGGCAGACTTCAAGAAGTGACAACACTCCTCTCTCATCAGTTAAATGTATTGGCAGACCCAACATGAAGATGTGTGTATTTCCGTCAGGGTCTGACAGAAGTTACAGTGCATGTTCAGAATGTGGTGGGTGTGAAGAAATGACGCCAAACAGCAAAATAACATTGAGAGTCATCCTGCACCAGAAAACAATGGAATGAGGAAAGATGAAGGAAAATATTTTGTTATTGCACAAATTATTTGAAGAATCTATCAAAGTCCAGGTTGCTTCAGTTTATTGTATTTATATATTTAACTAACTATATATATATATATATATATATATATATATATATATATATATATATATATATATTATATATATATATATATATGTTCTTTTGAACTTTCTATTGATAAAAAAATCTTGCACAATTTTTTTGATCATGATTTCCACAAAAATATCAAGCAGCACAACTGTTTTAAACATTAATTATAAGAAATGTTTCTCGAGCATCAAATCATCAATGATTTCTGAAGGACAGCACTGAAGACTAGAGGGATGATGCAAAAAAAATCAGATTTGCCATCACAGGAATACATATGACCACATATGAATATATGATACACATACTCACACATACGTAAATGTGCACACAACAGTATATGGTTACACGCAATTCTGACTACCTCCAATCCAAATGTGGTTTGAATGATCAGATCCTGACACTTTTAAAGAGACATGATCAGGTCATAACACATTTACATTACACCTGTATTTAGCGTATCCTAACGTGACCCTGAATATTGAAGCACAGAAAAAAAAGTGAAACCATAAAAATCCTACCAAGAACATTCTCATTCAAGAATATTTACACAGGCATTGAAGGGCCGAGGATGAATTGCCCAAATTTCAACAAGTTACATAAATATCTTGAAGCTCTACAAAGGATAAAGTTCGAGATGTCTTACAGGTTTTTGAGACCGGCTGGAGCCTGGGAAATACATCTTGGCAGATGAAGGATTCATCACCAAAGGGAATTTCCATGACAGAGCAATACTTATAAATGAATGTTCTGGGAATGCATCAAATAAACAGCCAAGATAACACTTTTGTGAACAGAGCTAAATCTAAATGACGAGTACATACTAAAAAGGAACCCATCTAAGTTCATCATTGTGCAAACATGAAATGAAATGTGAATCAGAATCAGCCACTATATTTTCACTACCAAACATGGTTCATTTGTGTATAAGTGAACCCTTTTATGTTCAGCATAAATTCAATCCACTGTCAAATCATTCTTGATAAGTATAACAAATCAGTCTTGTCGCTGCCATATGCCAGCAGGATTTTGGTCATGGTGGTCTGACTATATTTACAATGTTGAAGAGATGTCAAAAGATCTGATCGCTATTCGTGTTTGGATTCAGGGCAAACTTTAAACTGTTTAAAAATTGTGTAAAACATCTTTGTCATAATCACGTTTGATTCTTGCAGTTTATCATCCAGATTGCCAAATGCCAGTTTGATGACTCACTCTGCCCGATGAGACATGTTTCGCGAAGTCAATTAAAAGTGAAATGAAGACAAAGTTCAACAGAGGACATTTGGCAGCTCTTGGAGAAAAACTAACTATACAGTCAGCATGAAACTGTGATGAACGTTTTTGTCCCCTGTTGTGATGTATATCTGAGTGTTCTTGAACAAGACAAAATGTAGGGAGGGACTTGATTTTGTCTATCAGGTATTGGTCGTTGGATTGTTGTGGTTTGTTACTGCTGTGATGTCATATGAGTGACAGGTTGCCCCGCCCTCACACAATTCAACATCATCAGAGAAGAGAAGAGATGACACTTGAAATAGGAGGAAGTTATTTTGATTAGATTTTGATGCATTTTAAAAAGTGTATGGATAATACATACTGCAATATTACATAAAAAAATAATTGTCTATTTTGATTTCATAGTGACTTTAACAGCTAAATAAATTAGTTTCTATAAGGAGCAAAACTGTTCACAAAAAAATAATGTTGGTCAAGAATTTATTTTGTAACTTTTCATTCAGAAATTGCTATTAATTTTCACAAAGAAATTACAAGAAACACTGAATTAAACGTGAAATTTAAAAAAAAAGCTTGAAATAATATTTTCTTGTAAAACATACTCCAACTCCAATAATCTTTGATTTATTTACAAATCTTTTTTTATATAGTTTACAATATCTTGTGTCTCCTGGCATGGGAAGTAGTTAAATAATAAATAATCCAATATTTCCAAAAGAAAAAGGGGGAACCCTGAATTTTTCTTCCCATACGCTTTTGTACTCCTCCCATGCTCTTGTTAATCTTTTAGGATTAGCGTCACACCCATTTCTTTGCTGAAAGACAGTCTCAACAACTAAGTCTTTATTAACCCCTTATATATATATTATATATATATTAACTATATTAACCCACAGCCATTACATATTTAAAACCGTAATACTAAACCTAAACTAATCTTGACAAACTATATATCATTTGAAAGCTTACAATCTCTAGTTTACATATTTGGTGACTGATTTTCAAAATAAATTACAGAGGAGCCGTAATTTATCAATTTGCAACAAGAATATTTTCATACTCCTAATGCGTGTTCAGACCTTTATTTTGAAATAGTGATGAACATGAAAAATCATGAAAGAATGAAACCTCAGTTTGTTTTCATGTCGAGAGTTCAAAAGATAGCATCCATTCAATTCTTTTAGAAAAAAAAGGTCTGAAAAATGTTTAAATATAAAGAAAAAAATAATAGATTCACCATTTGTGATGTGGCAGCGAGCTATAATGCACATACGTGTTCTTTTTGTGTTTCTTAGAGGTTGAATTCATTTCAAAATCTGCCAAACTTCCAATACTACTTCTGAATAGGATGTCTACTTCATAAATTGTATGACAATTGTAAAAATAATGGTTCAGATGATGATCACTCAAACATCATATGGAAATGGGGGCGCCCTTATATGGGCAGTAATGTCAACTAGTGAAAAAGTTTGGTACTGCGCCCAAACAAAATCTTACTGTAAGCTTATTTTGAAACACAACTTGTTCAGATTTTTGGCTTTGATTTTTTTGCATTTTTAGAGTCCACCAGGTTTTGAAAATATATATTTTATATAAAATATTAATAATTACATTTTTTATATTGTACATTTTCATAAACTAACTTTTTTTTGTTTTTTAACTTTCTTAATTTATTTCACTTCTACAAAAATCTTCCAAATGTCTTCTTTAAAACAAGACCAATCTTACATCTATATTCCAAAGAATTCTTGAATTACAACCATTTAAGTTCGGAATGTGCATTTTCATGTCTATTAAAAAAAGGGGTGTGCCGCTTAAGGGGTTAAGTAATATGATTTACTGTAGTACGATGTGTTGTTACTGTAGTACAATGTGTTGTAACTGTTGGTTTGGCAATTTTAAAACCGACATATAACTTTAAAATCGTGTTCTGCTCTGAATGATTGCTCCAGAATAGGTGCTATAGTGTTTGCAACTGTAATTCAGTACAAACCCATGGTGAGTTTGGGCCACCAAAGACTGTGTACACCAGCAATTTAGTGCTGCCAACAATCCATTTACTCTATATTACTTTGTTGTGTCATTTAGCGCACGCACGCACACACGCACACGTAAGGGGTACCAGTGGCAGCCAAAATAATGCTAAATAATAAAATAAAAATTATTATTATTATTGTTGTTTATATAAACCATGTGGTTGCCAGTATCAACAAATTTTGCTTGGTGACCAAGGTCAATTCCAGAATACAATAATTAAGAGCACATACAACACAAGCACACATACACTCATTAGTGTACTAGCACATGATCAGTGAGGTGCAGAGCAAGTAATCATGTGCACCTTGGAGGATGTTCGTCCTTTGTGCGGTAAAGATAACCTTGCACGTGCTCTGCAAATATACCGTGGTCATGTTTCTCTTCTCGCTAATTGGTCTCAGCTGCAGATTCTATCTTCCAAGATGTTCTGTTGTTAACAACTGGGGCTGAATATTAATGAAGCAAAAATAATGTCCACGGCTAATTTAAATGTTGTCATATGCAACATAACATGGTTTAATTATAAATTAGCATTTTTGCATAGGATGTGAGTCTTACAGCAATAGATTTATTCCGGAGGGAGCATTCGTACAAAAATGCGTACAAAAATGCGTACAGACTGTTAATTAACTTCTCTGGCAAGGTAAAAATGTATTTCAAAACTTGGGAATAGCCTACTGCTTTCTGGTTTAGAAATGTGCAAACATTTTATGATGTAACACAAGTCGACACCATGTGACTAAAAGTTTGCTAAGGGTATTTCCTACTCAAGCAAGGCCGTATACTCTGGTTAGGCTTAGCAGACTGGGAGTGATCTTAGATGGCAACATGCCCAGTCCATTATGGCTGCTGAAGTTTTCTTTAAAGCTACACTGTGTAATTTTTTAAGTTGATTCTTAGCAAAAAACACTTTGTTCTTTCAAAATGATATGTGCTCATTAATGTATAATTACTTCTATCAACTAATCAAGTATTCAAGCGTAGAATCTGCCATTTATAATACATATGGGTGAGCTGCTCGAATGGCGGAAGCCATGTTGCGCCTCCATCTTGAAAATACATTAGCCAAAGAGGGACATACCTGGAAATTCAAGCTTCGCCTTTTTACACTCATTGGCCCCGTGACCAATGCGAGGGGGAGATTACTCGCGACTGCCGGCAGATTTGAAATATTACGGCCACCGTAGGAGTTAAAAACGCTCTCGGAATGGGAGGGGCTAGAAAGAAATATACAGTTACAATTTCGCCGCTAGATGGGAGGAAAAAAAAACAGGAAGACAACAGGCTTTTTGCTTTTTCAGTCAGGTGGTACCAATTTCAAAATGTTTGCCTTTCTACTGCACACGCAGCCAGGTTTTATAAAAAAAAAGAAAAAAAGAAGCCCATTTTGCCTGCGATGAATTACCCCTTAAAAGTCTTTAAAACTCTATTGAACGTCCTCTGTTACTACCCTGAAAATAATACAAATAATTAAGTGAACACACACATTCAATCTTTTAAAGTGGGGCATTTGGCAGTGGAAGTGGATCTTTGGAATACTTAATTCTGATTACTCAATAGTGGCATTCAGTGATCAAACATTTCTTAATTATACATTTCTACATTTGACAGTGTAGATTCACAAACTTTTTATCATTCATGTGTTTTTGCCAATTGACGGTTCGCAAAGACCCGCCCCCCTTAGTTACTGTCGCTATGCCCGACAAGCTATGCCGCTCTCATGAGTGAGAAATACATCGTGGAGCAGAGAGGAGACTAACACGCTGACAGTACAGGACAGACCGGGTTACTTTTCGGTTACTTTTGATATTAAACGTATTAAACAAAGTCTCACCTTTCAAATTTGGTAATTTTTTAAAAGAAATTTAAACAATAAACACCGTTTTGTGTCTCTTTAATGTGTCTGTCAGATCGCTGTAGATCATCTCTTCCTTCAAGTTCATTTATAGCATCAAATAAACATGAATGAACATAAGAAGGAATGTTGTTTTAACCGACTGCCTGACTGCTTTGTCCAACAAAATGGCGGATGGCGAAGTATGATTGGTCAGATCACCTGTCAATTGGATGCATCAAGTATTTAAATAAATTTACTCAGGGGTTCATGTATTAATGTTATTTGCAATTACTCATAGCAGTACAATAAACCATTTGTCTTATCAAAGAAATACCACTTTCTCCCTGAATACATTTTTCTCCTTTCTCCTACTGTATATACTCTCCTTCAGCACAATTTCTCATTTGTAAGTCACTTTGGATAAAAGCATCTGCTAAATGAATAAATGTAAATGTAAATAGAAATTATATTTGGTAAAAACTGTTACCATTAGGATGAAAATGATGCCGTCTTACGGTTATTACTCAAAGCCTCAAAGTCGTGACTCGTGATGCATTGCTCTGGTTTGAGGCGTTGTGATACAGTACATAATGCTTTGTTTCAAATCTAGCTGTGATGATACATGACATTATTACTGACATTGCCTAAAGGAAACTCAATATCAGAGACTTCATATTTGTGAGCATGCTAATATATTTAGGCTTGCTAAGGAATAGAACGATAAAATGAAAAATAGCCTTTTAGCAGACATATAATTTGACTTTTTTTCTCAGCAGACAAACATACACTTAGAGATATGTATCAGCACATTTGTATGCAAGCTACTGTTTTAAATGAAACTAAACCCCTTAAGAGGTCAGACACATTAAAACTGCAGATGTCTTAACATATTTCCATTAGGCGCAAGCAACAAATTAATCATTAATTCAATGCTTGAAGGTCTTGCTGATGACTATATTATATAATATGTACAGTAAAGTATGGCAAATTGGATAACCAGTTAGATGAAATTGCTTATAGTAAAATGTCCACAAAATGAACAAATGCAAGTGTGTATCAGAGACCACAGCAGTCAAAAATGCAGGTCAGATGCCTGTTTAACAGCTCAGTACAGAAGAAGTGAAGCGCCATCGGGTCTTAAAAGTAAATTCCCCTACAGAGAATTTGACTTAAATAATTCATGGCCACAGAATAGATAAACGATGTATCTTCACGGTCATTATTCAAACTTGTTTAAGCAATCGTCTGAATATCAATCAGCCATCTTCCACTTCCAATGTTTGTCTCTTCTGTCAAAGTCTTACTGAGGCAATTCTTCAAAAAAAGAAAAAATATCTTAAGAGAATTTTCAAAAATTGCATGGGCAATGAAATACCTATCCCACTTTTTCTTCACTATATAACTTAGCAACATATTGCAGACTTTATGCAAATTATGCATTGTTGAAATGCTGATCATACATCATACATGTCATTATGCATTTGCTGTCTTACATAATTGATCTACCTTATTATCAGCATCTTAAGTCAAAACATTCGGGCTTAACTAAGGAATAGTTCAGAGAAAAATCCTAAAAATCCAATCTTGTTGCAAGAGGTTTATCAAGATATGAAAACTAATGTTTAATACCCTAATTGGTTATTTGTTTACATTATATTTAAGTATTCAGTGAAACCAATTAACAAGTACAAGCAGTGTCCTAGGTTTTTAATGAAACACTCATCTTCCATTTGCAGGTTTCATATATGTTGTGTGGAAAAGTGCTATATGGACATGGGTGTCAGGGTTATGTTTGTTTTTTATCTGTTTCCCTGTTTTGTTCATGTCTAAGTTTCACATGTCCCTTTGATCAGTTTCCCGCCTTTGTTCAGTTTCCATGGTTACCGCCATTATTAGTTCATTGGTTTCAGCTGTGTGTCATTTATTCGCTTGATTCCCTTGCCTGCACTCTTTGTCCAGTCTCTGTTATGTTGAGATGTGTTTGCACTGCCTGTTTGCTTGCTTTTTGAGTAAGAATTACATTTATTATTGTTTTGTGAGAACTTGAGTCTTTTGTCTTCGGCCTCCCTGCATGCATCGTTACAATGGGTCTGTCATTTCATTCATTTAGCATTGAAACGGCAGGGAACTTACTCGCTCAATCATTCACATACAGCGAGAACCCTACTCAACACAAATGGAAGTGGCTTCCAAGTGCTAATGTAGCACTCGTCTTTCATTTTCACCAGTAATTTAGCATCTAATGCATGTCACATGAAGAAGTCCCCACATGAAGCCACAAAAGCTCTTCATTCAAAAGGTAAGGCACAGCTTGCTTTTTTAGAAGCTCGTTTAATGGCAGGTTTTCATATGTGATGTGACAACCTCAGAATAGTGACCTCACGTGCCACTGTGGCATGTTGCCACAAAAAGCCATTTTTCTTTTTTGAGTTTTTTGCAGACAAAATGTGAAGGTTTTCATCTACATCATATAAAAATGAAATGTTATGACATTCAGTGTTCTGATAAATAAAATGTGGTCTTTGGTAGCTTTTAAATCAATTTGCATAATCGTTGTGAATGCATCACATTTTGATCTGTCATGTTTCTTAAATGAATTTCTGCATTATATCTGCTCTTTAATGGTTGTCATCGGTTTTCCCGTGATTCAGAAAATAATGTTTCTTCTGACTTTACTTTTCCTTCTCTGGCAATGCCACAGATTTGAACCTGAGACGTGGGTGTTCAACAATCATCTTCAAATGTCAAGGGCCTTTCTTTCCTCTTCTGCAAATACTCTGTGTAATGCATTACCTTCAGTCACATTGTCAAAGTGTGAATTATATGTCGTTCTATAGTACTTCTCAATAATATGCGCATTTCCAACCTATTGTTCTACTGTCAACATGTCATTTTTAAGGACAATACCTCGGATACCACGGTGACAACAAAAACCTTAAGGAATCTTCAAATTGGGTCATGTCAATTGATGTCATGGAAATTGTGCAGGCTCAACCACACCTACAAACTTTCTTTTATATGGATACTAGGGGTGTAACGATACCTTCATTTCACGATTCGATATATATCACGATACTGAACACACGATATGATATTATTGCGATACTCCCAAGACATATGATAAAGGGTTAACAAAAAATGTACTGTTGATTAAAATACTAACTTTGATATTACATTGTGGGTTTAAATGAACAGGTTTGGACTTGGTGCTTGTAATTCAAGGACAATGGTGACACCAGAATAAAAATATTCATGATTCTGAAGCTGACCATTGCATTATTATACATTATAATCAACATTATATAGTAGTTTAATGTAGTACTGACACTAAAACTCTGAAAACATGATTTTTTTCTTATACAGTAATTTCTATTTTGGGTGAACTATCCACGATACATATTGTCACTATCCACGATACGTATTGTTGCATTTTTGTATTGCGATATATTGTGGCACGATATATTGTTACACCCCTAATGGATACATTCTGCAACACATTAAATTACTGTCAAGAATTAAACTGTCTATCATACAAGCATTTAGTGTCACAATGAATCCGCTAATCCTGATCTGCATTATCAGCTGCAAGTGTCTGAACATGTTTGGAGTGTGAGAACATCATCAACCTGCTCGACTCCCTCAGACTCCCAGCTCTGCACTTTATCACAAGAAATAACACATTGAGTACGTAAATGACCACAAGCATACACGCACAAAAAAAAAAAAAGGGATCCATCACACAGATAAATTCTTACCTCAGTTTATTGCAATCATTTGTCTTTATAAATATAGAGATCTGTATGACACAGGGTGGTTTTAAATGTAACGCAACTGGTAAAAAGTGCAATGCAATTTTTATGTTAACTTATAGGAATAATCCATTTCAAATCCATTCCGTCTCAAAATTGAATTACAATGGCCAGAGAGTTGTCAATATTGCAGGTTAATTTAGCATGATTAATCAAAAATATAAAAATTATATTTTTTATATATAATTTTATATATATATATTAAATTAACTAGAGAGAAAAAACATTTATGCAGCATGAAACAAAGTTTGTAATAAGGGATTTCTCAGTACACGATATATGCAATTAAATGTTTATTTGTTCACAAATTTTAATAGATTGACAGCCCTACAAGCCAAAGCATTCTAACTATACATCGTAATCGGAGTAATGAAGAAAACGCTTCATCAAACACTGATGTGAATGTCATCATTACCCGTCTGCTATTCACTTAAACCACATCAAGCTGCATTCTAGATTTCAAATCCTGTTTTACGTGGATTTGGGCTCAAAAACGTGTTCATGACCTATGATGTGGAGATCAAACGAGAAGTTTGTGTGGTATAAACCACGGTAAACTGAGCAAATAGAGACTTCGCTTGATCTTAGAGGTCAGCGCTTACACTGTATATATCCAAATGAACTCCAGTACTTGATCTTAAAACATGCTGCTTCATTGGTGCATAAAGATAATCGAGTCAAATTGTTCTGAAGGAATAAAGACGTTCATATGGAAGATTTAATGAGCCAGGAAATCATGGAGCTCAGACAGCTGGACCCTTACATGGTGGTCAAGGCCTCGGTACAGTTCATCACTACTGTAATTGTCTTTTGAGCTGGAGCAGCAGTTGAGCAGAAATAATTATCTATTGTCTAGAAATAATGTTTGGTTAAGGTTAACAAGGCTTGCGTAGATGTTTCAGAGTGAATACTGGGCATCCTAAAAGAGCAAGGGAAATTAAACTAAACAACTGAATGTTATCTGCAGCAAACATAAGTAATCACTTCAAAGTGATTTATTTAGCTATGAGCCAGTTCAGCAGATTTAGGTTAAGATAGTAGTTCCTAAAACTGACAAAGCTTGCCTTGATTGAGACTTTTCATCTGGGTTTGGTTATTCTTTCCATCCCTGTAGTGTGTAAAACCCAGAACTGAATCATGTTCTGATTTATTGTTCCTTATTTATTAAACATGAGCTGTGACCTCAAATGCAGTAGACGGTAAAACAAAAAGTCCATGTAAAGCTTAACTGGTGAAACGTAAAATATATGCAATTTATAAACTGCTTGTCAATAAATTATTTTGTCAGGGAACAAGGATAAAGGGGCCGTCAACTGAAAAATATGATTTCTGTGCACATATACAGTAATGGTGCAGACAGTACCGGCATCTACCAGCAGGGGCTGACTGAACCACGCTAGACTTCTTGACTCTTGATCATTTATTGCCCTCTCAATAGAACTTGCTTGGGGCCTTTCACACTTTTCGCTCTAAACAACGCTTTTAAACCCAGGTAAAGGAACGTTTCACAATTGTAATTTAGAAGGAAACCCCATGGCTTCTCCGACTGCAGCAACTTAATGATAACGATTTTTCTTAATGATATTTAGCGCCAGTTTATCAGGAAATGCCGATTTTCTTCTCTTCGGAACACAGTGCTTTATTCGCAAATGTTATTTTGATATCCCAATTTTGGAATAAATTCACAACTTTGGATGGGAACATAGCTAGTGAAATTTAGCTTGGTAAAGAGCAATTAAGTTAATGAGTATATGAGTAGGCCAATTTATTATCACCATTTTGCAAGTCACTTAGGATATCTTCAAGCAGAGCAATTAGTTTAAGTTGTTTGGAATGAAAAGCATCTGCTAAATGGCATGTAACTAAGTTGAAGAAAATGTCACAGCTTCTTATAGATTTGTAAGTGGAGCCCCACATGGTTCGGTAGAGGCCGAAACACGTAATTAATTTCCTCCTCAGCCAGTTTGTGTGTTTGGTTAGCTTGTTCTAGTTTGTTCACATGGGAAGTCATTTGTCTTTGTGCACTGGCTTCTTTACAAGTAATGGCTTTATGCTTGTGTCATGACTTGAATCACAATAAAAACAATTGGCTTCCCTTCATTGTGGCTAAAAACCAACCACTTAAAAGCAAGAGACCATCTGACCAATGTGTAAAGTAAGTGAACAGTTAATATGAAACACAATAATAAACAGGCACAGAGGAAAAAATTAACAGACAATTGTAATGTTGGTTCGTGCAATGAAGAAATTGCTGCAAATTAGTGTAGAATTTATAATCAGAGTTTCTGTCCATCCAAAATTAATAAATAATGATTATTTTACAGAAAACAAAGCATTGCTCGTGGATATAATTTACTTGTTTACTACCCTAAGAATTTACTACCCTAAGATTCAAAACAAAGATAAAGATCAGATGCCAAATCTAGTGATTTTGTTCTTCCACAAAAGGGCTGAGGATGAGAATAAATGACGCAGTCCTATTTCAGTTTGGAAATGGTAAAAAAAAATATATATATATATATATTGAAGTGTAGTCAAAAGGGAACTCTGAAGTAAAAACTATTCTCTGACAAACACATTATGAGAAACACTGGAGGGAATATTTCAACTAAATAACCTCCATCCATCTATGTCTATTGACCGTATGAAGGCTGTACTTTGGTTTGAAACATTTTGCTGTTCTCAGAGGGTCTTCACACTTAGTTGTAGTTTTCTTTTGGTTCTTTTGTTCCAGACCAAAAACAAAAGTATACATATAATCCTTGCTGTCATTTTCAAGACTGAAAAGAATAAGGTAAACATGCAAAAAAAGAGGCTTTTATGACGTATAGTTTGCGACAGAACTTATCGAACATCCAACATTGCTCAGTGTTGGGCTAAACATAATCATTGTATGCGTGTATGATGATATTTTTACAAAGAGCTTATAAAATGTGCAAAGGAGTCAAAACAGCGGCAGGAATCCCTCCGTCACACACACAAACGAAGATCTGCTGCGAGGAGACGCGGTTCTGATGCCTGTACCGAACTGTATTGGGCAACATCGCGATGACAAGAGAAAACGGGTATGCTTGAGCATTCTGTCCTTTTTAGGGTTGCATCTTGTGACATCACATCCTGTTTTTGGTTTGTTTGTTTGTTTGTTTGTTTGTTTGTTTGTTTGGTGTACACCAGGGTTCGAATGGTTATTCAAATGAACACACTTATTCAAATAAACCGCACTAACAGAGCAATCGCACCAGAGATCGTTTCAATTGACCCAAACGTGCCAAGTGTGAACACCTGAAATATTTTGATTTGTTTTCATAAGCTGTATTATATCATAAAATAGATGAGAAACTTTTAGCAATCGTGTCACTATCATTGTTGAATCTTTAAAATCCTTAATTCCTTAAATGTATTTCAAAGTTAGAATGGCCTAAAACTTTATAATCGTTTCCATAACCCAGACAGTTTTTGATTTACTGCAAATAAGGGATTGCCTTATATTTAATACATTTATATGAGCATGGCCAAACCATTTTTAGATGTTTATTATGCTCTCTCACATTCTCACACAAACCTTTCCAATCATCATTCCCAACATCCTATTCCCCCCGTATCAAATTGAGATGGCATGACTCTATTTAGACACACTTTGTGTGCACTGTAATGCTTTCCCTTGCAGCTAAGCTCTCCTCAGACCAGATTTTGATCCTTCTTGCACCACTGCTGAGGTGAAGACCCATAGATCTGACTACAGCTTTCACGCTTCATTTTATAATTCATCTTCATGAGATTTCAACGTCTTTGCCTGCTTTTCAAAGCTTACCATACAAAATTGAAAACTGTGGAAGACTCTATAGCCACAAATTATACAACACTCACATGAGGTCCCATTTAATTTCAATCAAGATGGGATTTTAGAAGCATATCTGGTTTGTTAGAAGAAATAAGAACAACTGAGAGCTGAAGTCACGACAAGCGCACTTTGTACACATTGCATGTATTGTCCTTAATATTTGCATGACTACATTTATTCAAAAAAAAAAAAAAACTGGACCACCCGCAGTACATTTGATGAAGTTTAAACCTCCTGGAAAATTGGTTATGGGAAACTAGTAGGCAGTTGTTTTCTCATGGGAAGACGATGATGGGCCGCTGTTTTCATCTGGAAATATTTGGCAGAGTTTGCTTCCTTGTTGTCAGGCATATGAAGTCTGAAGTCTGAATTTTAAATGCTTTAGGTTTCACAAAAGGTAAGATCTGAACCAGTTTTGGATCAAAAACAACAATGAAACAAAAAGGTACAATGGCATTATCTCTTTCTTCTTTTTTTTGGCATGGTACCATGCCAATAAGACCCAACAGGGCTAAAGACACCCCGAGTTAAAGATGCTTTTGATTTCATTTTCTCCTATATTAAGAAATTTTTTCTGTGTGTATATGATATGACGATAGTTTTATTGAATGATGTGCTAGTGAAGTGACTCATGTCCTCATAAAGTGAGATGGCAGTGATGCTGGTGTTTTCAGTATGTGTGTGTAGTAGATGAAGTCTTTTTGAGCTTTAATGTTCAAAAACACAAGTACATAGTGTTTCACTAAGCAGTCCAACTTTTTATTTATTTATCCAAAATTGCCTAATTCCATGACATTCCGCTTTTATACATCGTTGCATTTGAGACTGGATTCTGTGATTTCTGCACTGTGGAAATCATAGGGTTCTACGTGGTATTTGCCATGTTAAAGATAGTTAGTTGTGTGGGTTTTTTATTGTTGTGTTAAATAACAATACCAATGTGTTAAAGTTTTAACCATTGCTAAAATACGTTATAACCATTAGTATGCAGTTAATGGGATCACCTCTCAATACACTCTACAGAGCACTCTTTGTGGCCATTGAATAGATCCAGTAATTGTTTCAGCTACACACCGGTATGGCGGTGTTTAAAAAAATAAATATATTGTATGCGAAATTCTGTAGAGTGTGTATACTCTGTAGCGTGTATTGAAACCAGTATACCGGATTAACTAGTATACTGCCCACCACTACTTGTTGCTTATAGTGAACTGATGTTAAATGTAATAGCCGTGTTTGCTGTTGCCCAGGCCATTCTTCGATGGTAGGGTCTATGGGCAGGTTAATGTATGGGCTTTTACAGATCTTTCGATCTAATGGACGAAATCCGCTTTGAAATCAGAAATGGCCAGAAAACATAGTGCTTGGTGACAAATTTTCAAACCAAATTTGTGTCTTTAGCCGACAAAGTTTTAATCTCGTCTGGCTAGCGCGCTTCCCGCATTAGGTCAGTGGGAGGAGAGTAGGCAGTCTTTTGTGGCTGTTTGAACGCATCCGACCACATGAGCGTCTACACTACGAAAGCAATCCCGTCAAATGCGTTTTCCGGTTACATCTGGTAGTCGTCGAAAGTGGACAAGCTCAAAATGTTGTAGACCCCCATTTATCCCCATTTTATTTAGACCCCCATCCAATCGACCAAAATGCATCTTAATACCAGGTGTAAAAGGGGCCAAAGACTGCAGCCTCAGTCGCTAGTGCGAGACCAGGGGAGTGAGGTTTACTGCACAGCTGATACAAGCTGGCCTCCATTAAACTCATCCCCTAAACCTGGGTGACGGCACTAATGTAACCCCTCTGGTTCTAGCTTGCCTACACAAGCAGTCTTCTGTGTAATTGGGATAAATGAGATGCAGTGGCTGAGAGCTCACCATCACCATGTTCCACACCCTGATACTATGTCAATATAAAGCCGAATCGAGTCACAGGGACGGGATTGGATTTATTCTCCAGACCAAAACCATAGTCGTTGGGTCTCTTATTGCAGGACATATGGTAGATGTGACAGAACTAAAGCCCCACACACTACAGCGGCACGCTCCTTTGCAATACATACATATATTATAATTATCTCATTATTAGATTCAGAACAGATGATACTTAACATTCTTTGTGGCTACCTTAGAAAACAGATTATGAATTCGACATTTACTCAAATCTATTCAATACAGTAGACCGGGACAAATGAGAGAGAGTATGAAAGTGACTTAATATCTGATTCAAAGCAATAGTTCACTAAAAATAGTCACTCCCAACATTCTTGTCTCACATTATTTTCTTTCTTCTGTGAAACACAAAAGGTGAAACACTTATGCAGATAAGCTTATACTTCATTCACTATATTCAAAGTCTTCTGAAGCAATACAGTGGCTTTTTGTGAGGAACAGATCGAAATCCCCTCGGTTTAAATCTCATTTCTGGTCATGTTTTTCAAATCCTTAATGCAATTATTTGCATAGTGGTGTCAAAGGAAGCGTGAATTAAATTGGAGTGGTCCAACAGAGAGGAAGATTATCAGTTTAAGGCTTAAAGGTGATGTACTTTTTCAGTGTTCAAATATGCCAGCTTTATATGCAGAGCATAGCATTTATCACTTGGTTGCTTTGAAAAGTCCATGGCTTAGTAATTAATCTCCAAAGAAATTCCTTGATAGGCTTTGCACTCCCTTAGGAGTAGTTCATCGAACAATGTAAATGCTGTCATCATTTACTCACGCTCATGTCAATTCAAACCTGTACGAGTTTCTTTATTCTGTGTGGATCACAAAAGGAAATATTTTGAATAATGTGTTTGTCCATACTCTGAAAGTCACTGGGGTCCACACAATGTGTAACCACCTAAGTTGTTTGTTTACATGTTAATATATTACGCTATTTTGTTTGTATCACATAAATCAATGCCAACCTGTGTGATCAATCTTCCCCTGCAGAGAATGACTTCTCCAGCAATCAGATACGATCTTGAGTCCAGCCATCATACTCAATGATCTGGCATTTTTAAAAAAAACACCACCAATGCACACCCTTTTAATAAGGCATATGTGCTATTTGTTACTGTGTGACAACATGAAGCAAAAAAGAAAACCTTAAAGTAACCATTGCAATACATCATGTCAACTCCTGTCACAAAAGGCCCATAAGGATTCATTCTCATTTTAATGACTTTGACACCTCATTCAATACCTTAAATACATGAGGGAGGTCATTGGATAAACATCTCCAAGAGAGCTGAACCACTCACAAGAGCCAATCAGTTGCAGAACTACTCAAAGTTAAGCCCTGTTTAGAATGCAAGGCATGATGAGCCTCGGGCAGCCAACAGATATTACCATCTAGGCTATTCCTTATCTCTGCCCATATCCATGAAAAACAATCTCTGCTGGCACTTCACACCATGGGTACTTTACTTACAGGAAATGAAAAAGGGCTGAGACGGTGTTAAACAATCTGACCCATTCACCACTCAATACGATCCATTCCATCATCAATTCGCAATACCACACGCAAACGACGTGAGACATGCATAATGATGTTCTCAATAGGAGAATGGAATGTTTACTATATTTTACTACTTTCTATAATAAATACTTGTGAAATTTAAAACACCCTGCATTTAATCTAAAATCTTTCCCCCCCAAAAATACAAATGTTACACCTGAACAGAGGAGGAACCATAGAATAAGAAAAATTTATGTATCAAATCAAGGTATACAAGCATGGCCAACCCTCTATCCACTGACTAATCCAATAAAACTTGGGGTTCAATTTGAGTCATTTACTATCAGTCTGATGAAGTAAAGGTCATTCTAGAACAATTTGAAAATGCCTGACTGTTTTAGAAGTGAGTGGACAGAGAAGTGAGGAGAGAAGGGGAGGGAAATTAGTCATTTTGCAGTGTGCACCTGTCAGCATCACCCTGAGCAACAGCGATCACCAATCACGTTCAAGCGTGGCTGGCTTGGAAACACCTGCAAGCTATCAAGAAAAACAAATCCATCCTGAACATCTGAAAGTACAGACCCCATTTAAACTTTGTCTAGATAATTCTAGCTTTACACTGGCTGTTTCTCAATTCTAAAAATGCAAAGAAGAAGAACGCAAACACTTGTGTTCTTCTTGTGGAGAGCGGTCTTGCCAAGTTACCTTGAAAGAATGAACTCGGAGGAACACAAGGACATAAAACACATCTTGAGTGAGAACTGACCGTTCAGCATATGGGACAGCACAATAAATTAAACAACATTGTAGAAGTCATAACCTATTAAAATACTGTATTTACTTAGTATTTGAAAAAAAAATTAAAATTAAGATTATTTTAAATAGCTCCTTTAAATCTCCTTAAGTTTGAATAGTTTGAATGTAACACCCTTGATTCATTTAGTATAGGCAGATCCATGAATATGCAAATGAGCCCCGCCTTAATTCCCTCACACTAACTCAGAGATCCACTCGTCAACTTCACTGTAGTAAACGCTGCACAATGGCATTGGAAATACTGATTTAATTTAGCCATGTATGTTTGAACCAACCAGAAACTGATTCAGAAGAAGTGGAAGAGTGAATTATAGCCTATACTGATTCGTATCAGTCGATGTATCAGAATGGTAATGTGTTTTATGCAGGCCTATCAATGTTTACAACATGGGACACATAGCCTTTTGATTTAATACATTATCAAACAGCTAATAATGTTTTTTAATGTTGCACAAACCATGTTCCCGTTCGCCATCTCTGAGTCAGACAGCTGCCTTCTGAAAACCAGTAGGCTATCCTTAGAAATGCTTTATACAACTAAACATCAGTGAAGAAAGCATAGTTCATCATAACATTAACACTGCTAAATTGCTAAATGTACCTGATTTTTCATATCAATAGAAAAATATAGCAGGATAACCTGGCTACTCTTGAGATTTCCCTGCTTTCGCTGCCACATTTACGGAATTGGTTACTAAGGTAGTTTGTGAATTTCAAACCACGTTTTTGAGACTTTTTTTTCATTGCAGTTTTAAGGACAACATACTCAGCAATGTTGTTGAATCATGAATTTCACAGTTTGTCTTAGAAAATATTAGGCTTTCTCCAGATATTTATAACTTTATTAAAATTATGCCCAAAAAAAGTGACAAATGTTTAGCCTACTTACACGAGCGGTCAAGTGTTTGCAAGATTTCAGCCTTAAGCGATCTTGCATCCTTTTGTTCTTGTACTATTCATCATCAACCATCGAAGTTCAATGAAAATGTCAAGAAAAGTACCCTTCACAATAGATAAAGCTTTACAATGAACTCTATTAGAGAGCGACGCATGGCAACTTATCTTAGCCCCGATTCACCGTTAAGGATGCTCCATTATCGTAAAATACGATACACCTGCCGTGTGTGGTGTGTTAAAGGAGAAAATTTTTTTGTAAATTTGGAGTGCTGTCAATACAGAGAACAACGACAAAAATCGGTGTTGCCTACACTGTGTTATCCTCTTTTTAAAATTTGCACCCTGTTGACTTCAATGGGGCAAGTTTTAAACTTAACCAGTTCTTAGTCTTATCATCCTTGATGTGTCATACAAGTGCCCAGCCATGTTAGATGATTCCTTCAGAGTGAACACGAGTGAATCTGACTGCAGTAGATGTGAAAGATATGAATAAAAAATGATTTTATATCAGCCAATTTAGTTCCCTATGATCACGCGCGTGAACTCGACAATCGACTACTTTGGACTTCGACCGAAAACAGGAAGTAAATACAGGTATTTGCGCTGGCTGAAATAACATAATTTGTATTCATATCTTTCACATCTACTGCAGTCAGATTCACTGAGTTCACTCTAAAAAAATCACTCACATGGCTGGGCACTTGTATGACACATCAAGGATGTTAAGAGGCTAAAAAGCAGGTTTAAAACTTGCCCCATTGAAGTCAACAGGGTGCACATTTTAAAAAGAGGATAACACAGTGTAGGCAACACCGATTTTTGACGTTGTTCTCTGTATTATTAACAGCACTCCAAATTTACAAAAAAAATTAGCTCAATGTTCAAATTGACCGGAGTTCTCCTTTAAGACTGTGCTCGTCTGCTCGGAAGGACGTCGGGACCGCTCCGATCTCAAATCAGGGATATCCAACATGTTGGATTTTTTTGGCCCGATTTCTCCTCGTGTGTGGTGTCCCCCGGGGACAAACGAGCACGCAGCCTGTGGACTGTGGCGTGTAGCCAATCAGAAAGCGAGGTGACGAGGCGGCGAGGAAGCACCAGGAAACAAAATCAAAACAGCCGGCGGTATGGCGCACCAGAAAGTCCGGTGGACATCGGAGATGAAGGATAATGTTTTTTTTTCGGTTAAAAACAAACTACAAATTATCGCCACTGCATCCTCTTCGTCTGCCATCATTGTTTACTCTGAAGTCACGTTTGATCTCGAGGGATTTTGCAAGATTTCCCGTCTGACCTGGGAGTGCTCGGGAGTCAAATCGGTTCGTGTGTGATGTGTTGATTTTGCCGTGTGGTTGCGCACCACACACTGTACGACCAAAACTGTTAGACCCGTTATTTTTTTTTCGTGTGTGGGGTCTCTCAGGTTTGGAAAATCGGCGGACAATTTTAAAATCATCCCGTGTGAACAAGGCTTTATTGGAGCAATATTTTATCTTTTTATGGATATGACGAGACATGCACGGGAGAATGAAGTTTGTATGAAAATTCCCGCAAAAAACATCCAGGGAAGAAAAAGTTATACAGTGTACCTTAAATACGACGCGCGTTACTTCGGTTCATTATTCTGGTGTAGGAGGAGATACAGGCATGCAAAATACCGGCAGCAAAAAAATAAGTGCCAAAACAAACAAAAAACTTGATTTGAAATGTTTTATTCAAAATAGTTGTGTTGCAGCGGTATTCTTGCATTTATTTGCTTTATTTTGAATAGTGTTTTTTTTTTCATCAGCAATCAGTGTCTGCCTTTACACTTCTGTGTAAACTCATGTAATACACGTTATGGGTTGATTTCATATGCACATCTTGGTATTTTTAGCAAGAAATTTAAGTTGAGTTTTTAGGCATATTGATGTCTCACAGCTTTTGTTTTGTTCTTTTCATTGCATATACTTGTTTGTTGCATCCCAGTAGGAGGCAATGGAAATGTTTCACATGTCCTGCTGAGGACAACATACAGGATTCTCGATGTTCAATGTCAGTTCACACAAGCAGGGAAGTGATGCATAAAGAAAGGTTAGGTAGGATGATACAGTATGTTCTGTGCTATGCTAGAATATGTAAAATTTTTAGTGTATTTCTGCATGTTCTGCCCTCAAAGCAGTTGTAAAAAGTGCAAATTAGGATTCAAAACCTATAATTCAAAGTGAGATGTTTTTGGGGGATGGTGCATATTAATAATAACTTGTAATCAACAAGGCTCAACTTTAGAGCTTCTCACAAGAAAACTATATTTGCTTGTTTTATTTTCTGATTTAAAGTGAAGCATCATTGTGCTATTTGAAACAATGTCAAGGAAACGAACTCAGTGCGCAGTGCAGCAATTATAAACTAACATATTCGAATTCCATGAAAGGGAAGTATAGAAGTATCTTTTAAAGAAGTATAATTAGCATTGTTGTTCAACTGATTTGCTTTTGTTTTAGACAGGTTTTCTTTCATCGACTGAGGTGAATGCTAAACTAGATAAATACAGGAGGAGAGTTGTGGAAAAAGTGGAGGAAAAAACATAGTATGCCATGCCATCTTTTTCTCAGACGAGTTACTCAGTAAATGGTAAAATTGTGGAATTCAGATTAAAATAACCATCCCATGACTATAAGCTTAACTTCCAGACGACTTATCAGATCTAAACGTATAAATGAGACCGCTTTGCCCAAAAATGAGGCTATGCGAACGAGGTCGGTTAGGGGCATTTGATAAGCCAGAATAATTAAATGAGTCAAGAATAGTTAAGAAAATGCTATTTTTGAATCTGGATTATAGTCAAACCATTAAAAGTGAAAATGCATAATTTTCTCACGCTCATGCGGTCCTAAATCTGCTCTTTGAAAAAAAAAAAAACATATATACTGTACATATTTTTTTTTAAAGTTCTGTTTTGTTATTGTGAGATTCTCCTAGAATACTGTTTGACCAGAGACCTAGAGATCGGAGCTCATAATACTGTAATGCCTAAATTTTATTAGATAAATAACTTAATAGGCGAAATACTGTGTTGGCCTGTGTGTGTAGATGCAAATGCATATGTGATTGCTGAAACACACAAAGTAAATCTAAAAGCTTCCTTCAAAGCTGTGGGACCAGAAACAGGATGACGGCAAAACAAACAAATAAATGTTTCTTTATGCCTACAATATTCCCAGTCTGACGTGGGAAAACAGCATGGTCATCTGCATTTGATAACCAAGAAACGAAACGGCCATCTCTGGGCAATAACATGGACCCTGCTAAAAAAAATACGTTATATTAAACTCAATCCATGTGTCAGTTGCATACAAGGCCTCTACACAAATGCAACTGACATTTTAAATTCTCTATGATCCATGACCAATCTAGTTATGTGGCCATTTGAACTAAAGTTACTTTACCACATGGGAGTCTCTCTCCTGAAACCAAATTATTTCCAGGATGTTGCCATATGTACATCTTCAGTTAGGCCAGAATGGTGTTCCGACACCTATGCTTCATCTCTGTTCAATCTCTGTTTAAGACGGTTTTGCTATCTTAACAATACATGATGAATACTTTTTAAATGGTACACTTTAGTAGCAGTAAAGCAAAGTATTGTAAGAAATATTTTTTTTATATTTTCTGTAGTTTAATTAGTTACTTCTGATGTAATTGCATTATAGATTATTGTATAGGCTATAAAACAATAGTGGATTTACCATAAAAATGCAACATCTACCCTAATGTTAAAATGCTTTAATGTAACCTTCTCCCTTTAAATATTTTAGTCAGTTCAAGTATAATTTATGCAACTTTATATTATTTCTTTGAAAGAATTAAGAGCATTTCGTGTCTAACCTTGTATTGTTTTACTGGTCGAGGTTGATATGGGATTTGGAAAGTAATTAGCGATAAGCAGAGGTGGACCGTAACAAAGTATATTTACTTAAGTACACTTTTTGAGTAGATGTACTTTTTCTGGAGTATAATTTTTTTCTGGAAACTTTTTACTCCACTACATTTCATTCAAGGTCCTTGAGTAGAAAGTAGTAACGTCAGTCGGGGGATGATTTTGGTTGCAGGGGATGCACTTTGGTTGGAAATTTGATCAGTTTGACGTCAGATCCCGACATCAGATTGACATCAGAACCCGACGTCTGGTTGACGTCAGTTGTCAGAACCCTATGTCGGGTTGACATCAACATCCAACGTCGAACAGACGTTGGATTTTGGTTGGAAATGAAAGTCGGGTTGACGTCAGAACCCCGACTGATGTTGGTTTCTGACGTCAACCTGATGTTCATTTTCAACCACAATACAATGTCTGTCTAACGTTGGAGATTAACGTCAATCTGACGTCGGGTTGTGACATCAACCTGATTTTCATTTTCTATGTTGGGTTTGGTCTTCTTAATGCAAATTGTGTCATTGTTTTGGAGCACAATATATAGCTTATAGATTTTAGTAAGGCTAACATATTCATACTAAAATCCAAAAAACTTTAAGGGAACTATTTGAGGGAACATCCATTTGGTTGTTCGAACCCAATGTGGACGTTATTGAGTGCACTTATTCAATCTCACATTCAATTCATTCTAGAAATAAATTTGACAATAAATTAATATGAGGGTAGGCAGGCATAGATTCAGAGGCACGGTACTGCAATAGCCTATTACATACAACAATAAAAAAAAACAAGCCATTGACATTTTCTGCAGTCCGTAGCATTTCCTCTTTGTCGCCATCTCTGTTTGAAATCTGCAATTGCAGTTATTCGCGGAATTATCAACTTTACGTGAGTTGTGCTTCGGCAAGGCACAGCGCGAATGAATCCAATGTTTTGAGGAGAATGTGCGACTGTAGGCTATTATGCCACAGTGTGGATACTGTCATTCAGAATCACAGATTCTACTTTTTGGGAAGTATGACCAACATAATAATTTTCACCGGAAAATGTCATCTGAACAAGTAAGAACATTCACTTTTTTTTCTGACCAACTAAGGGGGGAAAAGCATTGCAGTATGCTGATTAAATCTAACGATCGCTTATATCACGTCAAACCGTGCAAAATATACTTTGTAAAAATTATTGATGTTAACAACATCAGTATGCCTATTGTTTGTATTTCAGTAGCCTACTCATTACCTGAATGAAAAGCGAACAAGAGCGCTATATGTTACATAATTGAACTGTTGAAATGTCTCACCTGTCCAGCAGAAAAAAAGCCGTCTCTACGTCCGTTATGAACCCCTTCAAAACACGGAGTTCACGCCACCTTTCAAAAGCTTTTCCGATATGGAGGCTATCCACGTGGGCCGGTTGCAGTCTCTTTTTTTCTATAGCCTAGCTACTCCGAAGTATTTTGCATTTTACAACGGGTGAATCTCATCACTGGTGATTGTTGTTGGAACCTTTCTGGATCCGCCATCAAATTGAAAACTTTAATTATATCAAGTGCTGTGAGAAAAGGCTACAAATAATATTCACCTCCAACATCATCACACGCAATATAGCCGAGACACCTTCTTTATGCCTAGGCATACAGAGGTGACGTAATGACGCAAATACATGCTCGAATTTCCCGCGGAAATCCACCAGTACCACTGGAATTAAAAACATTATTACAAGTTTACCGTTTTGAATCGAGCTCGATATTCAAGCCACCTATTTGGTTGCTCTGACCCACCTTAACCATTATACAGTTAAAATAGTTGTGTAAATGTATTAAACAGTCTGTATAGACACCTAATTGCCACTTCAGAAGTGCTTCTGTGCCACCTTTGCAGTGTAAATTTGCCAATTATAGGTGACTATTAAAGAGTCCAACAGTATGGGTCCAGAAAGTAAAAATCCCATTAATTTTCCTCCATAAAATAACAACCTTTTAATCAAACCATAAACCTTTTGAGACAGACATCATAACCTCAGAGATTAAGCTTTGGTGTATAGAAGCCACAAATGTGATTTCAACTTTATACATAACCAATTATGTTAAATTGCCAAATATCCGGTGAAGAACTTTACTTTCCATAATCCTGTAGGGCCTATTTTTACAAAAACTGCTTCTACGGGGCCATACCGTAAGATACAAGGTAATGGAGCCTTTTATACATTGTCGTGTTTCTTTAGAAATAATTAATGGACAAATGGAGTCTTTAAACGCTTTAGATGTAAAGTTATTCGCTGTTAAAGTGATGCCAAAATGAATGGGAGTCAATGGAATGCTAACAGCAGGGGATGGCTTGATAGCCAATGGCGGCCCCCGGGGAAGCTTCGGTTTCCGGCGGATGGATTACCCCCTTGATTATTACTCCCGTGAGGAAAGTGTAAAGTCAGTCTTTCAGCAGGTCACACCAGGCAAAGGGCTCAGTTCATTTTCTTGGTAGCCGGCCTGTAATGACCCTGAGGTGATCCTAATGTGTGCCCCCCTGCTTCAAAGGAACTAACTTTCAGGTATATTATTATAGTCATTAAACTATTCATGACCTGGTGAAAAAAAAAAGAGAAAGATAAGGGTTAGTAGGAGAGTAGGAGCGAATTGAATAACTGAAGTGTGAATTATAAAGGATTAAAGGTATGTAGAATAGGAGCTAACTTGAAAAAGTCATGTAGCAGATGTTTTAACATCCTCACATAATAAAAACAGTATTAGGATTAGCTTTGGTTGGAACACTGAACACGGCATTGTATATTATTTGAAGTACTATATGCGTTTTTAATCATTTTTACAGGAGCAACACTTGAAATGAAAACAATTTATGTTTCGGTTTACTGATCTTTTGTTGTGAAATACAAAGGGACAACATTTAACTGTCAGTTAGACAGTTGACAGTCTAGTGTTGATATTGAACGTGTCTATCAAGCTCCAAGTATATTCTTCAAGTCATTCACTGAAAATCATCCACTTTGCTGCAGCTCTTAAATTTCATTCTCTTTTATTGTGCTTTTATGTCTTTTTGAAGCTTGATAGATAACTAATGAAAATTGCTGTATGGAAAAAAAAAAGCTGAAGATTGTCCTGTTGTGTTCCAGTTCCATGTAAAAAAAAAAAATGTATGGGTTTGGAACAACATGAGAGTGAGTCAATAATAGCATGATTTTCATTTGTTTTTAAGTGAACAGTTGCTTAAATGATCTCTACAGATTGGCATGTGATCTCTGATCATTGGAAAACGTTACTAAAGGAATTAATGTTATTCTTCTTCTTTTTTTTTTTTTTTTTATCCAGCCAGTCAAAAAGATGGTTGATTACAACAGACAGTATTTTACTGTGAAAACGCTTATTGTGTTTTGAGCTTATTATTGATTTTATCAAATGAAAAATATCCAACAGCAGTCTCAGGAAAAAAAAGGTACAAAAGCTGTCACTGGGACAGTACCCTTCAAAAGGGTTCTAATATGTACCATTTGGGTACTAATATGTACACTTTTGGTACCAATATGTACCTTTGAGGGACTAATATATGCACTCTTTAGGCACAAAGGTGTATCTTTTGAAAAGGTACCACCACCGTTGTACATTTTGTTTTTTTGAGAGTGAGGAGAATAAGCTGCTATTGCTTATGGAGAGCGAACGGTTAACATGCAAGCTGTGGTAATTTGAACTGCTGGGTGAGTAATAACTGGTCAAAATGTTCAGAAATGGAACCAGATGTCTGAAAAAGAGGAATTATCGCATTATATCGGCAGGACACTCTGAAAAGGAATACGGCATTTGTGCATTCTACGTTTTACACTTCTTCTTTTCCACCCATCATCCCTTGCTGGCAATAAGGAGTGACTCAAAGCTCTCAGCTTGCTGGATATTCAGACTGATAGAAGAATGTGAACTTTGGCCAAACAATACAGGAACTGAGGGAAGATGGTTCTGCTTCTGTGTGATGTACAAAGGAGCTTATTATCATGGAAACATTAGTGTGCTAACCAAGAGAATAATTTTAAACTATTCCTATGATGCATTTTTTTTTTTTTAAATACACACACAGTCAGTCAACAATATTGGCTTAGCTTACAGCCATCTTAACCCCTTTTGGGGTAAAAGGGGGCACTCAAGTTCTCTTACAGAATCTGTCAGGTCAAACTTTCCCCACCATTTCTTTTGTCAACTGATTCAATTAGCAGGATTAAAAGACCAGCTCTCTCCCAATTCTTTTATCCTCGGGAAGCCTAGAGCTAATGAGGAAATGTTCTTTCATGTCCGATGAAGCCTATGTGTTCAAGTGTGAACATGTGGTGGATGCTCTTATGCAATTTGTTGTATTTACATAATTCGCTATCATCGGTTTTAGAAGTAAATGATTTGATTGCTTCATTGTCTGCATGCTGATTTCAGGGCACAATATGGTGAAACTAATTATGTTTTTAATTTTCAAGCTGCATATTGAAGCCTCTAGTATCTGCCTCACAGTAAGACAGTAAAATTGAGTATCCGTGCTGCAGTAATGAGTTACAGTATATAGTATGATAAGAGTGTTTTGTATCGTACTTTTGATCCTATGGGTTTTTAGAACTCTCCTCAAACAAACCGTTTGCACTAGTTTCTTTATTTGTCTACTAACAGTGTCCAACAGCGGTTATACGACATGCATCACAAGAGAAATGTCTTCTTCTTTTTTTTATAAAATGGCCAACTTTGGCAAGCAAGTATATGCATGTATGTACCTTTTGATAAAACCTCACTATAGGTGGCAAAACTAAGTCTTGGTGTAAAAATTATTTATTGAGTAATTTTCACTCTTTGTTTACATAAAAGTCTGGTCTGGGATAAAAGTCTAGATATAAAGAGAGGCACAATCTATATAAAGCCTTTTGCAAATTTGTAATAAATAAACAATGGGGGGAAAAGTTACATTTGTTGATTTTATTTTAAATAAAATATATTTTGAAAGAAGGATATTTAAAAAAAAGATAGATTATATGATTATAAAAAAAAGATTTAAATTATATATAAAGATAATATACATATTTTAAAATGGACTAAATTGCATAAAACTGTCATGGTATGATCTATTAGTTCTGTGAACTCAATGATTTGGCAATAGACAATAACAGATGATTTACCATGTTTATCAGTGATATACTGAGCCTGGAGAAGAGTAAAATATTTACCTATCTGTATTTTAAATATAAATGCCTTACCATTGAATGTTACAGTTGTGACTAATATAAATGAGTTCCTTGTCCACGAGATGCATATCTAGCTTGTCGAGGATGTGGAAATTCTTCAGTGGAAAGTTGAGAGGACATTTGAATAACTGAAAAACTGGAACTTCTATGTGGCCACAATGCAAACAAGTCAGGTCTTGTCTTTTGAACTAGTTTATTTAGATGTTTAAGATAATAGTCAAGTTTTTCTGAAATACCTTAAATTCAATTGATTGTCTTCCTTTCTGTTACCTCCTAGGAAAAAAATACAAGGAAACAAACTGCAAATTAATTACAGCAAGTTAAACAGCGAAATTCAATCATTCGTTTTTTTACGTTTTTTCAAGGGGATAATATATATTACCCAGTTGCTGAAGGTTTAAGTGTCACTTTCACATTCTCATTTGCTATTTTGGATTTGATTTCAAATCCAATTGGGAAAATATATCATCATTTGTCTTCTGTAGTGTTCTGCAGAAACACTAGAAGTGTGTAAAGTAGTAGAAGTGTTTAAGTACTTAATTGTTTAACTGCATGAGTGTTTTCTGAGAATATCTTTTCAGATTCTAACTCTCTGGAGTAAAAGCATTTGCGCTCGTGTCAGTAAACATAATTTGGCGCATGTCAAAACTTTTCAAACCTTCCTTAAACTTAGGTTAGTATTTGTGCAGTGGCATTCATATTTAAAATTTGGTCAAAGTGTGGACAAATTCTTTTTGAGCCCACTGAATAGAGACATTATAGATATAGACATTAAGTAGTGAATATCATGAGTGGTGCCAAGGTTTCAGCTTTCTTCTGCTTATTCACCGTGAAATATATTTTTTTCTTTAGAGAGATCACGGCAGTCAAACGATGCTTTTGTCACATCGATTAGTCCACCCCTGTGGATAATGCCTCATTAGTTTGTGTGGCCTTTGAACTGCTGGGATCAGAAAACATTGCAGTCCATTGTTGCATGGGTGGCCTGATCATTTTGGGTACGTAAGCCCTGTCACAAATCTTATCAGACTTGTCTGGCAGGCAAGCGGAGAAAAGGCATAGAATTAAGTGTGAAATATTGAGCAATATCCCATCAAGACTTTCATAATGTGAGCAGGCATTCATGGGAATAAATATAATGGTGTAACCTGATTAAATATTTGAACTTAGACATTTGAATAAGGATTTATTTGTTTCATTACCGACGGCTTTCCTTTTGGGACTTGGGGAGTCAATATGAAAATATGTCTAATATGTCGGATGAAATTACTCTTTAAAGGCACGGTATGTAAGTTTCGGCGCTAGAGGTCGCTTATTCAAAACAATAACAAAGGCATAGCTTGATGATGGCGTGAATGGGAGTTGGAAGCATTTTACATTGCTGTTTTTATTATGCTAATATGCTGCAGTCGGGCACTGCCACTCCTTTCATTTTGTAGTTTGTTTATTTTATGTTTAAAGTTATACGTTTAACGTCCCAACTTGCATGAACTTGAACTTTGTTACAGTTACATTTGATTGCTTAAATTCACTTCATTTTATTTAATTCTAATGAAACAGTCGCCTACAAGTCTTGAATTACTAGGCCTAATTAATTGTGGAGTAACGCAGCGCTGTTTTACTTGGTCAAAAAAAAATCATACTAAAATACAAACGAGTGTGTTGAAAGTTATGTTAATTGTAACGTTACTCTGTGCATTCGCTTGGTGGCAGGTATGCCTTGCACTTTCCAGCAAGATCGATATTAGAATATCATAATAATAAAAGCTGGATTGTTGCTAAATGGCATGTAATTAATTAATTAGGGGGGCGCTATTACACAACTTTTGAAAGAGTGGAGAATCTCCAATCAAAACAAGTGTTAAAAAGGAGCAGAAACAAGCGATAAAAGCATTCCTTATGAAATGAACAGTGTTGTTGTTGTTGTTGTTGTTGTAGTTTTTGTGAAACTTACCCATATTCAAGTGTTTATAAAAAAAAAGAATGCATGAAGCTAGAATAGGCTATAACGTTTATTTGTTGCTGTTGTTTAAAAGCAGATGCTCTGTTTTTTCTTTTGATATAGCCTATTGCATGTTATTCATACAACAAATATTATGGGGGCCATGGAATTTAGAGAAAAAGATTAACATTGCTGGCGGTGGCTGCATGGCAATTAAAAAAAAAAAACGCTGGTGGGGAAAGAGTTAAAATTGCATTCTTCAATACCTATTACAATTGGGTAGCCTAATAGGTCGGCTTATTGAAAAATCACCACAAAGTTCATTCTTTCTTCCTGTAATGTAACTAGCACAATATAATTATTTCTAACACACATTTTCAAATTACATAGGCCTAACATGCGGAGAATTGGCATAGCAGAACATTGGAATAGAAGCTCAGTAGCCTATCAGTGTGACTCAGTCGCCACCTTATGGACTGTTTAATGCTGCAATGCTTTTTTTAACAGTTTATCATCTGACTGTAGTCATTCTGTTCTAAAGACTTGGAAATTGAATAGGCATACTCCTCAAGTAAAAGCTTTGGATTTCACTGACAATGAGCTTTGTACAAATACGCTTGGTAAAGAATTTAGCCTCTTGCTTTAGCCTAGATGTGACGGGCAGAAATTGACAAGCATTTGTCTTAGATTTAAAACTGTCATTTTGATCGTTTTTTTTTTCTCTCTAAATTTGAATTTATATTTATCGTTTCTTTGTTTTATTAATATTTATAATATATTATTTTTTGCATAGGCCTATATTTGTAATTTGTTTGTTGTTTTGTCCAGTTCTGCGCCATGTTTTGTAGTTCTTTGTAGTTTGTCTTGTTGATAAGTTATTTGATTGGTCACAGGTGTGTCTTGTTTGGCAATTACCCCTTGTGTTTTAAAACCCAATGGTTTTGTTTGTGTGTGTGTTCCTTGTTGCGTCTTTTCCTACATGGATGTTATGTTTGGTGCACTCATTTTGTTCCCTGGCTCTCTATTCTGGATTTGTTGTTATGTTTATTTTATTATTAAACTCACAGCATTTGGATCCAGCTCTTCTTTGTTTTTGAGTTCACCTATCGTAACACACACACAATATTATAATAATTATATTATAATAATTGTTATTATTATTAATTATCATGAAAAACTGTTATTGTTACTTGAC
The DNA here is from genome assembly GCF_949152265.1 of Phoxinus phoxinus. NCBI lineage: Eukaryota > Metazoa > Chordata > Actinopteri > Cypriniformes > Leuciscidae > Phoxinus > Phoxinus phoxinus. The sequence continues at coordinate 7,122,041 of NC_136886.1, forward strand.
GGTTGTATTAGTTAGGCTACCCATTAAGCAAATTGAGTATAACAGATCCCTTCTTACATTTTATAAAGACCGATCCAGTTGAATCATTAAAATGCCCCACCTGTCATTTAGCATACACATCTACAATGATGAACTTCGTCATCAATAGATAGAACACAAGGACAGCAAACACACCCTTAATCTCTGACTATGGCTGGACAATAAAAGATACACCTAACATGATTCATGTCAAAAGATTTCCCATATTCACTAAGTCTGATCATTCTCATCATCTTCTTATACACATGTATAGACTAGGCCTATAGGCCTACTATATATAGTGTCTGTCAATAAATCAAGAAAATTATGTGGATGGTTTTGTTTTGTTTTGTTTGACATGCCATTTCATGATGATTCGTTTGCTGAGAAGGAATTGTTGCGAAATATTTGTGTGACTTCTGCATTTTAGACTTCTTGAGCTTGAAATGGTTTTGGGCAATCCTACATTTGTAATAGCTAAGACTATACATTTGGCAAAACATGTAGCCTAGCCTAGGCTACCATATGTTACTATGTGCCATTTTAATATTCCTATTGTTGTGTATACATTGGTGATACATTGATTGTGTATCACCTAAAGTCTAAATATGAACGAATAACGACGTATAGGCGGGAAAACAAATGTGAGATGAACACCGACAGAAACATCCTTAGCTGTCAACTCAAAGCTCGTTGCATAATTCGCAATCTGATGAAATCGTGTTTATGATAACTTTAAATAGGTATTGGTCTGCTTCATCGCTAATCATCGTGACGAACAGTCATGTTATTGTTTCCACTGAGACTTTCTTGAAAGACAGTAGATGTTATCGTCAGGTTAAGTCATATTCATACATTCACACGCCCACCGCTTCGACCGTGAATTTCGTAATGAGATGTGACGTATGTTATTGGTTTCAGTTGAGTATTTAACTTCTGGAAAGCACAGTGCAGTAGATCAGGCACACTCGTCATCATGATGTGGACTGCGCTTCTCCTGCTGGGACTCGTTCTGTTTTTGTACGCGAGACGCACAAGGTGAGTCGAGTCCAGACAGACCACCTCTCGAGTCTAACGAACGATACTTTCAAAGGGAATTCAACTTTTTTTCTCTTTTTTTTTTAAAATACACATCTCATACAATTACGAACTAAACATGTCGTTTTTGCAGACGACGAAATGAACCTCCTCTTGATAAAGGAATGATTCCTTGGCTTGGTCACGCGCTTGAGTTTGGAAAAGATGCTGCTAAATTCCTGACTCGGATGAAGCAGAAGCACGGAGACATTTTTACAGTGAGTTCTTGTTAGGTCATATTTTCATACAGTAAAATAACACCAGCAGTCTATCATAAGGGGCGTTTGTTCCGTTAATGTGTAGCTGGCGAATAACAGGGAATACTGGTTAGCATTTGTCTCAGTTTTAGCATTTTTTTAAGTTCATTGAAATAGTTACAAATCAAATATTTAATGTAGTTTCTCAACTGATCAAAGGTCAAATTAGAACAATGCTGTTTTTTAACAGTTTAAGTAAGCTAAAGCATGTGAGATTGCTTTACATTTCCAATCAACTACCTTAAAATCCAGTTTACATGTAGTCTACATTATATACATGGACACACAGGGTCTTTCTTGCTGACTTTGACATACTTGCGACTTTATATCTAAAAATGCCACCCAAAAAACTAAGATATACAATTACAGCTTCTTATTATACACTTTACAAATGCAATGTGTCATGTGGCTAATGAAATCATATGGGTTTGCAGAATCTTAATTCTGAAATGTAAGGTTCAAATAACTAGACATTTTTGTAGCAAATATAGGCTAATAATTCGCCTTATTTACACAAATGTAACTTTTTCAAAGAGTATGTATTTTACACATAAACTATAGATGGCTGGTTTCTAATCTAGATTTTACATAGGCTATGTATTAGTGGTTTTAAGATAACAATCTTGTTCTGTTTCATAACATTTCCTGTGCCAACTAACTTTCATATTTAGCACTAACACTGATCTAATGTGAACTAGGTGCGTGCAGCAGGAAAATACATCACTGTTCTGCTGGACTCTAACTGCTATGATGAAGTCCTGTCAGATGTGATCACGCTTGACCAGACTGGCTATGCTCAGATCCTAATGAAGAGAATATTCAGCCTAAATCTGCCCAATCACAACCCTGAATATGAGAAGAAAAGAGCAGAGAAGTAGGTTTCTGATAAGTCACTCTTTCTGAACTAATGTCATCTTGAGAATTTGCTTTAAATACAAAGTTCTGTCATGAAACTCTAGAATGGTGGAAGCATCGTTTTCAATAGGGCACAGCTGATTGGTTCCTGCTGTATCAGTAGCCAATGAGCTTGCTGCTAAACTTTCAAATACTTGGTCAGTGTCTGCTGTAGTAGTTTGCAACGCGCTTTTAAAACCCCTCCACCTTCCCCAGCTCCACCTGTATAGATCTGCTACGGGTAATTCATGTATGTAGCATAACAGATCTACTCTGCCAAGACAAAACATATTGTCATATCCATTGCCATGCCAAACATTCAGAGAGTTGTCATGACAGAAATATATTTAAATTGTAAAAATCAAACTAAAGTGTCAAACTAAAGATGCTAAATAGATTGTTTGATCACATTAAAAATATCAAAGCTGAAACATAAATTAATTTGAACCATATACATATACAGCATGTGTTTGTGTGTATTTGACTAGGCATTTTCAGGGGCCCGCTTTGACCCAACTCTGCAGCTCAATGCAGAACAACCTCCACCTGCTCATGGACTCTTCAGAAATGGACCTTAAGAAATCTGAGTGGAAAAAAGATGGACTCTTTAATTTTTGCTACAGCTTGCTCTTCAAGTATGTCAACCTCTAAAATTAACATATTAGAAACCCCTTAAGACTATAAGGGGCCGTTCACGCGGAACACGTTTTTCCATTGTTCTATGCATCTTTTCCATTGTTTTATAATGTAAACACGAACTAGATGGACGTCTTTAAACATGATGCCCGCATCTTTTGCATCACGGTGTTCTAAAAACATATCGCTCAAGTTAACAGAAGTTGAATTTTAAATAAATAAAAATATTCCATTGACCTGCTTTTTGCATTTTTAACTGCAAAAACACACCACAAGCCATGTGAAATTATCAGCAGGTTATATATAGCAGAACCACAGCTGCAAGTAGAGTTAATATTTTTGTCACACTTAGAAAGCTGAACTCAGCAGGAAGCGTGTTGAAAATACACTCTAAAACTTAAACTTGATGATTAAGTTTGTAGTAAATCTCAATGGCCCTGATAACCATATTTATGCTCATTATTATAGCAAGTGCTTATTTTTGTAAACTCGTTTTATTTTCTGTATAAAGCTGTAAGATCCACAACAGATCCATTGCATTGTCATTGTGAAAACTGTTTTACTTGCACACTGCTTTGCTAAATACGGTACTTGATTTGGTAATCATTCTGTGCCCATCAACTAGCAGAAACTGTCCCACCCAAAAGCTGGCACAATAATTATCATTTACTATTGTACAGATAAGACTGTCATGCCTCCACAAGGTGCAGCTTGATTATTTCATGTATGCCTTTAAGTCATGGAGTAAAACGTGGCATTTTGTGACAATGGTGATCAATCAAATGCTGAAATGTGGTTTTAACAGTCTCGAAAAACCGGGTAGTGCAAAACGATTAAGGTCCATTTAATTGGCTCTCTAGTTTTTATTTTTATGCTGTATATCCTCATACCTCTCATTTTTTCCTGTCTTTTTTCTCTCTGCAGGACTGGCTATCTCTCTGTGTTCGGAGTAGAGAAGAACAATAGCGCAACACTAACAGAAGTTTACGAGGAGTTTCGCCGGTTTGACAAGCTTTTGCCTAAACTGGCTCGAACTACTGTAAACAAAGGTAATGCAGGTTTCCTTTGAAAGAAATTGGTAAGAAAAACAGATGTTCATTCTTACATATTTTTTTCTTTGTAAATAAATTTTTCATTAGATGATAATTACATAACTAACCGTTTTTTGTGTGTGTTTTTTTATGCATTCATTAGCGGAGAAACAAATTGCAAACTCAGCACGAGAAAAACTGTGGAAATGTCTGACTCCACAATGTTTCGATGGAAAACCAAAAGACCAGTCGTGGTTGGAAAACTATGTACAGCATCTTCAGGATGAAGGCATTGATACTGAGACTCAGAGGAGAGCAATGTTGCTTCAGCTATGGGTCACACAGGTGAGTTTCTCCCTGTCTGTATCACTTAGTTGTCCTTTCACAACACATACTGGCATATAATCCAAATGCATTGCAAAATAGTTACAAGAACACATTATGTAATAGTAAACATTCACTGTCGTTCAAAAGTTTCTATGTTTATGAAACTTATCAAACTTTTTTGAGTTTGGCCTTTTATATTTTACTTAGAAAAATACAGGGTTGGAGTAACATGAACTATTGGGTAAAGTAGTAGTTCATCGTCATGAACTTTATGATGAACTATTCCTTTTTGAACTATATCATTCATAATCATTCATAACTACATAGTGGTGATATACTAACACCTTGAAGTTGCCACAGGGGTGGGCGGTTTTGCACTTGTTGTGATCTTACTGCAAACCAAAGAGCCTGTTACCTGTGGAATGCTCAAGTGTGTGATTTCACTTGAGTTCCTGCCACTTCCAGAGTACACAAACACAAAATTTGACAAGCTGCCCAAAGCACACCTGAAACGCTACACCCCGAGGCCAAACCACATTTGCTGAATGATTCTATTGTGACTGAAGGGAATTATGCAAAGGAGGTGTTCATGCTTCCCTAAGTTTGACAGAATTATTACGTGCATGTTAGATAACTTTTATTCAAGCTTGGCAGTATAAAATATCTAAATATTTAGTCCACCTTGAGGCAAAATTAAACGATTAGTTCACCCAACAATTAAAAAAATGTCAGATGGGTTTAGAATGACAAACTATTCCTTTTTAAATTTGAGCATAGATTTACATTGTAAAAGCCATCATGCGCATTACTCCAATGTTACCACATGAGGGCAGTATAACTAAAGAGAAATAGCTTTACTGCATACTTTGTGGTGCTTGCTAATACTATTTCTCATATTTAGGGTTAGGCAAACCCCTACCCATATTTATTAACCTTTGGCACACAACCCATCCTCTATAGTTTGTGTTTTGCACATGAATGATACTGCAAATAGGTAATGTGGCTTGTTGAAGAGAAGGGTGTGCTATTACTTTTCTAAGCAATAAGGCCTAACATTTTCTCTATGCCATTATCAATATAGTTGTGGTGTGGACCCCATCTATTCTTTTACGTTAAGACAATTTTTTTAAATGATGTCTTTATCTTTATAGTTATCGTCCTTGATGTGAATGGGTCTTTATCATAGAAACTACCCACAACACCCTAGGTGTTGCAACCACCTAACAATGCCCTAGCAAATGCACTAGGGCAGTAAATACTTTTTCTGTATTACTAAAAAAATTCATTTCAAATAGATGCTAATAAATGTCAAATACATTTGCCTAAAAAACAATCCTAAAAAAAAGTATAATTAATCAAATTAGCATTACAATGATTTCTGAAGGATCATGTGACACCAAAGACTGCTTTGCCATCGCAGGAATAAATTATAATTTAAAATGTATTAAAATAGAATTAGTTATTTCAAATTGTAATACTATTTCACAATATTACTGTATTTTTGATCAAATAAATGCAGCCTTGGTGAGTATAAGAGACTTCTTTCAAAAACAGTTAAAAATCTAAATGTAGTTCAAAAGGAATGGTAATGTAGTTTTTTTCATACATACATTCTTAGGGTGTACTCACACTAGCCAGTTTGAACCGTGCCCGAGTGCGTTTGACCACCAAAGCGCGGTTCGTTTGACTAGTGTGAGTACACCCTGTATCTTAGCTATTTATAATGTCCAATCCCAAGCTAACACAAATCAACCTATACTGGCTTTACCACAGCATGTGATACTCATATAAAACCTATATGCGGTGCAAGTTCAAAATGAGATGTATTGCATTGTTTAACAGATTGTTCTAAAGTAACATGATCACATGGAAATGTCCTCACATAGAAAGCATTTCTTTGTCAGGTTTATTGACCGACAGATTCGCCTAACAGTCCGTTTCAGAGTCTTCATCCCTCATTGACCTCGACTGTCAGTGCGGAGTCTCTCTGAACCCACAGCAATTGTTGTATGACAGGTTTAACTGCACTGCTCTGCACACACTGACAGAAGTATTGATATAAAACCGCTTATGGACAAGCAATATGCTGTAGGTTAGACCCTGCTGTGTATTTATATCAAAATGTCATAAATCTTGTGACATGTCAGTGTGTCGGGTGACTCTCTTGGTTTTTCAGGCAAATAAATAAGTTTACTTTAGATCAAGTAAAGCCAGACATTTCATGTAAAAAAATATTCAGTGTCAGAAGAACCTTTTTAGTGCTTGGTAATTTAAGGTATGTTTATGTCCTCAGGGGAACGCAGGCCCCGCTGCATTCTGGGTACTGGGCTGCTTACTCACCCACCCTGAAGCGCTAAGGGCTGTGAGAGAGGAAATCCAAGGTGGAAAACACCTCCGTCCAGAAGAGAGACAGAAAAACACTCCAGTGTTTGGTAGGTCACATCAGTGAGATAGTTTATCATCCTATAATAAATATAGAAAATCTTATGTATATGCACATCTATTTCTGCCATTGAATCCTGGATAAAAATTTGTGTGTATTTATTTATTAATTATTTATATATATATATATATATATATATACATTATTATTTATTAATATATATATATATATATATTAGTGGTGTCACTATCTAACATAAAAGTTTGTAAATGTGTGTATTTTACAGCACTATATTTGTATTTAATTATATTTTTTATTTTATATTTTACAGCTTAATATTAGTGGTGTCACTATCTAACATAAAAGTGTGTGTGTGTGCGTGCGTGTTCTTATATATTGCAAGATGGGAATTACAATGTAATTAATTACAATTAAATGTCTCTTGTTTTGACAGATAGTGTTCTTAGAGAGACTCTGCGTCTAACTGCAGCTGCTCTAATCACTAGAGAAGTGGTGCAAGATAAGAAGATTCATTTAAGCAATGGCCAAGAATACCAACTCCGACGGGGCGATCGCCTGTGCGTTTTCCCCTTCATCAGCCCTCAAATGGACCCGCAGATCCACCAACAGCCAGAGGTGCACTCTCAGATTCCACTTCCTGAACTCAACCAGGCAGACAGATGAGATTCACTTAGGGGAGAAATCATTTATTACCTGTAGAAAATCTGTGCGAGATTTGAGATAAATTTGAAACGTGTATTGATTTTCACTTTATCAAAAATAGGTGCATTTGAAATAGACTCAAGCGCTTACACTGCTTTATTTTACAGCCTAAACATTATCATAGACTCGCATAAAGGTACCAAGCCACATCTAGAATATATAATAGAGACTTGGTGGTTGGCTTTTTTCAAATTTTTTGGCCCAGAGCAAGCCAGAGTACACCAGCAACCAAATAGCAATGCCATAGAAATCACCCACAACACTCTAACAACTACATAGGAACATGTTAAAAACAACTCAAACACCTTAACAATCACACAGCAACACCATTGCATCGTGTTGGTGACTTTTTCATGGGCAAGTACCAATCAGAAAATGAAAAATAAAGAAACTGTTATAAAATGAAAGGAATATATGTGAATTGAATTGAACACCTATCAACCACATCCCGTTGGTGAGTTTTTACGTACCAATTAGAAAATGGGGAGGGAATAAAATATAAAAAAAATATATATACTAATTAATTTAATAACATTGCAACCATATAGCAACTCCAACAAGAAAAAAATAATTTAATTTCAAATTAAAATATAATTCAAAATTATTAATTATTAAATTATTAAAATATATATACATTTAATTTAATCTTATTCTGTACTTTCTTTAGGATCAAGATGTCAACTTAACGTTTCTAAAATGTTAACTTATTTTTTAGACGTAACTGACTGTTTTAAATGTTTTTGATGTTTAATGTTGCTATGCAATGCTAAGTTTTTTTTTGTTTTTTTTTGCAGATAAGGGATAGCGTATTGCTTTATTAACACGCCTCACTTATTGTCATAACCTAAACCTATTTATCTTTATTGACGTCCACTATGATGATCAAGCTTGGATTACATTCTGCACAGGTCAAAAGGGCTAATCTAGTCAAATATCTGGGATTAGCCATTCAAGTGCTGTCATTGGCACAAAGACAAATAGGGGGTTGGGGGCCACAGTTTATAGACACTGCTGCTGCTCCGACTATCTGTGAGAAACAGACACTCACACCACTTTGTAGGCCAAAATGCTGACGTTGCACACCGTAGTGCTGTGTGTTGGCACTGTGAACTACAGATCTGATCCAAGCTTATATGTTGAGCATACTGATTAATAGTAAATTGATTAACAACACAACAAGATGCTGTTCCTGCAAGCAAACATTGGACAAGTCTCACAAACATATCATATGAGCACAGCTTCTTGCTTTACAGTGTTTCATCAAGACTATCTTAATGTTGTCTTACCATTGTATTCATTTTACACTCAAAGACACAATAATCAAAATTGTAACTCTGCCTGTCTTCTCGTAATGCAACAGATGTTCCAGTTTGACCGCTTCCTTAATGCAGATGGGACAGAGAGGAAGGACTTCTTTAAGGAAGGGGTGAGGGTGAAATATCCCTCCGTGCCCTGGGGGACCAAAGACAACCTGTGTCCAGGACGGCATTTTGCAGTTAGTGCAATTAAAGAGTGAGTATAAAAGCATTCAACACTTAAAGAGGACCCACTATGCTGTTTTTTTTACATTTTCAACTTTATTTAGTGTGTAATATATTGCTGTTAGAGCATTAAAAAAGGCCTGCAAATTTACAAAGCACAAAGTCACTCCAAAGGGAGTTATTCTCTCGATTGTACTAGTCTTCCGTACACGTCACAATATTCCTCATTTAAATAAATCCTGCCCAAGACATACGCAAATAAAGGGGGGCGAGGCCTGGTTGAGTTGCCTTAGTAGTGTGTTGAAACTTGTGGTGATGGTAAAGTGCATTTCCGAAACATGCTCGATGAGTTTAACCAATCACAACAAAACGGTCATCTTTTTGAAGGAGGGGCTTCATAGAGACAGAAACTGAACAGAGTGTTACTGACAGAAGGGGAAGATAGGTGTTGCAACTATGTAAAATATGTGAAAAAGAATGTTTTTTTTAACACTCAACCCTGAAAATCTATTAATATTGACTCCAAAAACAAAATCAAGACATTGTAAAATGGCATAATAGGTCCTCTTTAAAGTGCAGTCACATTTACTGTTGCTGTGCAAGATTTTCCAATCATTTCAATAGGGATCCACACGATGGGGAGTTTCGTGTGAGGGAGAATAAGTTTGCTTGTGTTCAAGTTACTTGGATTCATCGCGTTGACAAACAGAATGCTGTTTAGTTTGAAAGTGCCTTATGTATGAACGGTGCTTTATACATTACTAGACTATTGACAATAATCAATGGATCTTTTTTATCCGCAAAATTATTAGCAAAATTTCACTGTGCCACACATTTAGTCCTTGTTTTATCAACACCTGCTCTAAGTACATCCATAAACTTTTGCCTATTAAATGCTGAAGTGTCTGTTATAATTTTCTAATTTTCCAATCCCTTTAGGCTTGTGTTCACAATCTTGGCTCGATTTGATCTGGAGCTCTGTAACAAGAATGCAACGCTGCCATTGGTAGACCCCAGCCGATATGGCTTTGGCATTCTTCAACCAGCGGGAGATCTAGAGATTCGCTACAGAATTAGATCTTGACCGTGCTAATGCTAATATGCCAAATCTCATTAAAACTGTACAGATAACGATATTCTTTTTTTACAACAATGTTTTAACAATGTCTTGAATACTTATTGCAATAATAAATATTGTATTTTTTTTAAACTCTGGTTTAGTCATTCTATGATGTCTTTTGGATTTACTATTCTTACATTTCGGAAGAAATATCCCACCCCATATCACTTTTCTAATGCAATTTTAATTTTGATAACCTGCTTTAAATCACCTCGCAGATGTTTTATTCTATTTTCTGCATTTTTTTTTCATTTTTTTTGGTCAGGGTCAAACTGATGCCAAACCGAAATAAATGTGCTACTACAGTGAATGATGGTCAGATTTAGGAAAATGCATACTTGCTTTGTTATACAACAAAGTTAAAGCTTTGATCTGTCTATACAGTATTTTGACTAGGTCCATTTTATATTTTTTTCTCTCCTAAAACACTTAATAGCAACAAGAACCAACTGTTTGCTGGGAAATTGATCCATTATGTGCAATAACAAAAAAAAAAAATCTAATTTAATAGTATGTTCTAAAATATAATATAATTTTTTTTTAGCAGATATAGGTTTCTAGTGAAAAACCCTGTATTGATCACATTTATTTTGAGACAAAAGACTTGTTTCTCATGTTCTTGCTATCTTTTAAAGTAAATCCATGTAACAAATCATGTTTGCACTATAATTTAAAGACAGAAAAGTCAATCTCAACAGGTTATCAAGGTTAATATTTACCCTCAAAATAATTAGGATGGATAATTTGCTCTATTTGCTGAAATTCAATATAAGGTCTTCTTGAATGTAATGATTGGAGACCCAAGAGCATCTTAGTAGCTACCGCTGCTGCGCTTCATCTTGGTAAAATATTAAATCAAACTCGCATATTAAAGGAGCTGACTCATAGGTTGCTTAAGCACTGCCCCAAAAAGCTGATGCGTTTCCTAACGCATAAGACTAGTTAGTGGCTAGTTTTCGGTATTGCCCTATCTCCAGGCGCCATTTTCACGCAGGTTCCTCTTAACGACTCACAAGGAGCTGCTCCAAGAGCCTGTTGGTGCCGGGTGGCAAGGGTTAAGCGCGTCGTCTCTCTGCCATTGGGCGGCGAGACTACGGCGAGCCAGACATCTGCAAGGAAAGCAGCTGTCGCCTTCACGCAAGAGATGTTAGACATCAGTGAACGAAAACAGTGTGGATTCACCCCAAGACTTGTTGATCTTTTTCCACGAGCGGCGCGATATGTGTATGTCTTGAGAAGATGAACGAGCTGCTGTGTACTGGCTTATTTAAACCGTGGCGTTCCCTGCGTTTTCGCCCATTTAAATGCTTAATTTCTCACCGCTGTCAGCAATAAGTCTTCACAAATTAAGGTGGGTTTTCTTTCTACCGATATTTATCAGTCTACCCAGTTTTTATATATGTTTACCGTATGCTTAAGTATTATTGATCACATTGGAAATTTCTGCCGAAAATCTAATGGGAAAAGTGTGACATGCTGTGTATATGAGCTATACGCCTTTTATAAATACTATTTAATTGCATTTTATGCAATTGAACATGCCCTACTAATAACTACAGCTGCAATTATGTTATAATGTTGTTTTAACACGTCTGAAGATGCATCTTTTTCTATGTATGATGCAGGATCAATACTGCTGGATGCCACTCCTACAACGTTTAGATTATATTTAATGTCTTTATGATAGCACATTGCCTAAATGTTTTGAATATGTCTTTTGTTGGTCCCGAATAATGTGCTTTGTGTATTTAGCGTCACTTTTTTCTTCAAGTGCACGAGATCAATGAAATCATATCATAAGCGCCGCTGCATTGACACATTGATGTGATGACTGCCTTATGCAACTAATAGCATTTTATTCAAGAAAAGATGTGCGATGCTCACTAAAATCCATTTTAATTAGCTTCGCAGTGTGTAGGCTACTAAAGGCTAAAACAAAACGTCTATCATGTCATGTTTTCCTCCTATTTTGCCTGTTGTTGTTGCTGCTGCAGATGTAGGCTACTGTTGGGCTCCAGCCGACGTTACACTTAACTCTTTAGTTACAAGGTATGGAAATTAATTATAACATTTAAGTCTTTTACTTAATAGTTTATGGAGTCTTTTAATACTGCACAGCATAAGGAATATGGGGAGTTCTCAAACCGCAGCCTATGATGATGATGATGATTAAATGTTCCTTTCAAAAGATTACAGGTGGATCACGTGCGTTCCAATATATTTGTATTCAAATGTTTGTTATCCTTCGTGAGTTTATAGAGACGAGAGGGCGTTTAACTTCGACAAAAACTGCCTTCAGTAAAGCAGCAGACGATTCAGCACCACGGCGGTGGACAGCGACGAAGGCTTTGGGATTCGTAAGGAATTGAATAATTGCGAATCGATTCATCTTAACGATTCCGCTTCCTTAACGGTTCCGTTAACGACTCTCTAGTAGGCTAGGCTACTTCAGATTCATTTAAAGTTAGTAGCCTAACGTTAATATTTAAAACTTCGAATTGAACTCACTGCCCTCGATAGTCTGTTGTCAAAATACGAGATCATTTCAGATGCCAACAGGGCAGAAATTAATTGAACACAGTTCTTTAAAAAAGTGGGCTTACACAGATATTTTAAATGGGCTACTTTTCACACACTTTTTAAAGTACATGCAGTTCACTAAATGCTCGAGCTGTATGTTTGGATTCACAAAAAAAAAACCGGCTCCACACTGTTGGTGCTCTCTTAGCCTACTGAATCACTGAAAAGAATCGAATTGAGTCATTCGTTTAGGATTCGAACCATATAGCCTATTGGTCGCGCTATCTACGTTACCTTATTTTTCAACGCGGAAGTAGGTGATTTCTTTGAATGTGCGAGATTTCAGGGAAATAACAAGAAGAATAGATCAAGTGCAGTAAACTGTAAAACTGTTTGCGCTACTAACCAGTCATATAATGTGCACATGTAGCCTATTGAAACCGGAGACTTGTGTGGACATTTTAATTATTTACAACCAGTGTGTTTATAATTAAGACAATATTAAATTAATATGGTGGGAAATACCAGTTTGCATGCAATAGCAAATAGCACAACGAGCTGTTTTTTTAAATAAATGGAAGCGAATGACAACGGAAGTCGACAGATTAAAATTAGCCTACAAATGGCAGCGCCCGCGCTTACCTGAAAAATGAGGTGGATATATTATTATTAATTCGATGAAAATAACCGGCTCATAAAATACGTTTATTGCAAGAATCAGATTACACTGGTCCTACATGGTTTTGATTCACTAAAAAGAACCGAGTCATAAGAGTCATTCGTTCGAGAATCGAACAACACTGTGGCACCAGAGTGGCGCTAGATTCGATACATGCGCGTCCAGGAACCGTTAATCCAAAGTCATGCAAATATAACTACTTTTTTTTCGTCTCTCTCTGATTTTCGGTTCCCTAAACCCGTTCAGCAGTCAGACTTTTAATAAAATATAGCCTAATCATGCTAGTAATTTGTTTGGGCATTTATTAATTTATTCATTTGAAGGGATAAAACTTCAGAAAAGAAGCAACTAATTTCCTGCTCTCCTCTCCTCCTTTCTTCAACAGCCCGAATAGAATGAAACAGCTCGGAGAAGCATTGGTACCGCCTGTCCCATGGCCAAAATCATAGGGTAGTCAACGCAAAAAACAACATGGATAAACCCTCCGCAGGAATGAGTAAAGTTGGCTCTCGCTCGACGGCCTCTCTGCCCCCGGAGCCTGCGGATATAATCCGGAGCATGTCGTGCTACCGGCGTGTCAAACTCAACGTAGGGGGTCTGCCGCACGAGGTCCTGTGGAGAACCCTGGACCGACTGCCGCGCACACGATTGGGCAAGTTACGAGACTGCAAAACCCACGAATCACTCATGGAAATATGTGACGACTACAACTTGGACGACAACGAGTACTTTTTTGACCGGCACCCAGGGGCGTTCACGTCTATTCTGAACTTCTACCGCACTGGGAAGTTGCACATGATGGAGGAAATGTGCGCCCTGTCCTTCAGCCCTGAGCTGGACTACTGGGGGGTGGATGAGATCTACCTGGAGTCGTGTTGCCAGGCCCGGTACCACCAAAAGAAAGAGCAGATGAACGAGGAGCTCAAGCGGGAAGCGGATACTATGAAGGACCGGGAGGGCGATGAGTTTGATAACACGTGTTGTTCAGAGAAAAGGAAGAAACTGTGGGACCTACTAGAGAAACCGGGCTCTTCTGTAGCAGCCAAGGTATGCATCACTACATACACTGACAGCATATTATCCGACTGATAAACAGGCCAAGATTCAAACATAAACACACAACTTCCACAACTATGGCAAGCCATTTGGACTTTTAGCCAAAACCTCCTCTCATGCAGGATATGAATTCTTGATATCAACAATTACATTTTCACTAGTTATAATGCTAATTCTTGATATGAGGAATTAGATTTCCTACTAGTAACAATGGCAATGTTTGATTTCAAGAAATACATTTCTACTAGTATAAATGTTCATTCTTGATATCAACAATGACGTCATCACTCTTCACTATTTAAATGTCACCACAGGCTGCCATTCAAAATCAATAATTGATTTCTTACCAGTTGGAATTTCAATTTTACATATCAGAAATACAATTCTTAGTTAAAACCTTTATTTTTGATATCAGTAATTGCGTGGTTACTAATGCAAACGTAGCAACATTTGAATTGCTAAAAAATATATATATATATATATATATTGATCACTTAATATTATATTGATAGTCACTTCTAGTGACAATGTTAATTTCTGATATCATGAATGTGATTGTTAGGCTACTGGTAAGAAAGCCATTTTATCTGAAATTACTCTCCTAATTATTGATATCAGAAATAGATTTTCAGATATCAGAAAAAAAACTAACGTAAAAAAAACCTCCACATAAGCATTTATCAACACTCAATTAGCTTAAAAGGGAGATGTAAAAAGTGCAGTTCAAGCCTCTGGACTCTAACCAAATTGCTTCAGTCCTGTAATCAATCACAACAGCATGGCACTCTCGTGCTTCTCACATAATTCAAAACTCAGTATTTCTATGTAAACATTCAGACTCAGACCTTATGTGTCGATCATAGTTGCAGGTCTGACATCTCTATGGACAGAGTTGACATCTTTGGTCTTGGATCAATAAGAACAGCATCTTGGTCGAATGGCATTGTGAGAGATGCGATGCTCATCCGTAAACTTGTTTTCTCACTCTGTGTTGGCCATCTATTTAATGTGCTCTAATTCTATAATTGTGTACCTGTGCTTATATAGTCACATGGGATTGGGAGGGACGGTTCAGTGTAAGACTGTCCTTCCTGTTACCAGGCAACAGAGAGATGACTCTATCACTTTGAAAGGAAGAACTATGTCACTAAAGGACAAAAAGTTAGAGTTTGAGGGTGTTTGAGAGGTTTATGGCTAAACTGGACCGTTGTTTAGGCACATGTGCACACATGCTTTTGTATTCAGTTAAGATCTGAACAAAGAGTCAGGCTTCTTTTTTTGTCTTTTTCCTCGTCCCCCTCCCTCTCTCTTTCTTCAGGCTCCTTTGCTGCACCTCTGGCTAAATGTCAGGGAAATGTCACGTTAATTATCCTCCATGAGACTTTGTGTCCCATTCTGTTTTCAGCCCCTCCTTCATTCTCACTCGAACGGGCTCTGTCTACATCTGTCTCAAATCAGATTTCCCTGCATGGCCCTACCGCACAATGACATTATGTCAGACCGCCGTCATATCATTGCAAATTACCGCCCGGTCATATTTCAAAGCTAGACTTCACCTTATCTGCATTTACTAGTCCTGCATTACCATGCTATTTAGTTGACGCTAAAAGTGAAGTAATTAATTAAGTTTATAAGACAGAAGGTGGCAATTTGCTTTAGGTTCAAGACCTTGTATTGAAGCCTCGTGGTCAAAGCTGTGATGCCTCAGTCAAGGCATGGATGCTGAGGCAGTAAAGTTGTTTTTAATTCAATAATGTACATGCAATTTATTATGTAATATGTTCAGTGCCATTTATTACCGGTATTGACCAACTACATTGTAAATCTGAGTTGTGCATTTATAATCTATGCAATTTCAAGCGCAGGTCGTGAGATTTGAGTACATGCGTAGATAACATGAAATACATTTGGGGAATACTTTGGGTGTGATCGTCGTGATGTGTTAAAAATATTTTAAACAACACGTTCTCTAATATAAAAAGTAATTAATTATTCACACCACAGGAGTATTTAAAATGAACTTTGGCGTATAGGTGATTTAAAAAGTTGAAAAACTATGTGTTATAAAACTGTATTCCTTTTTACAGGTGTTTTCCCAATTTTTTAAATTGCGCATTGCATTGTGTTGCATTTTAGGGTTAAAGGAAATGTCCTGGCAGAAAAGGGCCAGTAGCTTTCTTACAGTGATATACACACATGCATTCTAGATTTGAAATAGTAACTTGATATGATGGCAGTCTATTATAATCTTTTTTTAGTATTGTGTGGTAAGGCCATGCAGTGAAATCTAAAATATGTATCTTATAAATTCATAAGGACTTTAAAGGGTAACTGTTGCCAAAATTTTACCTAGGCTCGATCTGTATCCCTGAATCATTTCATTATTATATGAGGATCCTTTTTCAAATACAAGCTCAATATTGATTTTCACTAACGACAAAACAACAAATTATCCGTGAATTTATATGGAACTAAGTTTTAGGAGCTTTCCATCTTCACTCTCCTCCCTGTTACGTTGCATTCGGAGATCGACTACTTTTGACTGACAAAATTCCAGCCACCGGAAACACTAACTGATAAAGTGATTTGTACAAAACCTTTCTTTTTAGTAAACTTTGTGTACACAAACAATGAATTCAATGCTCAAGTTCATGTAGAGATACTTCAAGCACAGTTTTATGTTGTGTCGAGCCTTCTTAGTGTTTTAAAAAGTGCCCCATGCACTCCCATTCAAAAGGCATTTTTACCTAAAACGAAAATACGGTCAGTCTTAAAAGCGGCCTTTCCATTCTAATTATGCTTTTACACGAAAGTTTAACTCGGCTAGATAAACAAAAAGAGCCTGGGTTCAATTTTGGCAACAGTTACCCTTTAACCTAAAATCTTAAAAGTGAATGGACATGGTGTAGAGTGTATTGCTGTAAGTGTTGCACCTGGAGGAGACGGACAAACTGCTGGTATTAGAATACTTACCGAATGCAAAGAGTGACAAATCACCCAAGATTAATCCCAATTAAAGGTGGTGCTGTGAGTTCAGACTATAAGTACGAACATGTCAAGACGGAGTAATTAGCAAATGTTCTTTTCAAAGAATCTCATTTATGATTTAGCGGATCACTTTTATTGAAGAGGACCCACAGTTGCGACCCAGCCCTGTGCCTGAGGATGTGGATATTTCCTGATTCTCAGACATGTCACAAAACACCAGTCTTATTTACCGTCTCTGTTTGGTGTAAAAGGAAGTAATCACTTACTGGATGTAGTTATTTACAGCCATTGTCCTTCTAGAAGCCCTTGCAGCGCTCAGATAGTGGCAGTTACCTTCTGGCTTTCAAAGCCTTCTGTGATACCTGAGAGCTGATAAAGGACATTTCCACAGATCTAGTTCAAGTGTCATTGATTATTATCATGCCTTTGATTTATTAAAAAATTAAAACACCATATGGCATTTCAAAAACGAATGAAGGTGACCCTGTTTATTGTGAGAAAGACAACCTTTCTCCTTCACTGGTTAACACTACTCCATTTTTATTACTATTATGTTCAAGGGACATTAATTCTTATGAGGGATACAAGATAATAAGCCATCCATTTTATTAATGCAACATTTATGAAGATATCTGACTAGTGCCTGTAAAGGTGTCTAATGTCAGGATGTCTAACCTAAAAATAGAAAACTACGGAAAGGCTTTTGTGACCAGGGCTGGAATCAATTCCTTTGCAGTTCAGATAATATAAGTGAAATTTTTATCTCAGTGTATGAATTGATATATGAAGTGTTACCGTTAATTATTAATTTTTTGGGTGGAAAAACAGAATGCATTACCTATCTTGAATTTTTTTAAATAACAATTTAGGTAATTCCTCTTCCTGTTATTCCAATTCGACTTCCTGAGAATGCGGATGATTTAATTCAAAGATATAGAATTGTAATATATTTGTCATGTCTTCTCATTTACATTAATGTCCATGTTGTTCTTCAATAAGTGCAGAGTAAGAGTTATATGAGATGTAACAAAATCATTTAGCAAAACAGCCTGTAATTATGCTTTGTTATTGTTACCACAATGAATTATTGTGACATGCGAGTTGAACGCTCTGCATTATTAGAAGGTGTCCTGCAGTTATCGCGCTGCTCCGTGAAGCTCGTGGTGGTGCGCAGGCCTTAACCTGTGGTTTGCTGCGGTTAGGATCTCCTAATTACCTGTGACACAGAAGTTGTGATGTGAACTTTTTCTTGTGAATCATGTAATCAAGAATCACAACAGTGTGATATGAATCATCTAATGCTCTGTGAGCCTTGTATCTAAATGCTAGGAAGCCATGAGGCTTGTTATTGTGCAATCAGCTCTAATCGCATTTCTATCGCATCTTGTTCACCTTATCTGTGAAAGTGGCTGAGTAAAGTGTCTGTCGTTGAACACGTTGAACTGGCCACTTTTGGGGAAGATGTCATATGATGTGCCTTTTTATGCATGATAGGATAACACATTTAGCTGGTGCCATTTTAATTTATGCATTGCCGAGCAATGAGAGGAAAATTGTGGTGTTGTCGTTTTTAAGATGACATTCTTTGGCGCTTGGGCCCCATCTAATTAATACCAGCACATATTTCTGCATATATAATTAATCATTCTTTAATTAAACCTCATTAGGAGGTGATTTGTAGCATTTAGGAGGCTAGGCAGTCTTGGAATCTAATGAATAGAGAAGTGTAATTATTTTTTCAGACCCATCAATGCAAGTTGTTGAAATGAGATGTGACTGCAGAGCTCTAGAGAAAGTTACCATCATACATCAAAATAGTTATGAATCGGATGGCTGTTTTCAAGCTCGGCTACGTCTCGCTCTTTTCTCTCTCACGCACAGTTACCAAAAACATGCCGCGAGTCAGAAAAAAGAGTCTCATGTCAGTGTCTCGGCAATAACAGAAGCGACTTTTCTGGAGCAGCGTGTCTGGCTTTGACATTAAAGAACAGGTTCGTGCTACAGTCAGAGACACAGTTCGCCTAAAAAATGAAAATGCTGTCATCATTTACTCACCCTCATGTCATTCCAAACCAGTATGAGTTTCTCCCATCCGTGGAACGTAAAAAGAGAAATTCTGAAGAATGGGCTGGTCTCTCTTTTCCATGCAATTACAAAAAAAAAGGGGGCACCATTAAAATGGTGTCAAGTCTTCTGAAGCCATACGATAGCTTTGCTTAAAATATCTGATTTGTGGGGGGGGGAAGTTTTGATTTTTTCCAACATGATTCACAATCATGAATCGAGTTGACTCATTTACTTAGCTTTCTGAACAACTCTCTGAAAATGAAGACTATCCGTGAATAGTATACAGACTTAAATTATGGCCTGTTTCTGACAGAAATATTATTTGGTTTCAGAAGATTTGGAGTGAAGTCAGACCACTTTTTGAAGCTTGAAAACTTTAGTTCCCATTTATTGTTATTGCATCGAAAAGAGAAAAAAGTCTTTAGAATTTATTTTCTCCACAGAAGAAAAAAGTCATACAGGTTTGGAACGACATGAAGACGAGTAAATTACAGAATTTAGATATTTTGGGTGGACTGTCCTTTTAATTAAGGGCTTTTCCATTAAGGCTGACTATTTCTGCTTCTTTGCCAACATAATTGTACTTGTTGGCCTTTTTAGGCACAATCAAAGCTTTCTAGAAGTTACTTTCCTATATACTTTGAGTGCTGTAGTCCAATAGCAATTTAAAAAAGCTAACATTTCTGATAAATTGTTTAACTCTCAATAGGTCTACTACATACAGTAAGTGTTAATCCATCCCTAATCACAGCATTCCCATTCACCTACACAATTGGCAGCAGAGCCTCTGTTGCCATGGCAAACTCCATCGGTTTCCAGGGCAATGGCTTGTGTCTCTGTGTTGAAGTAAGAGTATGTAGTGTGCAGTGAGTACATAATGAAGCTTACATTGATTTCCTCATTCAAACTTGCGAGTTTGACCATCATGCTTTGCAGACTCAGAAACACCATATTGTGTATGACTATGAAATGCCACAGTCAGTCAGTGTCACGTTTCTCTTTCTCAATAGTGTTTGCTTGTTAAGAGAAGCTAATGGAATTTGGGGAAACTATAGCAACCAAAGGAGGTCTTTTTGGGTTAGATTATTCATGATTCATTTAGTCATGATCCTTAGGTACTGTAATGAATCCTATTAATGCACCTGTTCCCACTTTCCAATGATTAATGCGTTACACATATAGGCACTGATCCTTTCTATATAGTCACTAACCTTCTAAGTGCTTACATCTGGAAGATCATTATAGATGTCAGTTAATATCTTATTTTCGTCTTGTCTCTCACGTGTACTGATTCAGAATTAATTTCTGATAAATTGTTTAACTCTCAATAGGTCTACTACATACAGTAAGTGTTAATCACAGCATTCCCATTCACCTACACAATTGACAGCATACTTTATTGTATTATATATACAATATGTATATAAATACAGTATATATTTGTGTGTGTGTGTGTATACATACAGTATATCAGGCAAAAAGCATAGTGATTAATATCTTACAATAGATACTGTAGAGAAATATGATATACATATAAACATATACATGAATGTATATTAAACGATCCAGTATGTCAAAACGATCATATAGTGGCCAAAAGTGATGTCCAGCATAGGAAAATTGACATCTTCACCATTTGTCCAAATATTATAAAAAAATGTGTTAAAGATTTTTGTAAGCATATTGCGTAGTTGTGCTTGGAGTCAATTGTTTTTCTTTCTGATAATGCAATTAAACTTTTTTAAACATTTTTTGACCAGACTCATACTGTACAAAGAATTTATAAACACTTGCAAAAACAATAGAGTGTTATAATATAAAAAATATTAATTGATTACTGATTATGTTGATGTTTTGTTTTTTCCTGGAGGCTTTTTGTTTTTATTTTTTCATTATTATTATTTTGGTCAAATAATTTTATCAGATAAATACCTTAACCAAGTTTAGTGTTGTATGTATGTATGTATATATATATCACATGGGTATAGCGATAAATATTTTAATATAAATATAAATAAATATAAATATTGAATATTGAGTATAGGTATGTATATATGAAATTATATATTGATCGTTATACTGTACTTACAGTATATGATCGCTGCAGTATTAGTATGAAAATAATGAAATACTGATAGGCTACCAAGTCTTCACAGCATACACATGTACAGAGTATTGATACTGTGCGACATAGCATTGTTAAACCAACACGAAACAAATGAAGAAAGACTGAATCAGCAGAGGTTCATGTTCGCGATCGGCCCTGGTCGCCCTGTACTCAGCGTCCCCGGAGACAATATGTCAATACTCAATACTGTGCTATCTCTGTCGACTGGGCCGCGCTCATGGTTTCTTTTTTAGCTTCTGCAAAGCCCAAGGACGACACAACCTGGCCAGTCTATTCCATACCTCTCAATGAAGCCTGCAGAGACTGTTCATCATGCCAAGTTGAGTTACTGTGTCATTTGTTTGTTAGTTTGCTTGATGCATCAGCTAACATTTAACACTCAAAGGCTAACTTTACACATATCTTTTTCACAGCATCAATACTGTGTCTTCCAGAGCATGAATTATACAGCTGACAGCTGAATCGTTGGAAATTAAACGTCATTTAACACTTTAGAATAAGGTTAATTAGTTAACATTAGTTAATGTAACATTAACTAACAATGAGCAATACATTTGTTACTATATTAGTTCATCTTTGTTAATAAAAATACATCTGTTCATTGTTTGTTCATGTTAGTTAACAGTACATTAACTAATGTTAGCAAATACAACCTTTGATTTTAATCATGTATTAGTAAATGTTGAAATTAATATTAACTGATTAATAAATGCTGTAGAAGTATTGTTCATTCTTAGTTCATGTTAACTAAGGTAGTTAACTAATGTTAACTAATTAACCTTATAAAGTGTTAAAAAAAACATCTAAAAAGATTCTACAGAAGATTTTGTCTGGCTAACTTAATCTACACACACTTACAGAGTGTGTTGCTGTCACAAAGACGGGTCTGTGTCTTAAACTAGTCTTAAAAGTTAGCCATTAAGTTTTTTTCTTCAATAATGGTCCTAACTTTTTAAAGTAAGCTATAAAAAAGGTAGATTTGTCTAGTAAGAAAAGTAAGACTACCTCTTTACTAACTGCTAGTTTGTCGAACTAGTCACAGTCTTACATAGTGGCTAAGTTTCTGTAACCGGTTCCTGATGTCTCAGGACACACTTTTGAGTGATCTGTCAGGTAGCAGGGACAATGTGTGGTCCTCTAAATAAAACGCCTACAGTATACACCTTTAATTGCCTTACAAGAACTATCTGCCACCTCCAGAAATGTGCACTTGCATAATGCATAATAGAGCTTCTTTCGTAAAGTGTAAATCACCTATGAAAATAAACAGAACCACCAAATCCAAAACAGGCGCACAGCTTTTAATTAACATGATTTGGTGAGTAATTTTTGTGCCCTCCTAAAAAAATATATATTACTGTCAAGAGCAATTTAAGTAATTCTCTGGCATGGTTTAAATGTTCTTTCACGCCATCTTATTTAACCTTTTCACATGACATTAGACACAAGGTTAATGTAATGTTGATGCATTGAGTCCCTTTACTGGCCTTCATTATCCTACCCAAAGGTATTACTATGGTATGCGGTTTAGCTCGGTCAATATGTAGTATTACATGGTTAGCATCAGAACAGAAATATGTAATATTCAGCATATTCTTAGTTTAAATCCATGAATCCATCCTCTGTTCCAAGACCTACTGAACATGCCTTCCAATTAAAATGATTATTAAATGTTATTATATTTTACAAATATGATATTTTCATGATACTGTTTGTTTGTATTGCTTAATATAATTGATTGTATAAATATTAAAAATATTTTATTTTCATAATAAAGATGCAATCAACATATTCCTCTACTCTCAATACATTCTGGTATTGCCTTTTCTGTAATTTATAAATGTAATGCTGCTTTTAGACTGGTTCACAAGGGTTGAAACGGCTTTATAGGTAAGCTAAAAAAAAATAAAAAATGATGTGAGCTCTGGCTAATTTTGCAGACACATCTTGTATGTAATTGATTATGAAATGATGAGAAAGTTCCGGCATACAAGAGAAGGCTAATCTAGAGAGAGATAATCAAAGATGGTTTCTGTCAGCGTATCACAGAGGCACATGGTGTCTCACTCTATTGAAGTCTTTCCCAGGCCGTTAATACTCCATCGAGACATGAGCTTGACTGAAACAGGAACAGACTGAGCGTGTGATAAACAGGAAGGTGTACGTGAGAAAATTGCTTCATATTGAAATCTTTTTATTACAAAATTTGCCGTCTTGGCCATTTTGAGCACATTTTGTTACATTAGGCTACTGATATTATGCGCCATGAAACAAGCACGCAGCCATCTTTAGAATTTTGTGTTTGAACTTCAGCTTTTGCGGTTGCTCTGTATATTTCTATGGCATCGCTTTTCGAAGAGTAATAATAAACTGGTGAAGTGGATTTACTTATTGTAGAATTGAAGAAAGTTATCATGAGCAGTGTAACGTTTGAAGAGGATGTCATAACAGATGCCAGTAGACCGGGAAGATTTTAGAATTAGTGGTTAATTCATAAATCATAACCTTACCTTCGTGCCGTGGAAAACACACCGGAAGACAGAACACAACGAGCGCAGCGCTGAAAAGAAAATTCTACATTTGGTCTCATAATTGCTGTCTAAGAAACAAATGAAATCAGGACTTTTTTTATTTATTTATTTATTGTTACCAATTAGCTAATAGTAAACTGCTTTTGAACTGAGCGCTGTCTATTTATTCATTAATAATGGAACAGTTACCACATAATGTAATATAAAAATGAGCAACAATTAATCACATCCAAAATAAAAGTTTGTTTACATCATATATGTGTGTGTTCAGTGTACTGTGTATAATTATTTTGTATATATAAATACACACATGCATTTATTTATTTAAGAAATTGTTGCATGTATACATATTTATACATAATTTATATATACATATTTTATATATAAATAACACATTTTTATTAAATATACACATGCATGTGTGTGTATTTATATACAAAATAATTATACACAGTACACACACATAGCCTATATTATGTAAACACAAACTTTTATTTTGGATGCGATTAATCACAATTAATAGTTGCCCATCCCTAAAAAATGATTACACATTTAATCATTCCCCATACATGGATATGGAAATAAAACAAACAATATACTAACTTCTAATGGTGTGTTATTCATCTACCACAGTAATGTCTTTTCTCAGCAAATATTACTATATGCATTATCATTTATGATTACTTTAATTTATTATTGAGAATATGGCTTAATTCAGTTTAAATTTTAAGTGATGTATTCTTTGAAATCCACTGTTTGAGAAAATCCATCCATTTCTTTCCCTATTGCATAGAAATTCCATTCGACTGAGCAAGCTAATAAATCACAGAAATGGCAAATAGAAAGGGAGCAGGGTTCAACAGTTTCCCATGCTATCATTTTATTCTGTCCCTGCCACTTGGCTTGTCATGTTTATAGTGACAGGTAGCTCTCACCGTGCTACGTTATAGTCAGTGCAATCAATAGAAACGACCGTAAAACACACTACACAAGACCTGCTGAAGCACGGAGAGCATCCTTAGTGCAGACCCTTCTCTTGGTGTCAGAGATTGGATTGTTGCTGGAATGGATTTGACAGGGATGCAAAGGCCAGGGGTACAAAATAAATGGCAGTCAAGGATGGGTGTGTGGTTCTAAGGCAGATGCAAGAGAGAAAGAGAGAGAAGGGGGGCTCAACGTCTTTAGAGTAGAACCAGAATATTGAAAAGGCATTTCTCAAGATATGGTGCCAGTTGTGCCTGCATGCTGTTCAAAAGTTTCACACACAAGGCTTAAGCTTACAGTCTAAAATTAATGTTTGAGCTGTTTTAACATGCACTGACATATCTTAAAATATGTCCAGATGTACACCAGTAATGTTTTTTTTCTAAGGGGACGTTCACACAGAACGCGTTTTTCCATTCCAATGCACTACTTTTACATTGTTTTTCTATGTAAACGCACTAAACAGACGTGTATAAAGGTTGCGCTCGCGTCTTGCGTCTTTTGCAGCGTCTCGTGCGTGACGGTGTTCTAAAAACACGGCTCTCAAGTTAAAATCAGTTCAACTTAAAAAAAAATTTTTTTTTCCCCATTCCAATCCCCCCGTCTCGCGTTTTTCAAAGCAAAAACACGTTCTGTGTGAACAGAACACGTTCTAGAACACGTTCTAAGGCACGTTTATAAAAGCTAATGTCCTAAATGAACTAAGGCCTAATCCTGGACTTAATCTAAGACCTGTCTGTGAAACCAGGTCTAAGACTTATATTCAACAAGCATCTAATTGTTGATTAAAAATGTTTTATTAATTTTAAATATATTCAAATATGTAATGGGGCTGTAAGCGATTAGTCGCGATTTATCAAATCCAAAATAAAAGTTTGTGTTTACATAATATGTGTGTGCATTGTGTATAATTATTTATATATATATATATATATATATATATATATATATATATATATATATATATATATATATATATATATATATATATAAATACACACACAAGCATTTATATATTTGAGAAATATTTGCATTTATATACTGCATATATATTTTTATATGATTTATATTATATATAAAGATAACTATTTTATATATAAATAACACATTTTTCTTAAATATATACATGCGTGTGTGTATATATATATATATATATATACAAAATAATTATACACAATACACACACATATATTATGTAAACAGAAACTTTTATTTTGGATGCGATCAATCGTTTACAGCCCTAATATGTAATTTTAAGTTGTAATAATACAATTTAAAATGTTATTAAAATACAAATTAAAAAAATTATTTTAAATTGTAATAATAATTCACATTTTCAATGTATTTTTTGTTTAAATTCATGCTTGGTGAGCAGAAGAGTGTCAAGATTCTCTCACTTTTGTCTAGTCTATTTCTTGGTTTTGTGACAGAGCCCTGACACTCCTGTTGTGCCGTGTTTCATGTGCTTTCATGACATGTTTTGTCTTGTACTGTGTAGCACGCAGCTTGTGTTTTACACTAGCTGTGTGCTTCCATGTCTCGTTTTGTATGAGCACATGGCACATGGAGAACATAATACAAACATCATTTTTAAAAGACATAGCATAATGTGGTTGAATACATTCTTAACTAAATTGAGTGCATGTTTCATGTAATTGCAATGAAGGCAAAATAGGTAGAATTCAATATTTTTCTTGAACATACCCTTCCAAAAGCATTGGCTGATATTCTAATAATATTAAATTCTATAATGCATTATATTTATATTTATTTTCAAGTTGTTGTTTTTTGCACCAAACTAAGCAGCATCAAAGCTATCAAATAATGTGGCTAATTTTAGTATGCTGTAAATTAAATATTATACAAGTCAGCAAATAGCAGTTTCTTGACAATTGCCATTATACTAGTTACTCTTGTGAAACCGATGTAGGTTCCATGTGGAAAATAACTGAGACTACTCTCTGAGATGCATTAAAAAATAATGTGATTACTGCGGATGCTGTACGCCTCTCTTAATTACCTTTGCCTTGACCTAAGTGTAATCCTGAACGCTGTCTCTTTGTTGCATGGTGTTACTGCCTTTAAACTTTAAACATTCAGATCAAGAGTCAAATTACATGATTCGTTGACTTTTGGGTGTGTTCGCTCATATTGTAACGTTTTGTCAATCGTTCAGTTCTACATTTGGATGTGTTGCTGCTCTCCACGTCTCAACTTTTTTTTTCATCTTTAGCTTGTTGCGTTTCTGTAAATGCTTTCGCCACTGTCTGATTTTCCACTGACACACAGGCACACACTCACACACACATGCATTCTTTTCTCTCTCCCATCCCTGCAATGCTAAAAAGCGTGTCGTCATTGTCACCATAGCAACTGTGTCTTGTGCGACGCTTGAACGCACAGCTGTCTCTGCCAGGATAAGCAGCGGCGTGCGTATGTGCATGTGTTTACTTTGTGTACCGCTGGTTTTTGTTCGTGTTTGATTCTTTGTGCCAGTGTCTAATGTTAAATGTATGAGCAAGTTTGTGTGGTCGGGTGTGTCTCGGAGAGAGTCACTGGTGCATAACTGCGTATTTGTGATAGATACGTGTCTGATTTCTCATGTTCTTGAATGACACACACATGAGAGATGAGTTACACTGTGCAGAATTATAACTATTTCTTATACTTAGGTTAAGAACTGTTAAAGGGATAGTTCACCCAAAAATGACAATTCTGTCATAATTTACTCACTCTCGTGTGGTTCCAAACCTGTATGACTTTCTGCCTTGTGTGGAACACAAAAGAAGATATTCTGAAGGATGTTGCTAACCAAACAGTTCCCATTGACTTCCATTATATGCTTAAACAAAAAGAATGGAAGTCAATGGGAACCAAAACTGTTTGGTTACCAACATTCTTCAAAATATATTAATATATGATTACAGAATTTTAATTAATATTGCATTTAGGTGTGTAAATCATCCTGTACCAGTTCTGCAAAGACGAATGATTCCTCAAATAATGCAGCTTGTTGAGGAGGGCTGTGATATTACTTTTCAAAGCACCAGACTTACAATTTGAACCTATGCACATTAAAACATGAATATATCCTATAGGCGCACATGGAAGTAGAAACTTGTGTCATATGTAGTGATCTGAACATCATAGAGACTTGTGGTATCAGCTATCAGAAAATGTTGAAATCGAGTTATTTATTAATTCTATCTGATGGTCTACAATGAAATACAACATAAAAATTGGAGCATGAAGTGTGTGTGTGTGTGTGTGTGTGTGTGTGTGTGTGTGTGTGTGTGTGTGTGTGTGTGCACGTGTGTGTGTGTGCGCGTGCGTGCGTGCGTGGATGTGTGTAAGAGAGCACTCCTGTAGGATCCCAAAGCTGCCCGACTGGAGCTATTAATAACTACATGAGGGGCTGGGCAGGTTTATATATAGACTCTGTGACTGGATTTTCCCTCTCATTGCAGACAAATGAATAATGAACAAAAAAAAAAATAGGGCTCTGCCAAGGACCAGTCACTCAGGTCATCTAGCTATGTGTCTGTGTGTGTGTGCACGTACGAGGACACAGCTGTTGCCCCTGTATCTCAAGGGCTTTACAGATACAGCCGAACCTTGTCTTCCAGCATCAGGTCAGAGCTGTTTCGAGAGACAAACAGAAGATAAAGACGAGGACATTTCTTCAAGGGCAGTACTAAAAAACTGAACGATTCATTAAGGATTTTAACTCATTTCACATTGATATTCAGGAGAATATGTACGTGTGTTTGAGTGCTTTGTCATGCCATCGTTTGGTGGAAAATGTGGAAGACATGGTCTCTTCTGGTAACCATGGCGACAGTGTCACTTTCAGAGGGACGTGAAGGCGTGTTCGGCAACACTATCAGAAGCTCATCTCTCCCTCTACCCTTATATCAACCCACAAGTCTGGGTCTGTCTGGGTTCTCACATTGTTGCAACTTTTTAAATGATTGCTCACATTCAAGTAAATTATGTAAATGAAGGAATGTATCTAGAAGCAAAACTCCTAGCCATGTTAGTAGGTCATTGTGGGCGGTTGCAAAATCATTGCTATCTAGTTGCTAGGGTGTTTCTGAATGGTTGCTTACTATAGCCCAAGTCAATATGGTTCTTGTCTTTAGATTTGCCTCGAGTCCATTCTTCAATAAAGGTCCAAATATTTGTATTTGATTGATCATCTGTTAGAAGTCTGATGGGCTGTAAAAGTAATATCACACCTCTCCTCAATTTGTATTATTTGTGCTGTAATTCATGTCCATAGCAGAAATGGTGCAGGGTGAGTTATGTGCAAGTACTTGGGGTTAGGGGTTCATCTAGATAGTGATGATTGCCATTTACAATAAAAATTAACCACTGATGCAACATTATATATTGTAAGTAAACTGATAAGCAAGTGAAATAGCCTCAACTACCTCGGCCACGTCTGTACCATGGCATCCAGTCCGAAAGGAGCTGGATAAGTGAGAGAGAACCACATCGGACAGTTTGTCTCTTGAGATGCAAACAGGTACTTCCGCTTGACCAAACTTCTCCCACAGGAGCCCCTGCCTCGACAGGATGTCTGCTCTGTGGTTTTGATGCCCAGGGATATAAACAGCTCTTAGAGAAAGCAGCTTCCCTTGGGTCCACAGGAGGATCTGGTGAGCCAGTTTGTATAGGTGACGCGACCGCAGAACCCCCTGATGGTTTCTGTAGGAGACCACCGATGTGTTGTCCATGCGGACAAGCACATGATGGCCCCTAAGGTCTGGGAGGAGGTGTGTTAGTGCTCGAAACACAGCCATCAATTCCAGCCGATTTATGTGCCAGGAAAGAAGATGGCCCTGCCACAGACCCTTAGTTGAGCTACCACTCATGATCGCCCCCAACCCGTGAGGTATGCATCTGTCGTTAGTGTTACGAGACGACAAAGAGTCCCCAGCCCTGGGCCTTGGGAAAGAAACCAAGTTTTTTTTCACATAACTAAAGGCCATTGCACACTGAGTCCGAAATTTTCATGAGTTTTTTCGTATTTGTGATTCGGTGGCTCTGAATTGTCAAAGCACCATTCAAACACCATTCAAACTGCTTGTTACAGATGCGAAAAACGCAGAAAATCGAACCCGTTTCGATTTTTTTTTATGACGGACGAAAGTTTCGGAGGCAGTGTGCAAGCGTGATTGACATAACATGAGGTCGTATTTATTTTTTGACGTGCGAAAATTTCGTATGCGAATTTCGGACTCAGTGTGCAATGGCCTTAAGGCATGTAGGCCTCACCGCGTGACCTTGATCATGTGGAGTGGGTTTCTCTTCAGGGAGAACCCCTGGTTTTGAGCCACCACTGCAGGGGCCTCATGTACAGCAGGCCAAAAGGTATCACGTTGGATGCAGCTGCCATGAGACCCAACAGTCTTTGGAACTGTTTGGCAGTGAGTTACTTGGCTAATTTTACCCCATTTACGGCTGAGAGAATCGACGCAATACTAGCAGACGTGCTTGCATCGTCGTCGAAAACCAGACCACACCTAGAGAAGTGGTTCTCTGAGCTGGAAGAAGCACACTCTTCTTGGCGTTGAACCTCAACCCCATCTTTCTCATGTGAGCGAGAATGACATCTCGATGCCGAACCGCCATGTGCTCGGATCGAGGTAGAATCAACCAGGCGTCAATGTAATTCAATAGTCTCAGAAGAGCCAGAGATGCATTCACGCATTTCGTGAAAGTGTGGGGTGATAAACATAGGTTGAAAGGAAGAACTCAATATTGGTACACTTCACTGTTGAAAGCGAACCTCAGGAACTTCTTGTGTTGTGGATGGATGGATAAGTGGAAGTATGTCCTTGAGATCTATCGTGACAAACCAGTCCTCGGACCTGATTTGTGACACGATCTGTTGAGTGTAAGCATCTTGAGCTTCTGAACTGTGCGATTTAGTTGGTGCACTGCAGATCTAGAATAGGACGCAACCCTCCATCCTTTTTTGGAACTATGAAGTAATGGCTGTAAAACCCTGACTCCCTGCTGGGAGGAACCCGTTCTATAGCCTCCTTTTGCAAAAGCTCGCAAGCGTCTTTTTAGTCCTGGGCATTGCCACATAGCCATGGTGTTTCAGCCTCAAATTATTAGAATAATTAGATGTCTGGGGGCTGAAAACACGATAGGAAACGGGTTTCTTCCACGACCTCGACACCTCGATGTGGAAGAGGTGTTAGTCAGGCCAGTAGGGGGTGCTCATCATATGGTCTGTGTGGGTCCTAATGCCCCAGTATAGTGATGGGGACACTGTACTGTAACAAGCACAGTCCTTCGGATAAAACGTTAAACCGAGGTCCTGACTCTGTGTGGTCATTAGAAAATACCAGGATGTCCTTGAAAAAACAGTAGGGGTTGAACCCCGGCATCCTGGCCAAATATTTCCATTGGCCTCTGTCCATCAGTATGACCTCTGAATCATCCCCATGATAAAATTACAGAATAGATTAGTACAGGACTGGCAACTGTAATTTCCCCCATTAACACCTTCACACTGTATGTAAGTAGCAACCAGTCTAGCATGGTGTTGATGCTGATGATAAGAGGGACAGAGACTTCTACACTTTTCAAACAAACCTCTTCATGTGACTGCCTCCTACCGAGCTTGAAAAAGGTTGCCATGACAATTCTGCAGCAGTGGTTGAATGTCAGTGGTCAAGGTCAAAGGAGGAGGTTTCACTGAAGAGTCACAGAAACATCTGCTGAACGAGTGGGTTATGCAGGATTATATTTACCTATTTTTTATCTCTTTAAAAAAAAACAAGTGGCAAGTTCATAGCAATTTCCTCTTTGTGTTCATGTTGGGTTTTTTTTTTTTTTTGGTGGGGGGGGGGGGAGTATGTGGGGGGGGGGGTGACCTTTAAACCGTTTTCATCATACATTTTAATTTATTGGCTCTATTTAATAATAAATATCACGGTATTATTAATATATATATATATATATATTTAAGTACATTTTGAAAATAATAATTTGTGTCCATTTAAAGGAGAACTCCGGTGCAAAATGAACCTTTGGTCTAATTACACATTGTTACCTAGTCAACCGTTATCTGAGATTTGTTTTCATGATTATCGAATGTAAATAGTTTTATCTCTAAAAACAGTTTAGCCTATAACGCTAGTATAACGCTAGTATATGGGGCGTAGAGTAATGACAAATAAAAATCGCTTGTTAATACCACTAACAAGGCTCAAAATAGCCCCACACTAACACGGTAGCATAATGAGGGTCCCTACCTTCAAACCGAAGCATTGAGAACTTTGACATTGTCCAGACAGTTTAATAAGAAGATATTTTATACATACAGTCAACTTCACGTATACAAGCAGAATCCATCTTGGAAAAACAGACTCTATCAATCGATCTACGAACCACCGATCCAAATGCGCTGAACTGTGTAGAATCTCATATGGTCCAGCGCATTTGGATCGGTGGTTCGTAGATCGATTGATAGAGTCTGTTTTTCCAAGATGGATTCTGCTTGTATACGTGAAGTTGACTGTATGTATAAAATATCTTCTTATTAAACTGTCTGGACACTGTCAAAGTTCTCAATGCTTCGGTTTGCATGTAGGGACCCTCATTATGCTACCGTGTTAGTGTGGGGCTATTTTGAGCCTTGTTAGTGGTATTAACAAGCGATTTTTATTTGTCATTACTCCATGCCCCATATACTAGCGTTATACTAGCGTTATAGGCTAAACTGTTTTTAGAGATAAAACTATTTACATTCGATAATCATGAAAACAAATCTCAGATAACGGTTGACTAGGTAACAATGTGTAATTAGACCAAAGGTTAATTTTGCACCGGAGTTCTCCTTTAAGGAAAAATACAAATATTTTAATACCTCTTTAATTTTTTTGGATTTTGTTCAATTCTTTGAGTTACACCTCATGTAAAAATAAGCACATGGGGTGGTTCTTTTGTCACATGACAACATGGCTTCCTTCATGTTGATTTGGCAACATTTTTTATGTTCACATATTCCTTGAGTATGGTAAAGTAATGAGTATTGCTTTTATGCATTTACTGTAGCTTTTAAACCATGCGCGCTCTCTGACGTGTAATGTATAGTTTCCCTGAGAACGTTGAGACGTTATTGAAAATTGTGACTGATTCAAGATCCATACAGTTTCTGTGATTTTCTAGGCTTCAGAGAAAGCTATTGGCATCCAAAAGAGAGTGATGTCACTTCAGGTAACAACCTGATCATGGAAATTACCGAACTGTAACAAAAAGAAACATAAATAAAATGTTTTTAAAAAACATAATAAACTATGTCATGTGTATATATCTGTGTGTGTGTGTTAAAGAAGGATCTCATTTGTGATTTTTTTTTTTTCCTTTCCTGTGGGATTGCATGCGATTGAATTGCTCTTTATGTGATGTCCTGCTGTGCAGTTTTTGCAGCCTTCACACGCTATTGTGTGTGTTTGTATGCATATGAGTATTTGTTGTGTGTCTCAGGAGAATATCATTTGTAGATGATTGTAGAAACTCCCCACTGGATGTGATAATGAGCCACTCACCTGAGATGATGCAGAAAGGCTTGGATTTCTCCCTGTGCATCCTTGGCTGTCTCTACACAGGGAGTTGACCCTGTTATGCCTTCCTCAGCTTGAGTGTGTACAGACATTATTAACAGATTATCACTTGGTCAATGGCTCAATTGATTGTGCTCTGAGAATATGTGCTGAAGCCATTTAAAATGTACTTCCCATTTAACATTCATTGTCACTGAAGTGGACTGTCTTTTTTTAGCTGCCCTTTTCACTTTTTAACATTAAGAATACTTTATAACGCACATGTGCACACACATGTTTGACGTAAAAAGCCAAGAAAATGACCTACAAAAGGATTCTTTCTTACCTTCCTTCAGGGTTCAGAATCATTCAAAGCTAGTAAATTGTTGTTGCTCAGAGGTTGCTCTTTCATAGCTCAGATGTAATGGAGTTGTCCGTTATGTTTCTTAGTATTAAATTTGGTCTCCATTTGGCCTTGGAAACATTTGATGAGAAATGTTTAAATTGAAGATAAAATTGTCTAGGAGAAAAATGGAAACGTGCCTATTTCTCATTTGTCATTTCTCTTAAGAGAATTCTCATATTGTTCTATTACAATTCTTTGTCTTTTAAAAGACCAGAACACCACTGCTAACCACTTAGGACCAATAAAAAACGTTATACCTTACAATGAAATGCAGCAATAGAATATATACCATTGACATCACAAACATCCAGCTAACATTAACACCTTTTATTAGACAGTGAGGATCAACAAGAAGGGGGGTGGGAGCTCCAGTATGACTTAGTAGAGATTGTGGTTGCTGATACCGGTGTGGAAATAATGCCGCTAAAGCTTTGGCAAGCTTATAAATAAAAGGCTAATCTTTGCTGTTTATAGGATGTTTTTAATCTTATTATCGCTTCTAACTTACCCTCATGACTCACGTGACTGGAGGGTATCATCTCCTCTTTGACACATAATAATACAGAGAGAAACACCTACAAATGCAATGAGTCACAAAAGATTTCCATACTCATGTGAAGGTGAATAATACAGACAAAGAGAGATTAGCAAGCTAAAATAGGGAATAGAGAATGAAGTTAAAGATTCATAAACAGAGTGGCTGTAGGTGACAATTTTTCTCTTCACAAATAGGATGTATCATTAGAATTATCCCAAAACTGACTCACAATTTAGGAATCCTCAATGATGTTTCCACAATCATGTTTTTTGCTTATAGCATTCAAAGGAAGTTGTTCCAGGCTTTTTTCTAAAGTGGTCTCCTCCTTTCCACTCCCCCGAAGAGTTTATGAAGCGATTTTTGAGTTTCTTTTTCCAAGTTTTTCTTATCTCAGGGTACGTTTACACGACAACGATATGCTTAAAACGGAGAAGTTTATCCGCGCACAGACGACACCATTATCAAAACGATCTCTTCACACGGATCAGCGAAAACGACTAAAAACACTGTATTCTGCTGCCAGGCCATTAAATGGTGATGAAACACTATAGACTGAACACGTAATACCAACCCGATCTCACGGCAATTCGTACGAATTTTACGAGGTGGCTAATTCGTACCAATTCATACGACCTCACTCGTACGAATTTGTAAGTTTTTTGCTAAATCGTACATATTTTACGATTTGCCAAAATCGTATTACGAATGACCTACCCCTGACCCCGCCCCTAAACCCAACCCGTGGGTTTAGACAAATCGTACAAATTCGTACGAGTGAGGTCGTACAAATTCGTACGAATTAGCCACCTTTTAATCACTCGTACAAATTCGTACGAATTGGTCGTGAGATAGCGTTGGTAATACGCATGTGCACGAATTCATCGTCTTCAGAGATAGGTGTTTTTGTTGTTTACATGGAGACCATTTTCAAAAACTTGCATTTTGAAACCCGTTTTCAAAACTTTGCGTTTTCGTTGTGTAAACGAATGGCCAAAACTAATAAAAAGTTTTACGTTTTTAGATGAAAACGGTGTCATGTAAACAGCGCCTCAGCCAAAGACCTTGGCCACTGTTGGGGTCTTGATCATTTCTCTGACAATTGCCTTTCTTATTTAATTATTTGGTATGAAAGCCTCTTAGTTGGCTTAGTGGTGTAGGATTGTACCACGTGTTTGCCATTTTGTTGTAATAGACATTATGTTGTTCTGTGGGAGATTTAAAGCTTTACAGACCTTTTTCTAATTTTCTAGCTTAACAGTTTTTGTTTTTGTTTCTGGAAAGTTTCACAGGGAACTATTTTGTGTTTAGACAGCAGGACAGATCTTATCTGATGTTTTAGTTGTGAGTCACACGAGTCCTCTGTTATTTCAATCGCTAGAAATTAAATACTTCACCCAATTTAGTTGTTTTAGGTGCTACTTCTGTTTATTAATAAACTGAGTGATGTAATTACTAGGAGTTTAGTTTTAGTGTTGCTATGTCAAGATTGTCTGAATAATTAGACTGTGTTGTGGATTTGTCTACTAACCAGTATTCAGTTTTTTTCTGGTTATTCAGTGTTTTCTCAAAAATGTTCAAGCAGTATTACTACTTTGCAATGCTTTCTTGACCTAACATCACAGGTAAAGCCATTATTATGCAATATCCTGGCATTCAGTGTAGCTGTTCGACTACTCAGAAGTGAGTAAAAAGACTTGGATTTTATGTCGATGATTTGACTGACAATGTAGTCAACAACTTGTTTAGTACAGGGCTGTCTAACTAGGTTTTCTGGTGTAAAGCATGCTTCAACAAAGTTTTCCACAAATCACAACAGTGGTATAACAACCCGCTCATAGTCACAAAGAAAAATGTATTGCCAGTTACTATGATTTACCTAGACCTTACTTGTCACTTTTTCAAAATTATCAGTCTGTCTCTCACACTTTAATTAATCCTGTCAAATATATATAAAAAAAGAAACTCCTTAGTGGAATTGTTACATCCATTGCCACCGTGCATTTCTTCAGACATTTAATACAGCAGTCTTTATTTAAGCACCAGTGTTGGATTTCTCTTATGATTAGAACATGAAAAATTCACAAAGTATAAATAATATGAATCCATCACTAGACTAGTATATACACTGTTAGAGGTATTGAGACACAAATCTCAGTATTTCTTTACTAAGAAGCTTTTTCTTGTTTTTAATAGTGTATTTTTGTTTGCTTTTTTTGTCTTTCAGATCTTGGCCATCATTTCTATCCTATTCATTGTGCTCTCAACTATCGCTTTGTCTCTTAACACCCTTCCAGAGCTGCAAGACACAGACGAGTTTGGTCAGACAACTGATAATCCCCAGCTGGCCCATGTGGAGGCTGTGTGCATCGCTTGGTTCACCATGGAATACCTTCTTCGCTTCCTTTCTTCACCAAATAAATGGAAATTCTTTAAAGGTCCTCTTAATGTCATCGACTTGCTGGCCATCCTACCATATTATGTCACCTTATTCCTGACAGAGTCCAATAAGAGCGTGCTGCAATTCCAGAACGTACGGCGGGTGGTGCAAATCTTTAGAATCATGCGGATTTTGCGCATACTCAAATTGGCACGTCATTCCACCGGGTTGCAGTCACTGGGCTTTACACTGCGTCGGAGTTACAATGAGCTGGGCCTACTTATCCTCTTCTTAGCAATGGGGATCATGATATTTTCCAGTCTGGTTTTCTTTGCGGAGAAGGACGAGGATGACACCAAGTTCAAGAGCATCCCTGCCTCCTTCTGGTGGGCCACTATCACCATGACCACTGTGGGATATGGAGACATTTACCCTAAGACACTTCTGGGTAAGATTGTTGGTGGGCTTTGCTGCATTGCAGGAGTTTTAGTCATTGCCCTACCCATTCCTATCATTGTCAACAACTTTTCTGAATTCTACAAGGAACAGAAACGGCAAGAGAAGGCCATCAAGAGACGTGAGGCTCTAGAGCGAGCCAAACGCAATGGCAGCATAGTGTCTATGAATGTTAGAGAGGGGTTTAACCGTGGTGCAGATCTTCTGGATGTGGTGGTCATGGGTGAGAGAGCCCAGGACAACCATCTCTCACCCAGTCGATTGAAATGGTCATCTAAGAGGGCAACTTCAGAGACTAGTTCCAATCGTTCGTTCAACCCAGACCAAGGTTCACCAAGCAAGGCGGGAGCTTCTAGTCCACAGAGGCTTAATGCACAGAAACTAGAAGAGATGTACAACCAGATGGCAAAGACTCAGTCACAGCCCAACCTGAACACCAAAGACAAAATTTTATCTCGAGCAGGCCATAGAAGGAATGAAATTGAGCTTGGAGACTTGCCAGGTCAAGGAGCTGACCCCCTTAATGGGGGTCGTGAAGGGGTTGTAGACATGAAAAGTCTGTCAAGCATTGACAGTTATATCAGCTGTGCAACAGACTTCCAGGAGAACCCACGATTCCCCTACAGTCCGGCAGGGGGTCTGTCACTCCCAGAGAGCTCTCGGTTCTCCCACAGTCCTGGTTCTGGCCTCTCTGGTCGAGTCAGTGCTAATCCAAGCCTGCAGACCACACTGGAGCATGATACCATGCTCACGCCACCTTGTTCTGGTGCTAAACCTCTCAACACCGATGGTTCGAGACAACAAGTTCTGCTTTTAAACTCTCAGAAAATGCATACAGTTAAGGTGAATCCTCGCAATTGTGGCGAGACCAGTCCATCTGGTGGTCCTCTGTCTGACAGCTCTTTTTTTTCTGACCTCTCCATCCTAAGCCCAGAGGTGTCCGTCTACACAACAGCCAGCAGCAGGACTCCACCTAAGACACCAGAGAGGAAGGCACTCACCCCTGCAGTTTTCACTTTCCATGATGCATCCATCAGCAAGTACATCGATGCCGACACAGATGACGAGGAGCACTTGCGTGAGGGTGGCCCATCAGAGCGCCTGCTTGGTGGCCTCAGCTCCAAGCCTCGAATTAGTGGTTACCAGGGGGGCACCAACCACTTGGAAGCTGCCCAAAGGCTGCTAGGTCAGAACTGCATATTTCCACTGGGAAGTAGCCCGAGTGTTGGCCATGAGAACCATGTGGCTTCAGAGAACTCACGGAGGCCCAAAGGGGACAGGGGACATTCCAACGCTTTTGATAAGGGCCTCTGAGGCCTCAGGGTGGTGAGTTGGACTATGCGGAAAGAAAAATAAAAGTGAAGAAAAAAAAGGTCAAGTTCAGTAAATGACTTTAGAGAAAGCGGAGACTAATGTACAATGGAGATTAATTTAACAGGCATCTGACCAGGGGGCCTACCCTGGTGACTTTATGCGGGAGAGTTAACTGGAAAACCGTGGTCATGTTACATCATTAAGGGACAGGATCTTGAAGATGCACCACTGCCTACACCTCTTGCCCTTTTTCCTCTTCTGTAAACAAGCTTGCATTGG
Organism: Phoxinus phoxinus; assembly: GCF_949152265.1. Classification (NCBI taxonomy): domain Eukaryota; kingdom Metazoa; phylum Chordata; class Actinopteri; order Cypriniformes; family Leuciscidae; genus Phoxinus; species Phoxinus phoxinus. Next base: position 7,160,875 of record NC_136886.1, read on the forward strand.
CGCATCGCAGGGGTAAGATAAAGGCAGAGAGGATCTGGCCTACGGTTGTTTGTGAAAAGAACAGGATTTATGCTAAAGCTTAATTAGCTTGAGGCTGAAAACTTACCAGACATTTAAGCCCAGGTGTGTATGGTAAATCAAGGAGGACAGTCCGTCACTGCCCAACGTCAGCTAGCCACTGTCCACAGCCCACCTTAAAAATTAGCATTAGAGACATGTTATACCCTGTTTACTAGTGCACCCCTCCCCTATCCCCTAATAAACTGGCCTTACTTAACTGCAGTTATGGGTCTGCATACAGTATGAGTGTTTTGTGTGCAAGCGTATTTGATATAGGGAGGGCTGATGGTATGATAATGTGCACGTATATAACAACCAACATTCCTTCACAAGCGCACTCTTCAAAATATATTCACATGCTGTGTGATTCTACTTGATTTATTTATTTTTATATAGACATGAAGATTATCTGTAGAAATCTATCACACATATTTATTGTCATATTCATCAGTATGAGAAGAAATCGTCAATTGTTTCATTGGAAGAGACCAAAATCTGTTAAAATGTACCTCCCCTCATGTACCTACTTGTGTGTCATCTTTTTTTTTAGTATGGCAAAGCTTAAGGGGGATAGTTGATAACTGAAATTTTTCATTCTGGCGAGGATTTAATTATTTTGTGTAACACAAAAGAATAATTTTTGGGGGCCTTTGGGCAGCCATTGTGGCCACAGTTGAAAGAAATGCATACAGGTTTGGAACAATATGAGGGTGAGTATATGATGACAGTAAATGAGTAAATTATCTTTTTAAGAAGTTACCGAAGATACACTTGTGCTTACATGTGTAAGGTTTTATTACAAAAGCCCATTTTTATGATTTCATATTACAACTACATAGCACATGCACATTGGCAGCCCAAACAGAAGCAACATTGAGAACGAATGGACAACACATACCTCGCCCTGTTATTAACAGATATTGGTAAGCGATGGAAAGCTAGAATAAAACTGACAAAGAAAATACAGAAAAACTTCAGGTCAATTCAAGATTTCAGTTACCAATCTCATAGCAGTGGACACTGTTCAAACACAAATATTTCTGAATATAAGAATAAATATATATTTCTAAAGTATTTTCTAGATGATCATATGAAATGAGGGAGATGGTCTCATACATTTGCATTGCCAGGGAGTGTTTATTTTACAATATTTGATTCAATAAAAGGTTTTATGGGACCTTTTGTGTCCTCAGGCTCAACATACGCAATGTGACCAAGATGACCACCACTTAATCCCAAACATTTATCTTTTGATAGCGAGCTCTGTAATAAAGTATATAATGCATGGCAATGTTTATCTCCAAATTTGATACAATCCCTTTACACTGCACAAACTTAATATCCTTGAAAGATTATATTCTTATCACCATCGCAGCCATCCTCACCAATTTGTAACCACATAGCCCAGCATGTATTCACAGGTATGTAGACGATGTCCTGAAGACGACTATATCCAGTTTCCATGGTGACCACAAGCCCTCCCTTCTAGCGCTCATATTGAATTTGAAAACTGGGATAGAGAGGGCTAAATTAGACACAAAAAAAACATACTCAATTGCTTCTGTACCATTATTAAAAGTCACATTGTCAGAATGTACTTGTCTCTTAAAATATGTGCGTGTTATCTGGGGACTGCAATGATGGGGGGAAACTCGGCCTCTACAGAGACTTGTGTGTATGCTTCCATCCCTGTCTCAACGATTTTAGCTGAGTTGAAGTGAGGTGTGAACGGAATACCAATTTTCTGCGGGAGGAGGGTGTGTATGGGAGGAGAGAAAAAACTGCAAGTGAGAGGGATCTTCCCTCTCTGCTCTATACAGAATAATTTATGAATGCAACGATGTGTACTGCTTTCTGTAATGGTGTGGAGAGGAAGCTGCTTTCTGACTGCTAAGGTCCCTTGCTCCACTTGTGGTCTTTTATGTGGATATTATATAATATCCATAATCTGTCGGGTGTGTGATCCACATTCAATACCCTATTCATTCAGTAGATTCAAACAGAGAGAACATTATCACTAAAATGTGACCTTACTGAAGCCATTCAAAACTCTCTTTGCTGTGTATCTGTGTTAGGCTGTGCCCTGAGGTCAATGTCAACCCTGGTTTTTTGAATGATCCATGGGTCAATCTCACAAAGAAATGCCTGGAATATTTGATAAAGTGTATTTTCTAGATAATTTGTGTATTTTCTTTAAAATAATATCATGCGTTTTCCCCCAATATATATATATATAGTTTAATTTGTCACGCAAAAAAATTCACACAATCTTACTGGCTCCTGAAATAGGTTTAATTTGTTGTTGTTTTTTTGTTTGTTTTTTAATTGATTTTCTGTTGAAATACAACCCAGACATGTTCCTGGCAGGTTTTGTGAGATTCACCACCATATAGTCCATGTTAATTGCTTAATCAGAGATGTCAGAGATTAGCATATGTTGTTTTATTGCTGATGTATGTTCTGCAGATGTCATTCTGTAACGTCCCACGGGGAACACTTGCAGTGCGGTGTGCTTAGAGCATTAACGAAGATTAGAGCGAATTATTTATGGGTGATTATTTTGGGGGATATTTTTTGACTCCAGTCTAAAAACAGTGATGACAATCAGTAATTTGAGTACAATGTCAGTGTCTTATTGGATGGTTTGATGGCATTAAAGGTGTTTTGTCTAGAATACCCACCCACACGACAGTGCAGGTTGCAATTCATCGTGGTACATTTATTAAATCCTTTAAATTAAGTGGTATTTAAATTTGCTCAGAAAGGTGTCAAACTGTGACTCCCTAGTGATGCTTCCAGTGTCAACATGGACGCTGTTTGAAAATAAAATGTTTTATGTTTATGTTAGATTCACAGTTACATGCATAACAGGCACTTTGACTTTTAATTCAGTTTATTTATGAGGTTTTTTATGATTTGTGTATTTCATTCAAACCAGAAAGCACAAATAAGCACCATCTTTCGTTTATTTCGTTTATTCGATTTTTTGTTGTTTTCTTATGAAATTGTACAATAACAGTGGTAACTAGTAGTATGAAATTTAGGAAGCATTTCATGATGAAAATAAATTACTGTAAGCATCCATATAGCATTTCCAGGGAACTTAAAAAAAGAGAGCACTGTTTACAATCCCTCCCTTCCCCCGAAATCTTCTACAATGTTGTTTGTAGGTCTAAAGGCTGTTTGTTTTGTAATCTTTCTACCTGTTGACTTTCTATGCCGTTGTTTCTGTACGTGTGTTATGTTGTTTAATGCATGTCGTACCTCTGAAGCTGTAACTTGTTCTGTATGTGACGAAAAGCCAATTCCTTGTCTTATATATAGGAAAAAGAGCCAAAAATGTGTCAAAATGTCCTGAAATCTTTAGATTTCTTTGCAGTATGAAGAAGAGGTATCCCCCTCCCCCCTTGGTTGGCTGGAAATCAAATAAATGATACAGATTATTAATTTTACCTATTATTCTGTGTTGTCATTAGAGTTTATACACATGATTTCAAATGGTGTTAGCCCCAAAGGCCCCAAAAAGCATTTGGAAACTTATCTTGCACTTACTTTTTAATTCATGCATTGGATAATTACTTCTTAAACGCATTACTTAATCCGGGCGCAAGCATTAGTAAGGAGTCTTTTATGAGGAAATGTGAATTATCCGAGACTAATATTGAATCTGCTCTTGATAACGTACTGTAATCCGCTGTATCATTAGGCTTACAAGCCGGTCTCTGCACATTCTATCGTCACTTCTTTGAAATTGCATGACCCGGTTAAAGTGTGCGAGTCAGATAAAGAGAAAACTGTGTACAGTGGGACAGGAACAGGAGTCTCGTCGGCGGACTCGTCTCCACACCCCTCTGCACTGAGAATTCCCCACGGCCTGCCACTGCAGAGACAGCCTCCTGAGAGGGAGAGAGGGAGAGTGTGATGGAAAGAGATGATGGAGGAAGACAGATAGAGTGATGGCTGATGATGTCCTTGAGCTAGGTTAAGAGTTTCAACCCCACCTAAAGGATGATGCTTGCGTTTTATGTGTTGGTTGGTTATAAATACTATATAAAAACAGTATCCCTTCACCATTAGGGTTTTAAATGTAGACTAGATTAAACAGGCAATTGCTCTATTTTTATTAAAAAAACATAACACGGCTCTAGAGTGCTCCAAATGAGTTCACACGCCTGTCTTGAGGGCCTTAAACCAGTACAAGATGTTTTATACACAAGCACTTACATATTTAACGGTGTCTCATGGTTCCCTCTAGTGGCCAAGATCGAATCAAGACCATATGAAATTATTTTTAGCTGTTGTTGTTGTTGTTATGGATCACATAATGATTTACAGCTCGATTTACAGTTAGAACTTTACAGCTCAAGTAATAAATGTACAGCTTTTTTTTTTTATTCAGCATTGATGCATTAAATGGATCAAAAGTGACAGTAAAGACTTTTATGATGTTACAAAAGATTATTAAAATAGAAAACAGCTATTTTAAATTGTAATAATATTTCACAATATTACTGTATTACAGTAGTTTTGATTTAAAAAAATGCAGCTTTGGTGAGCATAAGAGACTTCTTTCAAAAACGTCGTAAAAATCTTATCGAACTCAACATTTTTAACGATAGTGTTTATTCATTCTTCCATTCATAATAGTGTGTTCTTTGAGTATTATGGTTGTCTAAATCCTACATTTGCAGTGGGAGTTTGCTTCTGGCAATTCCTGTGGGCGTTTGTTTTTCTTCTCACTCTATGAGAAGATTAACTTGATCACATTAGTCTCGTGGCTATACTTTTGAAATAATGTGTACATTAAAAATCCTACAATGCATTTATTTCATACTAAGTATACTACAAACCCATTAACATATTTCTGACATCGCTTGAGACTTACTGATATAAATATTATAATTTTATAAACTCAATATAATTTTGAGTACTTCTTTATTGCACAACGCACATCCTACAAAATGTATTTCAAATACATTTTGGTATATTTATTTTTCACTAAGGTACTGTTTGTTATAGGCCTGGTTTCACAAACAGGGCTTAGATTAAGCCAGGCTTAGATTAAGCCAGGCTTAGATTAAGCCAGGATTAGGCCTTAGTTCAATTAGGAAATTTAAGTAGCTTTTATAAACATGCCTTTACTGAAAACCAAATTACTGGTGTGTATCTTGGACAAAACAATGCCACTGACATATTTTAAGATATGTCAGTGCAAGTTGCTTTCAGTTAAAACAGCTGAAACATTTTAGTCTGGGACAAGGCTCAAGGCTCAATCCTTGTCTGTGAAACCAGGGGATAGATTGTCTATATTATTGTTCCTAAGTTGTATTGAGCCTGGAATTAAAATATATATACCCAGGTCTTTCTCCTCTTACCTGTCCTGTCCCATGTTCTCCCCGTCCCCGGAGCAGTAGCGTTGACCCTGGGCCAATGCTGGTGGCTGGCACTCCACACACACCTGATGCCCCTCCTGCAGGTACCGCATCCAACGTGTGTGAGGACTGAAGCTGCGTTGACAACTCGCCGACAGGGACGCCAGTTCAAACTCCACACAGTAACTGAGGCGTGCACATACAGACACACAGAAATGACATATACACACTACCGTTCAAAAGGGGGTCAGTACGATTTTTATTAATTTTTTTTATTGAAAGGATGCAATAAATCAGCATTTTATAATCATTTCTGAAGGATCATCATGTGACACTGAAGATTAGAGTAGTGGCTACTGAAAATTCAGCTTTGACATCAAAAGAATAAATAAAAAATATTCGGATACACTTTATTTTAAGGTGAAGCAGTAACATTGTACTTACTCAAATAAATACTGCGTAAGATTAAACATGTACTTACTATAGAGTTACGATTAGGGTTTGGTTTAGGGTTAGTTACTTGTAATTATGCATAATTTATTGTTATTAAAATAGTAAGTACATGAAGTAACTACATCACTAAAATAGTCTTACCATATATTCAAATAGAAACATAAATTGTAATGATATTTCACAACATTACTGTTTTGAATTGTATTTTTGATCAAATACATGCAGCCTTGGTGAGCACAAGAGACTTCATTCAAAAACATTAAAGTCTTACCATTCACATAACTTTTAAACATTACTGTACTTATCAAAGACAACTGTTGCTACAATGGTACATGTCATTATAAACAAATAAATATTGTATTGTCAGGGTATGTGTACTAGTTTTAGTGGTGGTTTGTGAGATCTACGATATGTACCATGGTACATTTAAAAAAAATATATATATATATATACCACCATGCAACTTCTTGTTACAATTTAGTGTTGAACTGTCAGATCTTACCTTGTGATATTGTTGTCAAAAATCTCCCTCTTTTTCCGTGCATTTCCATAGCCACCCGTGGTGATGAGAGCTGGGACTGTAAAATAAGGAGACAAAGGAGTAGGCCAAAGATTATGAATGAGAGATTTTAATGCATATTTGCCCTCATACTTCACCTGCAGTCTCATAAGAAGCTACAAGTCATTTTCAAAAGCACATTCATGTACTATACGGTTGTTCAGAGTAAAAGGTGGCATTTAGATAGAGCATATGAACTGAGGATGATGATTACACTCAGAAACAGGCAATGTACTGATAATGTAATTATATGAGATAAATGGGATGTAATGCGTACCATGGAGTCCATCCAAAAATAACAATTCAATGGAAAAATAATGGCTGTATAAATCATTACTACCAGTTGCTTTTATTATGGATCTAATGGGTTGACCTCAAACCTACGATATTATCCACTGTTGATTATTAAATTTGACATTTGTGTTGAAGGATGGCAAAGGATATTTCACAGAGCTATAGATGACCATACCCAGTGACTGCAGGCAGGGACCATGTTGATCATGGTACTCTGCGCAGCCTGCGGTCTGATGGAGAGCGGGACAGGGTGCGCCTCCATTACGAGCTTCCTGAATCACCTGCCTCCGCCTGCTGCGAAGTGTGGGTTTACACGGCTCCAGACAGCCAGACCACACGCTCCATTCACTCACCACGCAGGACACGGCTAAAACACACACATAGTGGATGTGTCAGATTCTCACCTGACAAAATTCTTAGAAAGTTTTGCTAGCGTTCCCATTAAGTAATGAAATATTTCATAACATCCAGTAAAAAAAAAAACTTTTATTGGTTATGCAAATGTTAAGGGAGTATATACGAATGTATAATTTTGTAAACATTACGGGAACGTTACTTTTGAATCATCTACTAATGCTCTGAAACAGTAGTAACATTAAAATAAGATTAGATTAGATGCCAACCAACGTTTCATGAATGATGCATTGTGTGCTAACATTTTGAGAACATTTTAAAGACCAGATAACTTTGAACAAACGTTCTATTAATGTTACTGGAAGAACGTTTCTTCATAACTTTGAGAGAAACTTGCCAGAACGTTAGGGACGTTCGCATCCCAAATAAAAGTTTGTGTTTACATAATATATGTGTGTGTACTGTGTATAATTAAATACATAAATAATTAAATACACACATATGCATGTATATATTAAAGAAAAAATTGTTTTTTATTGATAAAATATTTGTATTTTCTGTACAGACACAGAAATATATTAAAGGGGTCATATCATACATTTTATTTTATTTACTCAAAACCACTTGTAATATGAGTTGTGTGTTGTTGTTTTTTGCACACATTTCTTTTGTAATCCTAACTAAAAATAAAAGTTCTAAGAACGTTTTGCTAATGTTCCCATTAAGTTGTGAAAATGTAATTTCTGAATGTTCTCCGAATGCTCAAAATGTGGTATAAACATTGTTTTTGTGATAAAGTTTTAAGAACATTATTAAAGACCATGCGTATAACTTACAACAAATGTTCTATTAATGTTACTGGAAGACATTTTGTTAAAAAATTTAGGAGAACTTTGCTTGAACATTAGCCAAAGTTCTGATAACGTTCCCTGTTGTCTAGGATGACCGTTTTCCACCCTCACTCTAATACTTAAAACTAAGCCGGCTGTTGTCGTTGCCGTGCCTTTAAGGCTTCTTTGCATGTGAAATGAGGTTTACTCTCTCCAGTGTAGTTTTTAACTGAGCCATCACACGTTACAATGTGACAGGATCACAAAACAATCTGCACTAAAAGATGTTTGAAAACTTTTTCCAATCCTCCAGTGTTTTAGTTACAGCACATCCCTGATGCATTCATCTAAATTATTCATATAAAAACATCCACTTTATTTTGCAATGGAAAAGTAAGCTATTTTCTGTAAATGTGTGAGACTTCCGATTCATTAGCCACTATAGGTAAATAACTACACTGTAAAAAATAATATTGTTGGTTTAACTTAAAAAAGTAAGTAACCTGTTTCCTTAAATTTGTTCATTGAAATTAATTTACATAAATTAAGTTGATTTGACAAAAGAAAAAGTATTGTGATAAATCATGAAAATATTTTTTTTACAGTGTATAAAAATAACAAAGTGCAGTAAATGGTAAATCTATTATAAAAAATAAATCTGCAAAAAAGTAAATCTGAATTATCAAGCAGCATAACGAACATATATTGTACACAATATTTTATTTTCACATACAATTTTAAATCTTGATGTTAAAATTGTTCAAGAAGCTGTGGATAAAATCTGGCCTCACAGACATGGCCTATAGCAGCCTGAATCTGTTTTATAATTTTAATACATAGCATCTGAAAAATATGAAATTAGAAACCTGGACAAGCAAGGTCATAGTCGTGACAACAGTCCAATGTCGTCTTGCATGCCTGGTCGCAGTAACATTCCCCATAGGAGCGATCTTTCCTCCAGTCTTCAGTAATACATGACTGGTTTTGTCCAAAGCAACACAGTCCCGTATCCTGACAACCTCCTTCGCTCTGGGACACCAGTGTTACCAGCAGAGCGAGGTAGAAAAGCATCCATGAGCGTCTGGAGCTGCACGCTGACATGATAATGAGCAGCCTGAATATGTTGCTCCCCTCATCTGAGGAACTCATGCATGTAATTGACTTCTATCATGTGACATTTACCCAGCCTGTTTTAGGTAATATTTCGCTCAGTCAGAGGTTTTGGTTTTCTCTTTTTTGCATCATGGCACTTAAGGCGAGTTAAACTCATTACATCGAGTACACTCATGTCTTCACAAATTGCAGCAAAATTAAAGGATTAGTTAATCTAAGACTGACTTTCTTCTGATTTTGAAGAATGCATACTGATGATCTTTTATGCAGTTACATTTCAAATTTTAAAAATAATGGCCTGTAACGGATGACCTAAAACAGTTTGCATTTAGCCAATACAATTGTTCTATATACAGTAGTTGGTTTTGATTTTGTGTTTGAGGACTCTCTTCAATGTTTCCTTAGCTGGCCAGTATTGCCCATTGATGCTGAAACACGTGAAAAGGGAGGATTAAATTAATTCCTGTAGCTAGAGGCTATTCATGCAGAAAGAACAATACCATAGGCACTGCTGTAATGTAGGGCCTCAAATATACACATTCCCATGACTCATATGCAAAGAGAGAGAAAGAGGGACTTAAAAGTTATGTGAGGTAAATGGGCACATGCAAGTGCATATGACGTGTGTGTAAAAATAAAGGGAGCTTTGATATTGTGAAACTTTTCCATGCATACACACAATGAGTTTATAGAGTTCCACTGGGCTTCTTTTTTTTTCTTTTTTTGTCTCAAGTTTAATTAATTTATAGTCTAGGTCCTTGTACTTTAATTGTGCTTCATTTAGAGTAAAAACAGTTCAATTATCCTTACACTCAAAAATGCTGTTATCTTAAAATTAGTTTTGACCATTTTTGGGTAAAGCTACTTTTAAAAGTAAAACAATATTGCATTACTCCAAAAAAAGTAACTAATTGCGAGAATTAGTTACTTTTTGTGGAATGTAATGTTACTTTTACGTTACTTTGTCTTACTTGAGTTGGGCTTGCTTGTTTTGTTGTATAATTTTGGCAAATGTAAAGCCCTGTAGTAGTCTACAGGGCTTTAACCTTTGTAGAGGAAAAGTTGAAACAGAGAAACACTTTTCAGGTTCACTTTCAAATTATGTCCACTTTATGACAAAATTCAAACGATAAATACCGTTTTGTCGATCTTTGATGTGGCGCGAGAGATCACTGTAGCGCCTCAGTTCAAGATAAACGGAGCGGGAGTGAACGCGATCTTACTCTTTACGTTAGAACGAAATAAACATAAATGAATATCAGAAAATATGGTGAATACAGTCCAGCTTAGCGAAATCCGTATCATGTCTCTCATGTAATCGCTCAATCAGTGTTTCAACCAAAAAAACAGCTTGTAAAATTATCATGTAGGCCTATCTCAGAAAAGCCATTTGTTTACCATTAACTTGACTAGAGCGCACTAGCAACCAAGTGGACAGTGGTGAGAATTACAGTTACAAGTTGCAATCAGATCACCCCCTCCAATATCTCTGTCAAAATGACAGACGGCTTTCAGATTTTTCCGTCACTGCTAAAAATAATTTCTCTCAACATTGGGGAGAGAGGTCAGTCAATAAATGGAACAACAAAGTAACTTGTGTTACTTATTTGAAAAAGTAGTAGGCCTATTTGGTTTTAAATTTAAAAGTAATGCGTTACTTTATAGTTACCATACTTGAAAAAGTAATCTGATTTCGTGTGTATAAAGTAGCCTATGTTAATGTGATTTAACCATGCAAAATATCATTAAAATAAATACTAATTTGACATTTGTTTCATTAGTTTGAAAAGTGAGGTTAAGTTGATTTAAAGCTATGCCTGCTGGAGACCTTTGATCCATCCAGGGTGACTACAGTGCTTTGTCCATATAACTAAACAAGACTAACACTGTTCAAAACAAGAATTGCATTGCCTTACAAATGCATTACCAACACAGATTAATGCTACATGCACACATAATCTCCTTACCGCACAAACACTTCCATAGTCCCATATGATTCCACTCTGAAAGAAGAGTTGGTTACTAAAATGAATTTTTGTCCAGTCACAAAAAGCTATGGCTAAAATATCAGTTGTGGTTTTCAAATGTCAAAAGTGGATTGTTTTTGTGGTTCAGGGAACTCAATGATGCTCCATTATGTTTTAGTGTGGCTTTTTCAGCATAAATAATATCACATTATCAACAATAATATTGTGGCACTGCTGGTTACCTACCCAGCATGCTATGCAGCTAAGGTCAAATCAGAGTGAGTTTGATTTGATTAGTTAGGACTATAAATATGTGTGAAAGTGGCTATTCATAGTGTTTAAAGGTTTATGTTTTGATGTAATATTGCAACCAATGCTGAGATGTATTCAAGCTAGCCATTGCTAAACTTGCATTAGATGATTGCTATAGAGTTAAAAGCGGAACAGCGCCACTCTTCTGCTTCTGCACTCTTCAGAATCAAATTATTTAAATTTTATATAACTGTATACAATGGTTGTGTACACAAATTCTGTACAGTATTTACAGTCCCTGGTGAATTCTACGGATGAAAATCCAAGAACCGCATTTTTAGACCGTTTTCTAAGGCTGCACAATGTATTAAAACATTTTTAAAAGCATACTATATCATAGTGCTATTGTGAATTCACAAAGGCATAAGTTCTGTACGTTTAATGCGCTTTACATGCAGGTTACATTCCGTGCGTCTCAGAGCGGCTCCATTCACAGTAAATGTCTCAAACTCCATCTCTGCATATGATGTGTGATGCTGCAGCTATTTTTTATAATACATAATGTATAGCTATATAAAATGATTGTTTATATGTATAGTATGTATTGTAACAATGTTCTATTAATTATGATTACTTGCTTTTGGTTCTTTATTTGAAACAAATATGATTGCCTCATTATATGTAGGCTATTTTAAAGGCTTAGGTATTTGTTTTGGTATAATTTTATATATATAAAAAAAAAGATTACTTGAATAATCTTCAAAATAATCAGCCGATTACTCGATTACCGAAATACTCAGTGACAGCCATTCGAGGTGAATGATATTTTGCAAGCGACGGCAACGTTTCTCAGAGGAACACAGTATAGGCTACTTTTGCGAGCATTGCATCTTTTCCATCACCGTGTTCCCTTAGGGCACCGTCCTTTCTTGAAGTAAGCCTTTTCCCACAGCAAAAGCTGTTTAATTAGTGGCTTGAGGTATTTTCCCCTAATCCTGAGCACGGCAGTATTTAAACAGCCTCTGAGGGAAAGGCATGGCTAGTCCAATAACAAGCTTGGCTGTCTCACTCATTCCCTCAAACAATCACACACATCTACCTGGGCACCATGATCTTCCTAATGGATTTACAGATGATGATGTTGGACATAGTGTACTTCATCCTGCGCTCTTGTCTGCGCATCGTGCTGAGACCACGTACGAAGCCCATAGACGGCGAGCTGGTGTTAATAACCGGCTCTGGAGGAGCACTGGGCCGCCTGTTCGCCCTGGAGTTCTCGAAACACGGCGCAGAAGTGGTGCTGTGGGACATCAACGGAGACGCTAATGAGGAGACAGCCAAGATGGTGAGGGCGCAAGGGGGCCAGGCACACGCGTACACGGTGGATGTGACAAACCGAGAAGAAGTGTACCGCACTGCCGACCAGGTACGGAAGGATGTGGGAAGGGATGTGACCTACTTGGTGAACAATGCCGGGGTGGTGGCCGGTGAGAGACTCCTGGACTGCCCAGATACATTGGTGGAGAGGACACTGAAAGTGAACTGCCACGCCCTCTTCTGGGTAAGATTGTAAGTTTGAAGTAAAATATAAAAAATGGTACCCTCAAAGTTCAAACAAAATAATGGTCTCAAACTATTTATTTAGCCGTTTTTGCAATGATCTTCATAGTCCCAAGGTGTGTGTGTGTGTGTGTGTGTTTATGACCTTTAAATTCCCCTTTTTTGGCCTTTTAAATTGCTTTAAATTATATATATGCTACAGTCAGTAGTCCAATGATATAACTATTTTTGGGGGATAAATCCCTTTCCTGGTCAAAATTACTGGAACACAACCTGAGGGTGACCAAAATATGTTTATCTTCATTTTAAAAAAAGTATGTAGGCTACTTTCAAATATTTTTTATATGAATTTTCAATAATAATAATGTAGGCCTATAATTTTCCTGTAACAGTAGAACACGGCTCTACACTAAGGTCAAGGTTTCAACTCCCAGAGAATGCATGAACTTATGGATAGCCTACCTCGTCTTGAATTCACCGTTAGTCTCTTTGGATTTGCTTAAATGTTAATGTAATGAGTGACAAAAAAAAAAACTCTATAGACTTTAAAGAAATAAAGATGCATACCATAAAATAAATCAAAGACTCAACATTAATGAATCTTCTAAGCTGAGAATGATGAGAATTATAGTACAATGCCATGTGAACACCTTGTACAATACTGAATTACATTCCGCATGCATGCCAAAGTTTGACAAATATAATAAATGGATTAGAAGTAAATAAAGCTGCTTTGCCTTTGTATTACTTGATATGCATAGAATGCGTGATGTGGGAATTACCTAATTTTATCCCTTTAGCCTTATTTACAGCCCTTCTCTGATTAAACATATTCTTCCCAAGTGAAAGTCTCACTCTGATCCTCTTAATGCAAATACGAAGTGGATTAATGCTTACATTGAGCAATCTTTTAGAAGCCTACACATTAGCATTGAGCTGACGTGTGCACTGGAAGAGATCGTAACAACCAGAGATGGTGATGCTATGGTTCTTTGCATTTAGATCTATTCAATAGGCAGACACACTACTCCAAGGCAGCTTAGAGTACATTTTATAGTTAATGTTAGTGTTCGTTGTGCAGCCAACTTGAGCATTTGTTAGGATAAAACTTCCATTCTTGCACCATGCGCTACCATTTAAACTAATGATCACCTTTTTCAAGTACAAATAATACCATGGTACTACTATAGTACATTTATAAACATCCTTGGTGTTATTTGTTAGTGCCTTGAAAATGGTAGTGAGTTTGGTCTGTGTAAGATCATAGCTAATATATTTATTAAATGAAAACTTCAGTCTTTATTTATCATCATCCATGTTGTTATTTTTTTTTGTGGGAAAATCACACTTTTTTGAAGAATCTTCAAGTAGCTATTCATAATAATCATGGCTCTCAAAATCCAAAACCAAATACCCTTTGCCAAAGCTCTTAAATCTCATTCTCATTCATATGCTTTTGATTTTGATGTAACTGAATAAAATCTTAATTCTAACCTAACTAAATGAGATTTCAGAAGTTTGCCCGTGGGGAGGATTATCAGTGAATAACAACATAAATTTCAATCTCTTCCTCACACAAAGCTATCGTATGTCTTCAGAAGACGTAGAATAAAGCGAACGGGTAATGTGGACTACTTTAATTGTGCTGTTATGGTGTCTTTCTTTTATGATGTTTTCATTGAGCTGCATGAACATTTTTATAGAATTCTCAGTTTGTGTTCGACAGAAAAACAAACAGCATACGAATTTAGAACGACAGTGCCCCTATTATGCTTTTTCAGATATAATATAATGTCTACTTTGACTCGCCCTCAAACACTTTAGTTGAAGCTGAGGCCTGGAAGAGTTAGGTTTGTGTTGTAGGCATGTCGAGAAGGTGCAGTTTTCTGCGCTATGAAAGCAAATTCACTTTGCATGCACTTTCAAATGAAAAGGACTTTGGTTAAACTGATATGGTATAACCAACACCATCATTACTGTACGTATCACTGTGTATTAGGAGCTGAGCAAGCCTCCGGAGTGGAAATTCAGATATGGTAATGGACGTTTAGTTTCGACATGCGCTGTAAGCGGTAGACCAATCAACAGACTGGGCCGTTTGACCAATCAGAACAGAGTAGGCTCTCGGAAATTAGGGTTTTAGAGAGACTGAATCGTGTTTCAGACACTGTGAGAAAAGGGGTGATGTTGAAATGTGTATTATGAGAAAATAAAAGTTTTTTTGGCCTTGGATGCATATTGTAGGAGACCTCCAAAACAAAATACCTTTAAAATAGCATGGTGAACTATGCCTTTAAGGGTATATAAATATCAAACTGCTTTATTTTGTTTGTCTGCATGCAGACTGTCAAGGCGTTCCTCCCTCAGATGAAGGCCAATAATCATGGCCACATCATCACTGTAGCCAGTGTCCTTGGACTCTTCAGCACAGCCTGCGTAGAGGTGAGAACTGAGAAGGGCTCATTTTTCATAGTATTCAAAACCCACCTTCAAAATGTTTCATCTATTCCTAATTTTCATGTCATACGTATGTATTATAGGATTATTGTGCCAGTAAGTTTGCTGCGGTGGGGTTTCATGAGTCTCTGGCCCATGAACTGCTGACGGAAGAGGACGTGGATGGAGTGAAGACCACTCTTGTGTGCCCTTATGTTGTGGACACTGGCATGTTTGATGGCTGCAGGATTAGGTCAGTGTATATACACTACTGTTCAAAATTTAAATTTGTTCTCTTATGCTCAAGAAGGCTGCCTTTATTTGATAAAAAATACAATAAAAAATAATAATTTTTAAATAAGTTTTCTATTTGAATATTTTAAAAATGTAATATATTTCTATGATACAAAGCTGAATTTTCAGCATCATTACTCTTCAGTGTCACATGATCCTTCAGAAATCAAGTACACTGCACTTAAGGTCTACACTGCACGTGTAAATCACAGTAAATGGCCCTTCATCGTACTCTTAACTGTCGCCGTTTCTCTCCCCCTACAGGGAAGAGGTTGAACTGATCCTGCCTCCACTGGAGCCCTTGTACTGCGTACAGCAGGCTATGAATGCCATTCTCATAGACCAGCCGCTAGTGTGCATCCCCAGACTAACCTACCTGCCCTTCCTGGCCAGAGCGTGAGTACAGACCAACATCAGCATGCTTGAAGTCTTATTTCTATTCACATCTGCATCACACTAAATAATGCTGCCTCCTTTATGACACCATACATATATTCTTGCTGTTAAAAGAGCAAACCTTGATGCCCTACACATCAGCATTTGACTTGAATGACATCTTTTCTTTGCAGCCTGTTTCCATGGGAATCCAATGTGGCGACATATCGCTTTATGGGTTCAGACCAGTGCATGTACCCGTTCATTGAGTCCATGAGGAAGAAAAGAGCAGCCAACGGCCCAATAAAGGCTGCTTAAACATCTGGAACACTACCAATTTGACGGGTCTTTTTTGAACAGCTGCAGCAAATAATGTGTGGAATATTCTTTGAATTCGTTTATATTATTATGGATGTGTGGGTATGTCACTGTTTGAAGTGAAATGGGTTTCTTCTGGTTATCCAGGCCCAATTTAGCTGTGTTGTTTTTTCAGGCTGGCTAATATCATGGGTGAGCCGTTCAACAACCACTGATATGGTTCACGTCTGAAATGTGTTTTTATGTAACTGGACTGGGCAGCGCAAGTCATTGGGCATAATACCGATTTAAATAAGAGTGTACAAGTGTTTTTTTCCCCTGTGGCTTCCAATTATATTAAAAACGATTGCTTGTTGTACTTGTTCATAAAAACATAAAATCAACCACAAGTTCCACATATGGTTGTATTATTATTGTTTTCTCTCTCTTTTCTTTAGTTTTTAGCACTAATAACATCTGGCAAAGGGACTACTAACGAAAACTAGACTTTGGGCCAATTTGGGTACATTTACATTCAGGAATGTTGTCTAATGTACATTGTCCCTTTTTTAAATAAAAAAAATATTATTTTCACACTCTCAATGTTTGGGGTAACTCGTTAAAAGTAACGCGAGTTCCGTAATCAGATAACTTTTTTCCAAATATGAAATGCGTATACATTTTTCAATCTTATCTTTAAAATAATGTAACGTGTTACTTTTTTGAAAAAGGAACTTGTTTTTCCATTTATTGACTGACACCTCTCCTGTCCCCATGTTGAGAGTAAGTGCAGAGGTGTTGTGTGGGCTGCTGGCCTTCACTGATTCAATTCAACTATACTAATAAGCAAAAATGCCTTTAGTTAAGCATCACATTTTGTTTTGTTTTTTATTGCTCAAGTGTTGAACTTCCTTCTGTGTCCTATTTTTCTGCAATCCAGAATGGCAGCACAGCTGAAAGGTTTGAGTTGCGCCCTCTACAGTACAGGCGTGAATTTCCATTGCCTTCAGCCTGAGGTTTTTTTCATTTCACTTTGTGTTAAAGGGCCTTTACATTTGCCAAAAATAGAAAGTTTTTTTTGTTAATAAAAATAAAGTAACGTAACACATTACTTTCCATTAAAAAGTAACCAAGTAATGCAATTCGTTTTTTAGGAAGTAACAAAATTGTACTTTTAAAAGTAACTTTCCCCAACACTGCTCACTCTTGGCCCCATTTATATAGAATGCCCACACATTTTTACATCACTTTCACCAGTAATTTGTGATTTTTCTAAGTTTTGAGAACAGAAATTGTACTCAAAGTAAAATTAATAGATTCCTAATATAAAAATAGCTTTTATAGTTATTCTTCAGATACATTTTTTAGGCCTTTAAAATCTGATATGAAAAAAACCCCTGATTTTTACAGGTATTCCATGACCATGATATCCCCAATTGTAGCATTTACAGAACACACACAGTTTTTTTGTGCAAGAGGCACATCATTTTTACTCATATTCCATGAGGAAAACAGGATGCAACTGGCAGAGAGTGGGTGGGGTCAACACTGATAGGAGAATGCATCAGTTTAACTGACATGACTGAACAATATCGTGCTTTATACATACATACACACTCACTCACTCACTCACTCGCACAACAAAAAACACCACCACACGCTCTACACTGAAGTCACAAAAACATTTCCCCAGACCTACATGAAAATGAAGATGATTTTTTTTTTGAGAGTGTTATGGTCATCATTGTAACTCAAAAAGCACTGAAGAGAAACCGCCACAGCAGAGACGTGTTTGAGAGCTTCATCATATCCTTCAACGGGGTTTTATACTGCACTTCACAACAGCGCTAATACAACCCAACTCGCTGGGTTCCTATAATACAACGTTAAAAAAAAAAAAATAGAAAAATAAAAGCGAGAAAATAAAATTATGACACTGAATACATGACTTCCTTGGAACAATGAAGAAAAGCCAATCGAATCGTCAAACTTCACAATAATCATTTTACAATATAACAACAAAAACAAAACCACCACTTCACTGGATATGATGAGGCGACTTCTCCAAAGCCTTAGCGTTTAAAAATGTATCACCGCATGTGCACATTAAACATGAACCTCTCTCAATCTTGTTGAACTGCAAGTTTTGAATACTCTAAATGAATTTAAATCCAAGATAAATTCAGAATTACTCAAAGGCCTTTTTGAGTAGCCAATCAAAACTCTGCTTCTGACTTTTCTCTAGTGTTTCGCAAATAAAACGACCAATCAAATAGTCAATTCTACACTGTGCCATCCAGAGTCTTTCCGATGGTGCTTGAGTTAGCCGGTTTTAATAATGCACTGCCCTCTAGGTCCTGTTTGTTGCACCTGTGGAGGGGGAGACGGATGAGAAGAATTCTAAAAAAATGTGTTCAAATCACTCTGGAAGGCATCTACAAAGAACATTACTCTGAATGCATGCCAATATTAATACAACTAGTTCATGTTCATGTAAAATTGATAAGACCGTACAATACTGACCCTGACATTGGTCCATTAGCTGTGCGCTCATTGGACTGCTGGTCAAGTTCTGACAGGAGCTTCAGGATGTTCAACGCAGCCTGTCCGGAGAAAAAGAGGCATTGCAGAAAACAAGATACAAGTAGAGATAGATCTTCCACAGTAATCTTTAACTACCAAGATAAAAAGACTTTTAAATGTTTTGGAAAGAAGTATTTGATGCTCACCAAGGCTGCATTTATTTGATCAAAAATACGGTTAAAAATAGTAATATTGTGAAATATTACTGCGATTTTAAATGAACGGTTTATAGATTTTAATGTTTTAAAATTTACATTTTCCTGTGAGTTTTCAGCAGCCATTACTCCAGTTTTCAATGTCAAATGATCATTGATAATTTGGTGACCAAGTAGCATTTCTTATTATTATCAATGTTAAAAATAGTTTTTAAAAATTAAAAACACAATAAAACCCCGTGCTGCTTAATATTTTTGTGGAAATTGTTATAAATTGTTTTGTTTCAGGATTCTTCAATGAATAGAAAGTACAAAAGAACATTTATTGAAAATCTTTTGTAACATTATTAGGTTTAGACCTAGCGCAAATCCTTTTTTGCCATTTTATTTACCAGAGATAAAATTAGCAGTGAAAAGGCGTGGACAGTTATTTTCGTGACTGACCTTATTACATACGCATGTAGTAGTTTTTACTTTCAGATGCAAAATTTATGCGAGCAGATTTAAATCAACCATGCAACATGATTTTTTTAATGTTTGCAGTAGTCAATTTACTGGTAACTGTGCAATTATTTAATGCCCAAAAAAGCATGCCTTAACCCATTTTAGGCTTGACATGGCTACGCTAGTTGGAGAAGTATTGCAGAGGACAGAGAGAGTGTGTGTTAGACGGTGGAGAATTTTAATTTATTCATTTATTTGGAATGCCAGAAGATGTCATCCGAACATATCGATTACCAAGCTCTTGGTAGATTCCGTTGGTCATTATGGAAATGATCCAGCTGCATCGGTGTGCTTTAATGTGTGCATTTTCAGTGGATCACGCGCAGAACTTTCCACCCCCATTTACAACTAAACTTGTCATGCATTTTGGTCGCTCATTTACACGACAACAGCATTTTGAGGGCCTGAAAACACAAACTTTTGAAAAAGGGGTTTCAAAGTGCATGTTTTTGAAAACAATACCGTTAATTGTCTTTGTGTAAACTACATAAATGCGAATTTGTGAAAATGGAGACGTAATGCGCATGCGTATTATGTGTTCAGTCTATAGGTGCACAGTGTTTCTTTACAAAGTTACATCGCCAACTACTGGTCTGGCAGTATAATACAGCATTTTAGTCTTTTGTCGCAGGTCGCTTTGACAATGTTGTCGTCTGTAGCCGAAAAACTTTCTGTTTTTAGTACATCATTGTTACGTTAACGTAACCTTAACTTCCACTTTTGATCATTGCAATGTCTCCTTGCTGAATGTATTAATTAATAAAATAAAATAAAAAAGATTTACCATGTCATGGCAGGACTCCACATCCTTGCCAATGCCGTGGCTGATGAGAGGGGGCTGAGAGGAGCAGTTGATCAGAGACACAAACTCATTCTTGTTATTTTTGGGAAAGTCTTTATATTCAACCTGTGAAAAAAAAAAAAAAAAAGATTGGTTGAGCGAAATCATTGGGCGATAACAAGTGTGTTATTATATTCAATACCTGTAATCCCTGTACAGTGGCCAGGTAGCTGAGCTGTTCGGATGGTCTGGTAAGGGGTCCGTGGGGTCTGTGTGCAAAGCTGTTTTTGGTCTTAAGTATACCTTCGGCGGTCGGGGACGTGCCAGCGTACAGCAGCTCATTGGCAATCATGGCCGTTACTGTGGCCATGGCTGGGTTGGGGGGAGCTGTGCGACCGTAGTCTTTTGCATGGGGTCCCTGGTTGGCACCCACCGCCTGTGCCACCTCAGGCACCATGGGTAAAATGCCAGCAGGAAGCTGCTGATGGCTGAGAAAAGGAATTCGGAAATCTTCTTCCTTGTTGACTGCTTTGAGAAACACAAGTGTCAATCGCAAGCAATGATATTCACTAAAATGAACAATGATACAAGGACTATGTACATATGACCACATCTATATTGATGATAGCAGCTGAATATGACAAATGACTGGACAACACATACCAAGACCAGCCTTGTCCACAGATCCCGGTTCAAAGAAGGTCACTTTTCGTCCATCTCCAGGTTTCTTAGCAGGTGCCTTTATAAAGAAAAATGAAAAAAAAGGACTCTTTAACTTTTTACACTAACACTTTTAGTTGACACTCATATGTTTCCGTTTATGTTCCATGGTGGAAAGAAAGCTGTGCAGGATTGGAACAAGATGAAAATGAGCAAATAATCATTTTCATTTTCTGGATAAATTCAGGGATTGTCAAACGTTTTGATGCCAAATAGCCCCAAATATGATGATGACCCCCTTCCAAATATATAGCAGCAAAAATGTTCCCCGTATTCAAACATTTCAGCTGGGTGATAAAATTATTAGGCGTCATATTATAAAAAGACAATCGAAAATTATTATTTTACAAATTAAATACTTGGCTTGTATATTGTTGTTAAAATAAATATTTTTTTATTCCAGATTATGTATTTATCTGGCAAATATTTACCTTTTAGTTATAAATTTTAGATGCAAAGTAAATTCTGCTAATAAGCAGACACTCACTTTCTCATCTGTTTTCAATGCTGGTTTGGGTGGTTGTGGCTGAGGCACTTTGAAGCCCAGAAGCTCCAGCATCTTCTCGGCTGCATTTCGTTTGGCCACTTTTTTACTAGGACCCATTCCCTCTGCATTCTGACCCGCAATTGACACCTGAGCGAGAGAGAAAAAAAACAGTAAGTACTAGTAAGGTTAGATCTGGAGTGACTATCAGCTCACAAGGTTCATGAAAGCAGACAACAAAAAGGGAATCCAGCAACACTAGTGGTAAGGGGAACTTTAATAAACTAAGTAATACCAACGCATTTCAGCTTAAGAGCCTTATTCAGGGTATACAATGCATGAACATTTTAAGAAACCATCTCCATACAGAGTAACTCAGTATGAGAGAAAAAGCAGAAAACGATACACGCATTACTTTTCCGGGAACATTTCTAACAAGAAGCACTTTTGCAGGTTGTATATGCAAATGATGGCCAGAAGAACATGGCCTTCACACAAAATGTGCACTGAACTATTATAAAAATGCTGAGTCAGAGAACAGAATCTTCACTCTGATGGAGTACCTGCATGACAAACTCTCGGCGTCGAGGCAGACCTCTCTCCGTCACTAACGCGTACTCTGGCTCTTTTTCTTTCTTAGCCTGCTGGATTTGAGCCAGTCTGCTGATGGGGTTCATGCCCTGACCATACTCTGGACTGGTCTGCAGCTGAGAGCGGGTGCAAGATTCATTAAGAAAGAGATTGACACAGTTGATCAATACATTTAGATTAATGAGAATATGATGAAAGGGGCAATAATTTAACTAATTCAATGAATGGCATGAAAAAGCACATAGAATGACAGCCAGTGTCTGCATTGGTATCGTCACTCGTTTCCTGATTTGAGACAATATCAATTAAGTTTGGGATATTTCAGATACACTGTCAAATTGTTATATTTAAACAAAGGAATTCACCCATATATGCACACCTGTTCAAAAGTGTTGGGTCTGCAAGTCAATGTTTAAAGTTTAAAGAAATTAATACTTTCATTTGGCAGCAACAATTAATGGATTAAAAGTGACAATTTTAAAGGGTTGGTTCACCCAAAAATTAAAGTTATGTCATTACTCTCTCTGGCAATTAAAGAATCCTGAAAATGATTTGTACAAAAATATTAAGCAGCATAACTGTTTTCAACATAGATAATAATAAGAAATGTTACTTGAGTACCAAATCAGCCTATTAGAATGATTTCTGAAGGATCATTTGACACTGAAGACTGGAGTAATGATGCTGATGAAAGGAATAAATTACAAATAGAAAAATGATTTAAAATTGTAATATGTACTGTATCTTTAAATGCAGCCTTGGTGAGCATAAGAGACTTCTTTCAAAAACATTTACTGACCCCAAAATTTTCAACAGTAGAATAACAAAATCACTAAAGAATATGTCTATACAAAGATTTATCCATTAAGGCAAGTTGGTACATTTTGTAACCACTTTAGCTAATTGGCCAATCAGCCACATGCAGTTATTGGCCAAATAAATACTCTCTGAATTAAATATAATCGATAAAAAAGATGATCAACTTCCCAGGCTGATGTACAGGTCTATAACTACAAATTACATTCTAACTAGGTACTTTAATAATCACATTAATGTTTAACATTTTAATAAGCCAAACTATTACAAATCAATAACTTTAATAATTTATTAGCAAAGTTTTTGAACAGAACAGCACCCTAGCCATCAAATTAACCCATCCAAGTATAAGTCCTCATCTACCTTAATAATGGACTTGCTTTTCTTTTTAATGCGCAGTGGTATTTTGTCTGTGACCGGTAGTTGAGGCAGTCCGCGAAGCTCCTCCAGCACAGCGATGGCAGCTAGCTTCTTGGCGATCTTCTTGCTTTTGCCATCCCCCTCCCCTGAATACTCGCCCACAGTAACCCTCACCATGAAGCTCTTCATGTGAGGAGGCCCAGCCTCTTTTAGCACCTGTATACAGTGAGGAGAATTAAAACAAAAAGTGAACAATTTGTGGTTTGGACATCAGAGATATGCATGCAAGAAGATTTTCTAATGTGCATGAAAGTATTTTTTTGTATATTTGTAACCTATGCATGATGGGATCATGACATACCTCGAAATTCACAGGCAAGTTGCGCTTCAGTGCAATCTCGAACACTTGGCTGATCTCGGATTTGTTAAGGTTTTCTTGTAATGGCTCTTCCTTCATCTACATGCCAGGGATTGTTTATTCACAATTTCAGATAATTGCATTTTACTTGTATTTATTAGGTTCAAGAATTGAAAGCAGCCCTTTTTCAAGAATGACTAATGCTTGGTACACACAGCACGATTTTCAAAGTTGTTGTGTTGTGTGCACATTACATGACGGATTGGTCACGTTACACAACATTTCAATAGGAAGAATCGCCGACAGCTCTGTCTGGTCTACAAACTACGTTCCGCTCCCAAACAAACGCTAGAAATGATACAGGAAATAAATGTAAGATCATGCATGAGACCGGATTTCTTCTTGTTAAAATTTTGCATGTAAGAAACATGTGACCCAAGTCGGCTGTGCATCAATTTGCAGTGAAAGAAGAAGAATATGAAGAAGAGAAGCCATGCATGCTGATGCTTTTGTTGCAGGTGTATGACTCCTAGTTCTTCTACCCCTGAACTTTCCCATGCTTTGAATCTTGCTCTCTCATTGGCTGTAGGTCATCACCAATGTAACTTCCAGTCAAAACACATTTCACACTGCATGACTCTGAGTTGCAGACAAGTCCAGACATTTAGCATGCTAAATATCTCCCAGGCATCGGCGACACGTCTTTGATCATTCAAACTACATGACTGTCAAGATTTGCCTCTAATTTTGGGCATACGTCGGGGCTATTATCGTGTAGTGTGTACCCGGCATTACTGACAGCCAATTCATCATGTTCTAAATTAGAACTCACCTCAGACAGTTGCTGCATTATTGGCTCTTTCTGCAGGTATTTGATAGCTTTGGCCGCAGCATCATGTTTGGCTGCTTGACGCGTGCGGCCCTTGCCGTGGAACTGTTGTCCACCGATAGACAGCTCCATATGATACAGTACTGGCCCCACAGGAGGAAATGGGTAGTAATAACTGATCAAGAGAAGAAAAGGGAATAATATAATATTGTTCTATACTAAATACAAGTATAATATTATGCTTTTCTCCCAAAACATAAGATTAATCACTGGCTATTTTAGCCAACATTTCTATTTTACATCATTCAATAAGCAAAAGATTCAAATAGAGAGTGCATACTGCTGCATGGAGCGTGCATAAGGGCCAGGTGCTCTGATGTTGTAGTTGAATGCTGGTCTCATCCCATGGTAGGCATCTATAGGCTTATAGATGGGCTTCTTGCCCAACTTCATACAAAGTGCATTAAGCTCCACAGTGTGGGTTACGTTATCTGCATGAGAGAGAGAGATGCATGTCAAACAGCTGCTTGCACTGCTAACATTCATGGCGTTCAACCTACATGGGGTTTAATCTATTACTGTAAAAGCAGCAATATTGTGAAATATTTGTACAATTTTTAAATTTAATTTTTCCTCCGATGGCAAGGCTGCATTTCCAACAGCCTGTACATGATTAATGTTAATGATTAATGATTCGAATATGCTGATTTAATGGCAGAAACATTTCTTATTATTATCGAAGTTGAAAACAGTAGTGCTGCTTAATATTTTTGGTGAATAATAAGTTCAGAATAAAAGCATTTATTTGTAATAAAAATATTTTGTAACCTTATAAATGTCTTTACTGTCACTTTGGATCAATTTTTCATAAAATAATCCCTACTGATCCCAAGCATTTGACCTGTAATTTGGAATAATATATATATAAAAAATTTAATAATGTAATTTTGTGCTGGGAATTTTCAGCAGCCATTTCCATGATCCTTCAGAAATCATTCTAACATATTATCAGTGTTAAAAACAGTGCTACTTAATATTTTTGTGGAAACTGTGATGCTCTTTTTTCAGGATTCTTTGATGAATATAAAGTTCAGAAGGACAGCATTTATTTGAAACAGAAATCTTTTGTAACATTTTAAGATCTTTACGGTCACTTAAAGATCAATTTAATGCATCCTAGCTGAATAAAACTACAATAAACTATACATTACTTCAAAGATTAACTCCAACAACAGATGTATTCAAGGTTAAAATAAGTGGAAACAAAGTATACATTTATATGGAATTTTAAAGGAATAGTTCACCCAAAAATTTAAAATCAAAGATCATCTACTCACCGTGTATGAAAATAGTTCATGTGACTGTACATTTGAAGTCTCTAAAGCAGAAACCCTTCTCCTGAAGAGCCCTGCTCCAACACACCTGCCAGTAATGTTCAAGTACTCCTGAATTGGTAAGATGGTTCAGGTGTGTTTGATTAGGGTTGGAGCTAAACTCTGCAGAACACAGAGCTGGCTAAAGCAAAGTGAGTCATATGGACTTCTTTTACGATACCGTTTGCCTTTTTGGAGCTCGACAGCCCAATTCATGGAGGTTTCGGCAATGTGAAGACGAGAGAATTGTGGTAATTTACAAGATTCAAACTTGGATCCGTTAGCGCCTGCACTAAGCCATTCGGCTGATATCTCTATTAAAGTTAGAGCTTATTCAATGTTCGACCAAGGGAAAAAAGGCTTCTGGTGGGGTGTTTGGCTCGAGGTCATGGTGCAAAGGACCCTAGGTTGATTTTACTCCCAACCATCCCTTTAAAATGAGGGAATTAAATATTATATTATGCATACAACTTACTTAAACGAGTGAACAAGTTCTTAATTCGTAGCCACAATATATATATTTTTTGACCGCATGTTATGTGCAGGGCTCCGTACTAATCCTTTTGAGAAGATAAAGAAAAAATATTGGACGTACACTCTGAGCACTTGTAGATCCCATCTGGGTTCTTGCCAAGGTGGCGGGGGCTTCTGTGACTGGGTTTGGGGAGAGTAGTTTCGGCAAGGGCACATGTTGCTGCTGAGTGCTGGGCTTTTTTGATACTGGTCCCCTCTGCATCCCAGTGCTGATCCCCCAGAGATAACCGCACTGAGAAAATCTGACCAACAGACACCATCAGAAAGTTCAGACAGGTGGGAAGAGATAGTTGTGTGTGTTTGTGTATAGTAAAGTGCCAAGTCTTACCTTGGAGTGGGCTGGTCCTTGTTCACTGAGTAGCTTGTATTCAGGTTGGATCTTATTGTAACGGGCTAACTCGTTTATCAAGCACATTGGGGTCTTCTCTTTAGGGTTTGCCATGTTAGATACTAAATCAATAAATCAAAAAGAAAACATTTTAAAACTCAACCAATCCAAGAAAATAATGTTGTTATCAGGGTAAAACCATGTACTGATGTTTTTGCATGTACATTAAAAAAAGCTTGAAAAATACACTACTGTTCATAAGTTTGGGGTCGGTGGCAAGAAGTTTTAATGTTTTTAAAATAAATACTTTTAGGTTTCAAAAATATGATAAAAACCGTAATATTGTGAAATATTAATTATTATTAAAAATGAAATATTATTTCCTTCAGAAATCCTTCTAATATGCTGATTTGTGCTCAAGAAACATTTTTTATTATCAATGCTGAAAACAGTTGTGCTGCATAATATTTTGGGTTAATAGTAGGAGTTTTAAAGAGCAGCATTTATTTTAAAACAGATTTTTTTGGTAACATAATAAATGTTACACCTTTTTACCAGGCGAACCTGGGGGGCCCACACTTAAGCCCGGGGTTATTGTCCAGAGAACCGGGCCACTGGTTACCCTGAATCAACTTTCAATCCATTCAGGTTGTGTTGGCTTCGGCCTCGACCTCCATGGACCCTTCTACCTTCACATTTGATATATTTTATGCATCCTACCTGAATAAAAGTATTAACTTATCAATTTATTATAACCATACCGACCCTAAACTTTTGAACTGTAGTTTTTCAACATGTTTTAATAGACAGTTTCAAACCATTGTTGTGGATGCGAAATATGTTATTAAAACATTATGTTATTAAAACATTTCTCCTATCCTCCATATAGCTTTAAAATATAGAATGCTGTGCAAAATTCAAATGGGTCCGATATGTATTCTGGCATGCGCCGACTCACGCATATGATCCGCTCTGTGCTATCGTGTCTCTGGAGCAGAGCAGACTGTGCGAGCTGCGGCGGTTCACGAGACACTAACGTAAAACCGGACTTCATTGACCTCAATAAAAGCATATTCACATTGTCTGAATCGTTCCCTATCCTCTAGTGTAGAAAATAGTACCGTAAATGTGTAAATAAGTGACCGATTTTAAAACAGATTCCCCAGATTCAGTATCTATTTGGGGGCAGGACAATGCAGATTCTAGAGAGCATTTGCTCAGACAGGAAATCTGACGAGAAGCTGAAGTGCAGAGATCCATATTGGAGGAAATGAGAGACTAAGTTTTGAATGCTTATATCTATTAAATGCTAAATTTGCCATTGTTTAGGAGCAATAACAGTAAGGCTAACATATTCATTAAAAAAGCTTCAATTTTTTATCTCAATTTTTGTCTAAAAATGCACCAAGCACTTTATCACCAACCTGTGGGGTTGCAGAAGGGCGTGGCGGATGCAGAAGGCAGGGCGGAGTTTCGTAACGGGTGACTGGCACTCTCTGAGGGTAAGGGAGCAGTGGCACAGGGAATGCTGAACCCAGGTTGGGGCGGGGCCAGCTGTAAAGGGGCGGCACTGGGTGCAGTGTTGACAGGCGCCTGGAACTGAAGCTGTGACATTCTGATTGGCTGGTAGGAAGATGGGTTGATTGATTGACCAGGTATAGACTTTGCAGTCAGGTAGGAAGAGAACTTTATTAAAGAAGGGTTGTATGTGAAAGAGAGAGAACAGGATGAGTGGGTTTGTAGAATGAAGGACGACTGCAAAGCTCTACCTGCAGAGTGGAAAAATAAAAAGGATCTAGATTCGTTATCATAGATATGTTATGCGTAATCAACCAAAAGATCAATCTACATTTGCATTTCCAAAAAAATTAGATAATAGTGCTAAAGCAAAAGATTAATGTTAATAACGTATTTGGTAAGCTTAGATTTTAGGATTTGAGAAAGTAAATGAAAAGCTGCATCTTTACGTATACTAACATACATCACAGCACGATACTGTCTTGGCAGTGTACATCTATATTAGCAGTGAAAAATCTGTGAACAAATCAGTATTTTTGAACAATTTGTTAAGTGAATTAATCGTTCTTGTTCACTTCTAAGCACTGCCACTTTTGATGTAATACTATTTTGTTTAAAAGTAAATAAGACTAATTTGAATATTCCAGTGACGCCATAACGGTTGTCAAGATTTTTAATGGCGATTGGGGTTCCAACAGTGTAAACAGATTTAAACGTAGCAACACAATTTAAATTATCTACAAAAGTTTTAAGAGTCCAAACCTTTAGACAAAAAAATATTTAAAAAAGTTTGCATGCGTTTTATGTTTTGTATCATTTTTAATACATAAGGTCTTTAATTAAGGCTCATATAGTGAGAATATGGAACTCAAACTCCGGGAGAGAGAAAAAACACCCCAGAATTGTTTAGAGGAGCAAAAATATGCAATTTGGTGCAGTTGCAGTTATTTATATGGCCAAAAAGTAATATGAAACTAATAGCCTATAGTTTAAATACTTTTATTAGAGATTTTTTTTATAACAATATACTTACATAAAATGCATACACACACACACACACACACACACACACACACATATATTTGTCACTATATATCTCCCAATATCATGTCTTATTAAGAAGACATTTAAACCCTTAGATTTTGGTGGGCAAACCTATAATACCAGGCAATACAATGATGATTGACATACAAATAAATGTCTCTGAAAAGCCTGTTATATCATATTTGCTACTTACATTTTAACATGAAGTTGCTTTAGTCCAGTAAATTGTCATCTTTAAATATTACAAACAAAACATAAAAAAGTTTTTCTGACATTTACTCTGTAAAAATCATTAAAGAACTACACGTACTGCGACCTAAGAGTGGGCCTTTTTAGACTTATACTAAAGGCTGTTTACTTAATAAAAAGTATTGACTGTCAATCAGAGGGAAAAATGTAACGTTATGTAACGTTAGAAGACTAGGCTATAGAACAGGTTTTTCGGCAAAGGTTTGAGCATAGCATTTTACAGTAACATGGCAACCTCTTATTGGTTGACAATTCCTGGAAGTCTACTTAATAACAAAAAGACATCACCCATGCAAAAAAGTTGACAATAACAGTAGGCTAACTTAAAGGGTTAAAACATCCATTAACAATGTACAGTCAGGCAGTCACTTAGATTAAACTGATATTTCCTAAATTAACATTAGCACAGCTTAAATATTTAAGTATGGACAATATATTCTCCTGCTACACTTCAGTATGCAAAGTCTACTGAATTTTAACATAAACTGATTTTTAAACTACCGCATAAACTGGTGAAAATAAATATCAGCTGTCAAGACTCCTCCTACCCCTGCAAAGAAAGTATCGAAGCCAGCGATACACAAACACCCACTATACACATTTATATCAAGCATGACAAAGCCAAATTAGCCCTGTTAACATAATATTCTATGTGAATTTCAGTAAAAAGCAGCTATAACAATATGCAAGAAGATCCATTGATATGAATGGCTCGAGCTAACACACTAGCAGCTCGCGCATCTCAGCAAGCTCCTGCTGAATAAAGCCAGAGCTCACCTCAGTTTATTTCTCCCCGGTTGTGATTTACTCCATGAGTTACGATGTTAAAGCGTAGTGTCAGTTCGGGTTCGTCTTATTTTAAGGGGTTCTTGACTGGTTTAGTATGAAAAAACGGGGAAGAGGTAGAGAGGGTGAGTGTAGACAGGGCAAACACTAAAGAGAATAGCCCGATATTTTCCGCCCCTGCCAGGAAATGACATCACGCCAGTTATTTGTGGGGTTAAAATTATAAGAGGTTTTCTTTAAATAATTTTTACTCATTTAAATTACCATTCGGCTATTGAATTACTTTCATTTAAACATAATCTGCATCTGCCGAGTTATATTTGTGGTTTGGTGAAGCGGGCCTTGTGTTATTGGTGGTGGGTGGAGGGGCTGTAACTCAATCTTCTTACAAACATGTTTTGGACATGCTTGAAGTACATTTTATATTTTTGAAATGCTGTTTATTGGTGAAATTTATCCCCCTTTTTCATTTTTAATGCAACAGTGTTCAATAAGCATTGCAGAACAAAGCATTTATCACAGGCTTTATCATGTACACAATGAAAAAAATAACAAATTACATTATCAGTAAAATAAAGAGGAACTCAGCTTATTTAGCCTCTGTATAAAAAGAAAATATTTTTATAAAATGCTACTGTGATCAACTTTGCTACTTTTACAACTTTTGCCCATTTGAAACCTTAGTATAGTGGTCATAGCCAGAGAACTTTGAGGATTGGTAATGCCATTATTTGAGGTGATGTATTCAGCAATATAAAAACACCATAAACTCAACCAAAATTATTCTAAAGTAACAGTCAAAGTGACACATTTCAAATCCATTTCAGTAGTTAAAAATTGCTTCATGAGTGACTTCATTCCAGTGCGTCATAGTACCTAAAGAGGTGGCTAAAAGCTTTATTTTTTCACACATATGCACACAACTAGGAGATATAATTATTGCTGAAACATTTCTGACAGTACATAATACTTTATCACATCTTGAGTCATGATAGGAAAGATTTGGTAGGAGAATAGTCTTGCATAAATTAGAGTCCTGAGAGTTGGGGTAGAACATAAATGTTTAAAGGTTGTATGCCTGCCGGATGTTGAGCGTGTCTTTCATCATCAGATCTCGGAGTCTCCACAATGCGTCTGCCATTGTAGTGTGAGCACCCTTGCTTTTCAGCCAGTGAGTAGGGAGACGGCTCTCCTGCTCTCTGGTGAGCCGACAGTCTTTTCTTTGTGCTGAAGGAATGATAATCAGAAAGAATCATTCAAAGATGCTTTGCCTATAACATCACAGAAGTCATTTACAAAAGACTTAGAGAATTTAAGTCTAACAGTCGAAGAAAATGATAATTTAAATGACCTAATTATGAATGGTTTAGGTGCAAGACACCAACATTATATGAGGAAAAATACTACAAAAGTGTGGCATAGGGAAAAGTGGAAAAAAATTAAACCATTCATAAATAAGAATTTCTTTAACAATGACAATTCTTTAGCAAGGCACAATATATAATTTCCATTTTACCTTAAAGGATAATTCCGGTATTTAACACCTTGAGTCTATATTGTAGTTTGTTTTGTATGAACAAGAGTGGTGGACAACATTTTTTTTGACAATGGTTCCTCTCTCGAGTTTTTTACTATAAAAGAATTGGCCATGGACCCATTTAACATTGGAGTCAATGGGCATGTCCGAAAATGTCATTAAAACAACCTTTAACATTAGTTTTCAAAACTGTGCAACTCACCGAGTGATTAGTGATGTTAGTTGATGTTCCAGAAACAAAAAGTGTTGCGAAATACAGTTTCTGTCGTGTTTTATTCGTGCTCATTAATATAAATGCGCTACGGGAAACGGAAAGGGGGCTGTTTACATTTGGTCGATGTAGTCTTTTTGCTCACTTCCGTTTCTCATAAGGCTAGCGAGCAGAGCAACTGTGCTCCGGGAGAGTAAGCGAAATAAACAAACAAAACCTTCATTAATTGTGCAATATGAAGTTGAACTCGACTGTGACCGTGAGTGTCCCGCGAGACAAACATCGGTTATCGCCATCAAGTGGTCGGGAGTGTGCTAACGCTTCAGATTCAAATATTGAGCGGAAGTTACGCGGTTGTGAAGTGTCTGAAAAAATAGTTCCACTATAGCAAAATAAACGGATTGGAATCATATATTGTGACGATATATTGTTTATAATCATCAACGAACACCACTAACCACTCGGTGAGTTTAACAGTTTTGTAAACGAACATTATTGGCTGTTTTAATGACATTTTCGGACATGCCCATTGACTCCAATGTTAAATGGGTCCATGGCCAATTCTATTATAGTCAAAAACTCGAGAGAGGAACCATTGTCAAAAAAATGTTGTCCACCACTCTTGTCCATCCAAAACAAACTACAATATAGACTCAAGGTGTTAAATACCGAAATTATCCTTTAATATATAATGCCCAAAAATTCAGTAAAACAATAAAAATGCTTTAAAAAAATAACTTTCAAATGTAATTTATTCCTGTGATGGCAAAGCTGTATTTTCAGCATCATTACTCATCTTCAGTGTAACATGATCCTTCAGAAATCATTATAATATCCTGATTTGCTACTCAAGAAATGCTTATTATCAAAGCTGAAAACATGTTTGATATTTTCGTGTAAACTTTTTCAGGATTCTAGTTCAAAAGAACAGCATTTATTTGAAATAGGAATCCTTTGTAACATTATGAATGTTTATTATAATGCAATTACAATTATAATACATTTAATGCATCTTGGCTGAATAAAACTATTATTCTTTAAAAAAATAAAACAACTCTCGAATTTCTACACAGATGATTTTTACCTTTAAGGCTCTTGTCCCACTTGCTAATGGTGGAGGAGTCACCACTGAGGCCCTCGATGTACTTCAGATAAGCCTCTGAATGCAGAAGACGCTGGGCTTTTGGAGGTGGGGCGACAAACATAGGTGGATGCTGGCCTGGTTGACCTTGACCTGGATATGGTGGTGGAGCTTGTTGCCCTGGCCCATATGCACCCATCTGAAAGGACAAAGAGAAAAGTAAAGACAAGTCCTTTCCAGACGGGACTAGTTTTCCAGGAGGTCGTTAATTATAATAAATGAAAATCATATCAACAAAAATTTAATTAAAAGACGCACAGAGAAAGAACACACACTTCTGTAATAAACATGGAGATGTTAGTCCCGCTGGAATCGGTAAATGAAATCACAGACGTTGAGTGATAACTTGTAACTCAATAAATAACTTCTAACTCAATAAATAAATTGTAACTTAAACGTTGTTTAGAAAACTAGTCCCGTCTGAATATGGCTGAAGATTGCGAACTGCATCTGCTTTAGTGTCACTAGTGAAAGCTACATGAATATGTTCTTTACCTGCATGCCATAATGGTTTCCAGGACCAGGACTTCCAGCCATACCGTTCATTCCTGGGCCCATCACTCCTGAGAAGGAAACAGTCAGAAATTTACATTTACATTTATTCATTTAGCAGACCCTTTTATCCAAAGCGACTAACAAATGAGAAACAATAGAAGCAATTAAACTAGCAGTAGGACAACAGTATGTAAGTGCTATGACCCTTCACAGTACAATCCAACGCAATATAGAAATGCTGTATGACTGCACGTAACTTTACATTTTAACATCGATGAATAAGGTTGCACTAAAAATGTGTCAAATAATGTGCACTGATTGAATTAATTATATTATAAATTATATAATACATTAATATTGTTTTTATTAGTTACATTTTCCCCAAACAAATGGTGTTTCTAAAAAACAAAGATTCAGAGAGAAATGGAGGTGACAAATCTTGTGTAAAGAAAAAGTGAGACATTGAGGAAAAAAACATTAGCATGATAATGGTGGTGTGTGAATATTCCCACCCTATGAATTGGATATATAGGGTAACTAAAATTCGATCATGCAGAAATACAGATATTATCTAGTTATACAAAGCATTTCTTCATTCACTGGAACAATGTATAAAAATGGGCTCCATTTCAAAACAAATAAGTTGCCTTGCTGTCTAGGCAGCTCACTAGTTTTTGGAATAAAGCCATGAGTTCAAACCAAGATAAACCCAGATTTCCTATTTTTCAATTTGGATTGGAGTTGGTCAGAAGATCTTCAGGTGGGATTTCTGACTAATCGGGGTGCTTCTTACCCGGATGGGGCATACCAGGGTACCCGGCCATGCCTGGTAGAAGGAAGTGCTGGGAAGGCAGCTGGGGCACCCCCATGGGATGAGGTGGTGTGCCCATGCCCATCATGCCGTCAGAAGGACCTTGCATAGACATGTAGGGCGGGCCATAATTTCCCATCATGCCTTGGGTGAGGAGATAGCACAAAAAAAAAAATCCATGCATTGATGACATGCAGCCGACTAAAAACTTCATGCAACTACAAAATAAGTAACATCAATGTCAAAGAAAGAGTTTTACAAGTGTGAATATTTAACCCCCGGTTTCACAGACAAGGCTTATAGTCTCAGACTAAAATGCATGTTTGGGCCGTTTTAACTGAAAGCAACTTGCTCTGACAGATCTTAAAATATGTCAGTGTTTTGTCAAATATGTCATATGTCAGTGTCTCAAGATACACACCAGTAATGTTTTTCTAAGGCATGTTTATAAAAGCTACTTAAATATCCTAATTGAACTAAGGCATAATCCTGGCTTAATCTAAGCCCTGTTTGTGAAACCAGGCCTAAATGTGGTTAATTCAGACTTGTAAAAAAAAGAGCTCTACATGTTTACTGGTTAATAAAAGAAGGTTGTCATGCAAAAAGAGAAAAGAACGTGGCAATACTCAAAAACAAAAGACAAGACAAAAAAAAATGCACGTTTGCAACAAAAAACATTTAATAAAATGAACTGAATCAGAACTGATAGGGCACATCGCTGCTATGGAGTAGATAGTGACATGATTGATGAGTTGAGGTATTAGATGGTTCAAATGGACGGGAATTGTTGGAGGGTGCCCGCACGCTGCATCTGTCTCTTTCAGCAAGGGTGGGGGAGATTTGGCGTTACCTGGCACAGGTGGCATGGCCTGGTTTAGCATTCCCATAGCGCTTGGGGGAGGCACCACTCCCATCATCATTGTGCCGACTGGGGTACCTGCTCTTGGGGAAGCCTGCTGCTGCTGCTGCTGCTGCTGATGTTGCTGCTGAAGGACCCTCTCCCGTTCCTGCTGCTCTACCAGTTTAGCTGCCCGTTCTGGAAAAACATTGATAACTGAATTACAGATTCTTCGGTATGCATAATTGTTGTGCATAAGATAAACAGTTGCCATATACACATAATCAGCAAAGCATTATGCATGGTTTAGCATAGAAGAAAACAAAAACACCCCAATTTACCATAGCTAGCTACTCGTTCATTTTTTTGGTGAAATATTTAATATCCAACTCCTGGCTATTTTTAAGAAAGAAAAATAATCGTATCATTTAAAATCTGAAAAATAAATGTCAGACATGGACACAATCAAAAATCAAATGCATCTCTTATATTGCGACATAATTGGTTGCATTCATTGCAATGTCTTGTAAAAATTGCTTTGAGTATGACTGGATATTTATCTTAATAGAAATTACTAACTATGATAACAACGGACTAGTGCAACCTCTCAAAAAGTGTTGAGAATGTACCTTCATATTCCACCTTCTTAGTAGCTTCCAGGTTCCTCCATTCTGTGCCCACCAGTCGGCTCAGCTCTCCAAAGGAGAAATCAGGGTGACGAGCCTTTATAATAGACCTAACTTCACTGCTAAACAAGATGTAGCCACTCATGTTGATCTTGCGCTTGGCTCCTTCCTTTTTGGACATACCCTTTATCTTTGGCGTGGACTGTGCATAGTAAACAGAAAGAAAATTACACCTACTGTTAAAAATATGAAATATGGCGGATAAAAGTTGAGCCTGATTAGCTTAAAATTAGACAGTTCAAGAATTTGAATTAGGGATAAGTCTCAAGAAATAACTACCAGGAAAAAACAGACAGCAATCACAATATCTACAATATAAAGAGCATCGATTCATGTTTAATTATTTTCATATTTAACTTGGTTAAGGCAATTTTGTAAAAACATTTATATGATGAATCCATAATCAGGAAATGGTTAATATCGTCAAACTGCACAGTGTGTGCAAAGGTTGATTTCTAGGCAGTATGAAGTACGGTACCTGTGGTGGTGTATAAGGCATATCCATGTCACTTGTTGCGGATGCCTGACTGGGTGGCATTGAGGGCGTCACTGCTGCTTCATCATCATCTTCATCCAGGTCGTCCATATCTTCATCCAGATCCTCCATGTCTGCAAACTTAGCTTCTAGCTCCTCAATCTTCTTATCCAGCAGGGGAGATGGCACCTTCTGAGGCACGATGGGTTTCCTGAAAATGTATTTAAAGCAACAGTTAGTAAATAAACCCAATCAATGATTTTTTCTAACAGCAATAAGACCTATTTAAGAACTCTTAAATAACCTATTCACATTCTATAAACACACTCTGGCTGTGTGATACTTCCCACTGAAACAAAGGTAGGAAAGTAAAATGCACCTAAAGTAGAAGATCTCATCATCAACCACTTTGGCTGAGATGGAGAAACGTTTAAGTGCTTTAAACTTCTTCATCTGCTTTTCACTCTCAATGTAGCGACTCTCAAACAGGAGCACGTCTTCCTCTGGACACTCAGTTGGCCTGCAGGACAGGAAGTCCTTAAAAGAAGAGACCATACATTTCCCTGTGAAAAAAAGACAAAGATTAGAAACTTGGTCTATAGTAAGAGACTTTTCTGAGAAAAGGCAGGGAACAGAGGAATTCAAATTAAAATGTTCAAGCACTTAATCACCAGTATACATCCTATTTGTAAGCAAGCACAGTCATATAAGGGTCAACATGATAGATTTGCTCCTGGAACTGCTATCATTTATTCCACTTGGGTGTTTTTTGTTCTTTTCTCGAGCCAAGCTACCCCGTACTGCTTCAATTATGAATTCAGGGTTTTGAGGTGGCTAGTCTTACACCATAAAATCACAGCAGACATCCACAAGAAGTAGGTCTTAATTGTATTTTTAGTGTCTTTGTGAAATATAAAGTCTCTCAGTATTATAATGATTCCCGAGGTGACCAGCATGTGACAAGAATGGTTGGCAAAATGTCTTTATCACAGCTTGAACACCCACAGTTTCATGGGCTATGGGTTGTGGATGGACAACAATCTGATATATATATATAAAACTAAGATTTCATTACAATTACAATAAATGAATTGACTTGGTGCCCATACCCAAGATGCAGGTCATAGGACAGGACTCCTCCAGATTGCTGAGGAACACCTCACGTTTGTAGAACATCTTTGTTGGCTCATGTTCTGTTTCCTCAGGGTGGATGAAGATGGGTCCAAAGAAGAATGCTGCTCCATCCCGCAGCCACATCTTTTCGATCCTGTCCATGTCAACCATAACAACTCAGACTATTGCTGTACACTTAAATTATTGCCAAAGCTTTCTGGTTAATGAGAACTTTGGGTAAAATAAGCATGATTTGCCCACCTGCCAACTCGTGCTCGCACCAGTCCATGGGAACGTATGTAGACACAGTCGCCCACTTTAAGCCACAGGTCATTGTAGTGGAGCTGTTCAAAGTACTGACAACCCGGCTCCCCATTGGCCACTTCAACTGGAACATCTTCTCGCTCCTGTGGAGAGCAAGTTGAAGAAAATGTTACATGCTAAATCAATTTAAATAAGAATTAAATAAGAACTGTACTCAAAATCAAGCATTCATACCTTCTCGATGAAGCCACCACTCTCTCCATCAGGAAGAGCAGCCACTTTGTCTTTTGCACTGACAAACATGGACGCAACTCTGACTACAGGTAAAGGAACCTCCCGAGAGACTAGTTTGACAGAGTTTGACGACATTGACCAGATCTTGATCTTCTTAAAGGTTTTGGTCCTGGCAGTGTAGCGGGATTCACAGACATAGACATCTTCAGGTTTAAAGCCTTCTGGTTGCAACTTGAAATAGTCCTAAAAAATAAATAAATCCCACATTCAAGAGACTTAAACGCACAATACTTTTTAAGAGTCTGTGAGCCTATTATGGCTCATGGCTGTATTTTGTGAACCTCTTGGTCATATAGGCCTGGTTTCAAAGACATGGTTTCTTAGATTAAGCCAGGATTTGGCCTTAGTTCAAATAGGACAAGTAACTTTTATATATACATGCCTTAGAAAAAAAAACATTACTGGTGTGTATCTTGAGACAAAACAATGGCACTGACATTTTAAGAAATATCAGCACAAGTTCAATCGATCTAAAACATATTTTGAATGTGGCTCGTTACTCACCTTTACAAATAACACA
This sequence comes from Phoxinus phoxinus, assembly GCF_949152265.1. NCBI lineage: Eukaryota > Metazoa > Chordata > Actinopteri > Cypriniformes > Leuciscidae > Phoxinus > Phoxinus phoxinus. The sequence continues at coordinate 7,199,489 of NC_136886.1, forward strand.
ACGGATTTCCCCAAGATCTTGCTGAAAGGCACACGGCTGTAATAGTCGCTCTTAAATACCTCCTTTTCCAGGAACTTACGAGTGGCCAGATGAAAAGTTTCTCCTGGACGATAAAACCAACATCCATACATCCACTGCTCACCTGCAGAAAACAAACACATCCAAATGTTAATGCAAAAAAATGGATGATTTAAAACAACATATATAATTATGAGTTTGATAGCAAGTTTTGACATAAGTTCACAGCAAATGGAGGTGATACATCTGTAAAAAATAAAAGAAACTAAGAATTAACTAGGAGAAGCAATTAAAGAAAAAGTGAGGATGTGCACACCAGCTTCATCCTTCCAGAGTTTCTCAATGCAGACAATGTGGGGCTGCAAATTTGCTTCTGAAGGCTGAACATATACACAGTCTCCCACGCTGTAGGTGTTGTTCTCAAAACTGCAGTCCTGACTATATGAGCTTTGAGGACCTGACGGCCACTGGCTTCCTGCAGGACCCTCTACTTTGTCCTCTTCTGGAAGAGCTAAAAATCATAAAAGCAAAGTACACATTAGTACACTTCTATATTGGGGAGTCATTTTAGCAGCAAGACTTTAAAATGTATCCTGGGGTGTTACATGCATAACTTTTAAAATGCTAGAAGCAATTTTGGAAACCTTTTTTGTCTTCCTCCTGTTTCAGCCGGTCTTCCTCAGTTTCTTGGGGCAGTTTCTCTCGCTTCTCTTGATCTATGTCGGAATGCAGATGTTTGGATGTGTAGCTCAGTGCTGGGGTAAGCAAGAGTTCTCCATTCTTGCATAGCTCGTCACGGATCTTCACAAAGAAATAATGCAACTCCACAGAATCCTCAAAGATCTCAGAATCGGTCCTAATAACACACAATAGCTTTTATGAATTCTCAGATTACCTTTTCTAAAGGTCAATTCATGTTGACTACCATCAAACTTCACACTGTGAGACAAAAATGGAGCTTAAAGGAATTATTCATGAAAATTTTTCATGTACTCATTATCATGTCATTCCAAACACACATTTTTTTTTCATTTTTTTTTTTTTTCACCAAACACAAAGCTAGCTATCGCATGGCTTCAAAAACTTGGCACATAGCCAACAAGTCATATGGAGCCTTTTTTTGACACTTTGGTGTTTTTAGTCATTTTTAAAGCCTAACCCCATTCCCTATCAGTTTATAAAAAAGCAGCATGCTTCTATAATTCTACAGAAAGAAAGATATTCATACAATTTAAGACTGAGTGAATCAGGACAGAATCGTTTTTTTAATGACGACAAGAAAAGCTGATCTTCACACTCTTCACTGCTTACCTGTTGAGACGTCTTGCTTTCTCCAGTACCTCAAACACATGCTCCTGGAACACGTCCAGTCTCCTGTAGCGACCGCGATCCACATTATTACGAATAATCTCTAGATTGAGGGGTGGGTCCTCCGGGTTAGCGGGGTCAATGGCAGGAACTTCCGCCAAAGAGTCACTATAGCAGCGGCCCTCGTCATCCTGGTGCCCCATCATTGAAACGAAGAGGTTACGGATGAGCTCACGCACGAGAGAGGCAACTGACAAACCACCCAGACCACCTTCATCTCCATCCTCTTCATCCTCAATCCGTCGACGGGCTTCCAGAAAGGCTCGATGGAGCAGCAGAGCATCACGGTATATTAGAGATTCAGGCTCATTGTAGGTGCAGGCGTTGTTGAACATAAGGATGAAATCTTCTGCCAGCGAGTCGATGTCTTGGTAGCGCCCCTGTACCATGTAGCTTCGTATACGCTCCATGTCAATAGGGCGCTTAATGGCGGCATAATAGTCAGGCAGCTCAGAACGTGATGGCAGACGCAGGAAAACGGCGCTGAGACGCCGACCGCGATTGTCTGTGAAATTGCGCACAGCTTCGTAGAGATCAGAAAGCTTCTGCTGGAGTGGTGTTGTCTGTGTACGAGCCTTTTTAGGGGAGGCTGCAACTCCACTACGGCCTAAAAAAAGAGAGGCATTTGTTAAATCTAAAATTTGTCTCTCTATTAGTGTATTTGCATTAAAGTGTATTTTTGCCAAAAAAAACATACGAAGCTTGAGTTTGGGAGAGCCAACATCATCTTCCTCCGGGGGAGGGCCAAGCTCTTTCTGTTTATCCTTAACAATCTTCTCCAAGACATTTGCATCATTATAAACCTGTAGGTAAAAAAAAAAAGTAATGACAAACAAAAACTTCAAATTATTAGGTCTATTAGATTTTAGGACTATATTTGGGTTTAAACCCGCATGAGTTAATGACACAATATTATTTTTTGGAGTTATTATTCAATAACTCTTCCTTTAACACCTCCGTAAGTCTCATTCTTATCACAGACGTACTTGCAAAAGATAAGAATGAGCCCTTAATGTTGTTATGACATACAAAAGTTTGAAGTAGTTTTAGAAAGAAGTAAAAAAGAAGGTACAGCTCATCAAGGCTGCATTTATTTGATCAAAAATACAGTAAAAGCAGTAAAATTGTTAAAATATAATTTATACCTGTTATGGCAAAGCTGAATCTTTAGCTACATTACTATAGTCTTCAGGGTCACATGATCCTTCAGAAATCATTCCAATATGCTGATTTGGTGCTTAAACATTTATTATCATCATTGTTAAAAACGGTTGTGCTGCTGAATATTTTTGTGAAAACTGTGATATACTTTGTTCAGATTTCTCTCTGAAAGTTCAAAAGAACAGCACTTATTTAAAATACGTTTTTGGTAAGATTAAAAATGTCTTTACTGTCACTTTTGATCAATTTAATGCATTCTTGTTGTATAAAAAAGTATTAATTTCTTTCATGAAAAAAAATCTTATGGACCCCAAACTTTTGATCGGTTGTGTAGTTTAACTTTGCAGTTGATTTAATAAAGTTGAAAAGCATTCAGTTTGAGTAGTCATAATGCCCACCTGAGATCCCTCCTCATTATAGTGGCGGGCATTGCGAAACATAAGCTTCATGTCATCCATAAGTGCATCCTGATTGTTATAACGCTCAGTGCGGATATTGTTCTCGATGGTACGCAGGTCCATTGGATCTTGGATGATCTGGTAGTAGTCTGGGTAGTCCTTCTTAGAGGGCTTCACCATGAAGAGGTCACAGAGGCGCCGTCCAGTGCCTACCTCACGTGCTTCAGTCACTGCAGAATACAGATTCTTCAATCGGTTTTTCTTGGTGTTCTTCTTGTGACTGTTAGGATAAGATTATGGCAGCAAAAAGAAAAGATTGTCAAAAAGATTTTTCATTACTGATTGCAAGTCATATCGATGAAAATAATGCAAGTGATGTCAACAAAAAAAAACAATTCACCTTTTCCTTTTGCCACTTCCTACGTCAGAATTTGCAGTAGAGACATCTCCTTCATCATCCTCTCGATGCTCTCTTTTCTTTTGCTAGAACACAAATTCAAACCAAAGAATGAACCGTCATTTTATCATTCCTCAGGTAGCTCATTAGGCTATGGAACAGAACTGTATGTATATCAAAGCAGACTGACCTGAATTATTTGCTGTAACCTCTGAGCACGTTTATGTATGGTGGAGTTGGGCATGTTGTAGCGTTTAGCATTCTCAAGCATGAGTATAAGGTCAGCCTCAATCTGCTCGACTCCATCATAATCACCATTCTTCATTTTATCCCTTTAAAAAAAGTAAAACATGGAAAGAGTGTGTAAAGCAAACCTCTTTGAGATTAAAATAATCAGATATTCATGCGTGTTATCCACACCTGATCTGTTGTAAGGAGATGGGGTTTTTGATCTGATGGTAGTAGTCTGGGTATTCCCTTCTCACTGGCAGCTGGAGGAACGGTTCAGCGAGAAGCTTCCCCTGAACGCTTCGTGCTCCTCGCACTGACTGGTACAACTGGAGGATTGGGTCACCTGCACTCAGACCACAATCAGCTTCCGTTTCTCCAGTGTCAAAACGCACAGTGCCTGAGACAGAGTAAAAGGAAGGTACTTCAAAGAACAATCATTCAAAAGCGGACCATGCCAATATATTTTTGCATAAGTAGAGTTGGCACTTGGCAGGCTCTCTAAAAGAGATTGCTATAGAGTAATCTTAGAAAATGGATGTCAAAGGGGAACTATGGATGTAACCTGTGAGAATGGAGTCTTCATCACTTTCAGATCCAGCCTGAAGAGCCATAGTGATGGCAGACAGGCGGTCACCCTGAGCAGACCTCCGGTTTCTAGCACAACACAACACAAAACGTGTTACAGACTAAAACATGCCTCTTCAAAACAACAAGCTTACGAAAACAGGACATACCTGATACGGAGGCTGGATTTAGTGGGTTCAGCCTGTTCAATCTCTGTCTTTCTCTGGGAAAATACCTTCTTAATTGTGTTTGCATCCTTTAGAAAGATAAAAAAATGTGTTTGTTATATAAAAATCAGCTCAATGTTTGTGATGGATAGATAACAAGAGTACATAAGAACACAAACCTTGAAAACTTGTGACCCTGGCTCATTGTAGGTTTTGGCATTTTTCGTCAAAAGATCAACATCCTTGGCCATGGCACTGATGGATTTGTAATGTCCCCCCTACAACAGAACAAAACATTAGTATTATAAACATGCCAAGAGTTTATAATAATTATTAAACATAGAATTTACATCATATTATTATTTATTACATACAATTATGACGTATATATTCCATCAACAACCTCTGACAGTAATGCCATGGTTGGAATCATTATACCAGCTCCAAATGTGCACATTTCCATTGCTATTGTGAGATAGAATGCTTTCAAAGCCTCAAATACCTGTATCCTCTGAGCCACAGTGCGCAGATCTATTGGATCTTTTATTACAGCATAGTAGTCTGGATAATGCTGGAAAGGAAGGAATGTGCAGAAGAAGAAATTAATCAATGAAAGTAAACTACATTTAACACCAAAGTGGAACTTAAGTCAGTTAAGCGAGTGCACAAACTTGGGTCTCACCAATTTGGAGGGAAGTTTTTGGAAGAGCTCACTAACAAGCCTCCCTGAGGAATCAGTGCATGACACAATGGCCTCCAAAAGCTGCTCCAGTATGGCTTTAAGATAGCTTGGTGGTCTCTGTTGAGCAGACATACAGAGGGGAAAGAGATGATATCAGTCTGGATGTGAACAGAAATAAAAACTTCTAGACATCCACAAACAGGAAACATCTTCACCTCCTCCTCCATGGAAGCACTTGGGTTCTCCACATCATCCCCTTCCTCATCATCATCGGCCTCCTCTCCTTCCCCTCCCTGTAGCAGTTCATTCTTGGTGGACAGGAAGACATTCAAAAGCCTAGCGGCAGCTCTATACTCCGCACTGTCAGCCTGTTGTAAGAGACCCACAGGTATATTAGCATTTCAGAGTTGACGGTGGCTGTGATGCTGAAGAGTTTTGCTTGTGGAATGCATCCATGGCTAATCAGCAGTCTATAATACTGGACAGACTGCGGTGATTCATGTGTCAGAAACTTCAATATTAAATGCACTTGAATATGTAAATGCAAACTCACCTGATAGTAAGCTTTGGCATTATTAATAAGCAGGTGAAAGTCAGCTGAGAACTGCTCTACATCCTGGTATTCTTCTGCCCTGAGCTTCTGCTGTATCTTCATCATGTCTATGGGCTGACTCACCACTTCATAATAGTCAGGCTGATTCCTAAAATAAGAAAAATAGGAAGAGAGGTTAAGGCGCACGTTAGTGTCAATTGCATGCATTAAATCAGTATGATTTATTTCATCACATTGTAAAATTCATTTTTTAAAAGAATTAAACTAAACAAAGAAGTGTGATTACAATGCCAGCTTATATGGCTATGTTCATAGTGAGAGCCAGTTTAGTTGTTTAAAAAGATGTTTAAAATTATTTTTATTTTCTAAAAACCTTAAGAATTAATTTGGATTTACTTGGTTAAAAATCTTTTTAAAAGTACCAACACACAGAATAAAACAAGTTCCTTGAAGGGGTAACAATATTACAGTCCAGCAAAATATGTTTAATGGAAAGTGGATTCTGACAAGATGAACACTTTGGGGAATTTTCTCCCCAAAAGTACTAATATTGGGCCAGAGTTATTTTAGTATCAATGATATTGCTTTTATTAACATTTTTTAATTAGTTCTTATTTTTATATTTTTTGTTTTAAAATTAGTTCTTATTTTTTGTTTTAATTTTAAAGTTTTGGTAACTTTGTTATGTGGTTTTTGTCATTTTTGTTATTTCTTTTTAATAGGTCTAAGAAATGCTGCCTTGGCACCTAGCTGAAAATTTTTACGTCAGTAATGAAAATGTCTGTTCTGGTTTATGTTGACTATAATTACCCTGAATGGGATCAGATTCAGTTTTATGAATTTCCTCCAACTATAAAAAATGTAGGTGTGTCCAAACATTTGACTGGCAGAGTACGCTCAAAGGCAAGGAATATATGCATACCTCCTCTTTGGTGCACGAACAAAGAGCTCGCAGATCTGTCTGCCTAGGTCGTCTTTGTAATCCCTGACAGTGTTGTACAATTCATGGCACACAGCAATCTAAAGACGGGATACATTCAAAGTCACAAAAAAAGACAAGATGCATAAGTGTGGTTTAAACTGTGTCCCAAAGCAAGCAGCGTGAATACACTAAACCCCATGTACTCACTTGATCGACAGAAGGAGCAGTGGAAGCTCTCCTTCTCTTCCATCCACTGACAGGGGTGGATGAAGAGGCATCATCGAAGTCTCCTCCGCTGGCACTGCTGGAGGGAGAGGTGGCTCGTCTTCTCTTGGAGCCCATTTAAACAGTACCTGTTTATGACCCAAACATCCTTTTAGACACAGGCCTTCCACCACTTTTGACTAATGAATGTTCATTCCTGATGGAGATCTTCAAAAAAATCATTTTGTGGAGAAGATTTCCATGTATGTCAGGCAGTAGGCACCAATCGTTAGTATCTATCTATACATTTACATGGTTATACTTTTTAGTGAGCAAATGTCACCAGTAAGACCAAAAACGTCTTTTGAATGTGACAACTCTTTGCTCAAAGAGAATGGAAAATATGTTCATGATTTTTAAGATGGTATTATATGCCACTACATAACTAACATAATTAACTGTAAATTTGTACCTCACCGTGTATTACTTTGCAATACAAGATGTTGTTTACAATGTCTATACGAACTACCAGTCATAAACAAATTACAGTTCGTCTGCTAGAGGAAGGACAAAGAAAGGTTTGGGTATTAATTCATCACCCATATATGCATTCTTTCATACCAGCTTTGAAGTCAGTTATTATGCTTTGAACTACATGTACAGTGTTGTGTGGGATAGCATACTTAGCCGCGTGCTAATCTTCCGGTAAACAATCCCTAAACGCCAACAGCCAATCGACACTCCGTGTTTCAGTCAAACAAAAGAGCGGTCTCGAGGTGTCCTCTCGTACTCACTCACTTCTAAGCGCACTTCGGTTTCTTATATGAATCTAGCTAAAGTTAATGAATGTATTCGGGAACAAAAGGCTTTAGAAATGCACTGACCTACCCGTATTAAAATCGCTACTTTATTGGCGCAGTTAGGAATTATCCTTCAGTAGCAACAGAGTGGCAACTGTTAGCTAGCAAGTAGGACAGCTAACAAAGTCCCGCCTACTTCGTCATAAGAAACCGGAAGTGCTTTCAAGAAGCCCCTCCCCACTTCCGAAAATGTAGAATATTTTAAATATTGAATATTCTTTTCTACTCACTAAAAATGAAACAAACGGCATTACAGTTAAGATGAAAATGTTCAGCAAACGTTATTATTATTTCATCCAGAATGTATTATTTATTTATTTATTCCTTTTTTCACAACAAACTTAGCACAGTCAGTGCTTATCTACTTTAAAGACGACCAAGTTTGCAATGAATTAAGGATGAACAAAAATAGTTATGGAGCTGAATAAATACAAATATTTAAATAATAACTGATATATAATAAATAATAATAATGAAAAATAATCATTTTACAGTATAAAAAAAAGACCAAAAAGAAAAACTAAACTAAAAAAAAAAATAGAGGTGTTGTAATATAATTTAAAAGTGTCCTTTTTAATTGATTAATTACTTTCGAGGAATCTTTAGAAATACTGTAACAATATGCTGCATTCTTTAAAAACTAATTTACATGGGAACCCATGTAAATTATTTGTTTGAAAATGCTAGGCTATTTTATGACTGAACATTCTACGCCTTAATAAATTAATTTTTTTTAAAAAAATCTAACTCAAAATACATCGATATAACGTGCAATTGCGAGATTAAACAATATACAAGTAAAAATAAAAATTGGAAAAATATAACACATATGCACGTATAGCCTAGCTACTTTAAACGATTTTTGGAGGGATATTTATTTATTTACTTATTTACTTAATGCATAGGCTGTAATTTGTTAATGTTAAGTCATTTTCCATTGTGGTTCAACAATCTATGGGTTCTGCGAATGGCATTCGGGAATAGTATCATGATGTCCGGATTGTATCATTATATTGAATCATTTAAATAAAAGACGCCTCCTCCAGTCGCTATTTGACGTCAGGGTAGATCCCGCAACTATTGCATCGAAAGAGAATTGCGGATAGATAAAGAGGCAGAAGAGGACCATCCCTCCGTAGGAGCAGTCGATCAGGTATTGCATTTATTTTAAGTTTTCCTCGAAGTCAGCGGTTGATGTGCCTGAACTGATTTAAATGTAGAAGCATAGGCTAATCTTCTGCAATGCCACAAGCTTTAATGCATGATGTGGGCAATACAGACAATGTTGCATTAGGTGTTAGATAACGTCGATTTAAAACAGAAAACGCATATTTTTTCCCCCTGTCAATTCATGTAGTTTTCTTGTCTGTTCATAGAAGATTATTAGTGCAGGTGGCATCAGACTCCTGTATGCGCATATGCGCAGTGTCTGAATACACACACACTTATACACATACACGAACAATATGCATCCACTGGCATAGTGCATTGCTTGTTCAATGACTCGAGATGCGGAGCACTTTGAGACAATGGTAAGGGAAGGGTTTTTGTGAATTGTATGGTTTTTTCAATGTATCTGTGGAACAGCGGTTTTCTTATGGTCAGTCATAGTTGATTTTTAGCCTTATTTAGTTGTAGGCTAGCCTGTGTGTAGGCTATTCCTTTGCTAAAAGTAACGTACTGATGTTTATATAAGCATGTAACTACTATGATACATGTTAACATGTTAAACATCATGGGATTACTCTAAGTAACTGTACGGTGTTGAAACCAAAGTTATGATATGCATACATTTGAGAGTTATTGGGATGCCGGATCTGCTCAATTGTTTGTTATATTGTCTGGTTTGCTTCTCTGACCTGGCAATCTCTATGTACAGGGTACGAAATAAAGCTGATGTTATTTTTATATTTTAACAAATGGTCTGTGAAAGAAGGTGTGTAACCTATATATATATATAACATTATTATATATATATATTTTTTTTAAAGATTACACACCTTTTTTCTCAAAATTATTAAACCCCCTGAAAAAGATTCCCTCACAACAGCACAAATCTGCAAAACAGGAGTTGTCTCAAGCAAACCTGATGCAAATACTCAAGGGCTTCATTAGTTGCACCAGGTGTGCAACACATGATATTGAACACATGAAATATCTGAACTGGCTAGGTTTGTTGAGTGTCACATTTGACTGCATGTTAGAAATATGTCTATAAGTCAAAAGACTGGTCCAAAAAGTTAAGAGAAGATATCACCGCCCTTCACAAACAAGGAACAGGATACAAAAAGAAGGCACTAAATGTTCCTAGAGACACCGTTGGAAGCATAGTTCGCAAGTTCAAAGTTAAAGGAACAGTGGTTACACTTCCTGGACGGGGCGGAATAAAGAAGCTATCCAGATTTCTAAGAAGGCAGGTTCAGAAAAAACCCTTGAGTGACTGCAAAAGACCTTCAGCAAGACTTGGTGGCAACAGGCACTGAGGTTTCAGCTTGCACAGTAAGGCGCGTACTAAGCGCATGCCAGAACTCCAAGACGTAGGGCCTACGTCACTACTAGAATATAAATAAGCCACAGAAATTTTGGGATTCTGTTATGTGGAGCAATGAAACAAAACTGGAACTTTTGGAAGAAGATTGAAGTAGATTGAAGCATATGCTGAAAAGAACACAATGGTGGTGCTCTGGGGTTGCTTTGCATCCTCCGGCACTGGAAACGAGCAGCGTGTGGAAGGAAAGATGGATTAATTGAAGTATCAGGAAATCCTAGGAGAAAACGTCACACCGCCAGTGAGGAAGCTGAAGCTTGGGCGACATTGGACCTTCCAACAGGACAATGATCCCAAACATACCTATCATTTTACCAAGGCTTGGTTGCAGAAGAAGTCCTGGAAGACTTGAAGACTCCTGGAAGAATAGCCATCGCAGTCACCCGACTTGAACCCCATAGAAAATCTCTGATGGGATTTAAAGAAGATGGTTGCAGCACACAAACCCCAAAATATTACTGAACTGAAGGCCATTGCTCATGAGGAATGAGTGGCTATAAGATTCGCAGAAACGCTGCCAGAAGCGGGTGTCTGGTTATACATCTCGTTTGCAGCAGGTCAGAACCGCAAAAGGGTGTTCTACTAAAGATGCTTGCCATGAATGGGGTTGAATAATTTTGAGACTGCAGAAGTCATTAAAGGTTGATTTTTCCGATTACAACTGTATATAATAGGTTCCAGAATTACAACTATCAAATTTAACATCAACATAGCCAGTGTTTATATGTTTCAAAGATCATTAAAACTGACAAAGTTTTAAATGAATTAAGAATGGCTTAATTAAAGGGGTCATGACATGAGAAACCAAATTTGCCTTGATCTTTTGGTATATAAGAGGTCTTTGTACCATTAAAACGTCCTGCAAGTTTCATAGCTTAAGACTTCCTCCCCATTATAAACGAATCATTTATTTAATCAAGCTCTAAATACAGCTCGTTCTGGATCCATGGTAAGAAGTGACGTCACGGTACGAAGTGACGTACCAGCGTTTGCATATAGACCGCCTCCAGCACAAGACAACTACGCTTAAAGCGCAAGACAACTACGCTCATTTCGTATCGTTGTCTCGCCCGCGCCCTGCGCGCCTCACAAGTGTTCAGTTGACAGACAGCGAGTGGGTCTGTGTACAGGGAAATTACGATGCCGCAGATGTGCTGTTCCTGGCTGTGGACAAACAACATCTTTGAATACGCTGCCGAAAGATCCAGTCGTCAGGGAAAAATGGATGCACTTTATTTTTTGCGGACGTCTCAGTCACGGCAGTGTTAGTTTAAGCGTTTGTTCTATACATTTGAAGGATGACTGTTTTGAGAACAAATCCCAAAATGATGCTGGCTTTGCCAGAAAACTGTTGCTCAAAGATAAGTCCGTGCCGACTATTCTGGGCTCAACAACGACGACACAAACTGTAAGTAATGTATTTAAAACTTAAAACAACTTTTTAAATACGCCGAATCCGAAAATGTTCTGGCTGGGGGCGTTAATAATTGATGCATAGGCACTGACGTTAGCCAATCATAACAGTGGGCGTTAACACTGAACTCTTAAAGGGGAAACACCCCCAAAACAGACTGTTTGAATCAGAGGATGAGAAACAGGGTGGGAAAAGGTCATAAATCACTACATTTTAAAAGTTTTTTGTAAAAAAAAAACTATAGTAATACTATAATTGCACCTAAGGGAACATAGTAATAAAATAAAAAAAAACATGTCATGACCCCTTTAAGATAGACATAAAAGCATAGTAATGGAGAAAATTATATTATAAATTAGAATCAGAGGTACATAATAGATAATAATGATGAAAATATAATGTTACAATATAAAATAAAAATATACAACTGAGCAACATTACAGAAAATTATAAAGCAAAATATACAATTTAAAGATATTTAAAATTTGCTCCAGAAAAAGGTTTTACTGTAAAGTTTAAAGTTTATATATATATATATAGGCTACCTTTTTATTCATTTTTTTGTGTTTATATGTTGTATAAAATAAAACAACTTTTGAAGGGGAAACCCTACAGTAGGCACACACACACACACACACACACACACACACACACACACACACACACACACACACACACACACACACACACACACACACACACACACACACATGGAATGCACTACCTGCTCAGATTACCGGTAGTCCTGCAGTGTGATGGTGTACTCGTCTCTGTGTGTGTGTCATGTAGCCTAATTCGACCTAGCTTGCTAGAAATGTCAATAAGTGTGTGTCAGTAGTTGCTCCTCAGAGGAGCATTAATACTGTTGAATCACATTGATCCATTTAGACCCTTCAATAGTTTCATGTAAAGGAAGTTCTTGAGGACTAAATGTATGGACTTGTGGAATTAAAATAGTTTACTATATATGTCAGTTATATTTTAATCATCTTGGTTACAGAGTCACTAGAGTTTGCCTCTAAAAAAATAATCTAAAAAGAGCCAAATTAGTCACTGGCTTACAGATGAAAATGTGCTCAAGCAGGCACTGCAAACACTTAGGCTTAATACAATACATTATTATGCAAGCACAATCTATTGGTTTAGCCCATCTTCCCCTGCATTGAGACAAGTAACAGGTACCATGTGACGACACCATTCGCACATGCAGGCGTCAGTGGCATTGATGAGGTAATGCACACCTGAACAATGCCACACTATTGCAGCAGGATTTAATAATAGCCATGCAACCAAAAACACTCTTCTAAATAGGTCCAGTTTTTTTAAAACATTGTTTTCTCTGTTCTGTTCTGTGTGTCTGTGTCTTGTATTGAACTCCAACATTTTCTTTTTCATTTACTTATTTACTGACCTCTACTTCTGTCTTTTTTAGTTCCTGAGTGGAAATCAACTATACAATGCCTTTAGGAGAGGATGAAAATGGATGGAAAAAGAAGACAACTGATATCAAGGAAAATTACGATTTCAAGGAGGTCTTGGGGACGTGAGTGTTTAATAAATGAATTGCTCGATTTACCATGAAAGTGCCCAGAGCTTTGTTTGATTAATGCTTTATGCAATTGACTTTTGCATTTGGCAGTTGAGTCAGTGTTATCTTGACATTTTTAATATGCTATTATCGTTTTTATTCATATTTTGAGTTAGCTTTTTGTAGTAGTTTTGTTGATATATTTGTTTAGTTTTTTCATTTTTTTCATTTTTGGGTTTAGTTCAGTTTTAGTTTTTACTCATTTCTAGTTAGTAATTTTAGTGCTTAACTTAAACTTATTTTCAGTTAGTTGCCAAGCTACGGAGCCCCTAAAGGGAAATGGATATGGGATGGGAGGAAGAAATTATATGTCAATGCATTTTTGTTCTCGCAAATGTTTTTTCATTCCCCCCAGAAGTACATAACTTTTGCGAGTAAACGCAAAAGCATTGAAATAAATATTTTGCCCCCTCTCATATTTTTTTCCACCACAATGTCTCTTTATGGGCTCCAGGTAACAATTCTTCTTTTGTATTAATATTTTATTTCCTTTTTAATTTAATTAACATTTAATAGTTGTAGTTAATGATAATTCTCCAAACATGATTTGATTTTATAACTTCCATATTAGATCTTATAAAAGGACATCATGATTACAGGAAAATCACATCTTTAGTGTTTTATGGGAATCATTCCTCCATCGTTGAATCGCACCTGCAACTAGTAACAACAAGTATTCCTATATATCTAATCTTCTTCTGTAGCTCTTCCTCTGTAGATCTCCTTCATTTGTTTTAGTCTGGTAAGAATATCAATATGTCATGTTGGCATTATGAAAACAATATTCAGAATATATTGGCACTGAGTGTCATCAGAAACCATTTTCTGTTGGAGCAGTTGCCTCTTTTTCTCACTTTGCCGGGTGTGATTAATGACACCTCAGTGTGGCACTCAGCAGGGCTTTCATTTGCCGTCAATATTGGGAATTTGTTAAATTTATATGATTCCTGCTTGCTTTCCTGCAAAAGCAACTACAAAAATTTCAGTTTGTTTTGAAGTCATAGTGAGAGACCTTAAAACGCTTCTATTATTCATCTGAAGCCAGTTGTAGTAGAGCGTTCGTCGACCCTAAGTGCACTAGCCCTTTTATGTCACAGATATATTTATACCTCAGAGTGCGTGGGTGTAGTGTGTACATTTACTGTCACGTTCGGTGCATCTTGGGCGACGTGTTGCTGAGGACGAGAGCCAGAGAGGGATAAACAGATGGACAGACTGATCTGCCATGCCGGATCTCAGTGACATTCACGAAGATACAGGACGGCAAATACTGGGTGGGAAGCACATCGCCAACCTCCAAGGCACTGCTGAGGGGAAAGTCACTAGTGTAGAGCTGTGATGAATTCCCAGACACATACACAAGCATATAATATTCATCAGGGGGTTGTTATGAGTGTCTCTCCCCTCCTGCGGCCAGAATGACTGCTATTTCAGATGGCATAACATAATCATTTGGGCATGCTTACTTCAGCTTGAGTTCACATGGCCAGCCTCATGTTAAATCCCCTTCTTTGGAGCTGTGCACGCTACACAATCACCATAGATAAATTCTTAGCATCACTGTGTGGAGCAATTGTTAAGCTTGACCTATGTTGTGCCAATACTTCAGTCCTTAAAGTCAACATGAAATTCGTATTTGTTATGGAATATTGCAGTACTCATTATAAATGATGTATCCGTGCACACCATTATTTAATTTTTTTGGTAAATTCATGTGCCCTCGTAATCTTTAATCAAAATTACTTCCCCTCCCTCTTGCGGCGGCGTCTCTTCTTTTCTCTGATGATGCGTTTACTGGCGCGAGGGCGGGACAAACTGTCACTCACATAGGGATGTGCCGGAAGCCGAATACTATGAGCCCGCTACTAAGACCCTAAAGGGACATGGTAATAGGAAAGAATATTTTACAAGATAAGATATTTGTTAATGATGCTCGGGATCTGTTGCGCACCAAATCCTCCAACATCATCCTGTCAGTCACCTCTCCTTACTATCCTCATGTGATAAGTGAAATCTGATGTACTGTAACCACACTACCGCAGCAAGCCTAACCGTGTCCCTTTGGAGGCTCCGTAGAATGCATTATTCATTTTCCATGCCTTTCCGAATTCAGATTTAGGCTTCGGGTACATCCCAATACAGCAAAACACAAACATCCAATCAATTCCTGATGGACAAAACCAAGTCCAGCTTTACATTTTTTCTTGTTTGAGAAGCGTTTTTTGTTTCATGCCGACTTTAATACCTTTGTGTTAGACTATCATCATATAGTATGAACCACTTTGTACATTATTCTGGCAAAGAAATACATACTTCAACAGAAAAAGACCATCTTCATGACTTATAAAGAGGCCAACCGCAGTTATTTTCATTTTTATGATGTGTAGGATTGGTTAAATCTGAAGTGTCCCTAGTGGCAAATTGCAATGCACCTTCAGTTGACGGATCCCAATTTTCTATTTATGGAGCAGATTTTCCAGCCACTTTGGTGAATTTCTCTTTTGAACTTTTTTACTTTATTTTCAAATTTCATTAATTGACTGCTATGAAACATTATACTCTACCGTTCAAAAATTTGGGGCCATTGAGATTTTTTTCTTGAAAGAAATCAATACTTTTAATCAGCGAGGACCCATTAAAAGTAACAGTAAAGACATGTATAATGTTATAAGATTTCTTTTACATAAAATGCTGCTCTATTCAAAGAATCCTGAAAAAATGTATTACAATTTCCACAAAAAATATTAAGCAGCACATCTGTTTTCAACATAATCAATAATAATAATAATAAAATAAGTGTTTCTTGAGCTCCAAATCAGCATATTAGAATGATCATGTGACACTGAAGACTGGAGTTAATGATGCTGAAAAATCAGCGTTGCTTTCACATGAATAAATTACATTTTAAAAGAGATTAAAATTGAAAACATTTATTTAAAACTGAAATAATATTTCCCAAATGTACTGTTTCCACTGTATTTTTATTCAAATAAATGCAGCCTTGAAGAGCATAAGTGACTTCTTTCAAAAAACTTTTAAAAAATCATACTGACTCTAAACTTTGAAACGGTATAGCGTATATTCTACTAATTCAAGTCTAACCATGATTTTATGCAACACTTGCATTATGTATAAATGTGGTTATAAAATAGCCCAGTCATTTTTAATGTATTTCTGATGAAATAAAGTGTCTACTCCTGAAGTCAAGCCTTGAGGTGACACTCAGCTTCGACACTTCCAGTGCTGACAGCCTTAAGCAATGTGACATTGGTCGCTTCTAGTGTAGACACAGTGTTACATAAATAAGTGCATTGAATTTAATGTGACACTCTACAGTAGAGTGATTTTACACAAATTCTTTTAATAAATTAAGGCCGTTGTATGTATATTGCAAACATGATTTGTTTCTCACCAAACTGACAAAAACCTGTGTGCTCCCCGACTTCTGAAACTTGCAGTACATTACATTGATATATTTACACATTTGGCAGACAATTTTATCCAAGCCAGCCAATCAGTCTTGCTTGTCACATCCATCAGACGGCAGTGAACATGTCTGTGGACAAGCCGCTTGAGTCTATGACTACATGTATTATATTCTGCATTGGACTGGAGCAGAGCAGTTTGTGTACAAATGGAACTGCTCTACATGCACGTTCTTAAACCGATTATGCCTAATAAGCTGACAACGTGTGGGGTGGTCATGTAAACGCATGTAACCGGTTTCCTTTTTCGGCATAAGATCATAAACGGCTTAAGAATTAACCAAGCGACAGCTAGATTTTTGCCCATTACCCCGGCATGTAAACACCTTAACCTGGGTTCTGTTGAAGTGGCTTATTGAAGTGGGCATATGTGATATGTGTCAGGAAAGCATCCTTACGGTAGATTTAAAGGCCCCCTGAAATCAAAATTATTATTTTGTAGCTTTTAGTATGAATATAGCCTTTGGTTATGAATAAGCTGCATGTTCCAATCCAAACAATGACAAAATTCGCATTTAGGAGATATAAGCATTCAAAACTTACAGTCTCGCACTTCCGCTAAAATGGATCACGGATTTTTATGACATCACCGCGGACTTCAGCTTCTCATCACATCTTCTGTCCAATCAAATGCTCTCTAGAATCTAAAGCGTCCCGGGACGCTCACTATGCTATAAATACCTCATGACCAAAGCAACCATTGACACGTCACAGAGCAAATTCATTGGAGATGTGTGTTCGGTTGCAAACGTTCAAGTTTTATTCTTTTTCCAATTGTACAGTATGTTGGTTAAGAATGTAATGGCTAGAATTTATTCACACCTCTACTTTTGAATCCAACGTATAATCAGCGCTCGGATTCGCTTCCATGGTGCTGTCAAGTACGACTTGCAGTCTGTGAGGTAAACTTAACGGTATTGGCTATTTGAAAAGGGGGAGGGGCCATTCAATATGTCCCGCCTTAGCTTCCTGTTTCAGTGGAAATGACATCAACGCATCATACAACGCTGCGCGCTCCAAGGCACTTCATTGGGCCTTTAAGTGCATTCAGCCACAGCGAGATTTCACGCTGGGAGGAGAAATATATAAAAAATTCAGATAGACTTTAATATAAAACTAATATTAAAAATGTGTTCTCATCTCGGGCAGCCAAAGGACAAGTGGGACAGTTGTAGAAACTTCAAATATGAGAGGAGAATGAGTCTGTGCAAGTCTCATTGACATTTCGAAAAACTTTGGGGTTTTAATGCTTTATTTAACACCACAACTCACATAATACATAGAATACTCAGAGTGAAATATATTTACATTTTGAAGTCACCACTGGTGAATAACCTGTTTTTTAATACAGTCTTATACAAGCGGTTTACTTGCATCATTGGCAGGTTATTGATTTGTATATAAACCGTTAAATCGGGTTATTTCAATAAACTGATTTTTTGGTAGTTATCAGCGTATTGGTGTGCATGTAAACGTGCTCAATGTCAATGAGCAATTTTAGTTTTGTGCTGAGAGCCACAGGCCATGATGTTTTCTTTTGTCGGCAAACAACAAATTCTACAGAGAGCTGAATGAACTAAAGCGGACTGTGTAGTAGGCAAAATTGCTGCAGCTGGGACCTGTCTGCCCCATCAGCAGAAATAAACAAAGAGAGAGAGAGAGTGATATATCATGGGAAAGTCCAAGACCTTTCTTGATATATGTTGTACTTGTACCAATAGAAATGCAGAAGCTGTATTTGTAAATGTTGTGGGAAATGTTACCAGGCTAATCTTTAGAAAGGTTGCTCAAAAGGTTTCTGTCATTCTGTACTCTTAAGACCACACACTGTATGGTCATTAATCAAACGGTGTTCTTTTGTCTGTTCTGCACTATTAATCACGCATTAATGCAAGTATAGACAGAAAATGGAACGGTTTCTCTGCATAAGCAAACCTGTAACCCAGCTTTGTTTTCAAATCGTGATGCGGTTTTGACTAGTTTGCCAGTAAGGCGTTGTTCAGAGGATTTAACTGTATATGTTGACAGAAAGCCTCTTTTCTAAAGTAGATTATGGAATTGGTTTATCCGTGAATTCTTTGAGTGGAGTCAATTGATTTATTCTGGGGAAATTGTATCTGCTTTGGCTTATCAAGCTGCGGACCAGATTTTAATAGAGGATGATTCAAAACACGGTGAACACTTTACAAATCGACACAAATGTAAATGTTAAAGAGATTTTATTTTATTTTAACCAAACGTATAGGATTTGTTACATTATATTGAGAGACTTTGTCTAGCCATAAAAAGAGATAAGAGCTGTGTTAACAGTTATCCAGTCTGCTTGTTTTCCATATTGTAATTTATACAGTTTATACAAATGCACATGACTGTTAACAACATAATGAAGAACGGGTGGTACTTTGGAGACTTTGTTATGACATGACATGAATAAGTGCTTAAGACATTGGGCTAACTAATATATGCAAATAACAGTTTGTTTATATTGTTTCTGTAAGAAGAAGGTATGTTTTTGTAAGACAAGAGGTTAGTATTTCAGGTTTGTGATAGTGTTTCTGTGTTTTTTCAGTGTTTAGTTGTTGATGTTTGAAAATATGGATATTTAGGAAACACAATGTGTGAGTACGGTTTATCTTTGTGCTCTTTCAAAGCTTACAGAATTCAAACATTTGACTTTGCTGTTTTGTTCTCAGCTGCTCACAGTGCTCATCTTATTTACAAAGTGGGCATGTGAGGTCAAAGGGGACTGGTTGCTATGGTGACAGGATGAGATATTTTATTTTTAGATGAAAGTTTATGTCACAGAAGGAGGATGAATGAAATTTCTAAGCTGTTTTTGTCTGGAAGGTCCCTTTGTTGATGCCCAACCTTCCTAAACAAAGTGAGGCCGATGTTTTGAAAGGAGAATTTGTGTTGACGCTTAGTTTATCAGGAAGCCAGTTTTATTTGGCAAGTTTCGTCAGGTTGGTATGATGTCAGAATTTTTATAGACAAATCTATACGGCTTTCTATGGGAACCTAAAATTACAAAAAAGCTCCCCAAACAACCAAGCCTTCCTAAGACATCCATTAAAAAAGAATACTCATGCTGCATTTTTGTTTAATTATTAAGAACAGCTTGTTGTATCCGTGTTCTGGCTCTAACTCTTTGAATGATTGTATTATTGCTTTACAGATTATTTCCCAGTGGTGCGTTTCCCAAAAGCATCGTTAGCCAACTATGGTCGCAGGTTTTGTCATTATCAGTATAGTTAAATGAGTCAGTGTTTCCCGAAACCATAGTTCCAATGAACACATGTAGACAATGTTTTTAGATCCCGGACGAGCCCCCATAAAGGTCACGAACCAGAGATGGACTATAGGGGTGGAGGGGTATAACATTTAAATGTATTTCGGTAACCACGGCTAACAATAATGAAGCAGCAAAAATATTTTTAAATACTGTATCTTCAGAAAATGTTATGTTTTTCAGTATGATTTTCAAATATACATGATGCAAAATGACTGGGCCCACACATTCAGACAAATTTAATTCTCAAAATGCCCTTGCATTGTTGTTCTTCATTATACATGTATCATACATATTTTGAAAGTTTTAAATAAATACGTAAAATGTATAATCTTTGGCTAATCTAATAATTGCCAGTAAGAGTCCCTCAGCATTGTTGTACCATATTTAAACATTTGATCTAATGTAAAGTGTAATGTAAATATGAATTGTGAATTATGAATATTCATGTATTCTGAATATGAATGTTTGTCATTTTCCTTTCAGTGTAGATGTTTTCTCTAAAGAAACACTTTACACCGTGGGCACTTTTTCAATCTATTTAAGCTGCTGTTGGGAAATTATTGGCCTCATAACATATGTAAGGCATTCCATCAGCTACATGTCTCCGCGAAACAATTTTCTTATTTACAGACCCAAACACCCACACAGGCTGTCTTGTATCATTTCCTAATCTCCATTCTCTCTCCCATCTTCCTCCTCCTTTACCCACAGGAAGCCATGGGAGGCCTTAATTACACCATGTCTCACGGCAACAGCACAGCTCTCGCTCTCTTCATTTCCCCTCGCTTTCTTTTCTTCTTTCTTTCTTCCCGACCTCCTTTTGGTCCAATCCCCCCCCCCCACACACACACCACACACACACACACACACACACACACACACACACACACACACACACACACACACACACACACACACACACACACACACACTCCCCTCACTCCACTTAAGGCACTTTGATAACTCTGTGATACGAGTCCAGTAGAAAGTTTGTTGACAGCTGCAGCGCTGTATGAGATGCTCTCTCTCAATAAACAACCCTGCTGTGACCATGACTCACTAGTGTGGCTTCCAGGTCATTGGAGTCCTCCATTTTATTTGTATTATCTCAACAACAACATATCATAAGGTCCTTTTAATTGAAATCATCATCTTACAGGGTTATGCAATAAGACAGACACGCATTTAAAACTATTTTTAAAATACTGAAAATTGCACGCATGATGCATAATGACTTGGCCCACACTGTCATTCTCAAAATGCATTTTTTTGTCATTTTTAGAAATATATTTTACACATATTTTGAGAGTTTTAAATGAATATTTGCTAATGTTTTGATAATTTTGGCGAATCTAATAATGCTTTCAAGTCAAGTCTCTCAGCACCCTTAAACATTTTATGTAATACATGTAATTATGTAATAATTAAACATTAATGTGTAAACCAGGTTGCATCATTATGAGGTTGCTAGCATGTTCTAGGTGGTTTTCTAGGGTGTTCTATTTAGTTTTAGTTCATTTATACTATTAAAGAAGACCTATATGCTTTTTTACATTTTCAGCTTTCTTTAGTGTGTAATGTTACTGTTTGAGCATTAAAAAATGTCTGCAAAGTAAAAAAAAAAAAAACAAGTGCTGAGGATTAGTAACTCAAAGTGTTTGAGTTAGTAATGTGTTGAAACGTGCAGTTATGGTAAGGAGTGTGACATTTCCGTATTGAAGTGGTTGACCAATCATGACACACTAGTCCAGCCAACCAATCAGAGCGCATTGTGCTTTTCAAAATGAGGAACTGAGAGACAGGAACTAAACTTTTACTGACAGCCTGGGAATAGAGGTGCTGCAACAATGTAAAATGTGAAAAAATTATGTGTTTTTGAACAGTCAAACATGAAAACTGATTCTAGTTTACCCCAAAAACTAAATCAAGACTTTGAAAAAGGGCATAATATGCCCTCTTTAGGATCATGGTGCTGCAAAACTACTTATTTGTATTCATATTTAGGAGATATATCTATTCATATCTATATGAATCAAATGTTTGAAATCATAATTAACATGTAACAGCTATATGAAATGTAGCTTTGGAAGGGAGGAAGTGGAAGTTTCCTCTTCTGTCATTTATTCTCTGACTTGTTTATTTCTCTTTTCCTTAGTGGCAAATTGTGTTTAATTGCTCCCTCTGTGATTAAGAAGGCAGTTTAGGGAGTGTGTGTTTGGGGCAGCTAGATTATACATGACAGTGCTTGTTTTAACACACAGGCTTTGTGTTTTAGGAAGAGTGTGAGAATGAATGCGTTTTGTCTGCATATAAGGCTAAAAACCTGAAAGGATGCTTGAATGAGACAAAAACATACACAGATGCCTAAACACATGGAAACATTCTTCGGATGATTAAACAGCTTGTGCTGTTTGTCTTTTTCTGGCACAACCTGTGTCCCTCTGGAGATTGCAGACTTACAGCACGTTTCATCTTCCCCTACCTGACGAGTATGACCTGATCAAATATCAGCTGTTCACAATATTTCTGTTGCACAAATTTTAAAAATACCCCGGAAAAAAGGTGTTAGCACTGCTTATGTCCCTTTTGTGTTGTGTTGAACAACAGCCAGGGTTGAGTTACCGCTGAAGGGTAAAATGGCCTGTTTTTCCTGCTTTTTCCATCAACTTTTGTTACACTAGTTACACTAGGCTAACAACTGTTCAGGGTCAGTCCATTTTTTCCTTTATATTTTTTTAAAGAAATCGATTTTTTATTGAGCAAGGTTGTATTACATTGATCAAAAGTGACAGTTAAAGTTTATAATGTTAAAAAATATATATATTTAAATACATTTCATCAAAGAAACATCTTTCATCACTAATAAAAATAAGAAATGTTACTTGAGCACCAAATCACCAAATAAGAATGATTTCTGAAGATTTTTCTTTAAAATTCTTGAATTTGATTATTATTGACTGATGTCGATCATCTTGAAATGGCCAAATATTGTCTGATTAGTCAGCCTGAGCTGCGTTTATCAAAAGCATTGGCAGCCTAAGTAGATCATAGAGACCTTTACTTTTGAGAAATGCAGTCAATGTATAAAAAGCGTAAGGGTCCAATGGGGAAAGGTAAATGCCCAACAGCACTAACTCCATCTTTGCTTTTCTCCAGGGGGGCGTTCTCTGAGGTGTTCCTGGCTGAGGAGAAGAAGACCCAGCGACTCGTGGCCATTAAATGCATCCCTAAGAAAGCATTGGAGGGAAAGGAGAACAGCATTGAGAATGAGATTGCTGTGTTACACAGGTCAGAACTGACTCTCTCATGAACTACTGCATAAAAAAACAGTCTAAATTGGTTTGTTTGGCAGGATGGGCAACTGGCATGCCATACATATAAACCAGCTAAAGACCAGATCATTTTTTCATAAGGGATGGCCGGGCATTGGCACAAATTTCATGATTCGATCCGATTCGCAAAATAAATCTCTCAAATAATTCTGTAAACTATACAGAGAAACCCACTGATACATCACTATAATATTAAAGGTTACAATACAAAAGGTCTTTTCATTGACAATTATGTTTCTACTCGTTTTTTAATATAAATATTTAAATGATTGCATATATAAAATGACGAAATTACATTAAAAAAATGGAGTAGTTTGCATCACTGTATGGGTCGTTAAACATTTCCATCGTAAAAAAGTTGCCAAATATTAAATGTTTAGCTACTTATATCTTACCATGCACACACACTCATTCACTGTAAAAATAAAATAAAAGTGAGCATTAAGCCCCGCCTTATTTGATCTGATTGGCCTTCACTTGTCCCCCTATGTCTCCACTGAAGAGATGTATGTCTATCCCTCAAAGCATCGCTTTTAAAAATCAAAGATGGCGCTGCTGTGAATATTGTCTATAGCCAGGACAGATGCTGCCGAGATCTTGACTCTTTGTGAGGTAGTGTTAAGGATAAGTGGCAGTCAAGATGCTGAAAGGTCTCTTTCCTTTTCCTCTTAAGAGCCAGATTGCTCTTTGAGAGAAGAAAAGCTCTTGTAAATGCTATATGTCCCATACAAATGTGCTATAGTTTGAGAAATCGTAGAAGTGTGCACCGGAAATGTCAAGAGTACTGGAGACAGTCCTATTTTTAGTGTCTCTGTTGCCAGGGCAACAGCACACACAGAGGCTGAGATGGTATGGAGGTTCCCCGCAGCAGTATTGTGAAGGAGAAAAGAGGAGGAATACATAGAGAGAGAGAGAGAGAGAGAGAGAGAGAGAGAGAGAGAGAGACCATTGGTGTGAAAAACTGTAATCAAATGGAAAGCAGGAAACCAAAAGAGTGGAAGTCAAATGGAGATGGAGCAGAATATTACAAATATCTGATTACAGTATGCCTATGGCCGGTGTAGCTTCATCAAAGACACTGAGAAAATTATATAAAAAATAGGAGAGACGGAAGGAAAGCCATCATGATAGAGCATAAAAAGATAATTCAGCATTAAACCATTTTTTGATCTTCGGCCGTTTTACTGTCCGTCAGGCGAATCTGATAAGTCTAAATGCCAATTTATTGTTTAATTTGAGTTAAAATCAAAAAGAAATTGTACAATTTTGACGCGGAATCGTAAACACCTCTGATTGGCCATTGTGTTGACGCGTTCATCGGATGGATATGTCTGTGATTGATTGGCTACAATGGTCAACTCACGGGAACATTTGAGAGCACACGGAAGTGTTTGAAAGTGTTTTAATAACGGGAGCGGGAGCGTTTGAAAGCACAAGCAGTCCGCTGATAGACGTCCCGTGTGAAAGCACTCGGTGAAGAGCGTCATTGATGTATATTTACAACACGTTACATACAGCGCTGATCATTGTAGCCGATCACAGACACATCCGATGAGCGCGTGAACATAATGGCCAATCAGAGGTGTTTACGATTCCGCTCAACAGCGCTCAAAGCGTCATATTTTTAAAATTTCGGTTCCGACTTGGTACCGAAGTCGTACTTTTTGACAACCCTAGTTCTAATCATTTCTGTCTTTTCTTCTTTCTTTTCAGAATAAAACATGAGAATATTGTTTCACTGGAAGACATCTTCGAAAGTCAGTCACATTTGTATCTGGTCATGCAGCTGTGAGTTTAACATCTCACCACTCAAGATCACACCAACCATAGTGCCATTACTAAGATATTGTCTGATGTTTGTTTAATTTGCAGTATCTTGAATGCTTATGTCATTATAGTGGAGGTGCTAATTGTAGTTTGTTTGCGTGGGTCTTCACAGTGTATCAGGGGGAGAGCTCTTTGACAGGATTGTTGAAAAGGGCTTCTACACTGAGAGAGATGCCAGCAAACTCATACGTCAGATTTTAGATGCAGTGAAGTATCTGCATGATATGGGCATTGTGCACAGAGACCTGAAGGTAATGCTTACATATTCTTTCCCTATAATCACACTCTGCCTTTCTAAGCAGGCGCAGTATGACAAATTATTCAGCATGCAATGTTTTTCCTGTCCTCGGTGAAAGCCAACTGCTGCCACGAAGGGACAAAATCACTGCCAATTAGAAAGTATTTAATGTTTAATATTCAGCTGTGTGGAGCAGAAGCTCAGAGCAATGAGATTTTAACAGTAGGCGATGCTTAGCAATATGACAGAAATAGGCTTTGTTCGGAATGGTACACTAGTGTATTGCTTACCGCATACTGTATAGGCCTACTGCCTTTAGTGCAAACAGAGTACACATTATGCCAAAATAAACGTTTTAAACTGTAATACGCCACATTTTTGTGTTCTGTTACCAGCTCTTAAATAAAAGTGATTATTTTGTATTTTAAAAATAGATTTCTTAAACGTTTGCCAGTCAAGAAAATATAACAATATGTACACTACCATTACAAAGTTTGGGGTCGGTAGATTTTTAACGCAGCTCACTATGGCATTTTTTCATAAAAAATACAATAAAAACAATGATATTGTGAAATATTAGCAGCCGTGCAGCCATTACTCCAGTCTTCAGTGTCACATGATCCTTCAGAAATAATTATAATATGCTGATTTAGTTCTCAAGAAACATTTCTTACTATTATCAATGTTGAAAACAGTTGTGCTGCCTAATATTTTTGTGGAAACCATAATACAAATGTTCAGGATTCTTTGATAAATAGAAAGTTCACAATAACATTATCTGAAATATATTTTTTCTGAATATTATAAAAGGCTTTTACTGTCACTTTTGATCAATTTAATGTATCATTGCACATTTAACATGGAAGATATATGATTTATCGTTTTTCACATCTGATTGGGACAGTGTTATGCATATGAAAATGGCTGTGCATTAAATGTAGTAAGATATGAGTTGATTTAATGTGATTCATGGGAAACGTTCAGCATTAATTCAGATGAATTCATTGTCTTTCTGTGCAGCCAGAGAACCTGTTGTATTACAGTATAGAGGAGGACTCCAACATTATGATCAGTGACTTTGGCCTGTCTAAGATCGAGGACTCAGGAAGTGTGATGTCAACTGCCTGTGGGACACCTGGATACGTAGGTATGAATGAGGGCTATATTTTCTGTCCTTTTCAATCTCGTAATGTGTCTGTTTTTAGAGGCTCTCAGTCATTTGAAATGCTGCACAATGTCAAGTGTTTACATTTTTAAACTGCCTCTTTGATGCTGCCCTCATTCTGTACAGCGCTCAAAAGGAAAGTGAACTAAACGGAATGAAAGGAACTCTGAAATCGTCTCTCTCTCTGTCTCTCCCTCTCACTTTTTCATTCAGCTCCAGAGGTCTTGGCACAAAAACCATACAGTAAAGCTGTAGACTGTTGGTCCATAGGAGTGATTTCTTATATTCTGTAAGCATTTCTTGATGTTTGTATTTTTTTGAGTGTTTATTTAATTATTTGAGTATTTGTTTATTTATTGTAAAGTTTATAATTATTTATTGAATTTTAATTATTCAATTTATTTAATACATTTATATGTATGGTCAGTCATTTATTCATTGTTTGTTTAATTGATTGATTGATTGATTTACTTATTTGCTAATTTTATAGGAATTTATTTATTTATATGTAAATTATTTAATTACGAACATATTTGTTTAATTTATTGAATTCATTTTAATTATTTGTATTTATTGTCAGTGCTCGTTTATTCCATTTTAAAGACAGATATTTGTACTGAATCAACATTTATTTATTTGTTTAATATTTATGGTAATTTTTTTTAAATTTACAAATATATTTATTTAATTTAATTTATTTCATTATTAGTATTGATTGTCAGTCCTCCATTTATTTATGCAATCATACATACCATTTTGTGATTAGATATGTATAATGAATCAACATAAATTCATATTTCAATCTAAATCAATATTTCATATTTATTCATTTATTTCATTATAGCCAAATCACAGTCAGCTGGTCTTACAAAGCATTGTTTTTTGCAGCTTATGTGGCTACCCTCCATTTTACGATGAAAACGATGCCAAGCTGTTCGAGCAGATCCTCAAAGCTGAGTATGAGTTTGACTCTCCGTACTGGGACGACATCTCTGACTCAGGTAATTCTATGTAATTGTAATCATAATCCAGGATCATTATCTTGAGATGCTTTGATGTGAAACAAAAGCTTAGATCCTGCACCTATAGAGCTCAACAGTAGGTTTTCAGAAGTAAAAATGCCATTAGTGATGCAACAGTGTTGAGCCGAGTTTGTTGTCATGCAATGCGACGTGATGCAGAATCTACCAATAGGAGTGCAGACAGTGAAGAACACTTTCTTTATTTGTATCTTTCTCTATTCTGGCCATTTTCTTGATCCCTGAACATATTGTCGATCATATTCCATCCCAGCCAAGGATTTCATCGGTCACTTGATGGAGAAGGATTCATCTCAGAGATACACATGTGATCAGGCTTTACAGCATCCATGGTAGGATTACCTAAAAATAAGTGTTCTGCATGTTTTGACTATACCGGTATATCTTTTCACAAAAATTGCTTTACTAATCCATCCCCCATCTCTACTTTTGAAGGATTTCCGGAGACACAGCTCTTGATAGGAACATTCATGAGTCTGTTAGCGCTCAGATCAAGAAGAACTTTGCCAAGAGTAAATGGAAGGTGAGAAACCCACAACATCCTTCTTTTAAATTCTTCACAATTTGCAATTAAATCCCAACAGATCCTGGTGATGTTCTTTGAAATAGGCAGGAAGAACTTGCTATAAAATATTTTCTCCTAAAATATTGGTATTTTAAGTATTTTAGGAGAAAGAATAATTATTAGGGCTGGGCATTGACAAAATTATCAAGTACAGTACTTGTCAGTTTCTCTAAAGGGATTATTATTATTTTTTTTACTAATCTCTAAAAACAACTAATGCTGTAAATTATACAGGGAGCCATATCAGTTGGTACATTAATATAATATTTCAGGTTTAAATTAACAACCGATTTGTTTATTTAAACAAACATGTAAATTGCACATAAGTCAGTTTTTATAATTATAATGATATAATAATTACACCGGATGGATTTATTCAAACATGTATTAAATATTCAAGAACAGGTTAAGTAAAAAATATAATTATATGTAATATACTGCATATATTTAGCAAAAGGCCCCTCACTAGAGTTAATTTTCCTAGCTAACTACCGAGCCATGGGCTTTGAATGGTTTTCCTGAGGTAAATTTAATGTTACGTGACATTCTTACAAGCTGTTTTAGTAATGTCTTTTTTTTTGCGATTGAAACACTGATTACATGAGACATTTCATAGGCTGCTACAAATCATGTTTAGTGAAGTTTTGTCCTCATTAATCTAATTTGTAAACATATTTTAGAGGGATGTTATTGTTTGTTGTTGTCTCTCTAGCAAGCATTCAACGCGACAGCAGTGGTTCGACACATGCGGAGACTGCAGCTGAGCACCAGCCTAGAGGGGCCGAGCCAAATCACCAGCACCAGCCCCTACCACAGACACCTGCTCCTCCCTGCGAAAGAGCTCGACCAGGAGGAGGAGGAGGAGGAGGAGGAAGAGGAGAGCAGTAAGTTTGAGTTGCATACAATCCATCCTAAACTTTATGCAAGAATTAATGTGTCCCAATTTTAGTATCCCGCAGGGCATTAAAAAGTCTTAAAATCTGAAATTAGAGTCTCCTGATTTTAAGGCATAAAAAAAAGTTTTTTTTTTTTCTGCTAGGCATTCAATTTTAATACATGGTCTTAAATCTGCCGCAAGACGTTTAAATTAGGTACTATGGGGAATTAATTATTTAGATTTTTAGAATACTTTTCCATCAGCCAGTTAAAATTTATGAGCTTTGGTGTGCTTTTTAAAAAATAATAATAATAATTTACATTAAAACTATGGGACAATCAAAGCCATAAATCTAAAGAATTTGTGTTCCAAATTTGAGGTTGATATCTAAAAAAATGAGCTTTCGGTAAGATTTTGTTTGGGCGCAGTAGCAAACGTTTCCACTAGTTCCCATTACATGGGACATTCGTACAAGCGTGGCTATTTTTTTAAGACCATTTACCCTCTTCTAATAATTTCCATGATTTATTTGGGTGTGTGCGTGTTCACATAGCAATTGCCAAAACTTTTATCGAGTTTCGTACCATTCCGATGAAAAAAAAACGTAACATTTTCAGTCAAAAAATGACCAAACAGCACCAGAGGGTTTGTTAAATGTAAATAATGCAAAAAATTGAATAGTGGACTCAAACATATTTTACGTTATAAAATCCCCTAAAAATATTAAATAAAAAAAGTACAATTTAGTTAAAGTAGTTCAAATAGTTCAAATATAAATAAAGTGAGCAGACCCAGAGGGTTAATAGGTTTAATAGTTTACAATAACAACACTGGGCTAAATGCTATTTTATATACTATAAGATCCTACTGCTATTCATTTTCCCATAACTTTTCTGTTTAGGTTCCCCCAGTACAGACGGGCGTCGAGGCAGTGCCGATCGGGATAGTCTCAGAAGCTGTGCTTACTGCTGCCGACCGACCAGCAGGATCTGAAGCAGAACTCTGAGGAACCCACACATGCACGTCTACGGCTCCAGTCTGACCCGGAACACAGAGCTTTCCCGGTAACATGCACTAGTGCTGCTGGTGGGACATGACATGAGGAGAGCGTGATTGTTCCAGACACTCAGACTTGGGTATTTCATTGACAGATATATGTAATTCTATTTTAAACATTATTTAATTTTGTCTGATTAATATTTCTGTACCCCAACCAAAGACAAAAATGTGTTTAAGTTGTATATTTTATGCAAGGTTTAATTTAAAAATTAGTTTTTAAAGAAAACGTTCAGGTCTGTACCCTGTAGCAATTTGGACTTTCTTGGAAAGCCACTAGTCTTAATAATTATTAATGTCTTAATAAGCCCCACTTGCTCAGGCGATAAATTCACGAGGAAACAAGATAAAGTCATTGAAGTCAAGATAATGTCACCATTAATACATTTTCATATGGAAGCTTGTTTCCACCAGAGAAAAAAATACATAATGGTAATTGCAACGTTTTATCTCACAATTATGACTCTTTTCATATCACAATAGTCGTAATTGCGAGAGAAAAAAAGTTCAATTCTGAGAAAAAAGTCAGCTTAAAATTCTAACTTTTTTTCTTGCAATTCAGACTTTATAACTCGCAGATTTGTGAGATAAAAAGCCGCAATTACCTTTTTTATTTATTTTTATTCAGTGGTGGAAACAAGCTTCTAAACTTTCACGGCTTAATCCATTGTGGTTTTGTTTTATTAAGTCTGTTGGGTAGATGTCGTTGATTTTGTGATCTGGTTCAGACTGGCTCTGTAGTGCAAATTGGTGGTAAAAAAAAACTGCATATTGGAGTCAGAGCAGGAGTATTTCCAAGCTCAAACGGATATCACATGATCTTGTTGTGGGTATAAACCTTCATATGAAGCATGTGGACAGAACAGTGGTTAATCGTGATGGGGTTAAGAGATTTGAGCCACAGTCACAGCCACAGTAAAGCCTAAAGCACCCAGATTAAATGCAGTATCAAACCTGGATAATCTACGTTTTCAAATAAGATTTCATTTCCAGTTTTAGACTTTAAGGGGCAAAAGTAGTCTAAATTTCAAAACCTAGTGAGAATGCATTAGACAAACACTCCTGGTCCAAAAGGATGCTGCCTTTTAAGACGCCTTATTTTGGACAAAAATCTTTGCGGAGAAGGCAATCTCAATACAGTGCAACAAGTTCAGTAAATCTATTTTATTAAATACCAAAAAGTATCAATAAAAATACCCATCTAACAGGCCAATATGACATTCTGGCAAGATAACCAGTAAAGTTAATAGAATGTTCAGTTGAAGTTATCTGCTCTTTAATAACATTATCAAAACATTAGCACATAAATGTTATTTCGTTTAAAAGTTAACTTAGCAACATGTTAGCGTCAAACTTCAATCAATCGTGAGTTGGTATTTTGTATGCGCTTAACATGAGTTGCTTTGAATCAGTGATTTATGAGATTATATCTAAATTGGAAGGTTTTGGAACAGCTGTTGATTACTCTTTGTCGTGACACTGATTAAGTTTGCAACCAAAATGATTTATCTGTCTATGGTTATCAGTTTTTCCAGTGCATGTTGTGTGGGCTGATCTTTTGTTTGGGTCGCTGGCCATGATCTGCACTGTTCTCGTGTGCAGAAGACGTCTAATGTTTGCATGACCTCGTAAAAATATGTTTACAAGAGCGATGATCAAAACATAAAATATACATATTCATATCTTTTCCACTATGCTAACTGCAAAATGAGACGGACTATTGCGGTCATGTCATTTTGAAATCGGAGGGAACAAGATATTGACACTTGACTTAATCTGTTTTTTCTTTTGTAAAATATATACATGTTATGTTTAAAAACAAAAATGTTGATTTAACATTATATTAAGAACTCAATACTGGCCTTACTTTCAAACTGGATTGAAACATAAAGAACAATGCAAGAACATTCATCACCTTGTTCATCAGTACATGCGTGCCAATTTGAGCATGACTTACTTGAAGCCAACAATAATAATAGAAAAATCAATGGGTCTCACTTTAAGTGTCTTTAACTACTGTGTATTAACATTTAAATGAATGATTTGATACAATGCACTTATTGTGCACATACATTTTTTTACATTGTACTAAAATGCCTGCATGTAATTACAGCTATAATTAATTTCTGTAATTTCTATAGATTTCTATCTATAATTAAACCTACCCATTCCACCAAACCTGTCCCTAACCATTCCCGTATCCCACCTCAATAGCAGCTAAAGTGTTTTGCAATACAATATGAACACCATAAGAACATTGTAGTTATTTTTTTGATGTAGGTACATGGTAATTAAAGACACCTAATGTAAAGTGTGACCAAACAAGGTATTTATTTAGCTAATCCCTGATATTAGAGACATTTCCCTCTTAAACCTGTGAACAGAACTGCTTAAAACCCAAGTGCTATAAGTGATTTAATAAGTATAAAAATGCATCAGTCTAATGAGCAGTTCAGCAATCAGTTATAGTAATTATGGTAATTATGCAAACTGCCTCAGAAGGGCTGATTAAATATCATTTAGAAGTCATCTATGAATTACTGTGGCTTTGAACAGTACTAACGAAAGCTACACCCTGGGTTTTTAGTAGATCCTTGATCAATTATGACTTTTTTTTCTTCATTATATTTTCACATGAAAGTTCAGGAAGTGTAGAGTAGACACAAATACAGTATGTGTATTATACAGGAAGAAGATGTATACATATATTGTATATCTTTTTTTGTAAAAGCTACAAATGTATGGATGCAATGCATCATGTGTTATCGATGGAGTTACGAAGAGCCAATGATTTGTACCCTTAAAGATATACAGGTAGTAGCACGTTATGAATAAACACTCCTTGTCTATGCATTGTGTGTGTTCAGTAAAATCTTTGTGTACAATGCAAATAAAGTTCACATCAAAGTGCTATGCAATGGCAGACTGTGGTTGGTACTTTCAGAGCATACACTCAAACTGTCAAAATCTCTTTATTTAAAGACTAAGAAAATGTACAAAACATATTTACAAAAAACGATGTTGTGTTGTTAGCCAAAACATCATTAGAGATCAACATCATGTGCTTTATGATGTCAGCATCATATGAGTGGGAAAGCTCTTAAGCAAACCCTCATGTTATGTTCCGGTGGTTTTAACCCAGAGAGGATTATCTTTTTCCTGAAAATGCTAGTTAAATCTAGGGTAGGCACTAGGCAGTGTTTTTCATGAACACTTTTGTTATACTGGTTGAAACTCTCTTCACATCCTGACAGCAATCAATAATAGAAGTGGTCTAAATATTGGAAGTCTCAGGACCAAAAAATGTTCGTCAAATCGTTGCATTCGAGCCGTCATACCTAGCTACCTATCAGAGTATGTATTTGCATATCTCTGCGCACCCTGCTCCATACAGACTTGTGGACACACAGTCACCGAGCACCGCAAACAAACAGCAGCCATCTTTTACATTTCCTCCTGAACCAAAACAAAGAGCTTATGCTGCGTTCACGACATGCCATAACCGTAATTACAAGATGGCAACCCGAGACGTTACCCGGACCCGTTCGCGTCCTTAGACTCGGATTCATGCGTTTGTCAACACTATCAACGCCGAAATGAATCTGTGGTCAGTTAGAACTCTTTAAGTTGTTTACGTTAATTATTATTGTAATGCTAGGCTATGTGGTTTGCAACATGAGGTAATTTAACGCCATCTCTCATGACGCTTTGCATACTCTGCTCTGGCCTTGCGCGTTCATCAAGGAGGCGTGGCTATTTTTGTAATGAGCTCTGATAGGAAGGTTGGGTTCTTATGCTGTCAAAGCTAGCTTGCTATTGTTAGCGTCTCTTTTCCTACCCTAGCTTTAATGTTATTATAGCATTGGACTATAACTTACTGACTTTACTCACACAGGGTAACAACTTTCCAAAATATATATTTTTTTACTTTTCCCCCCACCTTGTTCCCAGTCAAAAATGACTGGCTGAAAAAAAATTGCTTATACATATTTTGTTATCGCCAAATGTTAGATTCAATTGTTTTCACTTTCACTTTGCACAGATTTCTTTTTGGAACTGCTCAGATCAATCAGTTTCAAAAAGAAATACAATACCTGTGCAAATTGAAAGAAAACAAGTAGACAAAAAGATTCAATACAATATTTGTTGATAATATTGCATTATGAGAAGTAAGCAATTTAAGAGGCCGGTCATTTTTGATCTGTAAATTAGATAAAAGATAACAGTAAAAAGTAACTTATACAAAAAGTTTAAATCAACAATGACTTAATAATAAAGAAATTTGCATTATGCAGTGACACTGACCATTAGAAAAAAAAATTTGCAATTAAATAACATTTTTCCTGTCTGATCAAATAGTAAATCAAGAAAAAGAGATGTTAATTTGCAATTGACAATGGCAGTTCATTCGTCATGCTAGAAATGGACAATCAAGTCTAACGCATTGCATTATGGGATACAGTGTCCTATGCTCTGGTTGTATACTGCGCATTTTGTTAAACGTAGGAGATCCATGTTATAACGTGCACATAGAAAACATGAATACTGTGCACCGTATACATACCGCAAAACTAGTATGCGTATTTGAACATACCAAATTATTTAAAACATATTTAAACAACAAAAGATAAATGTGGAAAAAGTGGACATGACTGCTGTCTGTTCACACATTGCATTGTGTTGGTAGGATTACATGACCCAAGATTTGTTAGGAATACCAAAGCATAAAAGTGCATCATCTATAAATATGGCAGACCAATAATTTCTATACACAAACACTAGATACAGTTCCAGTCGGAGTTATTCTGTTCTTGTGTGTGCAAATGACAGCCGCTTAATCAGCAATTAAGGTGCAATACATGAAATATTATGAGAGACCATTATATAAGTACCTAACATTTTGTAACACTGACATATCATTAGCCAACATTTTCAACTTTCTTGTCCTCAATATTGTTCTTTCACATTTTTGGATTTCGTTCAAAATCCAAACCCAAGCTTTCTAAACAATGAAGAACTGTCAAATCATCAGCTGGAGGTGCATGAACACTCGTGTAGATCTATGATGTTGTAGGTGATGTGTGATTACAGCTCTTTCTCCTCAGCACTTGCGATCGCTGTCCTCTTCAGACTCTCCTTGACCCTAATGAACTCGGGTGCGCCCTTTGACCTTTCCCTCTGCTCACCGGCCTCTCTCTCAAGCTTAAAAGAATGAAATCATCTCTTTATGAGGTGTTGGTATACAGTAATAGCCAAAAGTGATGTCCAGCCTAGGAAAATCTACATCAAATCTACATGCATTCAAATATTCTTAAAGGATTAGTTCACCCAAAATGAAAATTCTGTCAGTGATTCCTCACCCTCATGTCGTTCCAAACCCGTAAGACTTTTGTTCATCTTCGGAACACAAATGAAGATCTTTTTGAAGAAATCTGAGTGCTTTGTCACATTGACGCTTCAAAAAGTTCATAAAGAGATTGTAAAACTAATCCATATAAATGTAGGAGTTTAGTCCAATTTTTCTGAAGAGACACGATTGCTTGATCACGTTGAGACACGATCGCTTTATATGATTAACAGAAGCACGTTCGCTTGACGTGCGAGAACCAATGAGGTTCATTCTCGTGTTGCACGGCACGTTTGAGCTTCCACAAGAACCAATGAGGTTTGTTCTCGCGCGTCAAGCAGGTTCAGCTTCTGTTTATGTTCACAGATCAATATTTAAATGTGAATGAAATCCTAAATTAACTCAGTTCATCATGTCTCTTCAGAAAATTTGGACTAAACCGCTCAATTCATAATGATTAGTTTTACAATCTCTTTATGAACTGAAGCGTCAAAGTGGTAGTTGCGTAGCTGTCAATTGAGGGACAGAAAGCTCTCCGATTTCACCAAAAAGATCTTCATTTGTGTTTCCAAGATGAAGGAAAGTCTTGCGGGTTTGGAATTACATGAGGATGAGTAATTAATGACAGAATTTTTATTTTTTGGGTGAACTATCCCTTTAGAATGTGTTAAAGAAGCATATTGCGTACCGGTAGTTGTGCTTGGAGTCAAAAAAACTTTTTTTTATTATTGATGATAATGAAACACAATGAAACATAATTTTTGGCCAGGCTGTTTTACAATGAAATTATGAACACATGCAAATACAAAAGAGAACCAACGAAATATTAACAACTGATGTTGTAGTCGGTGTATACTTTTTTGTTTTTCTATGTTTGCACAGTAAAATAAAACATGTAGCTGTAGTTTGCCTTTTTTTGTCAAATCATTATGATAGATAAATACCTTAACCGAGTTTAGTGTTTTGTTCTTACGTCATGTTTAAAAAAAAAATAATTCCTCATATTTTGATGGTTTAATTGAACTTGAAGGGTCATTAAACACAAATATCCCCTCCAGACATCACTTTTACTTCTGCAGGAGCAAGTAATAGAAAATGGTTATACATTATGATCCTAATACAACTTTTGGACCAAAGATCGGTCGCTGTGTTTGCTAATCAACATTCCTGTCCAAAAACATAGTCCTAACCCTTTCCCAAGCCATAATATATCCCTAAAATCAGAGGAAAATGATAGGTGGATAGGAAAGGTGTAGAAGCCCCCGACCCTTGTTGTAAGCCTAAACTTGACATTAACTAAAAAACTGTCCCTCAAATCTGATTGGTTGATTGAAGTGTTCTACTTGGTGAAATCACGTTAACCCCAAAGATCAATATTTTCTGGACAAAATCAGGGCATATTCTGTGTCATTTGAATAGCTTCCTAACATTTAATTAATACAGTATTTTTACAGTATATGAATACTCATATCAATTTAGTTTGAGGGGTGTTATTTCAGGTTTACCTTCTCTAACCTCATCTGCCTCTTCAGTAACTCCAGCTCCAGGGGTGATTTTTCTTCTTCCGGTTTTCTCTCTTGTTTCAGAGCTTGAGCTCTATTCCTCTGTTCCAGAACTCTCTGTAACTCTGGCTTCTCCTCCATCACTGCTCCTCTGATAGATTGGATAAGTGTTAAATCTCTTATTACGGTATTGTTACTTATAGTGTTTATATATATATATATATATTTTTTTTTATAGAAATAGTTTATTCATTGTAATTGGCTGGAAAAGGGAATGATGTGGAAGCAGAAGAATAAGTTCATCCTTAAAGTCACCATGAAATCAAAATAGACAATTCTTGTTTTTAATGGAATATTGCGGTTTTTATTTTTTAAGTGATTTTTTTTTATTCATGTGACCTGTAAATCTTTAATCAAAGTCTCTTGCTGTGACTTCTCTTTTATTCTTTGATTGATGTGTACTTTGGGATGAAGGCAGGACAATATGTCACTCACACGACATCACAGCAAAATCAAGTCCCGCCCTACATTACATATACGTCACAATAGGGAACAAAAGACTATCTCAATTTATAAAGGTGCAAATACAAATACAATAGACTAATGATAATAATACTGCAATGCGCCATGTCGTAATTGCCTTAATTATGTGATGACAACCCATGGCGTTCAACTCGGAGTCATTCAAGTCCTCAGACTCGGAATTATGTGTTTCTATGGCAACACTATCAAGGGCAAAATGATCTACAGCGGTCACGTGGTAAAAGTTGGAGCTCTCAGAAGATAATTCTATGAGGACGTGAACCACGTAAACACTGTTTACAAGTTGGAATCTTGTAATTATGGTAATTCTGATATGGATCAAACGCACCTCAACTGATTAGCTTTTGGTTAACATAGTACACGCAGCCTTAGTGACGTCATTAAAAAGGAAAACCTTTTCAGAAGTAAAGCCAGTTAGCATCTTGATGGATGAAAGATAAAAAGGATTATTTTTTTCGTAATGACATGTACTGATGAACCGTTGCTATGAGGAGTGTGTTTTAAAATCCTCGTGAACCGGAAGGTTACCACGATTACCACGGCAAGTTAAATTTGTTTCTTTGTATTAACTTGCACGGATTAATTGTTCACCACAAGAATAGTAATATGCGCTAACAAAGTAAATAGGGTCAATTTTGATTTCATGTCGACTTTAAGGATTTAAATTGTGTCGGTTTTTATATCATTTGTTTTCACTTACAAATAGCCTACACACCAAATGTAGCGATCATTTTTCAGAAAATGCATTAGGACTTTTTATAAGTATCCACGCCAGAGCCTCTTCACAAACTACATTAAAGTCAGCATTAAATGGAAGTTGAGATAGTCTTTCTTCCCTGAAGTATATCTGTGTGAACGGCTTCTTGATGTAGGGCGGGACTTGATTTTGTCCATCGCGAACTGATTGGACGGTTGTGGTTTGTTACTGCTGTGATGTCATGTGAGTGACAGGACCGCCCTTGGGCCAGTAAACACATCATCAGAGAAGAGAAGAGATATCACTTTAAAAAAAAAAATATGTGCATGGAAAAATATTTAAAAAAAACTGCAATATTCCATAAAAAAAAAAAAAAAGAAAATCAATTTTGATTTCATGGTGACTTTAACTGCAAGCACAACTTTGACTTTACTGCCATCTATTGGACAGGACATTGGGTCAGGTGATCATTTAAGGCTGAAACTAAGCTTTTGTTCATGCCTCAAAATGTGAACATGCTTTCTGCTCAAAATCTGGGTCAGTTTGCACCTTTTGTGTGTAATAATCAGCTCTCGCTGGAGCTCCCGATGGCACTTGGACGCTTTGATGGGATTGTGGAGCTTTTTGGGCCTGATGAGCTCCTCATAGTAACCGCTGTCCGTTTGCTCAGGAAGCAACTTGCTCTGGTCTAAATCCTCTTCTCTGGCCCACGTCGGATCCGGATCTATCACTGATCCAAGATCAGAGACTAAATCTGATGGAGGGAGAGAAGCAAAAGAGAGCCTTCTATTAGAAAACAGCCAATATCATCCACCAGGTGAAAATAAACTAATTTGCATTGAAAAATAATAGGCTTCTTCTCACGGCTGTATCAAATTCACCAAAGTTTAATACATTGTTTAAGAAAGAATGAGCAATATTAATGAAAAGCATCAGTGTAAAGAATCAGTCATTTCAACTCATTTTTTTGTTTGTTTACAAAAGTTAAACTTGTTTAATTTTTTTTCATGAGTTAAAGAAAAAAACATGTTGACTTAATATAAAAGACAGAAAACCTGATTCACCAGGTCCAATAAGTGGTTGAGCACAGGCAGAATTATGACTCTGATGATTATGATCTACCTGTGGGAGGATATGGATATTATAGTTAGTCATAATATTTAACCACAACACAAATTACAGAAGACACATCTTTCAATTATTTAGCAGTTTCCTTCTGTTTTTCACAGTGATGAGCTGTATAGTGATCATTGTACCATATATACCATATTACTGTGTGATTAACATATTTATATACCATGGTATTTCAAATAATACCATGGAATTATCATCATAGCAGTGTCCAAAAACCATGCTATCACTATTACTGTGTTAATAAGTGGATATTGCACTGTCTCATCCTTATCTATCCATCCAAACGATCGAAAATAATCACTGAAGCTGTTGATGAATAGGACAATAGCCCTGTGTATTGAGAGAAACTTGCACTAACACAAGGGAGGCATTGTGTGTGTGTGTGTGTGTGTGTGTGTGTGTGTGTGTGTGTGTGTGTGTGTGTGTGTGTGTGTGTGTGTGTGTGTGTGTGTGTGTGTGTGTGTGTGTGTGTGTGTGTTAACACCATGCTGGGTTGATCATATTGGACTAAAATGGTTTTGGGACCAGCTGGCATTTAGCCAGCTCATTACTGGGCCTGCCAAACAAACTCTCCATTTTCCCTTCATAATCTGCTGTCTAGAATGTGATCGTGTCAGGAAAGTCACGAGGAGTCCTTGGACTAAATAACCGAAAGGAAAGTAGGCTACATCAGTTATTGTTAAAGTTACTGCAATCAAATATATGCCTTTTTTACACTGAAAAGTCACATGTAAGCTATGCAGATTAAGATGTCTGGAGCCAAGAAGAATGCAGGTTTAGTTGCTATTACGGCTTACTAAAAGCCGTTTTACTTCACTGACATGAATCTGAATTTATTTTTTATTTTTTTTTGAAAAACTTGCCTTGGCAGTTACTGAAATAAGTTAAAATTACTAATTGGAAATAAATAAAAACTAAAACTAAACTATAGTTAAACTGAAATAAAAATATTTTTTTTTATTTTCAGTTTCTTTTTAACATTGTAATTAAAAACAAAACTATTACTATGAAACTATATAAATAATACTGCACGCCTTGATTTCATATTCTTAAGAAACTGAAACTAATGAACTTGTATACATGTATTTTAGTTTAGATTAAATGCCTCATGCTCAAACTTTGTGATTAGAAGCCGGAAAAATAGGACAAATTACATAAACAGAACAAAACTAACAAATATAACATTTTCAACTTATACATTTCACAAATTAAAGTCTTAAACGTTGTCTATTGTCCATTTACAATCAACACATATAAGAGTTATTTATCGTTCTTACACTCATAACATAGCAATAGACCGGTGCTTTAAGTGGAATAAAATATCCTTACTTTCTTTCCATGGGTCACTCCCATTATTCCAAAGGTGCAGAGCACTCACTGCCTCAGGACTGTTCCAGAAATAACTTCTTTGGGATTCCACCTGCTATCTTCATGCAGAGCAAGAGGAGAGGCAGGAGGGAAATTACATCCCTCCAAGCAAACCCCTCACACACACACACACACACACACACACACACACACACACACACACACACACACGTGCGCACAAGCACACTTTAGCAAACCCAGACTGCATACAGTGCCCTAACTGGTACTACAATCCAGCAGAGGGAGGGGGAGAGAAAAAGAGGGATTGTGTTCAAACTGATGTCACTTTCCCGTTTTCCCACTCATTGTTAATATCAACAGCAACAGTGTTACCTTCATATAAAAGAACCAATGTGAAGGAATTCAGTATGAGAAAAAGAATCAGCTCTGTTGTTATCTTTCACATTTTTATTTGCTTTATAATATGATCATCGTGATTTGTGACAGAACGTTGCTCTTGTTTGGAAAAGAGCCATGTGTGAACATATGCAAAAGCTCTCCTTGTGTGTTTAATAAAAGGAAGTTATATGGATTTGGAAAAACATGAGAGTAAACTATTCCTTCAGTTGTATTTGCTTAGGGAGGGAAGATAGCAAAAAGAGTTGTTCATTTGTCATTTTCAAATGTCCCAGAGGATTGGTGATCTAAGGTTGGCTAATGTGGCGGACTCATTCAGTCTCAGTTATTCTGGGTAAGCAGCCAATGACCCCCCCCATCTCAGGCCAGTCTCCATACGCGTTCTTCCCCACATCATTTTGAATCAACTAAACGTAACAGAGAAAACAAACTATTTTAATGTTTTGCACAATAGCAGTGGATATTAACAATAAAACTAAAACTATTTAAAAAAAACAAAAACATTTTCATTATTGAAATAAAAAAGATAAAAAAAATCTGAAATAAAATAAAAATATTAGATGAAAATGAAAACAAATGTAATGAATTTACATGAAATGTTAAATGCTACCTTAAAACTAACTGAAATAGGTTGAAGTTCAAGTACAAAAATTACTAAAATAAATAAAAATATTAAAATATGAACACAACTTAAACTCTCTCTCTACATAAATAAATAAATAAATATATATATATATATATATATATATATATATATATATATATATATATATACTGTAATGGTATAATATAGTATAATTGCATAATAAATTACCACTGAACAATAGACGTTAAAATAATTCTGGATTCTATAGAAATGAATAGTTCAGTTCAGCCATGAATCTCTATTTGCATTCTGATTTGTTGTTTCATTGTAACTTCCACAGCCAAATGTGGGACACGTGAGTGAGGGATACATTTACTACTATACTATGTAAATATCGATTTACATTAGTTGGGAAGCCTATTTGCCATCCCGTCCTAATAACATTTGAAATCATCAGCTTTGTTCACTGTGACTGGCACTCAGTTTGCCCAGGTTCGAGTGATACAATGTAATTTACTCTACTGGACATATTCAGTCTACTTCTGTAAATACAATAAACCGAATGCTAGTATAGGTAAAAGTCACATTTTAAACTAAAATAAATGTTCATAAAACTAGTTTATTTTCCTCTATTACACTATGCAAACAAGCGTTTTCCCTGGATTTAGTGCATCTTGAACTTGTATGTTGTTGTTGTCCTGGCTGGTGCAGCTATATTTAATGACTTTTGATGAGGTCCACATGGTTCCTTTGCTTCATCCACGCAGTTGTCATCAGCAGAAAAATCCCTCTCTACGAATGCGTTGGTTGGTTATTTCCCTCTCTGTCTACAACATGATGAAATGTGCGACACTAATTATGTCTTGCGGGATGTGGGACAAAGCTCCCAATTTTGGGATTGTTTTCACCCTAATTACTATTTCCCTTTAAAACCACGACGCATCCAAACGAATTGACTAACTCTTATTATGGCCCTCCACCTCCCCAGCACCACCTGCCTATCTGCTTTGGAGGGGTCTCCCTCTCTCTAGCTGCAGCAGCGTTTTTCCTTTTATTTAATTTTATTTTATGCTCTGGGTATTTAACAGAAGCAAGCCGTATTTTATCTGCAGCAGAAGCCACCATAGCAGATCTAGTCCGCCAAGGCCAAAAAACCTATGTATATTCCATTTACATTAATAAAAAAAAACTATCTGAGAGCTGAACTTAACACACAAAATCGCTCATTGCTCAGATTGTGAAAGCAATTAAAAAAGAAGGAAAAAGAACAAGACGTTCCAACCTTTTCAAAAGGCCTAGCTTCCTTTATTCCATAGGTGCCGGCGAATACCCAGTTATCCCTGGGCTTCAGGGATGTGACCATGGTGCTGCCCAGTGCAGCGAATATCTCTCTAATCTCATCAGTCAGTCTAGAAGAGAGATGGTGGCAGTGGAAGTCAGACATGTATGAATTATTCAACTCAAAACCCAGGTTAATCATGTTGATGCTGTCTGAAGGCTGACAGATTTTTACTGTGGTGTAGGGTCGATGTGTGAGGCCACAAGCACTATATTTCCTGGCTTTAGTGTCTTTAGATAGGCAAGTAATTCCTCGGGACCTTGAAGGATAAAATAAGTGTTTCCGTATGTCAAGATCGCTTTATGTGTTCAATTAAATTTAGATTTAATATATTACATTTCTTGCATGCCATCTATTAAGAGACCTACCTTTAGATTTCACATTAAAGTAATCATTTCTTAAAACCTCACCGGTTCCACCTAAGAAAAAACAAAAAGAGTGAATTATTCAAATTGAATTTTATTTCCATAATTATTATTAATTGTTTGCAAACATGTATAAAAATACAGATAAATATAGTAACCCATGTCAAAATTCAAATGTTTTGAAATAAACAAGAAAAATTTAATCCTGCATAATTATGTGTAGTAAACGAACCATTTGCTATCACAATGTTCAGCCCTTCTCCTGCATTATTCCTGATGCCACCCATGATGCTGTAGAGAGGAACATTTGTGCTATTTTAGCATC
Organism: Phoxinus phoxinus; assembly: GCF_949152265.1. Lineage (NCBI taxonomy): Eukaryota > Metazoa > Chordata > Actinopteri > Cypriniformes > Leuciscidae > Phoxinus > Phoxinus phoxinus. Next base: position 7,243,004 of record NC_136886.1, read on the forward strand.
TATAAGCATTACAAAAATGAAAAATTGTCATTTACTCACTCTCAATACATCTTAATGTGAAGCATATTTGCCAGTCATGCATAAATGAAACAAGTAATGAAATTTCTATAATAGTACTTATTTCTGTAATAGCTTTCCTGTAGCTCAGTGGTAAGAGCATTGTGTTAACATCTAAAGGTTGTGGGTTCGATCCCAGGGGATTGCACATACCTATGTATAAATGTATAGGGTAATGCAATGTCAGTCGCTTTGGATAAAAGCGTCTGCCAAATGCATAAATGTAAATGTTATAAACTGAATGTGCTTTATATACTCAATAACTAGTTGTATATGATTTATAATCAATAAATCCAATTTGTTATAATCTCATACATTTGTAACTATCTGAATCTTGCTTGTTCAACAGCTAACCACATTTAAACAATTTTATATACTTTTTAACTGATTAAATTGGCCTGTTTTACTAAGCAATTGATTAATTAACATATTCACCAAAAATATGTTAATATATGAAAGCTGTACAACTGTAAGCTTTCAAACAAATAATGCACAAACAGCATGAACATTATTTAAAAAATATCTACTATATACTGTTATTCTTTTAGTAAATTACAGAATTTTTTGGTGATTTCTTTTAACTTCCTTTAAAGGGATAGTTCACCCCAAAATGAACATTTTGTCATTAATTACTCACCCTCATGTTGTTCCAAACCTGTATGTCTGGTTACCAACTCATACAGGTTTGGAACAACATGAGGTGAACATTGAACTATCCCTTTAATGCTGTGTTAGTCTCTCATGAATAAGCTACATGATGTGACGGTTCTTACATTGTATTGTTTAAGCAGATTTTTGCAGCCACCATGTCGGCTACACCGCTGTAAAGGTGGAATGGGAAGTAGTTGGCAGGGCAGTGTTTAAGTGGACAGCAATTGAAATGAGCCTTAAACAGACCTGCACAGAGAGATATACAAGTTGCATGAAAAAAATACAGTACTGCAATCACCCATGCAATCCACAAAAACATACAAATGAATCTTACCTGGATTATCACAGTCTGTCACAAAACCATTAACTTCATCTGAAATATAAAGGCCCTAATTTTAGAGAAATTAAAATCTAATAGTAATAAAATTGAAATGGATGAACAAATTCTCATGCATGACACAAGCTGTCACCACCATACAGTATACATTACATGATCGTTTGGCAGCTTCTTGGTGTTTTGACCATTTGACGGAGAAACAGCATATTAAGATGATCAGAATTGTTACGAGAACACATTCTGTAAATTAATATCACAATTAATATGTCATTATTATTGTCACAAACTAATCAGAAATGCCAAAAACGCTTTATTTACCTTTAAGTCTCATTTTTGGTAGCACAAAATACTCTTCTGGGCTTCTCAAGGGCCTGATGCAACATTAAAATGATTTCAAACCTTAAGAAATGTGTTTTCTCTCTCCCTTACTTCTGAGTTGTTTCCTGTTTGAATGTTCACAGAGTAATAGCCTGTGAAACTTGATTCAACAGGGTGTGTCTGTTGCTATCTGTGTATTTTATTTAACACACACACACACACACACACACACACACACACACACACACACACACACACACACACACACACACACACAGTATAATCATTAGATACATTCGATTACATTCGGAAATAGACAAGCTTTATTTCCAAATGCCCCAAGCAAAGATATCCTGTCAATTTTACAAACTTTTATGCAGCTATAAACAACACATCCAAAATGATATATTTAACAACTGCAAAGCGTCTAATTTGTTTAATTTACGCACAAAATGCGGTAAAAACTAAGGCACAATTTATGTTTTTGCTTGATATTTGTTTATATTAACTGCCTAATATTTATATTAACTGCCCAACCCTTTCTGTGCGTTCACACCGCCGCCGGCGAGAGCGAATTCAGTGCAAGATTCAAGGTTCATGACGTATATCGAATGTTTAATCTTTTTTAAAACTGTATTTGAAGGGGCCACAAAGCAAATAAGCATATTGATCAGTATTTGTGCAGACTGGCCACACGTAGGGTATAGCCTAGAGTTAACAATTCAATATTTTAAATGTGAAAGTAAGAAAATGACCGATGGAAAGACAATTATATATTTAGCCTACTTTGCTAACGAAATAAACAAATTCCATGTGTGTGGTGTGGCTTTTGTTTTCATTTTCAACGGCGAGTCTAATTTCAACATGCAGTTTATAGGACGTTTACTAGACTTGGTCTTTAATTAACATTGATTTGTGTGTGCAGTCTACATTATAATATGCTACTGTCCTGGGGCCTCATTTATAACCGGTGCGTACGCACAAAACAGGCCCTGAAAGAGGCGTACGCCACTTCCTACGCATAAGTTGTGATTTATAAAAACAAACTTGACGGGAAAATGTGCGCACCTGCACGCAAACTCTGACCCATGCGTACGAACGTTTTGGAGACGGAGCAGTTTGGCGACACCGATGGTGAGCTGGAGTTAAATGTCTTTTTGGTGACTTTTTTAGACAGAAAATCGAAATTAAATTATACATATACAGAAAGATAATTCAAATATAATTTCACTCACCAAGCCTATCACTTGAAGCAAATATCCACATCTTAAATGTCCGCGCCAGCGAGCGCGTTGGGCCGTTAGTGAAACTGACGCATATCTAACCGGCAGATGAAGTAAAACTGTAAATCTTCATTATGAGTCCTAATCATAATAGGCTACAGTGCATGTTCACAATTATAGTTTAAATAAAATAATGATTTAAAATAGGTTTTACTTCCGATATAAACATTTAGATTAAATTTGCCATTCTCATTAATGGAGTTAAACACTTAAACTAGCCTGCATTAAATCTACTGAAAAGTTAATATATATTTAGCCTATATATATAAATAGCCTATAAATATTTGTTGTGGATGCAATGCTTTTGAACACTTTTCCTTTGGCATGTTGTGTTTTAATGTTTTAACTACAGAGATAATTGCTTATCATGATAATAGCAGATTGTGCAAATATAATGCACAACAAAGGTCTATCTATGTTTCCATTAAAAATATAAATCAATTAAAAATACTATTTGGTCAGTGGAAAAGATTGAGAAAAACTTTCTCTGAAATGTATTTTACACTAGGCTATTTGATTTAATTATTCAAAAACAAGGCAAGGATAGGCTACTAAATTATTTTTATTAATGTAATGTGACGGCACATCCGTATTTCATATTTTCCTAATGTCTTGTACCGTTAAACATGTTATCACGTGGATGAATAATCATATGCAAATGATATGCAGATGAGGATATGCATAGTAAAACTAGGCGTTGTAAGCTCCATATATGGTTATTTCGGGGAGGAGACGCATGTGCGCACAATCTTCCGCTGAGTGGGATTTATGAAGTGAATCCTGCGCAGGTTCTGGCGTACGCACGGTTTTATAAGTCTGAATATTTTTTTGCGCACGCAATTTCTGGCTTTTGGGCGCACGTACACTTTTAGTAAGGATCCTAGGCTACGCACAGTTTAATAAATGAGGCCCCTGGTCCTACCCTTAATGCTATTGGTCAAATCGGTGTTGTTTTGAGCAAATGAATTGCATTCCCGCTGTAAAACAAGCGCGAAAATGTTGCCTATAAAAATAGTGTTAAGCGGCTTTTTCTTATCAAACTCACAACATTATGGATGAGCAAAAGTTGTTCCGTGTGGTGTGGCATTGCTCTACCTGCGGACAAGACGTCGGAGATCGGTGTGGGTGCATGAGATTCTCCAAGCCCGTCAGCAGCTTGGAGAATCACCGGCTGGTGCAGGAGCTGCGGCTGGATGACAGCAGGTTCGTCCCAGCGATACTTCGGGCAGGACAGGAACCAGTTTGATAACCTGCTGTCAAAACTGGGGCGGCGAATTGCGAGGCAGGAGACCACCTATCGGCGCGCTATTAATGCGGCGGAGCGCCTCGCAATTTGTCTACGGTGAGTTTGTATATTTTTGTTCTTTGTGTTTTAATTTGTTTGTTTATATATTTTTAAGTATTTCGTTTTGTATTTTCAATGGGTTGGATATTGGATATTGTTTTCATTGGTTGTTAAATGATATTTACCAGTTGTGGACCAAGTATTAAGATTATTTAATTATAAAGAAAAAAGTAGTTAAGTTATACAACACTGTAAAAATACTCTGATAGTGATACAAGTAAAAGTCCTTACTTGTCACTTAAGTATAATCAGGTATAAGCATTAAAAGTGAACTGTGACTATTATATCATTAGATTATTATTAGGCTACTCAATTAAGCAGCACCCCCTTTTTTATAGACATGAATGCACATTCCGAACTTAAATGGTTGTAATTCAAGAATGCTTTGGAATATATATGTAAGATTGGTCTTGTTTTAAAGAAGACAGAAAACAAGTTTTTGAAGTTTGAGTTTATGAAAATGTACAATGTTAAATTTTTTATTATTCATATTTGATATAAAATATATATTTTCAAAACCTGGTGGACTCTAAAAATGCAGCAAAACAAAAATCAATGCCAAAAATCTGAACAAGATGTGTTTTCAATTTTAGGTTGATATCTCAAAAAATACGTTTTCAGTAAGATTTTGTTTGGGCGCAGTACCAAACTTTTTCACTAGTTGACATTACTGCCCATATAAGGGCGCCTCCATTTCCATATGTTGTTTGAGTGATCTGAACCATTCTTTTTACAATTTTCATACAATTTATGAAGTAGACATCCTATTCAGAAGTAGTATTGGAAGTTTGGCAGATTTTGAAATTAATTCAACCTCTAAGAAACACAAAAAGAACACGTATGTGCATTATAGCTCGCTGCCACATCACAAATGGTGAATCTATTATTTTTGAATGAATAATATATAGAATCTTTATATTTGAAAAATTTTCAGACCTTTTTTTCTAAAAGAATTGAATGGATGCTATCTTTTGAACTCTCGGCATGTAAACAAACTGAGGTTTCTACCATTCTTTCATGATTTTTCCTGTTCATATTTGTCTGAACACGCCTTAGGAGTATGAAAATATTCCTGTTGCAAATTGCTAAATTATGGCTCCTCTGTCATTTATTTTGAAAATCAGTCACCAAATATTTACAATATACAACTAGAGATTGTAAACTTTCAAATGATATATAGTTTGTCAAGATTAGTTTAGGTTATATTTCTGTTTGAAATATGTAATGGCTGTGGCCGTTATAAGGGGTTAATCTAAAAGCAGAATTTTGAGTTTCTTAGAGGAAGTTTGTTGAGATGGAAAAAAAAGTACTTAGCTTCTGTTCACCACAGATTTTGTTTGTTTGTTCATTTTGTTCAAGTAATTAGTTTAGTTTTTTTGCAGATTCTTGGATAGCTTTCAGCTATCGTGTGGGAGTGAGCACTGTGGCAGGGATTGTCGGAGAGGTCGCCAGGGCAATATGGGACGCCTTGGTGCATCGCCACTGACTTCCTCCATCGGTGGAACTTTCCTAACTGCCTTGGGTCCATCGATGGCAAACATGTTGTAGTCAGGGCCCCTGACAACTCAGGGTCCCTGTTCTCCAACTACAAAGGGACTTACTCTGTTGTGCTCCTGGCAGTGGTAGATGCCCAGTACTGTGTACGGGTAGTGGATGTCAGCAGCTACGGGAGGACAAGCGATGGCGGTGTGCTGGCTAACTCCACCTTCGGCCAGGCACTTCGAGATGGGACCCTTGACACAGGGTGCTCTGCTGCCAGGTGCAGGTGGGACCACAGCCACATGTGTTTGTGGCTGATGAGGCCTTTCCACTCCGCCGAGACCTCATGCTGCCTTTCCCAGGACTCAATCTCTCCGGCAGGCACAGAATTTTCAATTACAGGCTGTCACGGGCAAGGCTGATTGTTGATCCCAGTGGCGCATGTACAGGGGAGTCATTGTGATCAGCCCTGCTAATGTGGACGCCTGTGTGAAGGCTAGTGTCCTGCACAACTTCCTAAGGAGGTCCACCAGCATCACCAGGACGCCCATACCATCTCCTGGACATGGAGAAGCTGCTGGCCTACAGGAGGTCACCCGAGTGGGCAGCAATAACGCCACACGTGAGGCCATCCGTGTCCGGGAGAAATTTATGGACTACTTCTCCACAGAGGGAGCTGTCCACTGGCAACCTGTGGCATAAGCCATGGCTTTAAACGTCTATTTAGCGTCTCAGCGCTTTCTCCGGTCCGCTGTCAATCCCAACATGCACTGTGCGAGCGTGAAGCTCAACTTCCATAGAAATGAATTGAAAACGCTTGCACCGTGCCAGTAGACATGCACCGTAAGGCTTGGCACATTTGCAGCCTTGGGTGTATTCACACCTGACTTGTTTGGTTTCGATTGATTTGAATCGAACTCAAGTTCGTTTCCCCCCTTGGTGCGGATCTTTTGGGAAGGTGTGAATACAGCAATAGCACCCGGGTGCGGACCAAACAACCGTACCGAGACCCAGCTGAAGAGGTGGTCTCGGTCCTGTTCCAAACGAACTCTGCACGGTTCGTTTAAGGTTATGTCATAGTTGAAAAAGAAACAAGATGTTTGTCATTTTTTCTCGGTCCGAGCAGAAACCCAATATTCCTATTCCTACTGTTGTCTGTGTCATTAATGTTAATAAAACAGCAAAATACAGCTTTAACAAAGATGAAACTATATTTAATTTCTACAGTCTACATAGTGTTATCTATTTTACATTTAGTAACTTTGATATTTCGTATTCATCTCTGCTTGTAATTTGTGTTGGCCTATTGTGTTGGACTGTTCACTTGTTTTTAATAATGTTAGAACTTGCTTTCTCCGCCAGAACCGTCTTGCAGCACATCTTCGCCTTCGCAAAATCCTTATTACAACATCGTATAGATGACATTGTATCATATGATGCTCACAAGTTTCTTCATATTGCGTTAGTAGCTGATAACACCAAATAAGTATAAGAAAAAAATTGCACTACGAAAGATCTCCATAAATTGCCTGTTTTTGCACTTCCTGCTTTTCCCGGCTTGAGAATGTCTGTCCAATGAATAGATGACTTTAGCACACATGTGGTTTTGTTAACAAATTTTGGTTCACTTGCAAAAAGGGCAGTGTGAAAGCGAACCACACCAAAAAAAAACAACAACAAAAAACATTGTATTTGGTCCGGACCAAAGCATGGAAACCAGCGGACTTTCCTGGTGTGAATACACCCTAAAATTAAAACAATCTAATTTCTCAACTAACCGACTGTCATTATAGGCAGATGAGAAGTGTCATTGCATGCACACTGATTTTACAATTGTGTACTGCTCTCTTGTGGACAAAACAGTTAATGCATACTCATCAAACACACATGGAATATTAATGTATAGAATTTTATTCCTGCTCAGTTAAACATAACAAACCATATTCATTAGTGGGGAAACATCGAAGTCTCAGGTAAAAACATATATAGACATATACAAGATATAGAATTCAATCATCAAAAATACTTCAAAATCAAGAACTGAGAAACACAGTTATGGAGCTCTGGGCCCCACATAATATTGCTTTATCAACACCATCACCTTAACATACAGGTAAAGTCAAACACTGCCATTAGTAAATACCATTACCAGCATAGGAAAGCAGATATTGTTCATTCGCATACCAGTTCAATTACACAGTAAGGCACTGGAGTGCAAACTCTACAGCAACATTACAGTTGATAAGACAGTTTACAGTTAACCACTTATTAAGATGTGCTTCTGGTATTAGTGGCACTGTTCAAAGTATCCAGAGTGGGAACAACCCTGAGATTAAAGTGAGAAGCTGTTTTAAAGTCAAGCAAAGATCAGGCACACCACACACACATACACAATAAATAAAGAGGAACAACCATTGCAACAGACTTTGGTACAACGTTCCTCGTGCACTGAGAAATTCAAGAAAATACTACCGGTAAATAAATTTTTTGAAGGAGTGCGTTTAAAAAGTACTACTGATCAAGTTTTAAGTAATGGGGACCATTACCGACAACTGCCACAGCTCTTTTCAGAAGTTATTTGCCTGAAATAAAATCAAACTTTCATCTTTAATGTGCATCTTAACGTTTCTGAACCCCTTCCTCCTGGTTCTTTAATGTAGGGGATCTTGGCCTATTAATCCTCCCAAATGTAACCAGCTCCGTGCGGAAAAATCGTGGAACAGAGATAAATATTTCAGGAACTCCTGGTGGTTTTAAAATGACCCATGTGATGCTTTTGGCCATATAAAGTCACAGTATTAAAATGGAAAAGAAACTTGAAAGATAGATTGTGCTACATGATTCACTCCAAAAGGTCCTGTGGAAAGAAAAGCTAGAGTAAGAATAAAAAGTGATAAAGTATATATAGTTTTAAAAGCCATTATAAATGCCACACATACTAACCTCATCTGAATCATCGTCCACTTCTCTGGCTGCATTTTGCTCTTCTATTTCTTGCAGTTCTGAGTATCTATATGTTGCATTACTAAAGAAAATAAATAAATATATAATATTATAAATATGTATATTATATAATATACTATACTCATAGTTGCAACATTTTGAGATATGTATACATAATAATAAGTGTATTATTAACTTTCGTGTAAATTATTGAAAAACATTTTTTGGGTGAAAGGATTGAAAGGTTAGGTTGCACTGTCACATAAAGTACGCAGTGTTACATATATCTCAATACCTCTTCAGACAGCAGTATTTTCGTATGATGAAGACAGCAGCTGCTATTGCAGCAACAGTAACGACCACAACAGACGCAATCACCCCTGAATGGAGTCTTATAACCTGAAAAATAAGACATCAGGGAGAGCAAGTATGTAGTATGCGAACTAACAGGGAAGTGACTTAAGCAAGAAAGTCGATAACGAACCTGTTGAACAGTTGGTGCTGAGGTGGGTTTCTCCGAACTTTCTGCCTGTCTGGAGTCGCGATATGACGTAAAAGCGAAAGCGAGCTCCCAAAAAACACTATATAAAATCAAATTTAGTAACATATTTGAGTAGTGGCTTACCTTCAAACACTTTCTCGCCATTATAGATGTTTACTTCCTAGTGATTCTACCTGTCAAATGACGTAAAGGAGCAACGGGCGTGTGATTGGTCGATCGTGAACGCGATCGACTTCCGTCAACAATAAAGGTTGCAGAACTTGTTGCAAACAGAGATTGTCTTATTATTATAAGTGGCTTTGCTTTTATGTTAATTTTAATTAAAAAGTTTGATTAATTTAAAACCTGTGAATTAAATTAGAAAACAAAAAAATCTACAATTTAAGTTAGTTTTACATTTTACTTTCTAGGAACAATTCTATACATTTGAATAAAAAGTTGGAACTAAAATAAACTCTGAAATGGATTCAATCATAATATGGTTTATTAACTTTTCAGTTATGAGCTCAAACATGCTTGAATATGAATTGATCACAAAAAATCTATAGGCTATCACATTAGAAACAGTTACAAGAAATATACACCCATTAAATTCATTGTTAGGAAGGACAGTAGGCCTATAGTGCTTCAATTAAAAAAAACATACATAGTGGCAGTATTGATCAACATGTTGCTCATCTCGGGATCAGAGCAGTTCGTAATATTTCCCAGATTGTGGATCAAAGTAACAGTTGAGGCAGGGATCATACATTAAATTGAGAAACTCTTCCTCTCCACTGTTGTCGTGTAACATAGACCCTGTGGATAGCACAGAGAAAAAAAAGTTACATATAGAAAAATAAGAAAATAAAGTCAGGGAAAGTTTGGAAGTTGTTACAAGAGTTTGAGTCAAAAGTTCAATTACACAAAATAAATTAAATGCTTATTTTCCTCTGTGTTTTTATATTTGTATATATGTATATATATATATATATATATATATATATATATATGTTACCCTTTCCATTTCTCCAATTATTTTCAAAAGTGTTTCACTTTTTACATTACATCCATTCAATAATTTCTCATAGGAAATTGAATAGCAGGTTTGCATTGTGACAATTTACCCCATATAGTCTATAAACTCTAGATGAAATCTCTTCTTCCTGAGCAGTAACAATTGCAATTTAAGACCCTGCAGTTTTAGTATTGTCAAAGAAATTTCACTGAGGGTTTTAGATGAAGGAAAAATATCAATCATAAAAGTAATTGTACCTGTGCACATATCATCTGTGTGCAAGTGAAATCTAGATCATGATATATTTTTAGCAACTTACGCATATGCGCCCAGGATGGGTATTTTTCTGGTGTCATACCTCTGGTTGAGCCCTTGCTGTGCTCTCCTTTTTCATCGGCCATCTGTTGATTTGGATGAACTATCGGAGGGCTAAGGACATCCATCCATTCTCTACAAGAGGGTTAACCATAAAGCCATTGAAATATTCAAATAAAACAGCTCTAAGGGGCATGAGCATCTGTCCTAGAACTAAATCTGAATTATATTATATGTAAACTTAACTATGATATATAGTTTTATTATATTGAAGCTTTTGGAATCATTGTACCAAGCTGCACCAAAGCCCATTTTTGAAACTCCTGCTCTGCCGCTAACGGGTTAGCTCTTGTTGTGAATGAAAGACCCCCCTTCTGCATGCCTCTCTCTTTCATATTCTCTCATTTACATGACACTTTTCAAGGCACCATGTGGTGTTGATGGACAGGCTCCCTGGTGGGACGGGAGGGAGGTGGATGATGACCTCCCAGTGAGCTCTGCTGCAGCGGTGACAGCTAGGTGACACATGCAAGGCTCTGAGCACATGCATAACTCCTGGTTATTCATTGTCCCTGACAACCATGCTTAATTAATCACCGAGGCGTGGCAGTGTGGGCATCATCCCTTGACAGGAAAAGTTTTGCGTAGGAAACTAGCCATATTTATGCTGTGAGATTGTACAAAATGTGTACATAACATATTAAAATGACCTCCAAGAATTTTTTTTTATCAGTTAATTTACATTTAAAGGTCCTACATTATGCAGAATTAGTTTCCTCATCAACCATGTTTTAATTATTACAGTATAGGTTTTCTTTATTGATTTGTCTCTTTAAAAATATATTTATTTATATACTTCTATGACTACTACTACTACTAATAATAATAATAGTAATGTTTGTTTTATTTATAATGTTTTTATATAATTCATGAAATATTATTGATAAAATATAATATAAATATAATAATTATTATAACAGAATTAGTTTAATTAATATTTCTCAAGTAAGTGAACGAGACTTTTGAGTGTCAACTGGTGAGGAGAATGAGGAGACTTTTGACAAAAGTTGCAATGCTCCGTAATGTAGACAGTCTGACAGTTTCATCATATAATGAATGGCAGCCAAATCTTTTGAAGACTGGCATCAAATTTTGTGGAGCACACCACATGCTTTCTTTTTTATATGCTTTGATGTTCAAAACCTTCTTTTTAGTACCCTGGAACCACTGGATAAAATTGTCAATAGAAACATCAAAATGTTCAGTGCCCAAAAGCTACCCTATCCTATCACATTTCGTTGACACTTTTCAGAAGTCCGCATTGTTGAAGGTGCACGAGCCTGAGGGCTGACAAGAGTTCTCTTACGAACTTGCATGATAAAGTTCCTGAAATTACTCATTCACGACTGAGCCTCAACACTTAAGAGCTTAGAATAATGGCTTCGAGTTATACAGAACTCCACAGACTTAGCGAGGCTAAAAACCTGTATTTTTCTCTTACCTGGGATTAGAGTGAAGAAGAGGGTTCATTTCTTTCTGATAGTGCTGGCCTTGATCCACTGGCTGTAAACCACAGAGAAAATAAGTAGTGTGTATTTATAATTTTCTTCAGGGGTCATTTCTGCCCACTTTTAGCTCCAGTCTAGTTGGAATATGTAATATGTTCTGGATAACTGTATACCTTGCTGTAAAATAATGATTTAAGCCTCTATAGTTTGGAGCAGTGGTTCCCAACTGGTGGGTCCTAAATCAAAATCTGGTTGCAGATCTGTTCTGATAGTTTAATAATAATGTCGTTCCATGTGTAAGGCTGGAGAGTCACACTTCTGCTGTTGTTTATGCATTTACAAAATTGTCAGTTGTCTTATTCAGCATGTGTCACTTTAATAATGTTGCATATTGTTGGGCCCATGCAGTTCATAGTAATACTGATACATTTTGGTGTTTGATAAAAACTGGGTCCTGCAGCAAAACCAGTTGAGAAGCACTCGAGTATTGTGCAAGTTCTTCTGACCTGATGGTGGCAGTATTGCTATGTTTTCACAATCTTACGGTCTTATAATTTGCAGTTTCTCAATACAGGCACATCAGGCATGATTAGCAGTTGCTGCATATCTTTCTAATCAACAGACGACAGCCACATCAACAACTGATGGATAGGGTCTGATATTGCAATGCCATGGGAGTTTATTTCACTCTAATTAGTGTTTCTTTTTTTTTAATAAACGGTTTGATTGCCCTTCTTTATAGGAAACCAGTTTTTAATATTCACTCTGTTATTTGCCCGCTAGCTACAGTTCATCCATACAAAGTACTCTGGATAACTGAGAGGCCTAATGATGAAGGAGGAATTTAGACCTTCCCAAGCTGTCCTCAAGTGTGGCAATGTGTTGTGTGTGTGTGTGTGTGTGTGTGTGTGTGTGTGTGTGTGTGTGTGTGTGTGTGTGTGTGTGTGTGTGTGTGTGTGTGTGTGTGTGTGTGTGTGTGTGTGTGTGTGTGTGTGGTTTGATAGCCCACCAAAGGAATACACTGAGTCCAGGTTGAGGTGTCATCGCTGCTTGCACTCAGACTTATGTTGCAGTGGTGAACCTAACAGAACATAAAAGTGTTTATTTTACTGGTATTGTGTTTTTAATATTGAATCTCACAAAACCTGGAAACCTGGTATCTCATCATATCAGTCAAGTTAGAAGTATTGCAAACAGAAAGTATTTTTAGTATCATTAGGACCCCCATTCTATATTGTAAATAAAAATAATAATTATACATTATTTAATTTATACACACAACTGCAGAAAAATGTGGGGTCTCTTATGCAACAGACTCATATGCTCACCAAGGATGCATTTATTTGATCAAAAATTCATTACAATTGAAAGCAGCCATCACTTTTGAATAGCGTGTATATTAAATTTTAAATGTTGGTAATATTTAAAATATTTATATTAAATTATTTTAAAAGAAAAACAGATCAAATAATTATATTAATATTGATTTTAGGTGATTTTTGAATATAGTACCTGTGATGCAGTAAGGCCTGGGCTGCCCATGTCTCCATCTCCTTCTTCCTCCTGCTCTCTCTTCAAAATTGCCAATATTCGTAGCTCATCTTCCTCATCCTCATCATCTTGACTTCTCCTCAGATCACACCTGCTAGAGCCCATGGGTTGAACTCTCCCATCGACACTCACCTGTAAAGCCCAAAAATCTCATTACTTCATCAGTGCCACTTTGCAGTGAGACAAATCGTTACTGGGTATAGCTAATTAGCAAGCAATCAATCATAGCTTGCAAGCTAATTGGCACCCACATTAAGGCCAAGACATCAGCAGGGACGGCTGCCTGCTGCTTAGAAATCCACTTATATGAAGTCCTACCTGGATCTAGGAGCGACCTTCCAGAAACTTCAGCAGCATCAAAGTTATGTGCCATGTTTAAATGGGGGAAAGTAGTGTTATTGGGCACCCGTAATGATCCTCTGTCATTCCCACATCAAACTCTGTTTAAACTATTTAGTTAATCACCATTTCAGACCTGCGGTGAGAGTCTAGTAGTTGTGCTGAATGCTTGAACCAGTTTTAGTTTCTGTTTAACAAACATGTTCCAACCTCTAAGAGAGGAAAGAACACTAATGAGTTCCCTTTGATTTCCTAGTTGTTTCTCCTAGGCTTCAATGAGATGAAATGGCGAGCAAATAAAGATTTTGCTGAAGTCTACTGCTTTTCAGGATTATCGAAAAAATCTGTTATTCTGATATTTTGAAGATCATTTACACTGTTTTTGTCCATACAGCAGAAGTCAAAAGGAACAGTATACCCCAGTGCCTTTCATTGTATGAACAAAAAAAAGATAAAAAAATATATATCTTCTTTTGTGTAAAGTTTTGCTCGCATGCATTGAGCAATAGTAGATTATTCCTGTATGATTCAAAATATACTTTTGTGTTTGGATTGGCATATAGAGTGAGAATGTTTGATTAGTTCCTTTAACTTATTTATATATATATTATTTATTTATTTTTGGCTTTGCAATGGAAGCATCGCATTAGTACTTCAGTATTGGTGAAATCCCTCTGATCAAGACTCCAAAGTTTTGACTCATGACTCAATTGTCTCATTTGTGTGTATGTCAAATGTCTAATTTTGTTGTAACATAACCCCTGAGCTAAGAAAGAGTGACCTCTGAGCAAAAACGTTCCTCTGGGAGTTCAAAACCCCTTAAAAAAATGCTTAAAAATCCCAGAGACAAAAGAACATTATGTCCAAGCCATTTGCAATACAAGGGCACAACCCACTCCCCTCAATCTGAATGGATTCAGATTAAAATATCCAGCCTCTGAGGAAGATAAGAACCACACCAGTTCTGAAATTACAATAAGAAACAGAGGCCCTCATAAACAAGCCACTCTGCTGGAGTGCACTAATTCAGCTGAAGTATGTGCTTGATTTGATCCCCTCTAACCCTGAATGCTTGCTACGGTTAAGAAACATTTCATCCAAATGAACACAGGCCATGTGATTTGTGTGGGTTCACTCCACAAAACCCATGTGGTTGCTTTATTTTGAGGCCCATTTCTCTACCTTACCTAAATTCTATGGAGACGGATTAGTCTCAATTATAATTGACGCAAAAAAACATGATTCACACATGCGTAGACAATTTCACATGCATGAACTAATTCACGTACACACACAAAAAAAGTAGTTTGTGAAAAAAAATAATTATTCACAAAAAGCAATTCACATGCACAAAATAAAATTATATATTCATAAAATACATTTCACAAATGCAAAACACAATTCGTAGATATACAGCTTTGGACAAAAGTGTATAGTGTAGGAGGAGGAGAGTGCTGAAAGTCTCGATTTGCACATTCACATTCAAGGATAAACTCGTACATTTTAAACATTCAAAGGTTTTTGTGCACGGTTGTGTATCTATGAATTGTTTTGCATTTGTGAAATGTATTTTATGAATATATCATTTTATTTTGCGCATGTGAATTGCTTTTTGTGAATATATATTTTTTCACGCACGTGAATTTTTTTTGTGTGTTCGTGAATTAGGTTTCATGCATGTGAAATTGTCTACGCATGTGTGAATCATGTTTTTTGCGTGAATTATAATTGAGACTGATCCACCTCCATAAAATTATGCTTGCAACTTTTTGTCAGTTCCTCAAAGGAATAGTTCACCAAACAATGAATGTCATTCCAAATCTGTAAGTATTTCTCTCTTCTGCAGAACAGAAAATAAGATACTTTGAAGAATGGTAAACAACATTGGACCCCATTGACTTTCATTGTACAGACAAAAAACCAGACATTTTTCCAAATGTCTTCTTTTGTGTACATTTTTGCTTTTTATGCTGTAGATTTGTTTTTATCAGACCACGCTGATTTGTTTTTAATGGAAAAAAGCACTAAGGCAAGTGAACAGGCTCACCTTTTGGAGCCCAGAATTGTTCAGTGAGATCTCTCGCACAGATGCTCTGTTGATAGATATCCTGGTATCTCCATCAGGCAGTGGTCTGCCAGCCTCGGACCGATCCAGTCTACTGGAGGCACTCGGTGAGAGACAGCGGGTTGGTGCTATTCGCATGGGTTCATGCTTCTTTGGTCCTTTAGAGACATGCCGGACTGTGGAGGCCTGGGTCTTAATTGGCTCATAAGAGAACTCTGGTAGGACTGTGTGTTTTTGCATTGAAGGAGGTGGTGGGGGTGCAGTAATGGAATGGACTGCACATCTATGGAGGAACTCTGTCTGCATTTCATCCTATGAAAGAAAAAATAATTGACTGTTATTATAAGAAATAGTTTGTATGAAATAACAATATTTTTGAGAATTTTTTTATATACAAGGCTGATGTTAGAATAGATAAATGGGTGTTTGCTAGTTCATAGCTACGAGGTTGTAAAGGTGTTCTGATGATAGTGTGGTTACTAGATGGTTGCTTTTTAGCTCTAAAGGCCCGTTCACACCAAGAATGATAACTATGAAGATAAATATAATGATAACTATATTAGCATTCACACCAACAAGCGTGTGCTGCAGTTTTTTTGTCTGCCACTTTAAATGCTCGAGCTCTTTAAAGCGGAATGGATTCTGATTGCCTGTCAATGTTACTGTCGTTCATCAGCTGGAAAAATAACGTTCTGAAAGTAATTCCAACGATATCGTTTCTCTGTGCTGACATCGTTACAGGTGTGGTGTGGACTCTGCTATTATTATATATTTAAAACTATTTTTAGAACTGAATCTTTGTCATTATTGCTACAGTATAGTTATCGTCCTTGGTGTGAATGGGCCTTATGGTGCAGTAAGGGATTTCTAAAAAAAATGCTGTTGAAAGTGCATTGGACCGAGCACCATAAGACACTTGTAGCCAATCAGCAGTAAGGGGCGTGTCCACTCATGAGGGGGGAGGTACCTGTGCTGCATAGCGTGTTTGTGAATTTTGGGGGCGGAGCTATCAAGTTAGGGGTGTGATCCTTTTGGGTAGGGGCGTGTTTGATTTGGTGATTTCAAATATCAACAGCATTTCTCAGAAATCGCTGGCTGCTCCTTTAAGACTTTATGATATTCCGGTCGGTTTTAATGTAAAAAATTCGATGGGATTTTCTGCTCGTTTTATCATCCACCAGGTAAAGAACATGTAATAGCACACCTGTCCTCATCAAACAACACTATTTGAGGTATTATTCATATCTGTTGCACAAAAGACCCTAGTGAAAAAAAAATATACCAAAGTGTGTTTAAAATACATTTATTTCATACTAAGTATACTACAAATCCATTAACATATTTACTGACATATCGTTTGAGACTTATATACATATTATAATTAAACTTTATTTAGAGTACTTCTTTAATCGCACAAGGCACATTTCTTAATATTAAGCCTAAAATGTGTTTTAATATCACTATTAGTATAGTATGATCTCTGTATACCATCAGTCCTTAAATGCAAGATATTTAAAGTGCACAAAAGGGGACTTGCAATAGTTCCACTTTAGCACAATCAAACATACTTAAATATATCTTTAAGTTGGACCTCAGCATTACCTCCAGATAACTAAAGTGAATTAAGTACAACATTATTTGTTCCAATTTAGCAGACTTTAAGTATACCAATTTAGTATACTAAAAGTACATGTATATTAAGTACATAAAAGGTATTTATATTAAGTACATAAAATATTTAGCATAAAATAAATATATTTCATTTACATTTGAGTACATTTATTTTTCACCAGGGGAGTTATGCAATGAAGTTTGATACTTAAGGCCTAATTTAAAATTATAAATTCAGTTATAAATTCCCTCAGCAATCATCACCAGTTATGAAATATCGAGATTAATAACGGCACTCCGTTCGGTTATCTTCTTTCAGCCTGGGGTATTAACACAAGGAAGGAAAGGCTTTAATAAATCAAATTTCTCTCTAAAACGACAAATATCAATTTTAACAACAAACTTGTGATGGAGTCATAAAGAGAATGATGAAATCTCTTGCAAGGATCTCAGAGCCACGAACGCCAACGCTGTCACAGATGAAACGCATTAATAGCCACAACACGAGACAGTCTGGCGCGGGCGGAGTAACATCAGAGTTACCTGTAATTAATCAGGGCGACACTGTGCCCGGAAAGTTGTCTGTCTCTGCTCTGTTTTGGAACAGATAAGGTCTTTAAACTAGTGAGGCTTTGATCTACACTAATGGTCTTAAACAGCAAGCTTCACACTAATGATGACAACCTCACTAAAAGGGCACGGCCAGCCGAGCCATCAGTTTTTGTCTTCTTTCTTTCCGTCTTCATATCCCCTGAAGGGACCGGTTTTAATATTTTAGCATTTATTTGGAGAAAAAAAAAAAGAAAAAGTGTCATCTCCTCTCACCATGAGTAGTGCTGACAATCGGTAAACACGCATCAGTCTGGTGCGGCCCTGTATCTATTTGTAATGAATTTATTTAAGCTAGGCAGGTTATCTAAGAAAGGAAATGTTCTCAGGGTGTGTTTAGTGGTTATTAAGACGTGTTACAGATGAATTTCAATATGTTATGCCTTCATCTATCTTCTTTTGACAACTCTGTGGCATTAATGGAAGTCATTAGGCGAATATAATCACCTCTGCTTCCAGTGGAAATGATTTAATATCACACAGGTGCAAGTTATAGAGGTATAACATAAACATAATGTTCAGAATGTTCAAACAAGTCATTATTTTTTTCAACTCCCATTAGTAATAAGTAGACAAATGCAGACATCTGCTTTTTTGGAAGATGAAAAACAAAGATCAGAATAAAAATCAAGGGCGGGAACGGAAATGGGAAATAAACAACAAATAAATCTGTCAGTGGTATCAATCAAAAATCTCTAATTAAGTGCAGCAGAACATATGTATGCCAAAGATGAGAATGATTTCCCAAGAGGAGACGAAACAGACTGCAAATAAATGAATGATGATCCTCTCACTGGACGCAGAACCCAGGAGCACCTTGGAGCTCAATGCCATCTCGTCAGAAATGAACTGAACTGAAGGAAACTGATGGTTTTCTTTATTGACTTAACAGAGTGGCAGGGACCCTGGGGGGAACAATCAAGTTGTGTGTGTATCATTAACAGCTGATTCCACTAGATTGTACGTCCTTGAGAGGAAACTTGGAAAGAGAACAATGCAGGCAACAGGTGGTGAGGAGTCGGGGAATTGTTTCTGATGTTGTGGTTGCATATGTCTACAGTATGCATCTGTGCCATTAAAGGAAGAGTTTATAATTTCTTCAGGTGTCTCAGAAAAAGTGTACAGGATTGACAAAATTAAGATGACCTTATATGCACATTTTTTTTATTTTATTTGATTTAATTGCTTAAAAAGTACTTTCATGGTAAGGACATTTTCAAATATCTTTTATGTTCCATCTATCTATCTATCTATCTATCTATCTATCTATCTATCTATCTATCTATCTATCTATCTATCTATCTATCTATCTATCTATCTATCTATCTATCTATCTATCTATCTATCTATCTATCTATCTATCTATCTATCTATTATAATGAATTAAATGACAAATCTCAACTTAATTTCTTTGAAATAGTATTTTGACTTAACCAATCCAACAGAAGCTATGCCTTTTTCTTCTTAGTGATTTCATAAGCTGAGTAGGACGAGTCCAAATGCTTACTTTATTTTTTAAACTTATTTTGTACACAATTTAGCTCTAATTATCTGTTGTGCAGCTCTGCTAGCCGCCCTTGTTAACCCAGTAGATTAAATACTCAAATTACTTGAGCAACTTTCTGAATGTTTTGAAATCTGTTAATTGCATGTCATAACCAAGCTGTTAAATCAACTATTTTCAAAGCCATAAATGTATTGCTGTCTCTGCATTTTAAATTGTGTGTGTTGTCTATGTGTCCATACCTCTTCACTTTCACTACACACAAAATCATCCTCCAGACGTGCATCTTTGCGCTCTCCTTCTGTTACCAGCTTGTGACCTTTAAGGGCAAAGGTCAAATCGTCAACAGGGTTGCTGCTAGTCTGATTCCGTCTGGCTGAGCGAGGGCATGAGGAAAAAGTGAAGACTTCCTCTTCGTATTCCTCGTCGCAGAGAGAGAGCTCGGTTTCTGTGTCACAAAGGTCAGCATCATCTGCAGTCAGCGCACGCTCTGGAGGTGAAGCGGCACATGGAGGCTTGAAGGCTGACCCAGATGTATCCGCACTAGTAGCACAGTCTGCAGAAATATGACAGGAAGATTTACAGGTAACATCACCATTTGTTGCAATTTTAAATGTGCTGTACTTTGTATGTGTTAGTATTTTGTTCTGAAATTCTGTCTGGCTTTACTTGGCTGATTTATAGGTCTAAGGCCTGTGCATCGTATAACAACGGTAGAACAATATATTGTTTGAAATTAAGACAAAATGTATTTGGACACTTTCAAGATATCAAAACAAGTATAATGTACTGAAAGTCATATATTTGTGTGACTTAAAGGGGTCATCGGATGCCCATTTTCCAAGTTGATATGATTCATGTAAAGTTTGTAACATACTTTGGTTAAAATTCCTCAATGGTTGTGTAACACAACACTCTTTTACCTCCTCAAAAACAGCTCTGTTCACAGCGACCCGTTTCGGTGCATGTCTCTTTAAATGATAATGAGCAACTGCTCACCCAGCCCCTCTCTTCCGTCGGGCGTGTGGACACAAAACACATAAAGTGCTGCCTTTCCAGACAGTATACAAATGGCTGAGGGCGGAAATATGCTAATAAGTGACAGTCCGTCAGTGGTCATGGGCGGAGCAATATGACACCATATTGCTCAGAAAATCCAAACGGCTTGATTATTGAGTGTGTTCAGGCTTTTTGAGGATTAAAAAATAAAAGGAGTGAATGGATTTTTTTCATTGTATGGTGGTTGCGTCCACACACTGCAAAGACACATTTATATGCAAACACCAAAAGTGACCCCGAAGACCCCTTTAAGCATTCAAATTTGTCCCAAAACTTTTTAGACAACTGCATAGACTTACATTCAAAACTTTTATTCAGCAAGGACGAAATAAACTGATTAGAAGTGACAGAAAAGACGTAATTTAGGAAAATCAAACAAATGCTTTCTAATAATCAAAGAATCCTAAAAAAACAAAAACAGTTTCCACAAATTCTAGGCAGCACAACTGTTTTTTAATATTGTTTGATATGTTTAATATGTTTTGAACATTGATAATAAGAAATGTTCCTCGAGCATATTAGAATGATTTCTTAAGGATCATGTGACAGTGAAGACTGTAATGATGCTGAAAATTCAGCTTTGTAATCACAAGAGCGTAAGTCTTTTATATACACGTTATATACAAATTATATATGCACTGCCTTTTTCAAGCGTTTGGGGTTGGTAACATTTTAAAAACTTTTTTTTTTTATCTTAACCCCAGATGCTATGTTAGATATATACCCCAGAGATATATATATATATATATTTATTTACAATTTCTTCGACAATAACCGTTAGAGGAAAAAGAAAATCATTTAAGCATAGAGAATTTTCTTGTTTATTTAAGTGCAACCTTTCTGTAAAAAAAGGCCAATTGAAAGCAATGGTAATAACGTTGAGAAAACAATTACTACTTATTCCTCTTTTTTCCATTGACTTACTGTCTCTATAAAGATCAATAATGGAGATCTAATTACTAAACATAATGTTACGTCTTTCATTTTTTATACTGGCACTCATGTTCCTCGCCTGCGTTCATTTTAATGAGCATATGCAAATAAGAGCAGAACCAGAAACCTTGAAGATTGAGATAGATTCTACTACGCTTGCCAACTGTGTGCGAGTAAGAATTTATAGGATACGTCCAACCTCTTTCATTTGTGCTGGATTTTATAACTGCAGCATTATGCTTTAATTATGCCTTAAAATATACATAAATGGGGGAGATGAAATAAAACAATATTTTAAAGATGTGGATGGCAGGAATATACATGTGCGGTCCTAAGAGAATAAAGGGAAAATATTATTAACTTGCCAGTGTGTGTGTGGGTTCGGGAATAGGGGAGAGTGTGTGTGTGTGTGTGTGTGTGGGGGGGGGCTTTCTGGCTTTCCCACTGACACAAAAACAGCATCATTAGTAGATAGGGAGCAATGGTACAGTAAGATCATAATTCAGACGGGCGATGTGTGCCTGTGGGGTCTGCATGCCCTCATACTAAAGAGAAGACACCCAGAGAGCAGGGAGCAAAAGACACCGCAGAGACCAAGTGATGAATTTGCCGTGTGAGTGTACAGAGCTTTGATCTACTTCAGCAAAATGCACAGCAGCAAAAAGTCTGACTAAACCGCTGTGAAGTTGTGTGAACTGTGAACCTGAGCTGTACTTTCTCGTACCTAGAGACAAGGACAAATAAAGGGCACCGGAAAGCCGAACAAATTGTTTTGCGCTTTAAATTACTCCGGTTGATGACTATCATCATCCACCACAAATGCACAGGTCATACTGATGACACTACATTTCTAAAATGTTTTGTGGACTTTTAGATGAATGCAATGTCATATCACAGCAAATAAATGTGTTTATTGCTCCGTGGTTGCTCTTTTGTAGCTCATAAGACCTCTTGGCTGTTTCATTTAAAGGGGACCTATTATGTTTGAATTTTTTAAAGTCTTGATTTTGTTTTTGGGGTCTACTAGAATATGTTTTCATGCTTGTTTTTTTTTAAAAAGCACATTATTTTTCACATATTTTACATTGTTGAAGTAGGCCTACTTCTCTTCTTAGTCTGGGAGTAATTCTCTGTTTAGTTCCGATCTCTAAGAAGCCCCTCCTTCCGAAAAGCACAGTGTTCTCTGATTGGTCGGCTGGAACATTGTGTTGTGGTTGGTCGACAACTTCGGGACTACAATCGAGGCGTTTCAGGGAGTTCAGAAACAGTGCTTACTGATATAGAGAATAACACCCTTTGGAGTGACTTTGTGCTTCGTAACTTTACAGACCTTTTCCATGCTCAAACAGCAACATTACACACTAAAAAGTTTGAAAATGTAAAAAAGCGTACTAGGACAACTTATCAACTTATTTTTCCTAAGATTCCTTATGAGATATAGAAAAAATTTGACAATTGTTGACATAGTGGTTTACAATTTATATAAAAATATAACATTTAATTAAAAAATGTTTCTCAAATAATCTGGTTTTGTATGAATTCACGTTTATATAAAAATTTCGACTTGAAATCTTGGCAAAGATTCTGAGTACAGTTTGAGACTAGACACTTTTGAAGGTCTAGCAGAGAATTTATCTATAAAGGTCTATATAACTTATCACTAAGGTCGTTGATACTTCATCCATCTCCATTTTTGTCTCCATTTATTTTCATTGCTGTCAAAGAGAAACAACTGTGATACTGTGATTCAGCTCTAATGGGTTGTTTTGAATGGCCTGTGTTTTGTTCTGTTTGTTTTGCTCACATGGATCATAAAGACGTTGTCAGCTAAACAAGATGAAATACGAAAACGGCAACATAATGGCCATGTCAGATAAAGTGATGTAAAGGCTCTATTAAGCTCTTCACAGAGTATCATTTCATCTAATTAAAGCATGCACGCTCACAGAGCACCTCTCAAGAGTTGCCTTCGCTCTTGCCATTCCAAGGGGTTTTGCATATTTCGATTCCTGGCACGTTTTTGAACAGGCTTATATTGTAATCACCTTTTCTAATTGCCCACGGTGCAAGCTTGCCTGAACCCCAGAGACTTCTTTCTGACCTACACAGTGTACTTAATGTCCCATTACCACTAATGAACTCTCTTTCCTCTGCTAAAGGGAAGTTAGAGTTAGACCTACTCCGCAGGAAAGGATTGTTAATGTGGAACAACTGCTCGTGTTCTCAGTGCTGGCATCAAGGCGGCTTCCAGAATCACTCATTTGGTATGTTTAGTTTGCTAGGCCTTTGGTACTTCAAGACAAGTAGAGCTGAACTCTCAGAGATCAGGATGGATGTACAAATCTAGTTTTAGAAAGTTGTATACGTGTTTAATTTACATTTAGATTGATCTAGATCGTTCACAAGCTATTCCATAATCGGAGTTGTATTAATGTAAAACTACATTTGTACATTATGTGCATTAAAGACAATGTTTTTCATAAACACTTTTTGTTATACTAACTCTCTTCAAATCCCGATAGCAATTAATAATAGATGTGGTCTCGTCTGTTTTTAAGGAGGCGTGACTTTGGAGGGCGCTCTGAAGAGAGGATGGGATCTATGCTTTCAAAGGTAGCTTGCTATTGCTAGCCTCTCCGAAATTGCCTAGAAAATGTGAATGATGCCTTCCTGTGCAAAAATCGCCATCACAATGGGTGGGTGTCTGGGCATAACAATGTGTTATTAAGGGTGTTCTGGGTAGTTGTTAGGGTGTTGCTAGGTAATGCCTTTGTTTTTTTAGGTGGTTGATTGCTATGTGGATGTTTACAGGCTTACAAGTCTATATTTTCTTACACCCATTGTATCACCCATCAGGTGAAAATCATGTCTGATTACTTATTGAATTTCATATTTTTAAAAGTAGAGCATCTCTCCTAAACAAGCCACACAACTGAGGTATCATATATGTTATGAGTTACTTCCATTTAAGTATCAGCACTATAACATGTAAGGGACATAATAGCTCACCTTGTAGAATTGGATCGGTTAATTCATCTTCTACTGTTAAATCAGAGCCCAGAGTTTGAAGTGAGGATAATGCCTTTTTTCCTTGAAGCTCAGGTCCCTTTGGGTTCAGGCTAATTTTGCCACCTTCTTTATCTTAGGGAGCACACATGAGACTAAAATAAAACCCAATGACTTTGTAGTAGCAGCAGACTTCAAAAGTCAACAAGGAATAAGGATCAGTCAGATTAACATTTCTAAAAATAAAAAGTGCTAATTTTGATTGCCAAATGCAAAACATCAATACTGAAAAACATTAAAAGTGTTTCTTTTAAACAAAGAATCTTTAAAGTCCCCAAAAACATATGAACATACTTAAGCTGAGTGACGGAATATATTTAAAAACAGAAAACAGTCACTTTAAATTGTAATAATATTTTACAGTATTACAGTTTTTACTGTATATTTGATCAAATAAATGCAGCCTTGGTAAGCATAAGAGACACATTTCAAACACATAAATAGTTTTAAAAACTCATCCCAACCCGAAACATTTGAATGGTGGCAGCTCCAACAGGCTCGGTATATTATATACGTTGATAAAGTCACCTGTGTTTGATTTTTCTCTCCTTGTATTGTGGATTCTCTGTGGTATTCTAGATCCCATTCTCTCAGCGGATGGCCTTTCAAGTGGAGGTCGTGGCTGTACATTTTCAGCTCGGCCTATATTTGGAAACATAATATAAAAGTAGAAAAATGATTGCTTTCCCCCAGACTACATCAGCTCATGTATCATTACTAGAATCTAATCTCTGAACTAAAATATTCATTACTCTCACTAGGTCTTAGATGTTATGTGTCAAGAAAATAAATAAATATGTATTTGCCTAATGGTATGTTGAGGCTCAATTCAGACTTGGATCTTTCTTCTTTCCTATTTGCAGATGTGCTGCTCTTCCTGGCGGTGAGCGGAGGAGGTCCGATAACTTTTGAACCAAAAGCAATATGGGAGAAGTCCTGGGTTGTAGGACACCTTGTGATGGATGCCTTGACGCCACTTGTCTCTTCTAGTAAACAGACATGCACAAAACGCTTACCAAATCCTAAAGCTCATATACTTAACCCTATAGCCCAAGCACATTTCTAAGGCTCATGTCTGTTTCTAAGACATGATCAATACTTTGATTAAATATATATATATATTTTTTTTTTTCTGCGTTAAAGTTATTCTTACGTTTACTTTATAAAAAGAAAAATCATTATAAAAAATATTAAATATTAAAATATGATGCATCAGGCTTTTGAGGAATGTTTATTTTGTACATCATCATTGTATTGCACTGCATTATATGTTTAGCCCCTACAACTAAAAACTACAGAGCTTTGATCATAAAACTAAGCATTTAAATCATCTTACTAAGACATATTATTAGGAGATATAGAATGACAACTGATATGTATATGCATTTTATGTGAGTAGTCTTCTATACTGTTACAAATCTTATTGATTTACAGAATAACATTTGACTTTTTGGCCATATAAATATCAACAACTGCACCAAACTGCATATTAAATGGCATATAATATTGAGGGCTTTTTTTCCTTCGAGAATGAGCTCCATATTCTCACAATATCATATTTATATGAGCCATAAAAGCCTGATGTATTAGATATCATTCTCAATTTTTTTTTTTACATGATTGAAATATTATGTCTAACGGTTCTCTAAACTTTTCCATGTCGAAAAATTTGATTTTTCTGACTATTACCCCATATGTCAGGCTGTATCCCTTATATGTCTGCTAAAAATCAACCATAAAATCCAATAAACCAAGCAAAATTTCCATTCAAAGGTGGATTGTTTCAACCCAAATGAACCCGAGTATTCTAACATCTGCCATTCAAGCAAAGTGACGATGTATTTAAAGTTAATGTAATATTGTTTGTATTTAGACTAACAATATCACGACATTCTCTATGACAATACGACTGCTTTCATATTCATAATCCTTGTAATTGTAAGGCCCTTGCCATCTGTTGGTTTGGAATTGGCATATTTTCAATTGTTATTTAGCGCAACGCTGCAAGAAAAAGCAGTGTTAAGGTCATGGCAACCTGGCAGCAAAACACAAAATACTGCCATTTGTCATTTCAGCATAACAGCCAGCTCAGGATCCAAAGCTGTAAGCCACAACTACACGGTTTCATACACAAGGCCCACGGTGTTTTGATACATTGTTGCTAGGTGATAAAACAGGGGAAAAAATTATTAATGTAGAACTAGAGATTGCGGTCTTTTGTTGCAATATTTGTATATAGAAACATTTTATAAGATCTCATTACAGTCCAACACCTCTTGTCAGTTGACCTCTTGTTATATTAATATCTTGCTAGGGCATTATTTGATTCTTTTTCTAGAATCTAAAGGTGAGATGACAGCAGTCTGGCACTGTGATGTGAGGCTAACAGATGTCTGGATAAATAAAAACCCTAAGAACAGCTATGAAGGTCTCACTGGGCTGGCAGAGTGGACAGGTATGTGACTAAAGAGAGATGATTAGAGCTCTCTTGGCAAGAGGTGTCTCTTGTCAGCAAACTAACAGACAGCAAATAGCAGGAGAGTTCTGCAGAGGGGACTGACCTTCTGTTTAGCAAGGAACAGGAGAAAAGCACAACACTTTACGACTCAGTTGAGTTAAACACTCAAAAAGGAACTACGCAAAGAAGGGAAATGACATTGAAAGATGAAGTATTTGCATGTGGAACTGACCAGTATCTGAATTCGCAGGTCCTCCCTTTAAATCAGTCTGTCCCAGTGTCTTCATGTTCACCAGCTGGGCAACATGCTGAACTTCACTAGGAAACTGACAGTTCCTGGGAATCTCCTCTTTTGGACCATTTCCTATGTCTAAACCTAAACATAGAGTAAAATACAAAAAGTTCATGTTTTTAGGCAATGAGAAAGCAATTTTGCAAAGATGTTTAATGTCAAAAATTAAGGCTAAGTATTTGGCACTTTCCATGAATTTGTTTATCTTTTTCAAGAAAGGGTCAGTGAAAAGGTGCTTAACTTTAAGACTTTCAACCAAGGTGAAAAAATACATTATTTAAGCTTTTTGTATTTTCTGTGAGGTTTGTGTAGTTTGCTTTTTTGATATTGCTAAACGTATTTCTCATAAATTCAAGAAAAATGTCACAAATATGATATTTTTCCCTCTCTACAACTACAGTCAATAAGGCAATCTTTGAGAAAATGGAATGATTTATTTTTTTATTTGCAAAGCTGCAGAAACTGATTTTATTTCGTAAGAGGCACAAGTTTATGGATTTTTTTTCTTTTTCTTGTAATAGGAGGAAAGTCATGCAGCAACAGGTTTGCAAACAAAATGTAGGACACAGCTAAACATTACATTTAACATTAGATTTTGTGCTCTTTGTGCTCTAATTAAAGTAATGGTACAAGTATACCCTATTAATTGGAAAGTGCCAGTTATACAATTTACTTTAAAGGGGACCTATTATGCCCCTTTTCAATGTCTTGATTTTGTCTTTTGGGGTTTACTAGAATAGGTTTTCAAATTTGATTTCTCAAAAAACTTATTTTTCACATATTTCACATTATTGCAGCACCTCTCTTTCCAGTCTGTCAGTAACGCTCAGTTTAGTTCTGTCAGGAGAAGATGATTGACAATTAGCATACGATTTGGATTAGTGGTGTGGTTCTGTTCTGGGCAAGAACTCTCCACCCATCCATGCAGCCCAGACCGATCGTTGAATGACATCAAAGTACTGCAGGAGCGAATTGAAAGTAGACCGCTCCTTATGCTTTAGAATTGCTCTCGCGGTACTTTGATGTCATAAACCGATCGGTCTGTGCAGCGTGGAGCTCCAGAGAGGAGGAGCTGGACTAACCCCACCCAATTGGAGCTCCAGAGAGGAGAAGCTGGACTAATCCCACCCCATTGGAGCTCCAGAGAGGAGGAGCTGGTCATCATTTGACTCTGCAGTGACCACTTGAGTGCAGCAATAACCCCCTTAGGCCGTGTGGCATGTCCACCAAAGCGTTTTTAACGCTTTTTAAATTGGAAAAAAACGCTTTGGTGGAGACACAGACTAAGACTGGTTGCCCACTGAAGCTAAGCAGGGTTGAGCCTGGTTAGTACCTGGATGGGAGACCTCTTGGGAAAGGCAGGTTGCTGCTGGAAGAGGTGTTAGTGAGGCCAGTAGGGGGTGCTCAACCTGTGGTCTGTGGGTCCTAACACCCCAGTATTGATGGGACACTGTACTGTAACAAGCATGGTCCTTCGGATGAAACGTTAATCTAAAGTCCTGAGTCTCTGTGGTCATAAAAAAAATCCCAGGATGTCCTTTGAAATAGAGTAGGGGTTGAACCCCAGCATCCTGGCCAAAATTTTGCCCATTGGCCTCTGTACATCTGTGCTTTCTGGCACAATATGTCTGTTGTTCCATCATCCAGGTGGATGCTGAACATTGGTGGTGGTTGAGGAGATTCCCCCCCTCCACATGTAAAGCGCTTTGAGTACCCAGAAAAGAGCTATATAAATGTAACAAATTATTATTATAAATTAGTCTGATTTGAAGAGGAATATCAGAAGGCCAAGTCCTGTCTGGACGTGAGGAGGAGCTGGGGATATACGTCACCATTGCTCGTATGTGTGCAGTCTGGCATGACGGTGTAACTTTACGATTATAACGTAAGACTATAGAAAAAATGACAGACGTTAGCTTCAGTAAAGTTAGCTTCATTCATTGAGTGAAAAGGTATGACGTCACATGTGCGCCTTTTCGGTTTGTAGTCTTTGTAATTACGTATTTTCACAGTTTTACATCAAACTGCGACTTTCTTGACTTTAAAATGTATCTTTTAAATTGACAAACATCATATGTGTAATTCAGGGCACAATTCAAACGAGATCAAAATATTTGTTGTCTCTCGCCATTGACTACCATACAATATTTTTCCGAAATAAGGTCCCATGGTGGTCAACCAGAAGGGGAGGGACTTAGGCTCTCTATTGAGGAGGGTAATTAGCTCCTGAGAAACACGATAAAGCTGCTGATAATACTGAATGGACCTTATATAGAGATGCAAGGCATTGTATTCCTATAGGTACAGTAGACGTGGATCATCTGAGTCTGCTGATGCGAGCTTGACTGACATGACCTGCCAGAACCAATGCTAGGCTTGATTTCCTGTCTCGATGAAGCCCCTCCTTCCGAAAAGCGCAATGTGCTCTGATTGGTTGGCTGGACCAGTGTGTTGTGATTGGTCAAGCGCTTCGAGTATGTTTCGGAAATATCACGTCCCTTACCATAACCGTGAGTTTCAACACACCACTAACTAACTCAACCAGGCCTCTGTACTTTTATTTTTGCATACGCCTTGAGCGGGAATTATTTAAAGGAGGAATATTGTGACGTGTACGTTTCCAGAAGCAAACTGAAGACTACAATCGAGGCGTTTCAGGAAGATCAGAAACGGTGCTTACTTATATTAAGAATAGCTCCCTTTGGAGTGACTTTGTAACTTTGCAAACCTTTTTCATGCTCAAACAGCAACATTACACATTAAAGAAAGTCGAAAATAAAGCATACAGATGGTACTCAACCAGAATGCCTATTACCGCCGCGACAGGCACCGCGGCGAAACTACCGCGGTAAAAATAATCCAGTCGCATTTCAAAGTCATTCGCGAAATGACCGCCAGGTGGCGCAGAGGGACATTGTGCAAAACAGCCGCTATTGCCGTATTTTGAAATGTAAGCGGGGTTAATGTCAATTAACAGATGAAATAGGCTACTATAGAACATTGTTTAGGACAGAAAAATAGAATCATAATTTTAAAGTAGAGACGAGAACAATATAGCCTTTATTTCATATTGTAGACGTCGGTGGGCGACATAAGCCTATTGCCCGTTGGGAGCAGCGTGATAAAATAATAATAATAACAAAAATAACGAACAAAAATAAATTAGGTGCAAAGAAGCTGATTATTTGTTTACTACTCAACTGAGGAATAAGACGAATGATGAGCGCTTTTCTGGAACAGATTGGATAAACCGGGCATTTTTAAATTAGTATATTCATGGCCGAGTGGTAGAACTTACATATCGGTCATTTGAATGACACGGGTTCGAATCCCATACAAACAAAGTTTATTGTACATTTTATATTGGCCTATTAATGCATGTCATAGCCTATTATTAATGCAGACAATCAAACAAACAAAACATTTTTTTTATACAGGATAGCCTTTTTTTTGGTTCATATAGAGTTTGTAAAACATGGTTTTAAGGTGCGATTTGCCAGGGGGACGGGGATTTCCTTCTGGTCTAAACATCCCTGCTTCTGCTGAATTATTTTAATCCCCCCTCTCTCCACAGTAACCAATGCTATAAATTACTTCACCAATAGACCATTTAAAATATATAAAATAAAGATATGCAACAGGCACGTTTAAACGACAAACAATAAAATCAGAACCAGTTTCAGTTCATGGTTCCAGTGCCTTAATGCATGCACGGCTTTCAAAATGTCACAAAGCGTTTTGAGATTATTTTGAATGAAATATTGAAGTTTATAATTAAGTATTTTGGCACACCTATCCATTGTTCTAAAGTCGGGTTTTATTCTGGCATGTTGAATTAGTGTTCGGCAGACGCGGCTGCGCGTTCATTTGGATTTATTTTTCTCATAACAGACATCTAAAATAACTTAGGCCAGTTAGGCTACTCCGTAGTTTTTTAGTCATACAGATCAGAGTAGAGTAGCCTACATCGGTCAAAACTGTAAACTTGTATTCATATTCAAACTTTTATTCAAAAGTTTATCTGTCGTCTCTGCATGTCTCCGGGAACTGCGCGTCACAAAAATGAACCGAAAGCCACTTTCCTCCGCTCAGTCACGATAAGAAATCGGCTATATGTCTAAAGCCTTTAAATGTCGAAATATTTAATAAATGTTATCTGATTAGGTAATCCGTATGAAACCGAGAGGTGCAGAGGATCATCTCAAACATGTTTAGCTATCATGTGAGCGCTTCCCAATGATGAACGGACAAGGGTGAAAATCTCGCTATAATTAAATGTAGTCTCTAGGCTAAATCGCCCTGAATTAAATTGTAAAAATAGATCAGATAATTTATTTGTCGAAATGTTGCGATATTGTTTCATTTAAGTTCATAAATATTATATAAATGTTATTTAGTTTAGCAGCAGCACAAAGCACTGCGGTTCGAGATTTATATATATATAGGCTATATTAAAAAAAAAAATAGATAATTCACAAATCGCGCACCCTGGTTGTAAGGATCCAAAGATCCCCGTGGAATTTAACATTGAGTTGAACATTGTATTCATGACAACAAATGAACATGCGTTTGAACAAATGAACATGCGTTTGAACAAATGAACATGCGTTTGAACAAATGAATATGAACGAATGAACATGCGTTTGAACAAATGAATATGAACAAATGAACATGCGTTTGAACAAATGAACATGCGTTTGTATTTAGGCTTGCTTGGAAAAAGCTGCCCAAACCGAGGTAGTGTTTTATTTCTTCAATTATTGAAATAATTAAATGTTTATTAATAAACTTTTATGACAGAAATATTAGCCTATTAGCCTACATGTAGCCTAAATAATTAAATTATTTCATTATCAACACTTTACTAGCCTAATGCTATGTCTAGAATGAAGTGTGAATTGCGACTTCTCTTTGTTTTAAGTCGGTCTCAAACTCAGATAGCCTGTGGGGGGTTGGGGGTTCAGGAGGTGTTAATGTTCTGTCTTTCATATGCAGAGTAAGCCTGATGACCAGGCAAAGGCAAAATACTTTTAAAGATAAATCTTGTTTAATTTCGAGAGAGACCCCGGCGCGCGCGCAGTGCAGGGAGACATAAACTAAAATAAAAGAGATCCAGCGCGAGAGAGAAGCAAAGAAAATCTTAATTTATGTTGCTTTGAACTATTTTCGTTTTGTAGACTATAGCCTACTGTTTTAATTGTTTATTTAGCTGCAATTTCTTTGGCAATACAGATTTAAAATGTTGCAAGAATAAGATTCTGTTTCTTACTTAATAAACTCTAACTCGATGCAACCCTGTTTTAAATAAATAAACTGCCCCGACACTTTATTTAAACCTTGAAATGTCCAGGATCTGTTTTTAAAAATTTCTTCTTTTGCTATGACGGGTATCAATTGTCAGTCATCTCAATTTCGTGGATGATTCACAAAACAATAATTTAGCAGATTAAAGATAGCTTCCATTTTCATTTTCTGACGCGATCGGCTGATAATCTTTCCTTCATCAGTTTTGTCGTCTGTGCAGCGGCTCTACTGGAAAGTAGCAAATTTATGTTGTAATGTGCTATTGATAATTAAACAAAACGCTTGACTTCAATAAACAGTTACCCATCTAAGCATCAAGAATGGTAAAACATTTAACGCTGTCAGCCAAAGCTAGTGAGATTCGATCTCGGGTCGCTTGAAGCTCCGTGAAGTTCGTGCTGGTGCGTTGTCCACTGCGCTACCGTCGGTCCGCTGATGAGACGTTGCTCTTGCAAAGCCTGATTGATGTAGCCTAATATTTTTCTATTGCAATGTTTTGTGTTGAAATGTTTTCATTATTTATTAAATGTTTTAGGCCTACATTTAATTTCAGTCTTGTGATTATATGAATTCATTTAACTTGAATTGATCTGTTTTACCACATTTCAATCACTCTCAATGAGCCGCGGCGCGGCGGCAGATTACACAATAGAGAGAATAAACTGACACTTTTCAAAGTCTGCGATTGTAGCGCCTCTTAGCGGTCAAAGCCAGCAAATACACCCCCGCAATTTTACCGCCGCGGGAACGGCGGCGGTAAAAGTCTCATTCTGGTTGAGTATCATCTGTAATAGGAACACTTTAAAAAGTGGGCTACAAAATGGTATCCATCAAGAAAAGCTTTCCCCAACCTCCATCTACGCAGTCTGCTGGTTCATTCTTCATCGTGAAGATGCGGCGAACCTTACAGCAGGCGGAGATGATGATGCCATCCAGAGACAGGAAGCGCTTCCCTCTGAATATCCCAGTGGTGAGGGAGTCCAGATCGATACACAGATTACACCACTGCACACAGACAGTGGTACCTTATCATACTAGCTCCAGAACATTTTTTACAGGTCATTTTTTGGTCATGTAAGTATCTCACAGAGCTAAGACAGAATGATCTGATGGCTCATTTGCAGAAAGTCGTGGAGAATGCATCAGCGCATAATGTTCTTCGGGACTTACAGTATTTCGTTTGAGGCACGTTAGAGGTATTCTCGCATGCAACGGGGTTGCTGAGAGCTCTTTATGAACGGTCGACAAGTAGAGTCTCCTCTTTAGGTGCTCTTCATCAGTCACTCTAGAAGACAGCATTACAAAGTTAACTACATAGCTTGCTCTGTGAAGCAGATGGAAAGATCTTTAATCATTTTCTCGTGTGTGTGTTTGAACAAGAATGTGTAGGAGTGGTCTCTGCATGCGTGAAAGCGTGAATTAATTCACTCTCCATGGTAATAAACCCTGAATTTCAACTATATCATAGCAGCGCAACAACAAGATTGTTTTCAGTAGCTTGAAGATAGATGTTAACAATTACACTAATTTTTTTTATTAATTTTTAAAAAGAAACACTTACAGAAACTCTGTGGAAAAGTCTTTTCCCAAAGGAATGTTGACCTGTAGAATCAGAAACTTCTGAATCAGACCAACTATAGGAACAAGAAACAAGAGATTTTAAGATATGAAAGAGATACGCACAAAGAGACACATACAATTGGTGATTCAAAAATAATCAATCCCTATTTGACAAAAAATACGATAACACTTGGCATTATTAAACTGATATTTTTGTTGCAATGAGAAAGCAATGTTGTGAAGATGCTTAAGTACAGTAACAGATCTAGGCTAAAACTTCAAAAATAGAGTTTGCCACTTTCAACGAAGGGTCAGTGAAAAAAGTGCTTAACTTTCAGACTTTCAAACAAAATCAAACAATATATTTGTATTTTCTGTGAGGTTTGTCTTTTTTTTTTTACGAATGTTTGAATACAGTTTAACTTTAATCTTAAAGATGAATCTAGCTTTGTAGACCTAAAAAAACGGTAGGCCTTACTATAATAGAATACTCTTATACTCAGAATAATCTTTAAAATTAATCTAAGCCCTAAAGCTAGCCATTCGTTAGCTATAAATGTGAAATGTAAGTGCACTGAATCTGATTTATTCTGATTTTGACAGCACTTACGAGCCATCTTGCTATCCTTAGGTAACTGCATCTTGTGTGTTTGACTGCTGCCTTCAAGACTGTATACAAAGCCCTTCACTTCTTTATCAAACACCTGTTAACAAAGAGAAGATAAAATAAATAATAAGACAGATGCTTCAAATAATCCTCCTCAGTATTACTGTATGTACCCACGATATCTCAATATATACTGTATATAAATAAAAAACATAAAAGCAATGCATGGACTTTTTGCAGATACTGTGTTGTTTTAAAGTTACAAGGGTTTGTGCAGGTTTCTCTTGTATGGTATTAGTTTAGTTCTTCTTTTTGCTGATACTCGTGGTATGTTTCTTGGTAGATGAGAATGTAAAATAATAGCCACCATCCAATTCAAGAGATCATTTACAGGGCAGATTCTGCAATGAAAACTGTGTTTCTATGAATGTGTGTCCCTTTTTACACAACTGAATAAGGTTTTTATTCATTTATTCCAAGGTTTTTCTTTTCTTTTTCTTTTTCCAGTTTCTTTATATGGACATGCCTTAGAGTCTTGGCAACATGTAATTCCCCTAGGCAAGAAAGATACTTTCTTTCTTTCTTTCTTTGACACATGCTGACTTTGTGACAACATGCCCCCATTACTATGAGGTAAGTTGTCAAAATGGGAGGCCATCATGCTTATATAGGCTTTTAAGCTAAATTTAGAATAAAACGATTATGAAACAGCAAAATATGATGATGCTAAAAAAAATATATTGAGACATATTGTAGGCTAGCCTATAAATTTTCTATGACCAGTTAAAAACCTCAACTTTCTTCTTTTCATTATGGCAAAATCTGTTACTGAAACATACATACTTTAGTTATTGGAGGTTTCCTGCCATATAGTTTCCATTTTGCCACAGGATCTTTTCCTTGTGCACTGAAGATGTCAACCGTGAGACCACCCTACACACACACACACACACACACACACACACACACACACAATGAAAAGCATTGAAAAGAATAGCAGAATACCGCTTAGAATTACAGTCCAGTGCCCACTCACAGTACCTGATAATCGTTCCTAAACATGCTGTCAAAAGATTGAATTGTGAAGGTTGCTTTATTATGTCCTCTTCGAGACAAACAAAAGATGATTCATAACCACTGCATCACAATGACGGTTCTATAGAACTAATATCAGCTAGCAGTCGCCTTCATAATGGTAACTATCAGACTAGCGCACAACACATTTTAACCACATTCACCCAGCAGAACGAAAAACAGTGTCAAAAATTCTCGTTTCGTTTAGTCATGTAGGCTGTTATAGCGCTTTAATAATAAAACACTTAAGTTGGCTAACGTTAGCTGATTAGCTAATACACAGGCAAGTGCAGCGGCAGGTCGTTTCCATGGCAACGGACGCTATCACCGTGCCACTCTTTAAATTCCAATTCCTAATGCGTATTTGAATATTACGGAAATAAAATTGAAATATAATGAGATTCTTAGCAATTAATATAATTGCTACGTGTAGTTTTATTAATACATTTCATTGTTTTAGTATGAATTGTCCATATTATTATATTATATTATATTATATTATAAAAATTCATTACATTTTATAGCCCTTTTCTCTGCACTCAAAGCGCTTTATATAGAAGGGGGAGATCTCCTCAATCACTATTTATGTATATTTATATTAATTAACTTGATTTTACCTGAACATTCTCTATGTCATGTTGAATATGCATATCTTTACTCAGTGGAATTTGAATGACAGTGCAATTGCATGTGTTAGAAATAACATCTTCCCCAAAAGTCTTGCAACACCTTAGACCTAGTGCTTTAAGTGCATTGTGAATCATTCATCATTGTTGAATGGTGAATGTCAAATGCATGCGTTTTTTGTAAGTCAGAGATTAAACTTTCAGTATTTTACCCTGTGACTATGGAGACTGCACCAACAGAGAATTAGTATTCATTGTGCAATGTGCAAAAGAAAGAAAGAAAGAAATATTATCTGTTAGGTTCCTATCCATGATAATTTAGAGAGAGAAGCGTGTCTTGCGTTTGTGTGTGACAAAGGTTTAACTTTGAGCAGATGGTGGGTCTTTACATGCATTTCAATACTAATGATGCAGCAACTGCAAACTGCTCCCCAAATTGGATTTTGGACGGTTTTTAATAAGTCTATTACTAAGCAATGTAAATTAAGGCCATTGTCACTGAAGGTCAAATATGTAATTTGATGGCAGCTTGAAACATACCTGAATAGACACCCTACAATCAATAAGCTAACAACACTATCCGAAACCACAAAGAGTGCCACTTCATTATGAATGTAGGCAATCTGTTGAATACTGAAAATTATTACCCCCTTTTTTTGTGTGTGTGCAATTCCAGATGATAGGTGACCACTGTCATTTCCTATAAGAATAGTCTTATTTAGGCCTATGGATGCAAACAGACATTTACATAATTTTTATGGCTAAATACATTTGCAGAGTTCATACCAAAAAAAATGTATTGAGTGCCTTTAAACTATACACTTATAATTAATGTTGTTCCTGATGTTAATTTATTTCAGCATGTAAATGAAACATTGCGCACTGACTGAATTATCAGTTTGTTTTGGTGTGGATGTTTAAATAATGTTGAGTTGTGTATTCCGTTATGCATATTGATTAGAAAGCTTTTATATATATATCTCATAAAAATAGCTTGGCCTTTTTATCAAACTCATGCCTTTAGCATTTAATTAAGCTATTTTTAATTAGCAGTTACAAGAAGAACTGTCTGCTATGCAGAAATAGTTCATTATTGTCATTGCTATATATATTAATATCTATAGGAATGTAAAGGCCAACCCCCAGAGAGCACTGAGGCTTACATTTACTCAGTGTAAGGTTGATTTTAATACTTGGATAAAGCTGAAATGTTTCTATGGTTATCTGAAGGCCAAAATTTAATTTGTTTTTTTTATGGGTTGTAATCTATTAATATATCATTTTCGGTACAAAATGACCTTTTAACAAAATTAAGTCTTTGATTCAGTTAGTCAAGCACATTCTCAATTTTTCATCAGTAATCTCATTCACTGTATGATGTTGAATCCAGAAGTCTCTGCCATTATTTTGCACTGAAGTGTCTGTTGTTTCAGTTTTTAATCCACTTAAACATGTCTCTCAAGGTTCAGGATGCTGCATGCGATAACTATGAATATACCTTTATTTGACTATATTGTTGCAGTGGAGAATGGCCTCAGCAATTAACTTATAAACCATAGACTTTGTAACCATCATTTCACTGTCATGGATGAAGATTTCTTTGTGTGGTAGCCTAACAGCTTGACAACTTTTTCATGTAACAGCTTTTTTCCCCCAAGTAAACCAATTATAGAGAAAATAATTGTGCTGTAAAACTATTTTAGAATGTCCGTCCCTTGGTGTTATGCAGAGACTGAGAGTACGTTTTTTCACTCTCTGCAATACACATGTAAACAAGCTGATAATAAACTGCAAATTATTCACAGACAGTAAGGCAATAGGAGAATGGCTCAACAGGGAATCAAGTCCCTTTGAACAATTAATCACTGTCTCGTTTTTTTGATTGAGGTGTAAATGTTCCCTCTAATTAAATGAAGAAAAAAATACTTCTGGCAACTGTTCCTGATGACCATATGGAAAGCAACACATTAAACTTTTACTCTATATTTTTCATACAAATTTAAAATTGCATTCAGAATAACATGCTTTTCAATTTGGAACTGTGTAAGCTTACACATTAACATAGTTCCACCGGTAGGTGGCAGCAAAAGACTGTGTTTTTGAGTAAATCATTAAATAAAACATTCAACCGATTCGCTCAAACTGAATCTCTAAGGAACGAAGTGTTGCCAGACGTACGATAATTATCGTATTTGTACGATAATTTTGACCTCTGTACGATGTACGATCAATAATGAAAAAAATCCCATAATGTACGATAATTTCAGAATTGCCCGCCAATTAGTCAAAAAATCTCCCGAAATCTAGATCGAGCAAGCAAGAGCGCGCATGTGTAGAGCGCGCACAGCAGAGAAAGGGAGCGAGAGACCTTGCGTGTGTGTGCTAGTGTGCCTCACGAAGTGCATGTAAGGACCTATTTTTTTTACAGTCTATGGTAAGGACCCAACCAAGCGAATTATTCAGACCCCCCCCCCCCCCCCCCCCCCCCGGTTGGAGAGTTCTGCGCATGTTTTCCTCGTGTACGATCATTTTCTTCAAAATACGATAATTTTGAGCTTCTGGTACGATACTTGGACATTTCCAATCTGGCAACACGAAGCCCTCTTTGTGAGTGATTCATTGAATCATTCACTAAACCGATTCGTTCAAAAACAAGCTAATTCGTGATCAAAATACCACTCATTTGTGTGTTGCTTGGAGGCGGTTTATTTATTCTGCTTTAACTCTGGTGCGATTTTCATTGGAGGAGCAAATATTATGTAAGTTACTTATTACCTTCTTGTGAACTGTAACAGTTAGTATAAGTTAATCACAATATGTTGTTGGTCTGAAATCAGAATGCTAACACTAACGTTACTCAACGTATTACAGCATGGCTAACGTTAGCCTCAAGAAATTGGCTTTTGCATTGTTGTACAGCACTGCTTTTTAAACGTTTTTTCTTTTTCTTTCAATTGCTATAGAATGCTAAGATATATGTACAACAATATATGTGTGTACAATAAAAAATATCGGGAAAAGAATAACATTACGATGTCCAGAAATCAATTTCAATAGTAGGCCTACATTGGGTGTAATTTTCCGTTTAATAAGATCTATTTAATGGTGAAACTCGAAAAATGTAGTAATTCAACTTACTCATTACATGTAAAGTGAGAGATTTCAAGTCTTTATTTGTTATAATTTTGATGATTTATGGCTTACAGCTTATGAAAACCCCAAATTCAACATTAGAATATTGTGAAAAGGTTTTCATAGCTGTAGTAAGCCATAATCATCAAAATTATATTAATAAATCCATTAATAAATCCAATTAGATTAATAAATCCACAAAATTATTTATTGTGCTTCCATGGGCTATTGGCAGAACTTTTGCCTTGCGTGTCAGAGGTTCTGGGTTCTAAT
The DNA here is from genome assembly GCF_949152265.1 of Phoxinus phoxinus. Classification (NCBI taxonomy): domain Eukaryota; kingdom Metazoa; phylum Chordata; class Actinopteri; order Cypriniformes; family Leuciscidae; genus Phoxinus; species Phoxinus phoxinus. The sequence continues at coordinate 7,282,802 of NC_136886.1, forward strand.
CCGCACTAGTAGTTTTATTTTATCATCAAAACCGAACATGCTACTCAGTGGTTGTATATCAAGCAGGGACACGTTTGTGTGCATTTTTATTTTGTGATTTCACCGGAAACAGCTTGTAAAAAAAAATCAGTTCTAAAACGCCTCTTATTTGACAAACTAACAAGATGAATGCCCTGCTAGTTAATTGGAGATGTTTTATTTATTTGTAGCCTATTATGTACATCCATGCCGCGGTATATTTCAAAAAGTGGTCGGGACAATATCGGCCTTGGTTGGCGATATATCGGTCGACCACTACTTATTCAATAGTATATACTACGTACATAGTTCATTCATAGTTAATTCATGGTCAAATTAGAGATTCTTGGGCAAAATTTTACTGGCTAAGTTAGGTCAATTGTCGACAATGCAGTGATGGATGCCACCATACTCGGTGTCGCTTCCAAACCAAGCAGCTTTATATTAGTGCTAGAAGATCAACAAACTTGAATACATGTGTAGTCAGTGCGGGGTAATATTCGAGGTAAAGGTGACTGGCTGCGCCTTTATTGTGTTTCTAAGTGTAGGAGTTCAGTTTGAAACTATGATATAAGAAAGTCAAGACTCCAGTAGTGCTAAACTAGTATTAATGAGACGTTCTTCTACATCACATCTCTTCTGATTCCTCAAGCATACATTGTTCTTCTTTATCAAAAAATGACCTAGATATGTCTGGACGTGTTAAAGTGGAAAAGATAATTAGGATACTCTTATATGCCATGTGATTTGCTCATATTGATTTAGCTTTGTTCTGAATTCAGATTAAAATCATAAGATAAAAGCTCTAATATTACAGCAGAAAATGCATTGTGGAATTCCATTAATTTGTAAAATCATTATTCATGGTCCTCTTTATTAAATAAATATGAGCACGTGTTGGTAGGTCTACTGGTAAGGGAGCTGAGCGGATCTACTTTTCTGCAAATGTCAAGGGTTCAGTCGAGTGGCGTGAAACTCAGAGGCCAAAATACATTAGAAAGCAATCTGCCTTGACATGCAATGTCAGTGGCCCTGCCATGAATTGTGACACATGTCATGGACATTGTTGCTCACTGAGTGAGTGTGTGATATTTCTTTGTTATGACAATACCATTACAGCATGTCCAAAAGCATGAGCTGTGGAGAGGTTATGGAAAAGCATTCTGATATTCAATGGATGTCTTTTACACAGCCCAAGTTACTATAATGAATATGAATAAATCCAAACTAGCAAATTGGAACATGGCATTTATTTGACAGGGCATACAGTTACTACGGCTTTGTTGCTATGTGGTTTCGATAGGGTGTTCTGGTTGCTAGGGTATTGGTTGTGGTTTCTAGGGTGTTTCGGACAAAATGAAAGGAGATGTAATGAACAAGTTTAATTGTAAACATTTAAAACTTCTTGAAATCATCACAAAAAAAAAAAAACTAAAATGGCAGTTTTAGAAGGCATTGGAGTGTTTCACCTGCAATCTATTAAGTGAATGTGCTGTGCTTCAACCAACCAAAGTTCTCTGGATTGCCTTTGTTAGCATGGTCTGGCAAGCACAGAAAATCAATAAACCGCTTCCACTTCAGTTTACAGTCATTTAGTATAGACATTATGTTTGTTTCTGTTCATTAGATGCATTCAAATCTCTTTAGCTTCGTGATGTTAACATAGCTGTGGGTGATAATGGAACAGAGACTGGTCTTGGTGGGTTTTACGCAAATACAAGCGTTGAAAACATTATTGGAGAATTATTCCAGGAATGCGCCTTCAGTCCAAACTGCATCTTTTATCTTCCATTTTGTGTTTTAGATCCTACCCCCCTTTTTTTTTTTTTTTTTTTTTTTTTTTTTTTTTTACAGCTGTCATTTAATTTTAAGGCATATAAAAGTATTTTATTTGGAACTTTTCTATATGTTATGTTTCTATAATTATTTACGGCTGTAGCAGTTTGTTTATGCAGATTTATATAAATAGACATACATAAGATATTTCTGTGGTTTGAGAAGGAGTGTAGATGAAAGCTGCCTGCCAGATGTCAGAGTAACCCTGTGTAGAAGAGTATTTTTATACAAGACAATTCAGAATTATAAAGAAATTATTTGGGAAGGAAAACACTGAAGGGAAAAGAAACAGTTTGGAACTGAGATTTCCCCTCATAGTAGCGTCCTAAAAATAGCTTGCATCCTTCCGAATGGATAACTAGAACTACAAGAATGTTTCTCCATTTCAGAGGAATTTGATGTATTATTGAACATGGTACATGAAATCCACAGTAGGCACTACGAGACTATTTGAATTGCTCACGCAACAGTTCTTGGAAACACAGAAACCGTGGCATTATATTTTTGGACCGATTTATGCATACGGGAAGCTAAGCTGCTTTTTAAGTTATTTCTAACTTCAGAATTACAATAACAAGCTCTTACCATATGTCCAACTCCCACTCTAGACCAGTTGTTTGGTTTGAACAACCTTTGTTGAGAATGATGAGAACAATAATGATCAAAACATTTTCAACTCACAAACTTTTGACTATTATCATTCATCTTACTTTGTCGGGGGAAAAAATGCAAACACATGTTGTTGCACAGAAAATGCAAATGTATTTGCATATATACCAATGCATATAAATGTTGCAAATTATTGTTCTCTATTAATAGCCGACTAAATATAGGATTAATTTAGTAAGTTCCTGAAATAGGACGGGAAAGGTCGCAGAAAAACCAATACAGGGAAGAGGACATTAATCACAGATTTCTCAAGGAGAATTAAACTGACCTTTTGGCAGGCCAGGAACACACTGAAACTCTTGCTCGCTCGCATGAAATATGCCGCAGTAACAAACACAGCTCTCACTGTTCTCTCAGAGGGGACATAAATGGTGGAATTTACTCAAGGATGTTGTTATACAGTGTTTTAACAATATGATTGACCCCGAATTGCCAATGCACGCAGGAATAAACTAGAGAATTATAACCATTTTTCACTGTTTCTTTTTTTTTTTTGCGGTGTTTGGGAGTAACAAACTAAAAGAAGTTTTCAATAGCAGTGGCTTAGCTGTCAGAACAGTGTTAATATTTTAGTATTAAACTAAATGTATTTACTACTGTTTTGAAATTTTAGTCTTAGTATTTTGTTGTGCTATTGTCATTTTTATTGTTTTTTTATATTTCGATTTACCTTTATTTCAGTTTTAGTTATTTCAGTTAGTTGCCAAGGCAATATTTCCATGTAAGTTTTTCATCTAATATTAATGTATTGTTTTATTGCTGTGTTTGCGTAATAGATCTGCTACGCTGCTGCTGCTGTTATTGTTGCTGCTTCTCCAGAGCAAGTATGGGACTTGCTACTACCAACACATACACAACACGCTGCTGTGAGCAAGTAAGACATGCTTCTGCTGTACAATATAGCGTACATGAATTACCCGTCGCATATCTATACAGGTGGAGCTGGGGAAGGTGGAGGGTTTCTGAAAGCATGCTGCAACTGCTGTAGAAAATGCTGACCAGTATTTGAAGGTTGAGCAGCGAGCTCATTGGCTACTGAATATGATACAGCAGGAACCAATTAGCTTTGCCCCATAGAGAATGATGTGATTGCAAGCAGATTGAGTTAAGGACCTGCGCCATCTAGAATTTCATGACATAATAACTTCAATGTCAATCAAAATGGAAATTAGTTTTAGAATTGTACTATATATGTTACTATATATTTTGTGAAAGGTTATGAAAACTAAAATTTTTGTTGAACCCATAATGAACCCTGATTCACGAGTTCACACTTACATATAATTTGAAGGGGTAAAGTTTAATGCGTATTTGGCGTGCTGTCCGGAGGGAGGGCTCCGAGCTCGGAGTTCGGCCCGAACCCAGAGTACTCCCCCCGTATGTAAGTGCTTAGGACTAGAAGCGTGGAGAAGGGGTGGTGGAGGGATGCTGCAAAACTGTCAATGGGATGAGGTGAGACTGCTGAGTGTATATATATACCTTTTACCATTGATTGCTGAGTGCTCTCCACTTGCGTTAATTATCTGAACGTGCTTCTCCCGAACCTTGTTAATAAAACATCATTTAAATGTGCACAATGTGAGCAGGAATATTTATTAAGACAGTACATTTAATGTAACAAACTAAACTATGGCCCTTTTTAAAGAAGAAAAAGTAGCCTACCTGTCATTAACAGTTAATTTTTTTATTAAAACTCTTTAAAGTACCAGTAAGTGAAGTAAAAAGTGAACGAAATGTTTTGCAAGTTGTGTGAAATGGGATTTTCAGTTTGCTGGAGGCTTGTATCATATCTCTGCACTCGTCCACCTTAATTAAGCAGGCCGGCAAGTCCATCACTTTAATTCTCTTCCATTCTCTGCCTCGCTCTCACTCCTATAGCTCCTTGTCCCCCCCCCGCTCATCTCAAACAAGCTGCCGAATCTGTCTCTCTCACTCGCTTTCGCTCTCATATAGCGATGACTAATCCCTCTGTCTGGAGCCTCAGGCTTTGCGGCGGCTCCCGCTCACATACTGACCTTTTGCCGTTCCCGTGGATTACTGTACACTTTTAGATTACTGTACAAAACAGAGGAGTAAGAGAGTGCCTACTGCTCAAGGACCTTTGGCTTTGCAGTTAATGAGTTCCGTTTGTGTTTTGCCAGTAAATCGGTGATGGAATATGAAGGAGCAAACTAAATATTTGTGAGATGCTAAAACTTATTTGGAGTTTGGAGTAGAGGGTAGTGTGTATTTAAAAAAAAAAAAATAATAATAATGGGAAAGAGTAGGCTGCGATTAACTCGCAAACTTCTCTAAGCGCTTTCCCTCGGGGGAATCCCCGCTGCCATTTTGAAGTGCCTTCAACTTTATCAAGTGGACGAGGGAAGTTTATTTGGACAGACCAAATAAATGTACACTTCTTGTATGTACACTTCTTGCAGCTCCATAGACCACAATACAACACAATTTTGATGTCACAACAGAAACTCGCAGTGCTCGCACTTAAAGTAATCAAGGGCTTAGGGCGTTCCATTTAAACCCATTTCAAGGTTTCCGCCAGTAGTGGGCACTTGTGCAGCATAAGCAATAACGTACATCCGAGTGAACGAGATTAAGGGAAGTGCATAAAAAAAGTAATTGAATGATTTTCTTATTTAATTCTTATTACAGATAGAAAAAAAGAAGAGGAGAGAGAGAGAGAAAACTAGAAGTGAGTACAAGTTTGTTCCCAAATTAACTAAGACCTAGTAACTTTTTAAAAAAATATTAAAACCTGCAGCAGATTTTAAATAATCATGTAATGAATTCCACAATTTTACACCTTTCACCGAGAAGGCAGAAGACACCATCCATGCTTTCAATATGGAACTAGGCAAAGCTAGACAGACTTTCTTCTCAAATATTATTAACAGCAACTTAAACAACACACGCACTCTTTTTGCTACTGTAGAGAGATTAACGAACCCCCCGAGCCAGATTCCCAGTGAAATGCTCTCAGACAGCAAGTGCAGTGAGTTCGCTTCTTTCTTCTCTGAGAAAATCAATAATATCAGAAAGGTGATCAGCACATCCCTGAGTTGCACTGGGGTCAGACAGATCAGACCACAACCTGAGAAAGTAGTTACTATGTCTGATTTCAAAGAAATTGATGGCAAAATTTTGGAAGAAACCGTACAGCACCTTAAAACATCAACCTGCGCCCTTGACGCTCTTCCCACATCTTTCTTCAAAAGTGTGTTGAACAGCTTAGAAGCAGATCTCCTAGAAGTGGTAAATGCCTCACTTCTCTCTGGAAGTTTTCCAAACTCCCTGAAAACTGCAGTTGTCAAACCCCTCCTAAAAAAGAGTAATCTTGATAAGACTATATTAAGCAATTATAGACCGATCTCAAATCTTCCTTTCATTGGCAAGATCATTGAAAAAGTTGTTTTCAATCAGCTGAACAAATTCTTAAGCTCGAATGGATACTTTGACAATTTTCAATCTGGTTTCCGATCGCATCACAGCACAGAGACAGCGCTCATAAAGATAATTAACGATATTCGCTTAAATACTGATACAGGCAAAATATCAGTGCTGGTACTACTCGACCTCAGTGCTGCATTTGACACTGTTGATCACAACATACTTCTTGACAGGCTGGAAAACTGGGTGGGTCTTTCTGGGATAGTCCTAAAATGGTTCAGGTCATACTTAGAAGCGAGAGGTTATTATGTGAGTATAGGTGACCATAAGTCTGAGTGGACATCCATGACATGCGGAGTTCCTCAAGGCTCAATTCTTGCGCCACTCCTATTCAACCTGTACATGCTTCCAATGAGCCAAATAATGAGAAAGAACCAAATCTCTTACCACAGCTATGCAGACGACACACAGATCTATTTAGCCCTATCGCCAAACGATTACAGCCCCATTGACTCCCTGTTCCAATGCATTGATGAAGTAAACAGCTGGATGTGCCAAAACTTTCTTCAGTTAAACAAAGACAAAACTGAAGTCATTGCGTTTGGAAACAAAGATGAAGTTCTCAAGGTGAACGCATACCTTCACTCCAGAGGTCAAACAACTAAAAATCAAGTCAGGAATCTTGGTGTGTCTCTAGAGTCAGACCTTAGCTTTAGTAGTCATGTCAAAGCAATAACTAAATCGGCATACTATCATCTAAAAAATATTGCAAGAATTAGATGCTTTGTTTCCAGTCAAGACTTAGAGAAAATTGTGCATGCTTTCATCACCAGCAGGGTGGATTATTGTAATGGACTCCTCACTGGCATTCCCAAAAAGACCATAAGACAGTTGCAGCTCGTACAGAACGCTGCCGCCAGGATCCTGAGCAGAACCAGAAAATATGAACATATCACACCAGTCCTCAGGTCTTTACACTGGCTCCCAGTCACATTTAGGATTGATTTTAAAGTATTATTACTGGTATATAAATCATTTAATGGCCTAGGACCTCAATACATTGCAGATATGCTCACTGAATATAAACCCAACAGATCACTGAGATCATTAGGATCACATCAACTAGAAATACCAAGGGTTCACTCAAAGCATGGAGAGTCCGCTTTTAGCTATTATGCCAGCCGCAGCTGGAACCAGCTTCCAGAAGAGATCAGATGTGCTCCTACAGTAGCCACATTCAAATCCAGACTCAAAACACTTCTGTTTAACATTGCATTTACTGAATGAGCACTGTGCCACTGTTCGTCCGACTGTTTGCACTGTATTTTATTTTTTTTATTTTTTTATTTTTTTTACTCTAAACTGTTTTAATTATTCTTATTTCTTTTGATTATTTTAATTTCTTCTATGTAAAGCACTTTGAATTACCATTGTGTATGAAATGTGCTATATAAATAAACTTGCCTTGCCTTGCCTTGCCTTAAAATCTGACAATGATCTTATTTACTTTCTATTGTTATTGTTACTTTTTTGAGGTTAAGACATTCGATCTGATTAATTACAGACTGATTTGTCTGAGACCAAAGAGCTAACCAGTACGACGTGTGATAATATCATTGAGTTTAAAAACAGAAGGGCATGATCATGGTAAACAATTTCTTATTATTTTGGAGCTAGTAAGATTTGCCTTTATCGTTTTACGTATCTTTTTCACATGACTTTTAAAATTGAACTGAGAATCTAAAATCATGGCACAATATTTTTCCTCTGATACTTGTTTAACCTTATCTTTAATTCTAATGTTTAAGTACACTATTACAGGTCATTTTATTGAAAAACATATTTGTATTTTTAGTATTTAGGTTAAACAAGAGGCATCAAGCCGAGCTGACACTTTTTCTAGGTTTCTTGTTAACTTTTCTTCAACCTCCCCACAATGTTTACCATGCATAAATAACAATTTATACTAAAATCTCAGAAAACAAGTACTTCACAGTTACGTTTAAAACTCTTCAACAATTCTTCTATATTGTGATACAACGTAACAGTACACCCAGAAGGGGGGTTGTACATTTATACAATATTATGTGGAGAAAGAGAAACGTTTTTGCACAAACATTCTATCAAAACATTTTCAGGATTCAATACGATCTCTATAGATTTAAATGAATCCTTAATGAATAGTAACACACCGCCAACTCTGTCTTTTCTGAAACGCATATATCCTGGAACATCAACCATACTAGTTAAAATATTATCATGTAACCATGTTTTACTTAAGCATATCAAGGTTAGACTCAGTTAACAAAGTTCAAATTTCATCACATTTCGGGATAAGACTTTTAATATTTAAATGCCCTCCAAAAAAATCCCTCTAGGTTTTACTGTAGGGTCCCAAACAACTTAAGCACATATAACAGTTTGAAAGAACAAGTTTTGACATTATTTAGAGAGAACACGTGCTGTAATGATTTATGATTTGTTCAGAAACACTTATCCGTACCAGACAGGTAAGAAAGGGGACAACTCCCATTAAAAGCAGTCATTAGAGCGCGCCTATCTCTTAAATCGTTTATCTGAGGCGCACACATGATGGATACACCAGCTCTCTTAGCCATGATGCATGTTTCTGACCTCTAAAAGATGACATTATCAATAAGACTTAGGCTATCTGCCGCGGGGCAGCCGTGCGCTCAGCTGAAACACAAGCTGTGTGAAGTCCTAAATACATCTGTGCTGCACACCTCTGTGTGTTTTTCAAACCGCCATGATTTAGACAGACAATATAAGATGACCAAATGAATAGCGAAAGTGCAAACATCATTTTGTCACTTGCTCCGTGTGCTACTCTGAACGAAACAGAATGCTGAATAAAGAGATGCATTCATTAGTGAGTTTTAACATTTTAGTGAGAGTTAGTTATTATTTATCTAGTATTCTTTATTTATTTACTTGGATTGGTATTGAATCTTCGCCTACACTGTTGTTTGAAGAAGTGGTGAGGTGTAATTACTGTTTATGCACGAAGTAAATAAAAGCCAGCTTTAAATGCCATTTGAAGGCCACAGTTGATTGTTCGTGCAATCGCTGCAAAATTGAGCTGAAGCAAAACATTTAGGCAGAGAAAACGTGCTGATAGCTATTATGTGTTGTTCATTAATTGACAATGGGTTACGAGAATAACAATGTGTCTAAAAGGCATTTATTTGTATTCAATGCACGGCTAATATGTAGCTCTGCAAAAATGTTCTGTATTACAGTCATTGGTTAGGGAATATACCATAAAAATAAAAATAAATCCACAGCTTTTTAACAAAAGGTTCTTGCAAATGAACTTTACACTTCCTAATCCATGTATTTCTCTCTAATGTACCTAATATTAAGAATATCCAGGTAAAGAAAAAAAATAGAGTACTTATAGCATTTCAATTTTATTTTCTGAATGAGCATTTAAATATTAGATTGCATGTGCTTGCATTTACAGTTCAGGCACAACACACTATAAATATGCAGCAGTATTATTTCTAAATAACCTTTACAAGAAAAATGAAGCATGTTGTTTTATTTTGATGAAAGCCTAGGCTATATGAAGATTTTTTTTTTTGGAATAATAGTTTGTGAAGCAAACTGTGAGAATAGGCCATGCATGGTGAGATCCTTGTGTCGTGTCGTGTCTCTCATTGAGTTGTCTCATACACAAGACATGCTCCTCTGTCTCATCATATCTTGGCATGGGTGATATTTGTTCATCAGCATGCATAATTACCCATCACAATCTGTCATGCCAGATTTTGTGTGAAGGAGACTAATTAAGTGCAGATTGATAACGAGCCTTTGGATTTTATTTAGCAGCCCAGTAAGAGGTGTAGGGTCAGCCGGGAATGTTCCCCAACCCGGAGTGGGCACACAACATCGTGATTTGTTGGTCGTCCGACTTGATAAAAATATACTGAGATGTTTTTATTATGGTAAGGGTTTTTTAACATGTCCATTGTCCAGTTAGTGTGGTTGCTTACAAAAAAATGTGATAAAAAAAATTGGAATCACTCTCCTCTGAGTCTGACGAGACATATTCTGCAATAATAACAAAACAAATAATTGTGATTCATTTGATTTAATGAATCTGCATATCACGTAATTCCATCAATAATTGTCTATAATAATAGAACAGAAGGACATGAAAGGCCACAGCAGTGGAAATATCCTATTATGCATTGAGTTTATTTGCTTTTGTTTTTCTGCAATTTTGATTTCGAATAATAGGCCTCACGATGGCTGTAATTGTGACCATTACAGATAATGACGGCCACATCCTCGTTAATATCTTTTATTTCAATAGAAGTACTCGTATGTAGCACTACAACTTTACTGTGTTTCTGCAATTCAAATGAATCATTAAGCTGAGACGACAGCATCTGTCGAGAACCTAAATGCACTTGCGTAAGAGCTCTCTCTGGGGCCAGACATGTTTTAATAATTGTGTGCTTTTTGTCAAGTTCTACCTTTAGATCAGACCATCAAAACTGCTTTCCCCCATAATACTATAGGCTAATTAAAGCCCTCACTAGAAGTAGGCTTCTGACTTACAGACAGCCTTGTGCCTTGATGGGCTTAGAGTTTGCTGGAACATTGCAACCGCTTGTACCTCTCTTGTGAATTTGCAATTTGCATTCAGTATGTTTATGATATGCGCATTGCCGTAACAGGAAAGAAACTGAGAATAATTGTCAGTAGTTTCCATTAATTAATTAAGTGTGCCATTCATGTTGGAGTGGTGGAGTCTGTTCTTAAAGGGACAGTTCACCCAAAAAGGTTCACCCATCATTTACTCAGCCTCATGCAGTGCTGGGTAGTAACTGATTGCATGTAATCAGTTTCCAAAAATTATCCAGTAATTAGTAATTAGATTGTATTACATTTGAAAAAACTTGGGATCAGACTACATTTACTTTATTATTGATTACATTTTATTCACACATGGCAGCAAATCATTCATAATGCATTGATTCTCCCTAATTCTTATTTTTCGTGTTTTAAAAGTTCCTTTCTAAAAAAAACATATTGCTTATATACATTCAGAAATGTTGATGACAAAGAATGGAATATATTTTCTTTCTCTTTGTATTTTTGCATTAATATGGTACAATATTATCATATTCAATTCAATGTGATAAACAAGATAGGGCAAAAGTAATCCAAAAGTAATCACAAAGTAGTCCGATTATATTACCTAAAATGCTTAATGTAACGGATTACATTAACTACAATTTTTGTCTAAAAATTTATGTTTTGTGCATTTTTCAAGCATGATGTTTTACTTATTTATTTTAAGCCATACGGTTGCTATTGTGTGAAGAAAAGCTCAACATTTACGCAATTATTCACTGCTTTTGTTATTTTGTAAGGGAAAAAAAGCAGAAATAACATCCTAGCCTACTAAACATTTTGTTTTGTGTTCCATTGAAGAAAGAAATTGATATGAGTTTGGAACCACATGCGGGTGACTTTCATCTTTGGGTGGACTGTTCCTTAAACTTATTTGTAATAAGGACACTGGGAGTATTGATACGGAACAATTTGAATAATCTGCTTTTTGCAGAAAATATACTGTATTTGGTTGCTTATTTTTTCACACATTTTATCTGAGGCTTTGTAGAAATTTTCTAGCACATAATACAACTGTAATAACCTAGTAATAATAACACCTTCATTCTGTGTTAGCTGTACAATTAAGTTGAATCAACCTGTTGACTGTTGTCTCACATTTGAATAGTTCCTCCTTTGTGTATTGTTAGTTCTGCGGGTTCACAATAAACAATAAGTAAACTACATTATACACATTATTAATTTTACAGTGATGTGACAGGCAAACTATAATGAACCTGAAAACCAATTTTATCCATGTGCCTGTGGATTCAGGTTTTTTTCCTCCGCTGTAAAAGCAGCAAATCAAATGCGTACATGGAATGTATTATTCAAATATATTTAAATGAAGTCAGTGTATTCAAATGGCAACTGCAACGGGTGGGTAACACTGACTGCATTATGTGCCGAGGTATAGCTTACTATTCTTGTTGAGATGAATGCTGAAAAAACGAATACACATATTCAGCCATCCAACATGTTGTCTCAGAATGTTTTACATTAGATAGTGTTTGATTCCAGGAAATAAATGTTCACTTTAGAATACAATCTATAATCATGTAAAGATCAGCTTTCAGTCAGTTTTATTACATAGAAATGCAAAACGCTGTAGGCATTTCAGCGCAGCAGGGTTCTGTTAACCCTGTAAAGCCTGAAATTTGAAATAATGGTCAGAATTATTATTTTTTTCAAATAAACCATGTAGGGCTGTAAATGATTAATCGCGATTAATCGCATCCAAAATAAAAGTTTGTGTTTACATAATATATGTGTGTGTATTGTGTATAATTATTTTGTATAAATAAATACACACACATGCATATTTAAGAAATGTTATTTATTTATTTATAAAGTAGTTATATTTATATAGCCTATAATATAAATTATATAAATATATGCGGTATATATATGCAATTATTTCTCAAATTCATGCATGTGTGTGTATTTATATATACAAAATAATTATACACAATACACACACATATATTATATAAACACAAACTTTTGTTTTGGATGCGATTAATCGCGATTAATCATTTACAGCCCTAAAACAATGTATTGAGCTTTTAGACAACATATTTGTAAAAAAAAAAGATAGTTGACTTTTGTATTTTATACATCAGGCTTGTATGGCTATATATGATATAGGAGAATATGGAGCTCATACTCGAGGAGGAAAAAAACACCTCGGTCTGAGTCCCAAAGATTTGATGCAACTGCTGATATTTATATGGCAAAATAATTGCCATAAAATGAGATTATGATGGCTTGTAATATAAATCAATGAAATCTTTATAATAGCAAACTTGCATAAAATTCGTGTGACCGTTATTCCAAATGTTTCCAAAATTATTTATAACTCAACAACATAATAACATTGTTCTAGTGGTTTTGGACATTTGAATCCCAAAATCTTACATACTATGCCTTTTAATACAAGAGTATCGGGTGTGCAATTTTACCACTTGAAAATCAATTATATTAATGAACTCTATTTGGAAAAGAGCACTCATATCTCAGTTTAGTAGTTTTTCACCCCTTATTAGGTTTTATGTCTGTTTTTAAAATATTCATTTCAATCATATTTGATCAGTTCAGTCATATTTCCTAACTTCATTAAAAAAAACCTATAAAAAAAACAGCAACATGCAGCGGTGTTAGAATCTTGTATTTATTTTTAGCAACAGCAACTAAAGTGCATATTAGTTTTGAACTCTTAGTTATGATTGAAGAAATTTAGCATGCGTTACAGTTGGCCCCAGTTTTTCCCCTACTATATCTTTTGAGTGATACAAGGACCACAGACAAGGAACCCATTAGAACTGAAGGACAGCAGCGTAACCCTCTATTGCATGTCCTACATCGGTCACAGTCACCATCTGCATGCAGATAAATCATTGATTACACTGATCCATGGATCGCTGGGACCTCTGGGAATTGAGCGTCAGTGGTACCGGGAAGGGAGTGAAAAAAGAAAGAAAGAATGGAACAAACAAGATTAATAATAGCTTGATGCAACAAAGCCCTTTGGGAGCTGACTGCTAAGTGTTGTTGACAAAATGCAGGGCTATAAGGCGCAGATGAATAGTCTTCAGAAGCTGACACCATGGGGGAGTGCTATATTGTTGTAGTAATAGAATAGCAGGCAGTGGAGCACCTGTCTTTAGAGTCCGGCTGAGAATGGCCCGCACATGCAAATCGCATCCCACGAAGCCTCTCAAATATACACTCACCTAAGGTAATCGCAGTGCAGGGAGCCAATCAGTACGCAGCTTTTAAAAAGCGCCGTTGCTAGAAGCGAGGCTAATTTGAATATGTTGATTCTAAGGCAACAGGTGAACATTTGGAAATACAACAAACAACAAATGTAGATCAAGTCTCCATGCCTTTGGGATTGGCAGGAATTTTTTGCTCGGCTTTTAAATTAACTCTTGCGTTTTTGCCCATGGGCGTGATTGAACCAACCACGTCATTTCCACTAAACACAAGAGAAGTCTTGTCTCACCACCTGCAGACATTTATTCAAGAAAAATCCACATTAAGATTGAAGCGTGTCCACCACTCCCCCGGCCCGCCTCCTTAAGGCATGGCCTTAATTGGATTTCATGAACTATCCCTTCAGGCTCTAAAATGTCCCATCAGTCCATTTGAGATGGTGCAGAATGTGTAGAATTCAGCAAAAGCACATTCAACTGGGCCGATTACATCAGTCAACAGCCAATAATACATTTCTACACCACAGTGAGGGGGGCTGTTCTAATTAAATCTGAATATGCAAGGGCGTAGAATTTAGTAGGGACTCCAGGGACATGTTCCTACCAATAATCCAGCGACTATACTCTTAGAAGAAAAGGTTCTATATACAGTAGAACCTTTGAAGGGATAGTTCACTTAAAAATTAAAATTCTGTCCTCATTTACTCACCCACAAGTTGTTTCAAACCTGTATGAATTTAGTTCTTCAGCCGAACACAAAGGAAGATATTTTGAAGAATGTCGGTAACCAGACAGTTGATGTACCCCATTGACTTCCATAGTAGGAAAAAAAATACTATGGAAGTCAATGGGGTACATCAACTGTTTGGTTACCGACATTCTTCAAAATATCTCACCCTGGAGTTGTTCTAATGCCGTATGTCCTTCTTTCTTTTATGGAACAAAAAATGCCCGGCACACGCCATATAATGGCAGTGAATAGCGACAATCTTTATAAAAAAGACGCAAATGTATCACAAAATGATCCCATGAAACACGTGCCGTATTTTCCAAGTGTTCTGGGGGATACGACGGTAGAAAAACAAACTGAAATGTATTATTTAACTAAATTCTTGACCATGAACGTTGGTCCCCTCTCCGTGTGACTCTGTTAGCGCTGCAGTTACTCAGTCTCGCCAAGAAAAAGCACACAAGTTGTGAGAAATCAAGATTAACAAAAACATGTCATGAATAATGTAATACAAAAAATTGTATAATACTAATCTATTCCATTGTGAATATTGTGATGCAACTGTTCCCCATGCATTCTGGGACTGTACGTCCTAGCCTGTTTTCAAGCCATTCATCTCTATGGCTTTCTGTGTAGATGTTGCTTGAAAGCGTTTTGTGACTTTGTTTAAGCAGAAACACAAGAACAGAATGTTTTTGACCTCAGTTACCTTCTGTTCCAGCTAGTTTCTTCACAACAGCACACCAACACGGCAACATTTCTGTCCATATGACCTCTGGCCTCCTCAGGCGCCCATTAGGGAAGATTTGTTCCTTAATGATTTCTGTATATCATTTGCAGACAATGCTCAGTATAACCTTACATTTGGTGCCATATATATTTTAAAATCAAAAGTCCAAATGGCCTTTTTTCCTGAGGCAGAAGAAAAAGATCTTACTCGTTAAAACTCTTCAGAAGCCAGTAAACGAGTACAACTTTAATCCAAAACAAAACCACAAAATACAAAAAATAATTTTTTTTTCAATTCCTTACATCTATGCGAATATAGACCTGATCTTTTTTACTTGAATTGTCTTGTACACCTTAAACAAAAGTTCAATCCTGAAGTCAGATGGAAGACGGTTAGATAACTTTTTCTCTTACTGATCTCAACCTGTATAAACTGGTGTATTAAAAAAGGTAGGAGTAGCTATAGAGAACCATAAATATCAGAATAGACATTAGAAATAATAAAGAAATATGCTTAAATATCAGTTTTAGCATTACCTCAAATTAAACAACGAAGACATGATCTTGTATAGCCTATATTTCTGTAAATGTGGTCTTGTTGCCAATGTCTTATTGCAGCCTTGCTTCTGAGGCGTGATCGTTTTTATAAAGTGACATTTTGAACTGCAAATTCAATCTCATGGGGTTCCAGGTTCTCATGAGACGTTCATGGTCTGTTATTTCCGTCTCTGCCTTATCACTTTTCAATATGTGATATATAGGTCAGTGTGTTTACTGCTGCCAGATATAGCCTATTATTGACGGTGTCATTATGTCACTCATTTGCTTTGTTTTGAGCGGTATGTGGCTCTCACTTAACCTATGATTTATATTCGCAACGTTTTGTCTTGTAAAACATTTAAATATTTCCTCGCAATTTGTATGCACCTAAGGAGATAATGCTCTTAAATTCAAGGCCTAACACTCTTTGCCAGACTTGCATAAGATTATGATTAATTTCAGAAAATAACTGAGACTGGAATATGGAAGCAGACTGAATAAGATTAACGAACATAACAGTTCATTCGGCTGGGTATAAAGCGTTTTGAAAGAACTAAAGTACTTGAACAAAGACGTAACTGCAGCTCAGTGTATATGGAATTGCTTCATTTGAGAATAATCTTTAGATGACTGGCAGCTAGAGTGGTTTGAGAGTAGCTTGTGCTGCATCTGACCACCTCTTTTTGAGGATTATTGCAAAATCTGTGCTGAAGATGTCCTTGGATCAGAGCTGTATCCAGAAAAGATGAGCACTGTATGCTCGTAATTCGTAAATCAATAGAGTTAAAAGAGTAGTTCATCTCAAAATGATAATTCTGTTATTGTGTACTCTTTACAAAACCATATGACTTTCCGCAGCACACTGAAGGAGATATTCTGAAGACTTTGCTCGGAAATTGAAGCTTTCAAGCACACAATCAAAACTTTCAAATCAAACTGGCAAAGTACTACTAGGTTAACTTTGCATATCAAAACTGATAGTGACACTCCAGCCGCATAAATAAGTAGCATTTCAGTAACAAGCAACTTCTTCCAACTATTAGCAGTGTAGCGACCAAACGGTGGACCCTTTTCACAGTCATGTCGTCGTTTTCCACAGTTATTCCAGTTTTTTATAACACTGTTAGGCCTATATCACCTTTTAAAAAAGCTAATTAAACCTGCTAACCTGGGTTCTACTAATGAAGTGGCGGCAAATTTCACATCATTCTCACGCTTGACTGCCGTAATCAATCCCTCTGTTTTTAGAAATTCGTGGAAATGCTATCATGGATTTTTTTCGTTTACTATTGGAGCAAATGGGAATTAAAAAAAATAATATTTGCTGTCATCTCTTGTTCACCACTATAGAAGTTTACCCCAAGTATGACGACTTCCGCTTCTTAGAACCCTGGAAATCAAGTGTAAAGGACATAGGCCGGTAAGAGTTGTGCATGGTCTTTAGCGTCCTTGTTAGCGCACCCACCTCCCACGCCGGAGACCTTGGTTCAAATCCCGCTCGGGGCAGTTTGTGTAGTACTGGTGGCATTTGGTCCCGTGACCCAGATGGGAGTGATGTTTAGGGGGGTAAGTGTAACGGACGTAGGCCAGTAAGAGCTGTGCGTGTAAACCTCATTACGCTGATCTCAAGAGGTGCGCTAGCAACTGACGTAGTAGCTGCGGTCTTTAGCATCCTTGTTAGTGCGCCCGCCTCCCATTCTGGAGCCCCCAATTTGAATCCCGATCGGAGCCATGTCAGTCAAGCTTGCATTAGCCGATAGTCAGCTGTTTCTGACTTTTACCAATCCAGTTTGAACACTTATCACAGCGGTTCGTTTAAATCCCCATTCAGTCAGCCTCTCTTCTTTTGCTTGGCACGGTACATCTAACTCCCCTCTCCATCCCCAAATCCACCTAGCTGTAAATCTGTAATCTAATCAGATATCTGTTTTGCGATTGTCTTCAGCATACAGTAAATTTCAATGTAATCATCCTTCCTCATTTATTTTGGCTTGTTTACAACAACTCTTGTTAAATTTGTGAATTGTAATTATGTATGTATGATAACTGGATCTGGTCTGTTACCCCAAGTGGGATCTGACTTGCTGCTCTCCCCGTTCTGTCCAGGCATGGCTGCATGGACGGGCGCATTGAGTTTGCCCAGAACAGAATAATACCGCAAACGCTTACTGCATGCATTATCATTATAATAAATATACATTTGACAAAAGTGGTCCTGACTGAAATGTGAAAAGGGTCTGTCACTGTTTTATTGTCACATTTGTTTTGCGCATGCAACTTCACTCTCATATGTTTCACTCTCTGAAATGTAATTATTTGAAATTACAAATTCCAAAAGATTCACCAAAGCATTTCAGGTCTTTTTTTCACAAATTTCGGTTTGTTTCTCACATTGAATGAAATGTATGTAGTTATTGTATGTAATGGACCACTTATAATACTTTTACAGTGCTCCCTTTTTGAAGCTTGAAAGCCTTAGTCCTCAATCATTGTAATTGTGTGAGAAAACTATTTTGTGTTTCACAGAAGAAAGTAAGTCACACAGTTTTGAAACAACATTAGGGTGAGTAAATCATGACAGAATTTTCATTTTTCAGTGAACTACTGTACTTTTGTCCAATTTTGGGACAATTTAATTGACTACAACTAAGTTTTCAATATCTTGTTTTTTGTGCAACCTGAGATATGAAAGCAAGTCATTAAATTCTAGTTTATAAAAAAAAGATGTTATTGCTGGTTTTCAATCAACAATAACTTTGACGTTCCTTTCATGAGAACACAGTTATGAAAGACCTTGGTTTGGGAATGCAGCTCTGCGAGAACAGGATCAAGAGTCCTTATTTGTTTTCAGGGACTGTTTCACACTCTAATTACTTTGCTGATGACCCATATACTGCCTTTGGATTTCTTCACCAAAGCATTTGATCGGCTTTAACACAAAGCTCACACAGCTCATGGTCATTCTGGTAATGAGAGTGCTTCTTCTTCTTTTTTTTTGTCAGATTTTTTTCCCCAGCTGTACACGAGCAAAAATACATTCATGTTAAATTCTGAGTCCTACATTAATGATGTTTTTCAGAAACATATTTGCTTGTATTTAAAACTTATTGTTTTCAGCCTTAAATAGAAAAGCAAGATAAATTCATTTTATTGATAGGTATAGAAAGTTTTTTTTTTTTTAAGAAACTGGCTATACTGGCAGCATTTTTTGTCAACCTGTCTTTTCTTTTTAGATAACTCAGTTGAAATAACAATATTTTCTGGTTTTCTTCGCAGCAGGACTCCAGTAAATGTGTTCAAATACGTGTGCTTCCACAATTAGTAATCAATTAGCTTCATACAGTGTAATTATATATATATATATATATATGTATATATTGTATATATAGATTATATAATCTATATATATATATATAATTTCATAGCCTTTTCTAATATATGATCTTCAAAGGTAACCTAAAAAGCACATCATTTTTGATAGACTTTATCCATCATTGGCTATCTTGGCACTGTGGAAAAAAATTTTTAAACACCCTGGCTGCTCTTTTCAATATAATGTAAGCGAATTGGGACTTGGGCTGTCAAGCTGGCAAGCGACAACAAAGGAACTATAGAAGTATCACAAAGCTATTGTATGGCTTTAGAAGATGTGGAATTTTGCACACAATGTGTATGGACTATTTTATGGTATTTTTATGGGTATTTGCATTATTTGTCATTTTTGGAGCATGACAGCCCCAGTCCCCTTTTACTTGCACTACACAACCAGTATATTCTTCAAGGTGGAAGATGTGTAGTTCTTCTGAAACATAAACCACAAGCATCATTACTTTAAAAAATACAATATATAAATATGAGTAAGATTGTGTAATTTGCTGCTATAATAAGGATAATTAACTGCACTGTTCTAATTCAGTTCTTTTTGTGAAAAGACCACACAACAGTGGATTTGTCATAACCCTAACAGGATTAATAATGGGTAAAAATGTACCAATGTTTGCACACCAATTATTATTTTCTGTAATTCTTGCAATACTCTGCATTCATAGTGGTCAATTTCTCATTACTCAATGTAAAATAACGAACCTCTTACATTACCTTTGCGCTTTAATAGCATTTTTGGGAATAAACCAAAGTTGGTAAAAGGTGCTTGTGCATTACTTTGCTTAATGTGCTGGATAACGGAAAAGGCATAACTGTAATTTATCAGCACACCTGTTTTAATGAGCTCCTCATCCCGAACAGTTATTCTTACATCAAACAAATTGTTCTGTAACCCATTTTAAAATGGTAGCTATTTGTGAAGATTGTTAACGTAATTTATACTCTGTGTGTTAATATGGCCACTGGGAAGCACAACCTTTCCTTAGACAATCCCAATTACAATTCCAGAATTAACAGATCTAGACATTGTGTCATAATATTCTGGCTTCATGCATTTTACAGATCATTAAGAGCTGAGACATATGGTCTGAAATCAGTCAACATATATTAGCATTCGATGTGAAGAAAAATGCACAGCTTAAAAAAAAGGCACAATGAGGCATTAAATAACCATATCGCAATGACATTTCCACTTGGTTGACATAAATGTGACAGAAGAGCTGGAAAACAATCTTCTATAGGCTTTTTCACTGCGGCTCCATATCTATGAAAGTTTCTTCTCATACCGCCTTCAGTTTTTCTGTGTGACAACCTCATAATTGCCACACTGACTTAAGGCAGAGCAAACATCTCATCACCAAGTGCTCACTGTGAAAATCTGAATGGACAACAGAACAAATACTCCCACATAAGCTGTCTTGCCGATGCAGAACGGAGGAGAGGCTGAAGACAACAAGATGATGGACTGTCTCTTTGTTATTTTAAGAATTGTATAATTACGCACTTAGATACTCATGCATTTCTTTCTATTTATCTTATGTTATTATTATTATGTACTCTGGGAGAGCGATATGTATTTACTGCTTTTGCCCTGAATTCATGCAGTTTTTTTTTTTTTAGTCTAACAATTCATGACTTGTTTGCAGATAGAGGGTTTTGTTTCCTCTGGATCAAAAAAAAAGATGTCACATTCATACGTCCTCAATTAACTTTGGTCTCAATATAATCCATGCAATTAATTCCGCCTCGTATAAGGGATGCCTCCGAGTCAAATTGTCGATAAAGCATAAAAATGTACCTGTACATTTGTAAGATGGTCTCATTTATTACCCTTCCTGGCCGTGTCTTATGTCCTCAAGCTCAGCTTTGGTCGTTCACAAGCTTAGCTCTGAAAACAAGACACCAATTATGTCTTACCGCCTCTCTATTGGTGAACATTTCTGTTATTCATATCCTTGAAAATTGGTTCTTTTTAATCCTGGAATGACCATTAAAATCCATCACTTAGAGCAGGATTATAGCTCTGTGCATATGTCTTACGAAATTGTAAATTTAAAGAATGACGGTTTCATAATGCTTATAAATTCAAACAGGCAGGACTATAGATCACCTCTGTCCAAAAAAAACCTAGCGCCCAAACCCACATCCCTTGACCCCTCCACACCCTATCAGTGTGCCAACCTCCCAGCAACTCCACTTAGCAACTCTTAAGAAACCACTTGATGGCCCCGGTATACTCACTGTGAAATTCTTATTTGTTCTTCGCTTAGGGTAAAGAAGTTTGACATACGCAATATACTGTTAAAGGACAAGTTCGGTATTTTACACTTAAAGCCCTGTTTTCAGATCGTTTCTGATGAAATAGAACGGTTAAGATTGAAATTTGGACACATGCCGCTGGCCCGAGAATTTTCGGTTTCTGTGGTAGAAAACCATAAAACTATGGTATCATAAAACTATGATAAAACCTGTTGGAAAGCATCTTTTGCAGCGATTTTTGTGTGAGCATATCAGTGAACACCCCTGACCACTCAGTGAGTTTCACGTCTTTGAAATCTGAGAGCTTTCTGTCCCTCCGTTGACAGCTACGCAACTGACACTTTAACGCTTCAAAAAGTTCATGAAGAGTTTGTAAAACTAATCCATATTAATGGATGGTTTAGTCCAAATTTTCTGAAGAGACATGATTGCTTTATATGATGAACTTTAATCATTATCAGCGAACATATACAAAAGCTCAATGGAACCTGCTTGACTCGTGAGAACAAACCTCTTGCAGAAGCTCAAACGTGTTGCGTAACATGAGAATGATCCTCATTGGTTCTTGCTGAAGCTCAAACGTGTTGCGTAACATGAGAATCCTCATTGGTTCTTGCTGAAGCTCAAAAATAATACTTGAGAAAGAACCTCACTGGTTCTCGCACCACGTCAGGCAAACTTGCTTAAGCTTTCCGTTTACCACAACTGTTGTGTGAGTTAAATGTTTGTATGTGAATAAAAGCCTAAATTTCTGTTCATCATAAAAAGCAATTGTGTCTCTTCAGAAAATCAAAAGTCAAAGTGTCAGTTGCGTAGCTGTCCATAGAGGGACAGAAAGCTCTCAGATTTCATCAAAAAGATATTCAATTGTGTTCCGAAGATGAATGAAAGTCTAAAAGGTTTAGAACGACATAACGAGTAATTGATAACAGAATTTTTTTTTGGGTGATCTATCCCTTTAATAACAAAATAAACACACACAAAAAAACAGGGGTGAGAAAACCGCAGTTAAGAAAACATCTGATCATAGCAATGTTGGATATGTTTGCACAAGCTCTGTAATTCGTCAATCCTGTCAAGTTTAGTCATGCTCATTTATATAGCACGTATTAAACATGAAAACATGAAAGTGTCAGCATCACTTTTTTGATTAGAAATACAACTTCAGTTTCAACTATAAAGCAGCTCTCCAGTGTGTCAATGTTTCTACTCGCGTCTGACATTGACGGACTAAACTGAAGAAATGAACCAGAGAAGATTTCAATGTCAAAGAAAGCTGAGGCTTTTGAAATGATTTCACAAAAATTCCGCTTGAAGTGTATTGGGGCCTTTAGAACACTTTAGCAACCACTTAACACCTGAAATTCAACACTTTCAAATCTTTTTAAGCTTTCTCATACTAACACGTTAGTCTTGACAAACTTTGCTTTTGTAGTTTAAGGGTTGTGTTATGCAACACAACATCACTACACAGAATCTAGATTTGCCCTAAACCTTTTGCATAATCCAGTTTCACTCTTTTATTTCAGGTATGTGGTTTAAAAAGTGATTTATAAGGCAAAGGCAGTTGTACTTAGAGAGGGTTTTAGAAGTTCTGCTGACCTACACTTTCGGCAGCAATCAGTCTTGTCCACTTAAGGGAATTAGTTTTCAATTAACTGTTGCCACCTCACATGAACGACTCTGTGTAATTAAGAATGATGATGTAATCTTGGAAACCAATTTTACTGGCAAATAACTTTGAATGCCATCAATCAGTATCAGAACTGGAGAAGATGCCCAACGTTTTCGACCATGGTAATAAACACGAATGGAGTTTTAGTTAAAAAAATTGAAGTTAAAAGTTAGACATATATTTCAATGGTGAGAAATATAGACTAAATGACGATTTTATAATGATATCATAAATCTGATGAATTTAAATGACAAAAAAGTGAACCATTGAGCATCAATCATGTCATGTGTTTAAGACAAACCATAAACGTGCCCTGCCTCATTCTCCTGTTCATGCAAAGAACTCTCTTATGTCTTACATCTTTCATAAGCCCATAGGTCAGGTGTTTCAAAATACAATATATAAGATCAGCCATACATATTGATTTTATGCTAGAGTTAACGATACAGCACATGGTCATGGCAAAACTCAACGGTTTTCAAGTAAAAACTTTTTCTAAACCACAGTGATTACATTTTTTATATATCACAAGTCATTTTTAATATACAGTGTATTTACATGTACAGTATATGCAGCTTATGCAGCTTTAACAATTCAATCAAATGTCCCAGACAACTTATACATGCTTTGGTGATTAAAATGTGCTTATGCCAGCAGAATTTCTGGCACATTCAGAGTAAGCAAAGGTTCCAATTAAGGCATGTTCATAAATCATTACCAGCATGCCATGTCAGCATATCACAAACTTCAGTGAAGACATTGAGCTTGTAGAATTAGATTAGCATGAGCTGGTGACTGCGGAGCAAGGACATTTAAAAAAGCTTTGAGGAGATCTTAGATACAGAGGTCTATGGACCAGTATCCAGCTGACTTGCTCAGCTCCAATAAAGCTTCCGTGCAGGCTTAAAGAATGAATGTCTGTGACACTTTTACCTCTTCCAAGATGTTATGTTTTCTTAGCACTACAATAATTAAGCAATGCTCTTTTGTGGCATTTTTATATCATTTATATTCAAGAATAGTCTTGAATATAGTCAATGTATAGTGGTTCTTGAGCTAGAGGCTTGGGCTCTTTTCTTGGGAGAGTAAGCAAAAACCTTTTTTTTTAAAAAGACCGGCTGTCTGTTAGTCTGTTCATTTGAGCTGGTGATTTTTCCATGTGGTGATCACTGAAGAGCCAAATGATGTCTAGCTCCACCTTTCTGGATGTAATGGGTGGAGCTTGACCTAGTGTAGGGATAATGTTTGGGATAGGGTGTGGCTGGACCTTCAAGCTCAACCCATTATATCCAGAGAGGGGAAGTTGGGCATCAAGCTCCACCCATAGGCTTTGCAGTGAACGGCCTCGTGATTTTTTTTTTTAGTGCCTCTTTCTGCTGGTTATTGTTATGCGTCTTAAGTGAGCCATTGAGTCAATTTGTTTAAACATGCTGATTCATTCAAGAATTAAACATTATGAGTGAGTCAGTGAATAACTCAATTGATTCCAATTCATTTAGGAATGAAACAAATGAAAAAAAACTGATTTATTCAGGAAGGAATCAATTGACTGAATCATTCAATGATTCGTACAAACACATTCACTACCACTACTGTGTGTGTTGTTAGAAATATATTACAACAGTATGAAATGACCTAAAAAAAGATTTTACATTACTATCATAAATTTGATGAAGTGACTCAAAAAGGGAACTGAAGTTTTAGAAATGTGCAGCAGGTCATTTTAAAACGTGTCTAGGACATTTGTATATCAGAAATTGTTCATTCTGTTGTGGCTTTGTTTGGTCATATTTTCATTGACGGAGCAAAAACTAGACAAAGCAAATGGTAAATTAATAGTGGTTTCTAAAATGTAAGTCTCTTAGTATTACCTTTTTGTTTATTGAGCTGTTGTATAAAAGCAATATAAATTCACAATGTATTTGTTGTTTCGGCACTTAAAGCGGTGGTTGATTATGATTTCACTTTTCTGCCTTTAGTTAGTGTGTAATGTTGCTGTTTGAGCCTAAACAACATCTGCAAAGTAACAACGCTCAAAGTTTAAAGCAAAGGGAGATTTGATTTTACTGAAATGGCTTTTTAGGGACTACAACAAACGGCTGATAGGGACTACACGAGCTTCCTCCTGGGTTAGTGACATCACAAACCCTAAAATGTACATAAACCCTGCCCCACAACAAAGGGGGTGAGTCCATGAGAAGAGGAAGAGTTGTTGTAGTAGAGCACATTTGGGAGTCTGCTCAAGCTGTCGCATCCGTCTTTTCACATTTATTGCAATACAGACACAAATGCACTAACATGTCGCTCTGCAGCATTGCACAACAGTTCCCAAACAAGAGATTTATAGGTTATCATGACAGAATATGCTAATCAATTACTTGGAGATAGTTAACTCCACAAAAGCAATTTTAAAATGACATTTTAGTGTGTGTCTGCAAGCTGCTAAGGAAGGACAAGAGCTCTTGAAGCTCCGCCCTCTGTCCCGGGAGCAGCAGCTCATTTGCATTTGAAGGGACACACACAAAACAACGCATTTTTGCTCACCCTCAAAAAGGGACAATTTTAACATGCTATTAAAAAATTATCCGTGGGGTATTTTGAGCTTAAACTTCACATACACACTCTGGGGACATCAGAGACTTATTTTACATCTTGTACAAAGGGGCATTATACCATCCCTTTAAAATGTGGAAGGAATTTGAATGCTCTATTGCTTTTAGTGGTGTGATGGACACCTGTGCAAAAGGGGCAAAAGTACCACCAGAAAAATTCAGTTTAACAATCCATTTAAATATTGAAATAGCTTTCTTGATTGTGTAGACCTCCCTCTTGATTTTGTTCAACTGGTTGGACATGAATAGAAGAAAGATGTGATTAACAAACCATGACATACAAAGATAAAGTGGCCCTCGTTCAAACAGAAAGCCAACTGTCACATGTAATTGAGAGTCTGGCAGAAATTAGATGATTAAAAGATGGGGGTAGAGGGGAAGTGCTCCTCTGTCAGTATAAAGCTAGAAGGAAATGTATAGGTTTTCTTTTCTTTCTCATCCAGGTGCTTCATTCTTCATTTATAAGTGGCTAAATTTTAGCATCTGCTTTACAACAAAAGTAAAATGTCAGATCAGAAATGAAACGGTGTACTTGCACTGCATCAGAAGTAAAGATCCTAAATTTCATCTTCTTAATGACAGGATAATGTTACAGTATGATGTTTTATCAGCAATATTAAAATGCTAGATGTAATAATTCATATTTAACCACTGATGTTAAATAGCTGAATTTTCTGTTAAGCACTGGCTAGGTTTTGCAGCAGAGGAAATATGGCAGCAAAACCTGAAATGTTATCTTGTTTCAGTGATTTATCATCTGCCACACTCCTGCGTTAATACAATACACCACAATTCACTAATCAATTGATTCAGAACAGACAAACACCATCTATTATAATTATAAGCTTATTGAAGAACTGCCACGGCTAATGTTCAGAGATGAACAGTTTGTCTTAGAATGTGTTGGCCCACAAAAAAATCCTATCAGAGCAGGTGGTGCTTTTTCTCAAAGTATACAGTCATAGAGCTTTATAATTAATAAAGTGGATGGTGGGTAGAAAACGGTTATTGCAGAGTGCCATAATGGGGCCAAAAAGCTCAATTCTGCTGATAAACTGTGTGTTTAAAGTCCATCCATTTTCCAAACTGCTTGTCCTATACAGTAGGGTCATAGGGATGCGGAATGATGTTAAAAAGTAACAAATTAAACAATAAAGAGCAAAGTTCTTAAATTTTGGCCACTTACAAATGCAATGGTATATGGGAATTATTTTAGTATTAGTTATTTTAGCCTGCAGGAACAAATCCCATTGAATTTTCATAAATATGATGTGGTGACTTTTACACTGGAAAATAGGGAGGGAACGGGTTGTTAAGCTGTGTTGTTCAGTAATTTAAACCTATCCCTAACCAATTGTATTGTTTGATGTCTTTTAGTAAACATGGATGCTGATCACATGCTACTAGTTAAAAATAAAGGTAAGTGTACTTAGGAATATATCAGCTAAGCTAAAGTGGAAAAGTATTTATAAAAATCAGTGATGACTGTCCCTCAGGCTATTTTATTCTCATCTCTACTTGAGGTGCTAATTGTTTTTAGAGCTGTTTATTTTCAATAGGGAATACAAGTACAACATCCATTATTCATTTCCTCCAAGTGCAGTCATAAACAAATATAGATTGCACATTAACAATGCATAATGTCCTAGATTCTACAAAATTATATCCATGGCTCTCCTCAACTTTCTTTTAGTCGTTTTTGGAGGGAAAAGAACTGCCGGTTTCATCTGACCTTGTTGGCCGGGTCAGGGTGACAATGGCAACCTCCGAGCAGGTGTTCCAATCAGTTCTGCTTAATACACTGATAAAGTGGAAAAGCCTGGGTAAAATAGAATGGTTTTGCAGATACAAGATCCAATTCGCTCAGGAAAATCACATCACATCATTGCAGACATTGAGTTCAGTTAATGAAAAGTGAATTATTCAAATGAATGATTCATCTTCATTATTCATTTTTACATAAATTATGTTATGAATCTGGTCAAGATACGGTACATGGGGGGTTGACATTACCAAGTAATGTCTGTCATGATTTATATATAGATATATAAAGTAAAGTCTACCACACTAGTCTTTTTTTAAAAAAAAACATTTTGGCCTCATTTCAGTTTCACTGAAAAAAAATTCTCATTTCAGAACGCAAAAATGTACATGTCATGGTGCGGTTCTGCAGATCCAGAAAACTGAACCCATTGTAGACAGGGAGGAGTTGTGGCTAAGGTCCTGTAGTCATATATCAAAGGTTTGGTCAAGCAGTCACATGCTATTACACTGATTTATAGTGGAGTTGTATCAAATGCCTCTGATTCTTTTAAATGGGCCGTTTTTCATCAGAAAGTATGAGCCGCAGCTTTCAAAATGTGCAAATATAACAGTTTTTTTTAAAAATATATATATTCATGGCTCCATTTACATGCATATTGATTTATTCATATGTGTATCACAGCATTTCGAGTTAATAAAATTAAATCAGCTCAGCATTTTTGATTGCGCATTCGACAGACATTTCCTTTGATGATTCTGATGTTGTCTCAAACTGTATATCAGTCCCAGCGGGCCCATTTGGCACAGCAAACATATTGAAATCTCAATGCTGAGTGTCCGTTCAGAGGACAGTAAAGGGACTTTTCTGGAAGCTAACAACCTTCCGGCTTTTAGCTGCCTGCCGCCATCAGCATAATTAGGTTGAGCGGCAGCATTTGACCCTCCTTTTCGCATGTCCTTGGGAGAACTGATGGTTACAGATATTGACAAACAGAGAGATTGCTTTAGGGGTGGCGAGGGGTGAGAAAAGAGAGGAAAGGGTGTTCGGAAGAGATGACACTAACAGACCTTATAGATTCATTGACGTTCCACCATTCATGAATCCTCTGACCTTTTAAAGCCGCCTAAATTTGTTCTGTGTGAGCAAAGCATTTATTGTAAGTCCATATAGTCCTGTTTTTTTAGTTTTTCGCTTTATTACAGTCGGCTATTTACTGCAGCAATTTTAAATGATTCGTGCTGCACTGCCAAATGCTTTGTACATTTATTGTATTGTACATTGTACGTTTATGCATATGGCAGCAGTGATGTGATCTGCAGTAGCCTACCATCGCTACTTTTTAAATCGTGTATCTTTTTAGGATACAAGCTACTGTATTGATTAAGTAGCAGGATAGTGTTATGAAAAGCTTCAATGTTTAAGCAACGAAGCTCAATATTTAAGCAATGAACATGCACATACAGCGTTCTCTGTTGGGTGTCTAGAATCATAATTTGTATTGATTCTTTTAGTCAAGTCACCTTTATTTTTATAGCACTTCATGCAATAGAGATGGTTTCAAAGCGGCTTTACAGTGATGAACATTATATAATGATCAATGATGCAAACCTTATCAAATTTGAGACATTCAAATTCTGCAGTAAAGCAGTTCTAAAAAAGACAGATCAGTGTTTAATCATTTCAGTTCATTTCAATAACTGTGTATAGTATAGTTCATTAGTTATGAAATGAGTGTGATTCAGCTATAAGCAGCTCTACAGAAGACAATAGCGTCGTTATTCATTTTGTGTTGGTTTAATGTTGTTTCAGTAAATGTGTTGATGTTACGAAACAAAGTCAAATCCGCTATAAAGCAGTGATTCAATTGAACTAGTCTGAATCATCGACATACAGGTTATCAGGCAATGTCAGCGCAAACGACTCACTCGTTCAAATTAATCGGGTGGGCGGTTCCTCCAAACTACCTCTTTGCTCATTGCATGATAATTACATGCACATCTCGTGCACAGGAACCATTATAATTGAAATGAATTCTTCTCCCAACTTTTTAAGGAAAAATTATTATAAATTAAGAAGTTTATTTTGCGTCTGAAAGCTGGGCATTTGAGCAATGGGCGGGACTACGGCGCAAGTGTTAATCCCATTGGCTAGTGCTCAACCACAAACCCCGCCCTGTATCCAATTTCATTGGTCAACTCAATTATGCAGTCACCTGGCAACAAAAGTTAAGACTTCAGAAAAAGCATGGATGGATCTGATCTAATCTATAAGAATGTGCTACTAGCACTATACTAAGGTTATGGTTAGGCTTTAGGGTATGTTAGAACTTGTTTCAGTGTTTTGTAGGACTGTGATTGACCTGACTAATAACATTTCTGTAAATTGGTATGACATTTTTTTTTCTTGCTATATTTAATAGATCACACATAAAATAATGTAGCAAGATACAAGTGAAACTTTCAGTTTCAGCTTAGCTTAGATTCTATTGAGTAATTTGTAGCCATTTTCATTTTTTGAGAAGCTTGCCCAGCACTGTTTGGTAGATGCTTTTATTCAAAATGACGTGCAGTGCATTTAAGGTAGATGCTGTATCAGTTCATCCATTCACTGGAATTCAAGCCCATGACCTTGGAATTGCTGGAGCTATGTTGTATAGTCTGGATGACAAATGCTTTTTTTATGTAAAAAAATAAAAAAGTAATACCATGCCAACACAGCTTCTAAACTGACACAGTACATTACTGTTCAATTTACAAGCCATCTTTTTTGGCCCTCATACTTTCTTCTTTGGGTTAACCTCTCTCTATATCATATCACGACTAAGTCTGGGAGTCAGTACCTTCTAAATGTTTAACTCACACTGCCTAGGGCTATTGGCACATTGAAGCAGAAATGTAAAACAGTCTTGGAACAGCAGTGGCACAGCAGATTTTTGCTGAAATTCAAATTCCCTAATCCCAAAATGGCCTAATTATGGGCTATGGCTTGTGAAAGCAGAGGAAAAGCTCCTATTCTTATCTCCTACTTATTTTGACAAGCCTCCTCAGGTTAGTGTATCAGGTTGGGGATGCTGTTCTGATAAGTAGATTTTCCTGCGGATTGAATGCACTGGTGTGATGATGTAATATGTTAAATTGGATATATATGCAAATGGCGCATTTTCCGTTTAAGCGGATATGTGTGCATATCTCAGACCAGAGAAATGCATATCTTGGCCGCGATACCTTAGGCTTCACAAATAGGCTGCGTTATTATGCGGCCGTCCAGAAGCTATAGACATTTTCATCCGCAACCGCGCTCTTTATGAAGTTCACAAATAATGTATGACAAACCGTGGTGACAAAGCATCCGATTTGCATAAATATCCCTCTCGGAGTTGAGGCAGACTGATTGCCAAGATACATTCAGATAAGTCCTTAATAAGGGTTTCACGTCTGTTTTTGATTAGTATCAGCACTAAGGGAAAGGCAAGATAATAATTCACGGAGAGAGAAAAAAAAACAAGCCGCCCCCCTTTGGTTTCAGAATCATCCGAACATCATTAAGAATTTTCTAACATGCCTTTCTGTTGGGTTGACTTGAGCCATTCCCAATTGTATAATGACCTAGTGTTGAATCGCTGTGCTGATCCTCATCGAATGCTCATCTTCAAAAGGTTCCCTCTGTCTTTTTAAAGCTTTTTTTCATATTTTAATTGCAGGCCACATTGATGTCAAGGTGAACAGACAATCACTTTTTTCTTTTTCTGGCCAAGCTCTTTTTTTTTCTGACTTTCTCGAAGCCATTTCTGCATGTGGTTTTCTTTGCGCCATGCCGCAAATAAATGTGGCTACAAGAAGTTTTCATCAATAAATGCCATTATATAAAATGCATGATGCGATGAAGTATCATTGCGTTCAAGTGGGTGCTTGATTTTTTTAATTTTTTTTGCTCTTCATTTTTGACCTGAGTCTTTAAACTTTTATGAATGCCACCAAATCCAGTCATGCACTTTCTATATCCTTTTATATGTTTTTCACACTCTGTGCCATAAACTATGTTCACAGGACCCCTTTGGGAAGAATTATTTGGCGTACATAACAGTGAGTTATGACTATGCCTGAGATTTACAATGTGCAGGGTTGCACTGATTCAATGAATTTCACATACTGTATAGTTGTTGCCTGAATAAATGCTACATAATTGATGCGCTCCACCATATATTATGCAGCAACTGTCAACATGTGAAATCAACTGAAAAAAATAATAAAGAGTTGCTATATATAAAGGACGGGGGGTGAGTGTGTGTGAAAGAGAAAATGATTTCTTCCTCTTTTTGCAGGGGTCACCAGAGAGCGCTCCAGAAGTACAGGCAGATGGCTCACACCCTACACGCTCAAAACACTGTGACAATCCCCAACAGCTCCTCTGAGAGAAGGGTAATTAAATACCGAATTTAATCAGATTCTTCAAATTAAAGTCCAGCTGGGCAGCTCTCCCAAACTCCCCTGCTGTTCCCTGTCCCGTAGCCGTTTTTGTGGCTGTCTTAGGAGAAAACCAGAGTCTCACAAAAACACATGGGCTTTGAGCACTGGTGAGAAAACCTTGGAGTGATAATTAGCGATAAAGTATTCCACTCACAGCTCTGACAGGGTGATGGAGAACCATTGGCCCATGAGAGCTCTCTCAGATCTTGACCTCACAACATGGATGACAAAATTAATTCATTCTCATGTGAAATTGTATGTTTTTCTGGATTTTAACAAATAAATAAAAAATATTTAAAAAAATGACAAGGTAACATTTTACAATAATGATTCATTATTGAACTACGTTAGTTTAATTGAACTAAGAATGAACAATAAATCTACAGCTTTTATTTATTTAATAACATTAACTAATACAGACCCCCCCCCCCCCCCCCCCCCCACACTTGCCTGTAAGTGGTAGACCAATCACAACAGACTGGGCCATCTGACCAATCAGAGCAGAGTAATCTCTCGGTAAGGAGGGGTTTAGAGAGACTGAATCTTCGAACAAATCGGGTTGTGAGAAATGAGGTGATGTGCAATGTATTTTATGAGAAAATTTAAGTGTTTCATTTTTTTTTTTTTTTACCTTTGATGCATGTAAACTTATTTTAGGAGACCTCCAAAACAAAATTAGGAAAGGTTCAAATAGCATAATAGGGGCACTTTAACAAATTATACCTTATTGTAAAGATAATAAAGAATTCTTCATCTAATACTCAAATGTAGAGCTAGACTATTTAAGGGAACATACAAATAAACTGTTTTTATTAAGTCAAAAATAATAAACATTAGGTTATACCAGTGAAAGAAAGGCCAGCTCGAGTACAAATATCTGTGTAAGGTAACAACTGCCCTGTGATTTACAAAAGATGATACATACAGTCTCCTAATAAGGGACACTGTCGTGAAAGGGGAGTCGCCAGCACCATGGATAATGCATGACAGCTTGGCAAACTTTCAGCACCTTGGAGAGCGGCCGTGTCTGAGGCCAGGCTGTGAAGCAGGGATAGAAGCTATGGCTTTTCTGACAGGATAACTGAATATAGCTGTACAATGTTTTAACTGAACTGTCGGCAAGTGGGACATTTGAGGACTGGTGAAATCTGAGAAGCACAGAATATGCCGTGTAAACCTCCTGTCTACATTGCAGGGCAATTTTGACTCTCCCAGTGAAGAGTGACAATGCAATTGAGTTTTGCTGACGGTGACATGATATAAGTCGATGTCCTGAAATCCTTTGGATAAAAAATATAAAATCAACTATAATAAATATAGTTGATATGAGATATCAGTATATACAAATAAAGAGCTGTCCCAACAGTACAGAAGCATACAATTAAGCAATATCTCACAGTGCTGTTGCACTGAAATAGTATGCCGACCGTGGTTACTAACAACACACAGACTGAAAGCCGGCCTGGAACAGTAGATATGAGTGGAGTGGAGCGAAGAAAAAAAATTACTAACCAGAGAATGTGAAACTCTTAAACCCTTACAAGTTTTAACTCACAACTCTTAAACCTATATTCATACTGCTTTCGTTTTTGTACCATTTTAAACTAGTAATTTGGTTGAATTACTAAAAATATAAAGTGGCGAATAGTATAATGAACAATGATACAATTATTTTTGAGTAAAGACATTTATCAAGTCGTTTTTAGTTACTCAATTTGACCTGGAAAAACAAGCCTTTTCATAAAAAATATCAAAATATTTTATAAAAATATTTTGATTAACAAATTAATTAATTTGATTAATAAAATATAAATGTAATGTATATAAAGATTATGCTTTTTTTACATTAAGCCCCACAATTTTTTTTTTTATTACTTCATTTTCATTATAAAAAAAGTTTTTTTGAAAAATCATTAATCCAAAAAAAAAAAAAAAAAAAAAAAAGTGTCACGTCATCGACCCTACTAAATATGCATGCTTGGAACGCCGCTTTGACCAATCAGATTACAGGACCGGAACTAACTGTTTTAGAAGGACACACTGAGAAGAACAGTCTTGTGCTTCAGCTTCCAGTAACCAATCCTTGTCTTTCTTCGGCAGTCGTACAGAACTACAGCCTTCGGCGCTAGGATCCAGAGGGCAGGGCTTTGATTTCTCAACTAATTCCTCTGGCAAAACACGAAACGCTCTTATGCACAACTTCCTGGATAGAGAAGCGGACCGCGCTGAATGTGATTTAAACGAGTGACTTTGTAGATGCGCGCGCGAGAGAGCCGCTGTACAGCAAGGAACTGAACGAGCACGAGCGTCTGAAAGTGCCTCCGGTTGGGATTAACTTGAGAATGTAAAGAGAATGTAAAGGACGACACAGAAAGCAGAAGTGTGCGCGGATTGTGGGCTTTCCGAAATGTCCCACGAAACAGGCACAAGATTTGTCGCCGGTCATTAAAATCGCCGTGGTCACTCGTAATAATTTTGGTTAGTCAAGTTAGTGTTTCCTTCCTTGACGCTCAATTTGATCCGCCATTCCGTGTTGCTCTAATTGCGCATTTGGACATGTGGAGACTGCGAGGATCGTGTCGTTTAGGGATGTTGTGTTTGACTTTATCAGCGCTTCTCATCCAACCCATCAGCTGTCATCCCGGTAAGAGAGGCCTTTGTGCTTAATATTTTATTATCGGATAGGTGATTGTGGGAGATTTCTCTGCAAAAAGTTATGCTCAATGGGCAGGTGCATTCGTGTCGTTCAGCGTCAGAGATCATAAGGCATTAAGAGTGGTTATGTATGTTTAGTGCAAATATGTGCACTGCAAAGCAAAAGGATCTGTAGCTGCTATAATTCACTGATTTCAAAAGGTGCTCATATGACTGAAGGTCAGTTTCGCAGTGCTTTGTGACAGAAGTAAAGGCTTTAGTAAAAGCTCGTCTGGTCTCACGGACTTGATTGTTCCCAAGGTGATGTCATCCAGGCTATGATGAATGGTATCCAGAAACTCGTAGAATTGACTTCTATCAATTAAATGTTTTATTTCATTTCATTTATTTTATTTTATGCAATTTGTTTGCATTATTATTATTTTTTTAATTCCATTATTTAGATTCTTGTAATTAATTTAATCTCAAATTATATTTTATTTCTGGCTTTTTATACCAGGCTGAAAGATTAGCGTTCAGTAATTCGTGTGCATGTCTTGTATTGCTTGTGCATATGAAATTAATCTGAATTGTAGAAAAAATGCCTTTAAGTTTTGGAGAAGTTCATCCAGTTTGTCAACAGATGCATTGCAGATGTTTTTATCATTACAACAGCATCTTTGTTTTCTATCCATTTCATCACATGCAACTTCTCTCATTTTATATTTAGTACGACATAGATTTAACTTGTTTAATTGCTGCCTTAATTTAAGTCTTCCATTTTAGTCAGTTGAATATAGCCTATATATATATATTAACTTATCTTAACCAAGCTAAGTTGGTTTTTAGCTGCCAGTTTGACCATGTGGAATACCAGCCATAGACCATCTTGACCAGATTGGAAGACCAGCTAAGACCAACAAACCCTCTTAGGCTGGTTTAAGCATGTAAATAGTTGCTGTGTTCAAATGTTAGTGACATATTTAGCGTAAATCTGATTCAGTTACCATGTTGTATCGACTGGTTTTCCTAACCAGGGCTGTAACCATCATAGACATTGAAGGGGACTATTAAATATTTAGATTAGTACAGTTGACCAATATTACATTTATTTGATGCCCATGAATATGCACTTTTATTATATTCCATAATGATCTATATGATGTGAGAATATGATTTTAATTGCATTATGATCACATTACCATTGTACTGAATCATAATGAATCATGTCACCAATTACAGCCAAGAGAGAAGTTATAAAGGCAATTCTTTTTGAACTTCACATATGCCAAATTTCATGTTTAATCTGTTGCTCTTGGACACTCTTGGCATCATGTGAGCTTAATGAGCACAGCAAAAGGCATCCCAAGCAATAAGTCTGGCTGGAAATATGGAACATAACAAATTGAACAAACAGACCTTTTCGCCACTGCCGTAACAGCACTGAAATATAGGCTTGAAAATGTGTTGATCCTTTATTACTCATAGATAATAGCCTGTGTGGGTGAGCAGATGAACGGAACATGGCGGACATCGCAATTCAGTGTTTCCTTTTCCTGTCCCAGCCCTCATTAGCTTTTGTTATACAGACACCCGCTTTTGTACACTCACAGATCCTCTGTACTTCTATTAGCGGTGTCATATTTCTATAGAAGGTGAGATGGTCTGTATATGTAGGGCAATGGTTAAATTGCAAGTTTAGATAACCAACAGCCTGTTACATCAGCTTGTGTAATGTTTTATGAGAAGTTACATTTGACATCAAAATCAGAACAGATGTTTTATTCTTATTGAAGACAGGCTGGCCACTGGGCCTCAGCATTCAATGTTATAACTTTCTGACCGAAGGCCGTTCCCCATTGTCTTCACCCAAGCTTCTCAGAAATGAAAGAGCACTTCATTATTTGTTTCAGGAAGGGTTGGGACTTCCGATTATATAATTATTTGTGTTTCTGAATTCCATTTGAATTATATATTGTTTGTGTGGCTCTGATTTTGCTTGCATTGTGGAGACCAAATTTATACAGCAGCTTAAAACAAACTATATAATGTCTTGATGAAAATGTAAAAATGCAGAATATCAACTCCCAGTCCCCACCATTAAAACTGCTGGGAAGTAACTGATTATATGTAATCTGGATTTGGTTCCAAAAATGGAGTAATTGTATTAAAATATGTTGTGTAATGCTCTTAGTCAGACTACAGTTACTTTTTTATTGATTAAATGATTTCATATTTGTAAAATGCCAGTAAATTATTAATAATTTAATGATTCTCCATAACTCGTCATTAGTTATCTTTTAAGTTTTCCTTTCTAAAAAAGCCAATTGCTTAATGCTTATATACAAGGGTTGGACAATGAAACTGAAACACTGGCCAATATAGTGTTGGGGGTTTTATGCCTATATATGTGCGGAGTGTGAATGTTGAAATAGCAGAGCAAGAGCACAGCTGTACATAAAATATTGAAATCCACACAACATAATGGGTGACATATCAGAGCTCAAAAGAGGACAAATTGTTGGTGCACGTCTCACTGGCTCATCTGTAACCAGGACAGCAAGTCTCTGTGGTGTATCGAGAGCTATGGGTAATGTCAGCATACCAACACGTAGGATGAACCTCATCCAACAGGAGTAACTGTTAATACAAGAGAAAGCTGTCTGTTAAGGTACTAACCCAGGTTGTATCCAAAAAAAAACATAAAACCACAGCTGCCCAACTCACTGCAGGATTAAACGCACTCTTCGACTCTCCTGTTTCCACCAAAACTGTTCATCGGGAGCCCCACAGAGTCAGTGTTCGTGGCCGGGATGCTTAACCAAAACCTTTGGTCTCTCATGCCAATGCCAAATTTTTAAATGGTGCCAACAGTGCAAATCTTGGGCTGTGGACAATGTGAAACATGTAGTGTTCTCTGATGAGTCCACCTTCACAGTCTTTCTCACATCCATGGGAGTTACGGTGTGGAGAAGCCCCAAAGAGGCTTAACACCCGACTGTTGCTGTCCAGAGTGAAGCACGGGGTGGATCAGTGATGGTTTGGGCTGCTGTGTCATGGCATTTCTCTACTGTGCTTGATTGGCACGTCCTGCCAAGGACTAACAAACCATTCTGGAGGACCATGTGCACCTGATAGTCAAATATTGTTCCCTAAAGGGTATGCCGTGTATCAGCATGATAATGCACCAATACACACAGAAAGATGGTTATAAAAGTGAAGTTGAACATCTCCCATGGCCTGCATGGTCACCAGGGGCCTCATTTATAAAGGTTGCGTACGCACAAAAGAAGGCGTACGCCGCTCTCTACGCAATAATTGGTATTTATAAAAAGCAAACTTCACGGGAAAATGTGCGGTCCTTCACGCAAGCTCTGACCCAGGCGTACGCACAAAAACGGGTGAAATGAGAAATGGCGACACCGTCGGCAGATGGAAGAAACACGTGAAAGTGTGTGAAACTGTAGACCGTTGTGTAAAAGAAATGGCAATACTGCCTCTCATAATTAACATGAAGACTTCACAAAGCAAGTCTTACAATTAACAGCTACACGAACACCCGTTCGATCGATCTGCAGTGTGAAACAAACCAAATCAAACGAAAATTACAACAGAAATGCAAATTAACACATAGCCTATTTGCAAAAAGAAAAGTGAAATATGTTCTGCAATAATATTGCCATGTTATGCAAATCATCCTCATAAATAATATGGTAAACAGAACGAAATAATGTACAAAACTGATATTCTCGTCAATGTGTCCGTCTGGCGGAGCAGATATAGATGCAATTAGATAGACAGACATATAGATAGATAATTAGGGAGATAGATAGATATATAGATAAATAGATAGATAGATGTATTAATTGTCCACTGGGGAAAGTTGTTTTCATAGTAAAAATTTCTTCATCAGCTACGGAATCATGGTATTCATGCATATGCCTTTAGTTTGTTTTATTTTTGATAAACGTATATGACGTATGTCTCAACCATTCAGAAAGCTGCAAGAAATTACATTTGTACTGAACTATTTCACATTTTCACGTAGATTATAACCGACATCTGTAGCTTGTCAGATACAATTAAATGGATGGAAATAAAATGCCCAATCACAATGCGTAATGACGCACCATGGCTGATCTTGTCCGACCATTTCTTTCTTATTTTGGCGACGGTCCGAGGTTGTGAGGCTACAGCATTTACGGCGTCTGCAACCTTTTGCCACTCAAGTGCCTTTTTGGCATTAGTAATGCCCACACAGTGCCCTCCAAACAACATGTTTCTCCTATTTTCCACCTCGCCAACGTTAACTTCTACTTCACATTGAGTGAAGTTAAGTTTTTTTGATTTCCTCTCTGTGTTTGCCATGATTTCGCAATCGATGAATATTAACTTGTGGGCGTTTCACGGACTATTTATGGGCAACTATGGGCGTGACATGAAGCCGCAAAAGCTGCGCTACCTTTAGAATTTATTGTGATTTATTAAGGGAAAACTGCGTAGGATGTGCGTGCGCACGGTTTTATAAATCCGAATATTTCTGTGCGTACGCACGTCCTATGTTTCATCCGTACGCCACTTCTGACGCAAATCCTACGCAAAGTTTTATAAATGAGGCCCCAGATCTAAATATTTTTGAGCAAATCAGAAAATGCCTCCACCAGCATCACATAGTCCCCTGGCCACTGTTCTTCAAGAGGAATGGATCAAAATCCCTCTGGCCATGACTGTGAAGAACTTGTATCTGTCATTCCCAAGATGAATTGCTATATTAGCCCCAAAAAGGAGGCCCTACACCAGACTAATACATTATTGTGGTCTAAAATCAGATGTTTCGGTTTTATTCCTATTTTTTTTATTTTTTTATTTTATTTGGGGAATTGTACACAGACCAGCCACTATAGTCAAGTAGCTGTAATTACATTAAAGATGGAGATGGTTTGGCCAATGAATTTACAGAAATCATTTCACTTATAAGGAATGTTTTCTCTACATTGCATATCTAATCAACTCCTGACAATCTCGTGCTAATTATAATTATTTTAATTATCACTTAGAGAGTAATTTAACCATGTATTAATATGTCTTTGGAAGGCTTTTGTCTTTTATATATTAAAATGCATAATTATTTTTTTGTCATTTGAACATCTTTGACTGAATGTATTTATTTGTGATTTTATGTCAAAATCCTGACATAATGCACTTCATGTTGTTGATAACAAAGAATGGGATATAGGCCTATGTTATTTCTCTTAGAGCTGCACGATTCTGTATTGTTTTTAATTTCAAAATAGAGATGACGATTCTGAACAGACAACTAAAAAAAATATATAATTTACTAGAGGTTCTGACAAAATGTAATTACTGCTGCAGTCTATCTGAAATGTTTTGTTAATTTGAATGGATTTTTTTTTTTTTTAAATCCGTTTGAATGAATGATTCAATGATGAATAATTTTTTTAAGTCACGTGTTGCCACATACTGGCATAACAATGTAATCGATACTATCGTTGTTTGAAGCGGCAAGTTACTTTTATAAGGTTATTTGCTCTGTTTTGATACGCTTCCGTAGTGTGTTTATATCAAAACTACAAACTGTTATGTCAGCACTTCCGTGATCATTTGAATATTTGTAACACGGAAATAACGATTTCAAAGACATAAGGTAGAAATAATAGAAAATACTGCTTTCTCTAAGTCAATGGCAGCACAAATGCAGATTTGAATGTTCCAGTGTGATTTTGTCAAACGTTTAATAGACACTAGCGTATCAATGTCATTTAAGAATGAGTTTGTGTGGGTATTTGAACTAGGTATATTTCGCGCAGTTTAATTTATCTTTGTATTTTTAATTCGATATGTTACAAGATTAGATTTTACAAGTTAGGTCAAATGTAAGTAATCTAAAAATAGTAAAAGTAGTCAGATTACAGTATATTATCTCAAATATGTACACTTTTTTTGTCATGTAGTAGGTTACTACTAATGGCAAATAACAATTTGTCAGTATCTACCCTTCTCTGAAGACGTGTGTGTGTGTGTTTGCTTGTTTATGTGATTTATGAGGACACACATTTGTATAATGAGATGCGTATTACACTGGTATTACAACATAAACGTGGTTTATGAGGACATTTCATGAGTCCTCATAATTCAAATAGCGTAAAAAACAATGTTTTATTAAATTTGTAAAAATGCAGAATGTTTCCTGAATGTTTAGGTATGGGGCAGTGTAAGGGGATAAAATATACAGTTTGTACAGTATAAAAACCATTACGCCTATGGAGAGTCCTCATAATGTAGTTGCACCGACGTGTGTCTGTGTGTGTGTGTGTGTGTATGCAAGGGGCATTACCACAGTCAGTCGCATGTCGACAGTTCACATCTGAGCAGGTTTTGTGTAAAAATTTAATCCGCACCCTTTAGCTACACGCTCCTGGGCGTTTGTTGATGTGTTAAACCTATATCAGATGCGAAGTGGGAACTTTGCGAGTTTGTGCACCAGTGGGCACGTGCAAAAGAAGGTCAAAGATCCTCGACCCCTGTGGGTAGTGTCTATCATCTCTTCTGGCTGACACCACAGGAAGCTTCTGCTCGACACCAGTATCCATCAAGGGCCTCTTGTCAAAAGACACTGGATTTTTAATGCTCTACCTTGCCCTTCAGTCTTTGTTGCTACACTCTCGCTCTCTCTAATGAGGAGTCCTTTCCTGTGTGATTGAAAGGCAGTCGGCGCAATAAAATCAGAAAAGAAGCCCTCTACTCCTCTGCCATTCTTATCCACCCATCACCAAATCCCTGACCTGCATACAAAGAGTCTGTAAAGCATTTAATTGAAAGCAGAGAGTAAAAAATCAATACGCAGGAAGCATTAAAAATAATGGGAAGCAGTGATCCAGATCCATATTTCATATCCATAGATGGGTGTGACTTTTACATATGTCACTGGCTCACTTTAGCATGCATTTTTACAGTCATTTTAAACAGGATTGGAGTTTTGACTGTGGGCAAGCGCTTTAATAGAGTGTTTTAAAGTTTTAGTTCCCAGGAAGAACACTTCTGTTGTAACAAGCCTTTTAGAGACAGATATGGCTAATAAAACACTGGCATCTCTCCCCACAGTTTGTAATTACTTTCCGTGGTTGGATTTCAAGTATAAAGCCGTGATGATTTTATTAGACACTTTTAGATATGGATATGGTATGAATCTGCATCTGTTGTCTTATTCTAGGATTCTGCGGTGTGTGTGTGTGTGTGTGTGTGTGCTTTTATCTGCTTCATCAGCAGTATGTTGTCAGCAGGGGAAAGATTCAGGAGGGACGTCTCACCTCCTTCCATCTTAGTCCTTCTTTTACTCATTTTGCATAGTAATTTTTGACATTCATGTCTATTTGATCACGACCATCACATCTGGCATTAAAATGTAAACAACTCTTAAAGCTCTACATGATACATTTAACATATTTGTAGCAGATATGCACAATATATGAACTCGAAGTAGATAATTAAAGACATTTATAAATATAATGTTGTAAATAAATGCTGCTCTTTTTTTAACTTTCTTTGTATCAAAGAGTCCTGAAAAAATATATCACTGTTTCTACAAAAATATTAGCGGCTGTTTTTCAAAATTGATAATAATAAGCAATGTTTCTTTAACAAATCAGCATATTAGAATAATTTATGAATGATCACGTGAGAGTGAAGACTGGAGTAATGATGCTGAAAATTCAGCTTTGTTTACATTTTTAAATATATTACAATAAACAACAGTTATTTAAAATAGTTATAGTAATTCATAATATTATTGTTTTTACTGTATTTTTGATCAATTAAATGTATCCTTGGTGAGACTTCTTTGTTTTTGACTTGAGACTTAAAAAAAAAATAGCTAATTAAAGAACATTTAAAAATTACTTGGTGTGATTTATTT
The DNA here is from genome assembly GCF_949152265.1 of Phoxinus phoxinus. Taxonomy (NCBI): domain Eukaryota; kingdom Metazoa; phylum Chordata; class Actinopteri; order Cypriniformes; family Leuciscidae; genus Phoxinus; species Phoxinus phoxinus. Next base: position 7,325,295 of record NC_136886.1, read on the forward strand.
GTTTTATATAACTCATATTCATAGTTTTTCTATGTATTAAGTGCTATCACTTTTATAAACTAGATGAATTTCTCCTGGCAGATTATAAAATCCATTTGGCATTGAAGGAGGCTAACTAGTGACCAGAATGTCATAGAGACTTTTATATACGGCTAATAATGACCACCTAGCAACCACCCATAACACACACATACAAGTTGTGGCTACTTAATTTTTCAAGGCAATGGGTTTCCTCAAATTAAGTAAGTAGACAGAACTCAGAAAAACGAGTTAGTTTTAAGTTAAGTAGATTGACATTAAGTAATTGCAATTGTGATAAAATTAAGTTAGTTCAACTTATCACAACACATTTTCTTATGTTTTAATAACTTGTCAGGAATTGTCAAGAACTTTATTTTTTCAATTACACATGAAGTTTATTTACTTAATAATTTGAAGGCAACGGGTTTCCTCACTTTTTTAAGTTAAGTCAACTGATCACTTTTTTACAGCGTTACAAATGCTCAAAAAGCCTAATATCATAGGTTCCGCTCTCACATTTTCTAACAATCAGAAACTTGCAGTGCATAAATCAGTGCAGTGATCTTTGTCTTGAAGATATTTCTTCTTAATGAGTGCAGTGTTTTTTGAAGATGTACTACTTTTTCTCGTAAAGTGTCTTCCGTTTTCTGTTCTCCACCGAAATCTATTCTAATTAGTGCTTTAAAAGACAAGGAAATGAGCATTTGTGTAACCCGCTCCCTCTTTGAGACCTCGTTTTCTTGACTTCTTCACCAGCGGAGTGAGTAGACGCCCGGAGCAGATGAGATATTTACATTTTTATTGAGGTGCTGCACACAACTGGAGGCCAGCGCTCGGGTCAGAGATTCTTTAGCCACAAGCTCTCTGTGAGTCTTTTATCATATGTTTCCAATTGCCACATGCTGCGCTTTGGATCTCCCGTGTGGTTGATGAAGGGCCTTGACCTGCCGCATCCTTATATCGATTCCCAAGCCCGACTGTCCAATCACCCGCACCAATGACACCACGAACCATGTTAAAAAGGCTTAGGATGTTAGGAATGAAAGGCTGTGATTTGGTTCTGCTGGTTCATAGGCGCCTTTGATGATACTGTTGCGCATGAGCGAGCTACTTAGCTGGAAGGCGGTCTCAAATGTATCATTTTATGTGAGTGGTACTTGTATAGAATCTAATTGCATGTATATTCAGTTCTGTGCCGACATGATCAAACTCGCAGCTATGCGTAATAGCCGTGTTTTGTAAGGACTGTGATTTTTAGAGATAACAATCTGATAGCAGTAATTGGATGTCAGTCCATGTAGCCTCTCGCCAATGATTCGGTTAATTATACGTTATTTTAAGAGAGAGGTTATATTATTTTAATATGATGATTGATTAGTGGCCTTAATAGCCTGACAGCTTCAGAAGCCTTGGAGTGGATATTTTTCTCACTCTCTGTCACACATTCACTTTGTCCTTCTTTTTCCTTCTCACTCACTCTCTTTCCTGACCGTAATACTTTTAAGATATAAAAGTATGAGAGATTTATCTCGCCCCTCGACTTGTTGGAAGCCCATCCAGAGTGCTCCGAGAAGTGGTAATTTCCTTTTCTCAGATGTATTACAGATAGTGCTGAGGTGGATGGACATGTGCACAAAACACACACACTTTGTTCCCAGTGTCCTGCCTGTCTGTCAGTGTCACATCCACAGAAAAACCCTTTTGTAGTTTATTTTGAAAGCCATGAAGTGAGAAAAAAAAAAATGATTGTGATTACATGATTGTGAGCCCATGAAGTCACAGTGTGAAGTGCAGACATGATCAGGGCTCAACAATAAGGATTATATATATATTTCCTTATTGTTGAGCCTTGATTATTGCGAAACTGTGTTTGTGATCATAACATCATCTTAAACCTGCTAATGTGAGATTGTTTTGCCTGCCCTTTATAGTTAGTGCTTTACAGCAGGCAAATCATGTGATTCAAGAGCTGCTTTTTTAGTAGCCTTTAAATTTGATTAAGAGTCTTTAGAAAACATTATAAGATTACAGCTTCTCTAAGGGGATAAAAACACAATCTGTCTCAACAAGCATCACATCACATTACATTGACTTTTTTTTTTTTTTGCCAAACCACAACAAACCAATAGTTTAAAACAATAAAATAAACAGAATACTTACCGTAAACTGTTTTCTCAGAGCAATATTTGAAAAAAATATTTTGGTGATTTAATTTTTCTTCTTCATTTTTGTGGTTTATAGATAAAATGTTGCTAGTCTGACCATGTTTCCCACCTTAACACCCAGCTCAATGTATTAGATTAGAACATGTAACCACTACTAGACCATTTTTTTGGTCATTGTAATATTGTGAAATTAGTCAAGAACATCAAAGTGAATTTTAATTGTTAAAGGTTCACTACACAAGATTTTCTTGAGTAAAAATGAACCCAAAATTGCATTGAGCAAGTATATGTTTTTGCCCTGCCCTGTTTCACTACAGTAACCCTACAATAATGTTTTTTTATTTCTGAGTCAGGCCGTATTTAGTAGAAAATTTCAGGTTTACATAATTTTTTCCTTGCATGTTTATGTCATGTCTGTAAGTAAGACCTACCAGAGTTCAGCAGTGCAAAGTCTAAAGAAGTCGTTCAGAGACTTTTTTTACTTTAAGGCCCCCAATTCTCAAAGACAATTTTGAAGGCAATGTGTTAAAATAATTAAATTTAATCATTTTAAATTAATTAAAATAATTAAAGTCCAGATTTTCTAGATCTTTTCCAATAGCCTTATGTTCTTTAGTGTTTATGATTTTGGTAACACTTTATTTTACAGTGTCCTTGTTACATATGTTACATGTACTTGTAACAACAGTAAATTATTCATAATTACATGCAATTAACCCTCAACCAAATCCTAATCCTACCCTAACCTAATAGTAATATGTAGTTGCTTAATATTACTCAGTACTTAAATATATAATTACACTGTAACAATGACACCTTCAAATAAAGTGTAACCATGATTTTTATTACTGTATTATGTTATTAATGTATAATAATTATATACATTTTAATGACTTAAGATTTTATTAATTTCCATGACTTTTCAGCACTTTTAAAATCCTCTCAAATATGCATATTCCTTAGTTTGAGGTTACTTTAAAACATTTGAGATATTCATAGAAAAACACAGACTTGCACAAATTAAAATAATTTTTCTTAATAAAAAAATAACACAGTGTTTCTTAACCAGGGGCCCGGGGCTCATTAGGGCGCCTAAGCAAATTTCCAAGGGGGCTGCAAAATATCTTAAAATTATAATTTTTTTAAACACAAACCATAAGATAAAATGACTAAAACTTTAGATGCAAGCTGGCATTGTTTCTTATTTTAATTTGTTTCTTAAACAACTGTCACTTTTTGTATTTTATGAACAAATAAATTCTCACTGTCTTGGAAAACCTGGATATAGCCTAGTCTCGGTTTTAAAAAAAACCTTGATGAAAATCAGTAGATGGAACCTTTATGGTTCTGTGATTATGTGTCCTTGTAAAGGTTGTTACACACTCACTCACTCAATTGCTTGATAATTAATGGCGAAAATGTGTTTGCCCTTTCCTCAAACCTATAACATATGATTAATCCACCTAATGGATTTGCCCAAGCTTTTGATAGACTCAGTCAGCGGAGCGTTTAGCAACTATAGCTGGTAAGTCCTCGGTGTTAGCTTTGGCAGCTTTAGTGATGGCTACCGGTCTGAGAGACTCCGTCTATAGGGATCTTAATTACACCGTAATTATCTTTCACACCGGGCAGATGTTAAGGCATTCTCTGCTCTTAATAGCCTCAATGGAATTTTACATTATGCAGTCTACTTTGCCATTTTCATTTTATTCATGAAGGATCACGTAATTCTCAAGTGGAACCCGACGAAGAAGTCTATAAATCGGCGCTTTCTCTGTCTGCGGTGTCTGTTTAAACGTTGGCTTTTCTACACAGGAAGTCATACTGTATTGCTGTTTAAAATAGGTCAGTCTTTTACTAAACAATGAAACAATAGGCCATCACTTGTTCCATAAATACAGGATAAAGCCAGGATGTTGGTGGTTTGCGAACACAATGTGGGCTGGCTTGCTTTGACTCCAGACTTTCGTGGTGCAGGGTCCACCTTGTCCCCTGCCTTTTGCTTTAATACTATAGATAGGATCTTTTCTTCCTTTTTGGACATTGATTTATCCTCGATTGAGTGAATAAGGAAGGATAAAGGTTTAGTAGTTATATCTGAGATTTTACAGATTAAGTTACAATAGGCCATCTCTTTGAATGGTGAGGCAAAGGAAGCCATTCCCACCTTCATTTTTTTTTTTTTTTTTAAACAGGTGTGCTATTATTTTGAAGTGATCAAATTGATCATCTGGCTGACAAATAATTAAAACAGTCTCATAGACTTGCAGCATAACAAGCTGGTTTACGGCTAAAAATAACTAGAAGCGAATGACACCGGAACCCAGACAAATTTACAAATGGCTACGCTTGCTCCTGTGAAAATAAGATGGTTAGACTTGGGTTTGGGATCTTTTGAATTGCAAGAAACCACCAATTTATGAACACCTTAGCAACAACCTAGCAACACTCTAATAGCCTAGCAACTCCCTAGAAACCACATCTTTGCACATTGTATTTTTATTTATTCTTTTACCTTGGAACTTTGGCAACTGGTCAGAACTCGTGCAAAACTGTTACACAAAACCCTTCATAACACCCTATGCATACCCTATAGATCACTTTAGTTTTGTTCAATTTTGTTTTGAATCATTTCTGAACACCTTAACAGCCACTGAAACTGCTCAGAAAACAACAGCAATGGCTTAAGGTCCTGATATATGGTACTCATGCCAAAGTTATTTTTCGTTTTTCGCTTAGGGGTAAAGCCAAGTTCAAAATACTTCAGCAGCGATATACTGTTAGCGAACATCCGAGCGACGGTTGGATAAATATGTAAATATGTGCTGCGTGCTGCATGCTTTCATCTCAATAACAAAATAAACAATGGTAGTACAAAGATGTTTACCAGCTGTAGCGAACTTTTCCTGTTTCGAACGCCAAACGAAGTTCATTTTGGCCTTATTTACTGTGAAATTATGTCACATCAGTTTGTTTTTCGATTTGGCTTGAAGGATATCGGGGCCTTTAGCATACTTGCTGTATATTCTTTGCTCAGAACTTTGGTAATCGGCCAGAATTTTAGAAACTGTGAAGCAACACCTTATAACAATATACATTAGAAATAATTTATAACACTTTTGCAATGACTTTGCATGTTAATTTTTGACTCATATTTTTTGGGGGGGTTTTATGTTCAAAAGTTTATCTGGGCAAAAAAAAATATTTACTGATGCAGGGCTTTCAGCCATATCTAGGGAATCAGAATATCATAGACTTGGGTTAAGACTCTTTTGAACTGGGGCTGTTATAAACCACCTAGCAATTATGTCCCTTGAAACCGATTCAAAACACCTTACCAAGTGCTTTGCATACTGTAGCCTATCATTTCTTGCTCAGAACTTTGGTAACCAGTCAATACATTTCAGAAACTACCTAGCAACATTCTAGCAACCACTTGTAATATTTTAGCTATGCAGTAGAAAGCACTCGTAAAAGCTATATTTTCAATGTCTTTGCATAATTACTATATTTTTTGCACCGATATTTTCACTATCTTGACACTTTTTGTGTCTGGCAGGAAAAAAAAGACTTAAGCTGACAGAGGGTCTCCAGCTATATAGGGATCAGAATATCATGTAGTCTTGGGATTGGGCTCTTTTGATTTGAAGACAATAAACCAACGTCTAGCAATTATTCAGAACACATAGCAGCACCTTTAAAACCATTTAGAACATCTTAGCATTTGCTTAGCAAATAGTGGGGAAGTTTTTGCATGGGCAATCACCACTCACATTTTCTTATACAATTGAGTTTTTATTGTATTTTCAGGAAATATGCACATTTCTGATGCAACTTATATGCCCTGCTCTGCCATACAAAGCTCTCAACCGCAGTTCGAAAATGGTTTAGTAATTAAGATCTTCCTATTATAGCGATTTCACAGTTTGTAAGCTGGTTTCACACACAATGACACATAATCTCGGGTCAGCTCTTTAACCTGACAGCTTTTTTTTTTCCAGATGATCCCCACTGGGTCAACAACAGGCAAATGTAAACACTAACCGCAAAAATAGATTATGAAGCCTGAGCGCGGAAGCGGAGGCCCAGTTAAATATAACTCAAGAGAGCTTCACAGTCGGCTCTCGATTCTCTCTTTTGAAAAGCCGCTGTAACAAAAGTAGATTATATTTCTTTGTGGACACAAAGAAAAATCACTCACGTGCCGAATCGTTTATCAAAGGATTGTCTGCACAGAACAAACCACCAACCAAGGGTTATCGCTGCCGTTTATTTCTCCATGCACGTCAGGTGCTTTAGGTAGGAGGGAGGAGCCGCGCATCTATTATGCTTTTCTGACCTTTTCCGCTTCTAGGTCTGTGCGTGCCATGTTTGCCCTTTAAAGAATTGCTTTAGAACACAGTGTAAATGTCCACTGTGCCATTTAAGGATGTTTGTGCCACGGATTTAGAGCTTGATCAGTAAAGGTCGACAAAGAGAGGGATTGTTGAGAAAGTTGAGTAGTGCATATGATGGACTCACCTGCTGTGACCTGCGTGTTGAATTAGGATGTTGAAACGCGCCTCGCTTTTGTTTATTTACTCTTGTTTTCTTGTTTTACATTTGCACCTGAAAGCGCATGATTGCTTCTAACTGAAAGTCCATTACACTTAAAACTAAAATTATAGAGCCTACTTTGTATAAACATAAACTTATAAACAAATGCCACAACATATTTTTTGTATTTTAGTATAAAACAGAGTTTGACCAGCAATGATAAACAAACACGGATGTCTCGGCGTTTGATGCTAATTCATGTTAACTTTTTTTTTCTTTTCTGTATGGGTGTTCTAAAGGTTGCATGTTTTGCTGTAGTTATTATAGCGGCTGTTCAAAAATGCACAGCCTGATGGAAAAAATTCTTAAAATGAAATATCACTTTGCCATTACGGTTGTTGAGAACCGTGTCACGACAGCATCAGCATTTTAGCGTGTCTTTATTTTAACCATGTTTATTTGTCAAAAAAGGGCCATGGTGGGTGTTTCGGCTTAATTAAACCTCTGAGTTCTCATGTTAAAGTGTGACGGGCTATTTTCAGCACACCTAGTGGGAGTATGGGTTGTTTATGTATTATGCTGAGAAGTCCGCTGAGAAGCTTATGTGTGCATGGTAACGGTAGCATTACACTGTCCTTTATATTATGTAACAAATTACCAAAACTAACTGCAATATTTAGTTCGGATTGGATATTTAAATGGGGTTTGTCTTCTATAGAGTTTTTTTGTTTGTTTCACAGATAAGAAATTCAGTACACCCTGGCAGGATTTATTATTTTATTTTTTTTGAAGGAAAGAAATTAATACTTTTATGGTAACACTTTACAATACGGTTAATTAGTTAATGTAGTAGTAACTAACATGAACTAACAATGAGCAATACATTTGTTACAGTATTTATTAATCTTTATTAATGTTAATAAAAATACAACTGTGCATTGCTAGTTTGTTAGTTCACAGTGCATTAACTAATGTTAACAAATACAACCTTTGATGTGAATAACGTATTAGTAAATGTTGAAATTAATATTAACTAAGATTAATAAATGCTGAAGAAGTATTGTTCATTCTTAGTTAATGTTAACTCAGATAGTTAACTAATGTTAACCAATGAACCTGTAAAGTGTTACCACTTTTATTCAGGATGGATGCATTAAATTGATCAAATGTGACAGTATAGACATCTAAAATGCTACAAAAATGCTGTTCTTTTAAACTTAATATGCATCAAAGAATCCTAAAAAAAAAGGTAACAGAGATTGTTTAAAATTGATAATACCAAGAAATGTTACTTGAGCACCGAATCAGCATGCATACTTTTTCCAGTAAGTAACCACTCAGAATACCTGAGCTTGAGTCAGGAATAATGTGTTTAAATTTTTAAATAACATTTTAAAGTGTTTAAATTCATTTTTTGACTTCACCACCTACCACCCCCAAAAATGTCAGATGGTACAGCCACATATAATATAAGTAAAATCTTCGCAAAATTACCATTAGTGTCTAATGTGCTGGCCAGCAACTACATAGAAACATGCAATGTCACATTTTCTTCTTAAAATGTAAATATTGTAGTTAGGCATGTTATGTCGTCGATATTGTATAGTTAAACATAGTAGATGTAACAGTTGTGTGTGAGAGGACATCTGCTAACACCTGCGTGTCCTTGCATGTACGCTTTTACCCATGTGTAGGTTGCCCAGGTTACCCGTTATGTTGATGTTTTTGAGTTCAGAGGCAGCAGTTCCTCTTTAATGTCATGTTTAGCGCCACTGAACTGCATAAATGCACCTGGCATCCCAATCTGCCAGTGTACATAATATTGCCTGTCTCTTGTATCCCTCCTGCCTCATAACAACAAGCCCGCCACAGGCGCGCGCACACACACAGCTCACCTTTAGCAAGCCATCTTTCATCCACTTTATTTGCGATCTCCTTACCGCGTCAAACGGCAGACATGCAAACATGTTCCCTCAGAGGACCGGTTTGCTGATGTGGCGCCTGCCGGCTGGTAGCTACTGTTTTAAAGGCCCATGGGAAAAGACTTCAAACAAGCCTTGCGTTAGCACTAAGGTATCGAGTCCATTATTTTAGGTCGGAACCTAATGTTTAGCCTTTGTAACGAGCGATGAGAAAATCATTACAGGTTAGTGTCCCCTATTCATAACCTTTGAATGCTTTCTGATAGCTTTCACACATGCTAATTGTCTGCCATGCCAGTACAACGCTCTACGTATTCTGTTGCTGTCCATCAGGGATTAAACAATAAACAGACCCAGACAGGTCGCTAACCAATGAGAGCAGCTCTAATTGCTTACTAACCAATAAGAGTGGACGTAATTGCTGCAATGGAGGGAATCGACTTAGTGCAGCCACTAATTAATCTCCAAAGTAATGATGCAAGTGAGGGCAAGAGCAGAGCGAAGGATTGGAAAATCTGTTTATGCAAGAGTAGCAGCACCAGGGTGTCTTCGCCCCAGAGACCCAGTCACTTTAAGACACTTTGAAGTGAGATAAAATGAGGAATTGCACTTCAGTTCTGAGATCTGATGACTGCTTGACAAGGTGCTCTGTTTAAGTGCGCACAACATGTGTGCACGTAATGTGTTGCATATACATCTGGGAATGGTTTGTTGAAGCTGTAGCTCAGTTGAAATTGAAAATGTTGTCATTAATTCAGCAAATTTCTACATGGCAGGGAAAAACGTTTTTGTCTCAAAGCAAAGATGCCTCGAGATAGGGGTACGTTCACATTTGTAAACACATTTGAAATAAAAATGGAAACATAAATTACCATTCAAAAGTTTGGGGTCAGCAAGATTTTTTATTTTGAAAGAAACGCATAATATTTTCTTTTATATACCAAAAAGTTGTCACGTTTCTATCACAGGCAGCCAAATAATGATTGTTTTTAATGATTGTGATAATAAATGCTTTTAAGATAAATATATGGTAATGTGAAAAAATGATACACAGTTTGCTGGATGAAGTACAATCACTAAGCTTAATTTATTAAATCTAAATTAATTTGTTTTATTCAAGTCAAAAAATAATATGTGTTTATAATATTTTAGAATTAATGCTTGACTAAGCAAATTGACAACATTAGATTACATCAACTAATTTTTTTTTAATAAAGTGAGGTATAAATAGCTCCTTAAGACATTAACTGTACATTTATAATGTATTTTTAGGTTCACATTTATTTATTTTTCTTCAGAGACCATAACTAGATGCACTCATAGATGCACTATAGTCTCTTGCTGACATGTGATCTGCCATATGGTTGAATAAAGCAGGAAAAGAAGCTCTTTAGTTCAGAGTTTCTTTAATTGTCTTGAAGAGACATAGGGGTCTCTCACCAGGAGGCTTTGAAACACACAGAGCAAGATTAGCAATGTCTTTGCAAAGCCAAAGGGAGGATAGTGAGGTATACCAGAAACAGAAACTTGTACTTTTAGGGTACTGCTGCTTGAAATATTAATATGTCTAGAAGTCCTATACGCCCCAGAATGCATCTTTCTGATGCACACCAGGAAGTGTACACTTCAATACTTTTGATTCCATCCCATCATCCTCCGCAATCCCATGAACTCTGCCCACCTCTCCAACATGTTTCATCATAAGAAGTGGAAATGCGTATTATATTTCATTAGATTATGGAAATAAGGACAATGAACTGTACCTTACTGTACATAATGCAATCGAATTAATCTATTGGAATCTGATCTCTGCACAGGATTCCATGGACAAGGCCCATAGTGCACTGTTAAAGGTCTCTCTCTCTCTCTCTCTCTCTCTCTCTCTCTCTCTCTCTCTCTCTCTCTCTCTCTCTCTCTCTCTCTCTCTCTCTCTCTCTCTCTCTCTCTCTCTCTCTCTCTCTCTCTCACTCACTCACTCACTCACTCTCACTCTCTTTCTCACACTCTCACTCTCTCTCTCTCTAAAAAAATAGTAAAATTGTGAAATATTATTACAAATTAAAATAATTGTTTTTTATTTTAATGTAATGTAATAGCAAAGCTGAATTTTCAGCACCCATTACTCCAGTTTTCAGTGTCACATGATCCTTAATTACATTTTAATAGCAGTGCATCAGTTTTTCCTCAAAAAGAAACCCACAGTTAAGCAATCATTACTCGGGGTGTGAATTTAGACAGCTGTGAAAATGAAGGCGAAAGACTATTGAGGAAAAGTTCCAGATAAACAAAGGCATATATGAGAAAAGAAAAGAAAATCTCCCTCAATCTGTCGATGAGATGCCCCAGAGAGCACTTTTTGTTCAGTTATCAGAAAGTCCGCTGCTGTGAAAAGACTGTCCCTCAAAACCCTGCATGCAGAAAGAGACTTATGAAAGACGCCACAAAGAGCCCAATAATCACTTTGAAGCAGCTACAGAGTTCAGGAGCTGAGAACAGAATAAAGGTGCTCTAGTCAACCATATAAAGAGCTCTGTAGAGCACTGGCCTATATTTGGGATGTTGGCACAGATGGATGAATGGTTTGTTCAAAATACTGCAAGGAAAGTTGTTCAAGTTTGCTATAAAATCATTCATCGTTAAGCAGTACAGTGAAATCGAAATCTGAATAACAACCTGGAGCAAGATGTGTAACTTGTATATATTCGCCCCATTGATGATGAAAATTAGAATGCTGATAATGAATGCTAATAGATTGTCTTTGCAGATATTGGTCCTTGTGATCTAACAGCCCGTGAAAGATGAAAGCCCGTTTTAAATGAATATATGTAAACGGAGAAATATTCTTAATAACAACAGTGACCAAACGTTATAAAATCTTATCTAAAATGCTGTTACATGCTTTTTACATTTTTGAACTTTCAAATATAAAAAATCTCATATCCTGTACAGCAGCCCATTTTATGAATGTGTAAAAAATAAGTTTAATCTAATTGCATTTTTATAACAAAAATATAAACATATAAAAGTGTCAATTAACTTTTAAATGAATGATAGTATACGCATATTTTTCTAACAAATAATTTCACAATATAATATTTTTTTAAACAGCTTTTTAAAAGTTTGGGGTTGGTAATACTTTTTTTCATTATTTTGAAAGGCCAACAGTTATATTGTGAAATATTATTACAATCAAAAAGAGTTTTCTATGTGAATATATTTTCAAATGTAATTTGTTAGTATTTTTTATTCTCATTCCAATCTTAAGTGTCACATGATCCTTAGAAATTTGATGCTAAAAAAAAAACCTTTTTATTATTATCAATCTTGAAAACAGTGTTCATCACTGTTTGATGCATTCAAAATAAATGCATTAATTTAGTATTAATTAAAATTACTGACCCCAAACTTTTAAACGGCCTAGTACCGTTATATATAGTATTTATACAAAGTAACACAAAAAGTATTTGAGCACTTTCTGGTTGCCAAATGTTATTTGGTAATGTGATTTTAAGTGTGAATTAAGTGTCCGGGTAATTTTTCAGACCACCGTAGAACAAAATTTCAATTAAAAAACAAATTGTACTTTTTCCAAAGCACTGCAGAGTAAAAGCACACATGCATGGCAATTCTAACTCTTATTCTGTTGGTTCCGTTTCTTAGTCATTCAAATCATGAGCTTGTAAAAGAAGCCTGATAATCAAAAAGAAACTTTCTGTTTAAGCATTACCTCCCACTACTACTTATTCAGAATTACAAATCATGCCGTTCTTTTAGTAATTATGCCTACCAGAACTTTAGCTGGTGTGGGTGTTTCTAATAAGAGGAGCGAAGTGCCAGGTTTTTCACAGGTTTGGACGCCCCGCTGAGTACTCTTTGAGTGTTATTATTAGTGGTATTATTACTTTTGATTACTTTGTCAAGAGACACTGCGTGTAAGCAGTTCTAGTGAAGCTGGCTATGAAGGTTACGTTTTTTTCCCTCCACTTCAGGATTAAGCCAGCATAGAATGCACATCTGAGAGAAATATCGGCATAATGAGTTGCATTTTCTAAGGTGGACAATTAATACAGCATTAATAATGTTATGCACTGATTGTCAATGGAAAGTCATTATAGCATCATCTGCTTTTTCTCTGACAGCTTCACGTGTGGAAACAGAGCATCGTGGGAGCTCAGCCGCTCGAAGAGAGCGGAGGGCGTCTGGGGAACCCTATTGGGCGTATTCAGGTGAGTCATTCTCTCCTTCGACCAATAAACAATGAAAATGTGTGTGCTGCATCGGTAAGCAATAGCAACAATGTTTACTCAGCATAAGCCTTGTGTGTCTGTGGGGAATCAACCCTATTGGGAAATTTAATGAGTATATTTCCCTTTGAAAAGCGGCAGGTGGGTTTGGTCTATTAGTTTTACATGTTTTACAGCAGAAAAAGACCACTTCGAGCCACTGGGCGAAATCAATTGGAAATGCTTTGTCTCAGAGAGGGGATTTTTACATAATCTATACCTCCTCTAACTCAGCAGAATCTGCGAGCAATTGCTGGATTGTTCTTATTCCGTAATTGAAGGGCTCTTATTATGAGAGTTATGAAAATGAATCAATCAATGGCCTCTGGCGGACATACGGTCAATAGTCGCGGACGTCAACTGCTCTAATCTCATTACAAACTCTTTCTTTTCTCTCTGCTCGTTTCTCCAGCTGATCTTTTATCTTTTTATTTCTGATTTTCTCTCGTTCCTCTGGGCGTCTGAACGGTTCGCTTCATCCGCTCTGACAGACCAGTGGCGGCTTGTTCTTTGCCAGCATTCTGACTTGTGTCTGTGCTCAGAGAGATGAGGAACATTTATGCCTGTAGTTTCAGCTGCCCTCTAGCATGGAATGATCTTTAAATGGTGCTCTTTCCTTTCTTTGGCGCTTGCTGGCAGCCATATATGTGTATTTACCATGTGAAGTCGTGCGATAAGCCCTGCGAGGCTTTCTTCCTCAGTGTGCCCGCTCTAATAGACGATGCAGCGTTTTCCAAATGTCGTTTCCATGATCTAATGATCTGTTTCAGAGGATATGCTTTTCTGAGATACAGATTTTTTTGTGGGTTGCTTTTCATATCTCTCTATAGGAGGATACCCCCCCCCCCTCCCAATGATATCTCTTTAATATCTCCAAATCTGGTTTGTGTGGAAAGTGAATGGAGATATTTCCTAAAGTTTCTTCTTAGACTTTTTTCTCCTAATCTATCTATCTATCTATCTATCTATCTATCTATCTATCTATCTATCTATCTATCTATCTATCTATCTATCTATCTATCTATCTATCTATCTATGGTATCTATCTACGGTATCTATCTATCTATGATATCTATCTATCTATCCATATCTATCTATCTATCTATCTATCTATCTATCTATCTATCTATCTATCTATCTATCTATCTATCTATCTATGGTATCTATCTATGGTATCTATCTACGGTATCTATCTATCTATGATATCTATCTATCTATCCATATCTATCTATCTATCTATCCATCTATCTATCTATCTATCTATCTATCTATCTATCTATCTATCTATCTATCTATCTATCTACGGTATCTATCTATCTATCTATCTACGGTATCTATCTATCTATCTATCTATCTATCTATCTGTCTGTCTGTCTGTCTGTCTGTCTGTCTGTCTGTCTGTCTGTCTGTCTGTCTGTCTGTCTGTCTGTCTGTCTATTAGTCTGTCTGTCTGTCTGTCTGTCTGTCTGTCTGTCTGTCTATTAGTCTGTCTGTCTGTCTGTCTATCTATCTATCTATCTAGCTAGCTATCTAGCTATCTATCTATCTCATTTAAATAATTCTACATTCAAATTCAAATTGCATGTCTGCATCATGTTTGTTATGTCAAATTCAGGAATTGAATTGGATTTTAATAGACTGGAATGGCTGGTAACCTTGCAAGATACAAAAATATTGTTCATGTTTTTTCTGAAATCTCAATGCGAACTCAAATCTGTTTTGCTATTCACATAAATTTAGTATGTCAACACTTCTTTAATTTGTTTCAGTTTTTAAGACCTGCTAATAGAGAAACATCTGATACTAAATCGGTACTCAAACCCAACATAAGTCCTGAGATATGAGAGAGCAACCTATAAACTTTACAGTTTTCCTCTAGGTTTGGTTTACGACGAGCGAAGCAGACTTTTAAGTGTTAGACTTGCTGTAGACCTTGCACTAGTTTCCATGAGTGTTTTGAACAGATGTTGTTGTTTCTCAGGTATAGCTGTGGTTCCATGGCAGTTTCACTGAAAGCATTAATGAGGATAGTCAGCATGAAGGCTTTATGATTCAATTCACAGGCAATATCTGTCTGCGGCACTTGTTTGTGCATTTTTGCTTGTCTTTCGCACATTTTTCCCTCATACAAAGGTTTTATCTTCTCACCAGACACTTTAACTGTCTTTTTTTTTTCTTTTTGAATCAATTTCATTGTTTTGCAGCTTGTCCGTGTCAGTGCACTGTGTTGTGCATTCACTGTCAAGTAAAATCCATGCCAGTGTCACTAGGTGGTTTGACACCACAATAGCTGATGTGGTTTTGTGGAATTTAGGAACTGATCTGGGGCTCAAAGCTTTTTCTCTTTGCGGTTGCATCCAATTTTTCATAAAGGAGTTTTATGAGGCATATAAAAAATCATATTACAGATGTTACTGAAGAAAATATTTCATTTTATGGATCTGTGTTGTTTTTACAGTAACAAGTTTATTTAACTTGATGAGGAGCTATTAAACAGCACAAACAAAACTGTACAAATGGTACTGCCGTGAATGGTACTTTGGTAATACCATACTTTTTGGATATTCTTAGAAGCACTCAATAGTGTTATGTAAATACCATGCCTCATGAATATGGTGTCATTCAACATTATGATATACAGTATATCAAAATACTGTACCATTGTATTTCCATCTGAAATCACTTTCCATTGTATCCTCTTATTATATATTTTTGTAAGTAGTCGACCACAACATTTATTTTGTTATTTACACCATTATATTTTAATACTAAAATATACAATTCGATTACTTCCTTAACATACAGTGTCATTAAAAAACCTTAGTCCCTATTGAAAATGTGGGGTTCAAAATATAAATCTAAAAATAAGCTTTTTTAGGATTTTTTAAAATTGTAATCCTATGAATGGGATTATATATATATTTAAAATTAAATGTATAATATAATATAAACTATTAAAGCAAAAAGAGACAAAAATACAGAGACATTCTCATGTCATGATTTTCATTAAAATATTGATGCTGATAATAATATAATTTGAAATGAAAGCAAAACATTGCAGACTCTGGACCTGAATCTGTGCCTTGTAATGTTTTCTGAGGACCTGTTATCCCCTTTTAAGTCTTGTTTTTGTTTTGTGTTTGGAGTCTACTAGAATAGGTTTTCATGCTTGAATGTAAAAAAAAAAAAACATTATTTGTTCACATATTTTATTTGTTGCAGCACCTCTCTTTCCAGTCTGCCAGTAACACTCTGTTTAGTTCCTGTCTCTATGAAGCCCCTCTTTCCAAATAGCGCAATGTGCTCTGATTGGTCGGCTGGACCAGTGTGTTGTGATTGGTCAAACTTTTTGAGCATTTTTCAGAAAATTCACGCGCCTTATCACAACCGCGATTTTCAACACACTACTAACCCTTTTTATTTATTTTTTGCATAGGTTTTTTTTCTCTTTTTTTTCTGGAATTCTTTAATGAGGAATATGGCCACGTGTTCGTTCCCAGAAGAAAACTCAAGTCTACCATAAGGTGTTTCAATGAGTTCAGAAACTGATATAGAGAATAACTCCCTTTGGAGTGACTTTGTGCTTTTTAACTTTGCAAACCTTCTTCATGCTCAAACAGCAACATTACACACTAAAAAAAGTTGAAAATGTAAAAAGCATAATACGTATTCTTTAGGAAAATCCCACCAAAACCAGCAAGCACTTCTAACAGGCTGTGTACATGAAAGCAGTTAGTAGCTTTTCTTAGCTAAAGCTTTAATGTTCTTTTTAAAATGTGTAAAGCATCGTAAGTGATTTTAGTCTGCGTGTTTGTGCGTCTTTTGAGCCGAGCCAGAATGCACTCGAACCTTTCATGCTCTCACAATAATTTCTATGCCAGAAGTATTCTGCAGGCTTTACCTCTTTACCTTTTCCCTCTTTTAAACCCATTTTCATAGCAAAAGCAAATCAAAGCTTGGCAGCTGCTGGAACAATTACAGATTGCCCAAAAAGCACATCTAAAATCTATTTGAGGATTGACACATTTGCTTTTATGTGAAACAAGTTATGAAAAATAAGTGTTAAAAATGTGTAGGAGACATTATGCATAACATTGCATGCTATGGATTGCTTTCTGCTTAGCAAAAGGATAGTCAGCCTAATTTGATTCTCTAGTTCACATTTTCTAGCTTGACATTATCCAGTTTGGAAACAGGATAAGTCGGTCTTTGTTGGTAATTTTCCCAATTTAGCCATGTAATGTGCAAATCAGCATTGTTTATGTGCATGCCAATGACCTATAAAGGATCCCGCTAACTTTATCGGAGGGTGGGTAAAATAACAGAACTCCACCTAACAATATATTGATCTCAAGAACCTAATAAAGAGCAGGTCTAACGTTTGCCTTCAGAACAGCTTCCAACAATCGTGAGTGAAATATTGCACAATCCTGCAAAGTAGAAAAGCCTCCAGTTCTGTGAGGGATGAAGAAAGTAGGAGTTTATTTCTCGCTTTGAGCTCCAGAACTGCATTCCAGGAGGTGATTCTCTATATAAAGCTCTACAGTATATGACATGATGAGACGGTGATTGCGTTTACATGTACACCAATAATGCGATTTTCCCCCAAAAAAATCGAGCAAAACTCTTCACTCCCGTTTACAGGATATTTTCATGATTCTGATTATTCGCTATTTAAGAGTGGTTATTTTTACCACCACATACCCCAATGCACAGCACAAATGATGAACTCACATGCAGTAGGTGTTACTGGCCACTGTTTTGATCCACTTATGTCAAATGCAAAACACATTTCTATGGACATATTATACGATATTTGGAGCCGTAATGAACATAGCAACACCGCTGTAACTGGGGTTGTCTACGCTGCAGCCGTGTTCTTCGCATCCGAGCACATGCATACTTTGGTCAGAGCGGTAATAATAATGTGATTAAGGTGTTTACATGCTTGTTTATTACGATTAAAATCGGCGTATGTCACATAGTTTAATGTGATTATGGTTACTATGATTATGAGCATAATCGCATTAGTTTAATCTAAGTATTGTGAGGCAAAGTTTAATCGCAATATTGGCAAAATCCCAATATAGTTTACTTAAAAACTTTGAGCTCTACCGTCCAAAAGTTTGGGGTCAATAATATATTTTTAAATATATGAATACTTTTATTCAGCATGGATGCATTACATTTACCAAGTTTTTTTCTAATGTTACAAAAATTTCTATTTCAAATCAAATATTTTTTGAACTTTTTATTCAACAAAAAAATCATAAAAACACTTCACACACTTTCACAAAAATATTAAGTACTACAACTATTTTCAACATTGAGCTTAAGAGACTTCTTTCAAAAACATAAACTCATATTGACAGATCTGACAGTCATTTTGACAGATTGACAGCACTAGTAATTATATAATGTGACACGCTACTTATACTTATTCAAGCATTTTGGTTTAACTGCAATCAGTTCAGACAGAGAGAAACAGATTTATTAGGTATATTTTATACTTTTTCTCACAGCTCAGGAGTCTAGGATTTACTCCTACGACAGGTTATGTGTCTTTGTGTTGGCCTTGGATAAAGACAGTATCCATATAGCAGTGATGTAATAAATTTCAGCTTTCTGAAACTTTTAATATAAAGTTTTGTTGAGGTTTTTTTTCATTAAGGTGCAGAAAAGGTATCTGAGACTGTACTTTTTTAGCTTTCATTTTGGCCTTTTGTCACTGAGATAATATAAAAAGGGCAGGAAGGGGTGGGGAGGAGGATATTAGTGTCTGCTTTTTCTCAGATGTTTCTCCTGAAATCCCTTTGACGACAAATATAATTAGATCATAAAAGATTTTGATGAAAATTGTTTAAATTGAAAAAGATATTTTTTGAAGACAAAATAAAGGCTTTTTTTCCACAGGAGAAAAGCAGGAATCTTAAGCAAATGCCTCCATTTTCTTACTATTTAGTCTCACTGCTGTCGAGGAGAAACAATTGAGGTAAAAGCGTGCTCATTTTCCTTCCCTGTTCGAGCCAGATCTAAACTTGCATTCCCCATAAGCTCTATAAATCAACATAAATTATGTTTTAGATGAGGTTACATTTTTTTGAGAACTGTTTAGTCCATCTACACTCTCAAGTTCTATATAGAACCCTTGAACGGTTCTGTCAGGCATTCATATATAGAACCTTATGGGATAATTTTATGGATTTAGTTTGAACTCACTCCAATTCAGCTCATAAACATATACTCTATTACTAGAAAAACATGAAAGTGCGACCCCATTTTGTGACAATGCATTAAAATCAAGGATTTGTTAATTCTCTATAACCTTTTTTTAACTGGCAAAAGTAGAAAGAAAAGATTGTCAATGTTTTTACTGAACAACCTAATTGTATTTGATAAAAATTAACAAATTTTGATTTTGATGGCTGCAACGCACTGCAAAAAAGTTGGGACCGAGGCATGTTTACTACTTTGTTAGATCACCTTTCCTTTTAATTACACTTTTGAATCTTTTAGGGAATTGAGGATATACATTTTTGCAGTTACAAGACAGCTGCTCAACAGTCCATGTCTGATTCTATTTTTCATGATAGGCCATGCATTTTCAATAGGACCGATCTGGACTGCAGGCAGGCACTCAAGCACATCCCTTCTGTGAGTGTCCACAAAACCACTCTGATGTAACACGTGTAGAATGAGGCCTGGCATTGTCTTGCGTCCCAGGAAAGATGTCATCTTGATGGCAGTAAATGTCTCTGTACAATCCCAGTATATAATAGAGTATATATATATATATATATATATATATATATATATATATATAGCAAATGATTACAAAATGAACGTGTTAAACAAAATAAATGGTGTATGCTTAATTTCACGATAAGTGTGCGATCAATCGCACTAAAGGTTACGATTAACCGTGATATAATTTTTTTTATCTTTTGACAGCCATAATGCATAGATAAACACAAACAATAATTCAAACAAAAGAGGGAATATCAGGCAACCATATATACAATAAAAGCATTGAAGAGAAATAAATAAATAAAGAGGGGTGAGGAACTAAGATGTTTTTGTTTTTCTCAAAATATTCCAGAAAAGGAATAGTCCAGACTTTCAAAAAGAGGTTTGGCTTTTGTCTCATTTCGAACCAAGTCTTTTCCATCACTTTCAGTTCATGAGAACTACTCGTCTAGCCGGTAAAGTTGCAAAGGCTGCACTGTCGCCCTGTAGTGTGTTTAATTTGACAGATTCTGGCAGGATTACCAAGCAATGCTGTTAAAAGAGTTCGGGTCTACTGGAAAAGAAAAAATAACAGAAAAACACCTGAAGACTTTCCCACTGAAATCAGACAGTTTGGGACACAACCAGAAAGAGTGCAGTAATGTAGTTTGGCATTTTTAAAATGGAGTCAAGAACCCTAGAGTTCTATACAGAACTCCCATTAAACCTTTTTTCTAAGAGTGTATGTGCGAGATTTCTAACACTTTTACCCTTTTGCTGATGCATTTTGTCCATGCTTGACATATGCTGTTATAATTTTCTACTCTGTCCCATGTGACAACAAATAAAGTTGCTATTGTCGTGACAGATGCGCCTGCAATTCTGGCACTGGCATTATGATCTTTTTTGGAACTCGGTTCAGTGCAACGTGTTGCTTTATATAAATGACATATCAAAGTGCTAATTGTCTGGTCTGTTCAATAGCTGAGACATTACCGCTAATTGCCTGTCAACATAATGTGACCCACCTTTGCAGCTGCGTTTGTAAATTACTTCATAATTAAACTCTTTTCATTCCATTTATAAATTCAGATAAATACGTAAAGGTAGTTTTTAGATGTAATTAGATTTGTTTAAGAAGCCAAAAAGACTATATGCACAGCTAGGTGTGGATTCAGCTGGGGAAAGAGCCTAGGAACTGACTGTACAGCTTGCAAGGTGAGATTTGATTATGGTTTATTTAAAATGTGCGTGTGTGTGGAGGTATTTTTCAAAAGGGACAGATAATATGCCACACTGCAGGGTCTCCCCCAGGAGGTACGGGCACGCATCATTACTCATATTTTCCCTCTCATATTCTTCCAGGATTTCATTTTCTTCTGCCAGTATTCTCTCATTCCCTCTATCTCTCTATCTCTCTCTCTCTCTCTCTCTCTCCTCTCCAACATGTTTCATCATAAGAAGTGGAAATGCGTATTATATTTCATTTCATTATTTACAGTTAGGTACAGTTCATTGTCCTTATTTCCATAATCTAATCAAATTAATCTATTGAAATATGATCTCTGCACAGGATTCCATGGACAAGGCCCATAGTGCACTGTTAAAGGTCTCTCTCTCTCTCTCTCTCTCTCTCTCTCTCTCTCTCTCTCTCTCTCTCTCTCTCTCTCTCTCTCTCTCTCTCTCTCTCTCTCTCGTTCCCTCTCCCTCTCTCTCTCTCTCTCTCTCGTTCCCTCTCCCTCTCTCTCTCTCTCTCTCCCCCTGTCTGTCTCTTTCCCTCCTCTTTCCTCTTGCTATATCTGAGCAAATATCCACTTTGTGCTAAAAAGAGAGTATCTGTGTTTGACAGCTCACTGTTGTCACAGCATGCTATTATTACAGGTGCAGTTTGCGTATTTTGTTTACTTCAACAGTTCAACATTTTAGAGTGAATTCTGGGTCATTTCAGTTTTATTTTTAACTGCATAATAGTTAAAATCGATCACAATTTTTTTCAAGCTGTTTCATTTATGTTACGAACCCTTTTGTTAACCCTCTGGAGTCTAAGGTGTTTTTGGGGTCCTTGAGATGTTTTGAAATGCCCTGATATTTTTATTTTTTTCAGTTGCTTATAAACATATTAATGGCAAAGGTGTAATTACACTCTATTTAGCACAAACATGTCTATCATAATATGTGAGCAACATGTATGTACATGTTTGCATTTTTGAGAGAATATTATTTATGCGTGGTTATTCAAAAAACTCAAACTTAAATGTTCTGATATAAGACCACAAACGACCAACTTCACATATTCCCACAATACTGTTGACTAATGGATGTTGTCGGCTAGAGTATTTACTTCAAAATGATCTGAAAATCATCCGGGCTAATCGTTCACATTAAACAATAGATTGATTTAAATTTTGTAAGACACTTTTTGTTTGGAAAGGCAATATGCAGGTGGGCGTGAATGATCCAACAAGGTCATGAATAATGTCCTCATTCACACCTGGAGAAGACAAAGAAGAGCTGCTAATGCTGCATACTAATGAGCCTTTCACTGAGTGTGTCACTGAGCCACACAGAATGCAAAGACAACACACACACATATATATATATATATATATATATATATATATATATATATATATATATATATATATATACACATACATACATACACACACACACACATCTACAGAATTGGTTCAGAGTTGGAAACATCTTGAAAAAAAAGTGTATTTTTCCACAAACTGTGTAATGCTTGCAAATTGTATAATATCCAAGGTAAACATTTCTAGTAATTGTGCAGTTAATTCTCATTCGTATTTTCAGAAAGTTTTGGATTATGTAGGCTATCCTCTCCCCAAATTTGTCACTAATAAAACACAAAAATAATTTAAAGAGAAGGCTTATATTGACCTTTTAAGATTTTGTTTGCACCTTGGAAATTAGGTTTTGATGTGGCAGTACAAACTTCTTTCATATTTCGTCTGTAACATATCGTCTTTTATAATATAGCCTATATTAGGGCATAAATGTTAATTTGCAGTTTAAAACGTTGCTTATACAAAGACATTTTATTTCAACGTATTCAGTCGATTTTTACTCATCTCAGTAGGCAATAGATATTTCATTCACACACACAGACACGCGCGAGCTGTAACGTTAGTAAACAAACGCATGCACATGTGCCGTTCATTCATTCAAACACAGAAACGCGATTCAAATTTAAACAGTCTTTTGCGGATTACAGACACCAGTTCATATCGCGATTAGAACAAAGCACTTACTGATGATCTGCAGCTGGGTCCGTTGTTCGGCTACTCCAGCACGTTTGAGGTAAAATTTCCAGGATAATCACGATATTATTAGCAGAGCTATTCCTCACAGCGAGTGTGTTGTCCAGCTGTTGTGGGCGTTGACTGGTTTGCATGTGTTGCTCCAGATTATCTGTGTTTGAATAGCGCGCGCGCTCTCGATGGGCGTGTCACATTAGCGGAGTAATGAGGTGCCAGAAAGATAATGAGCACAGCTGATCTCTCGCTCTTTTTATATAGATTACATAAACAGAGAATATTTGTTTTAGATTTGAATTAGATAATTTAAAACTACACACTTAAATGATTATAGAGATATATAGCTCATGTCTGAGTGAATAGTATTCGCTGAGTTTTATTTGAGTTTAGAGAAGTGCTTCAGAAAAAAAGTTCACGGAGACGGAGAGGCATAAAGCACTCCCTGTTTACTTTCTTTATTTTACAAAAGCACAATGTTTTATTTCGATTGTAAGTGGACACATAAAAAAGTAGACATTTAACAGCTAATTTTTTCATATTTCTTAAGTCTGTATGACCAAAACCGACGGAGTATTTTAGGTCTATTTTGCTGCTATGTAAAAAAAAACGAGCAAAACGCGCCCGCGCGTTTGCCGACCTCAGGGGGCTAAAAGTGGCTACGTAAGGGTTTCACAACACACACCAATCACAATTTTTCATTGCTGATTCCAACTTTTTTTTACAAGTTTGTTGCTTGTTTGCTCTTACTGGCCTAACTTGGCACTTGTAATCATGATCCAAACAAAGATGCTACACACATGTCGGTTTTGATTTGTATAATTTGCGTTCGTCTTCAGCATGTCCCGTCTTTGGCCTGTGTTAACGTCCTGTTTACAGACTTCATAATATTTCCACACAAATGACATTTTGGGATGTGATTGTAATGCATTTTGTGTGAAAGTCAGAAATAGAGCAGCCAAAAAAAAAAAAATAGTTGCCGAATGTGGGTTTGGACTTTTTTGCCCTGTGAATCTCTATTTATATAACTTCAAAAATGTGTACTCTTAGTCTTAATGCAGGATTATGAGCCAGCTAAGGATTTCAGTGGTCATTCCTAGTCATTTAAAAGATGTAAAAATGTAGCACCATGACAGCCTGTTGTGGTTGGGTGCTAAAAAAAAAAAGAGTCAGCTCTACGTTCCCCAGCATAATATTTCTGTGTCCCTGGCAACCTCCTGTGATTGATGGGTCAAGATGGCCAACCTAGATGGTAATGCAAGACGAGCCCTCATAATTTGCAATGATAAATCGCTAAGACAGGAACCAATTTGTGTGAGAAATCCAGCTCCTATATCATCCTCAAATCTTTTTGTGGCAAAGTGCCTGTCCTCGCTGGGAAAACAAGTTTTATTAAGAATTCAAATTAGATAGGATCTGTTTAACATAATGCAATATAGCGCAACAGAAGGAGATGCTTAGAATGATCTCACATGTTCGCTGGTTACTCAGAGAAAGGAGCATATAGAGCATCCAAAAGAGGATTTGTCTTCTGGGCTGTTTATGTGTGGAAGTGAATGAATGTTTGGAGAAATTATGCAGTAGCAGAACTGATGCAGTTATTTTGAAGATGCTGTATCATATATATATACACACAATAAATTAAATGGATGAAATAAAAATCTGGGATTTCCTCTTGCTATATTAGCAAATATCCACTATATACGTAATACAAGTGTATATATAACACACACACACACACACACACACACACACACACACACACACACACACACACACACAAATACAGGCAAATAAAGGCCTTCTGAAGTAAAGTGATGCGTTTGTGTAAGAAAAATATCTATATTTAAAACTTTATCAACTAAAATAACTAGCTTCCGGCAGACAGCCATACGCATCGATTTACGGTGGAAGAGTAACCCTTGACCTTGACGCACATAATGACGAACACGGAAGCGCAGAGGATAGACCATTCACTGTATTGAATCATTATCATTATAAAGCTTGGAAGAGCCAGGATTTTTTTTTTTATAACTCCAATTGTATTCGTCTGAAAGAAGAATTTCCATTTTTGGGTGAACTATCTCTTTAAGTGCAATAAGCCAAGAAAAATAAGTCAATTTGGTACTCCTGAGAAGTTTGAAAGGTGGCTTTAAGGGAGCAGAGCACCACTTATATAGATCAGTATTGCACGCTTTTTTGGTGTGAACGCGAAATGAATGACTACAATTATTAAATTCACTATTCAATCGGAGCAAATGTGAATAAAAGAGTTCAGGCCAGCACCTTGACTGTTTTTGGTTATTTACAGAACCTGGGGCTATCACAGGGACAAGTGGATTTCTTAGGACATCTCTTTCAGTGATATCGGTCTGGAAGTTCTGTCAAATCTGAGCAAAGTTTGAATCATACAGTATATAAATGCCTCATTCATTCATTCATTCATTCATTCATTCACAGCTTTAGTCGTTTGTTTAGATCTCTTCTGGAACTTGCTTTGATATTGCTGGAAAAAAATCTCATTGTTTGTAGCCACATAAGTAAAAACAAAACAAAACATAAAGCTCATATTGACATTTGAATTTAGGCAGTTACGTGCAGCCTGGCAGGCTAAGAGGAATATAAGGTTACCCTTTCTGGCACAGAGGGTTTTGTAACCGTGTCCTTGTCTGAGGAGGGGTTTGTTTGGTGAAGCTTTCCTCCCCACCCATAACATCGCCTCTGCATACAATGGAAGTGATCATATCTCTCCGTCTGGGAGGAGGAGAGGAAATGAACACATTGGTGGGTGGACTGTAAAACATGCAGCTACATGCTAGATAGTTATCTACCAGAAAATACCAGATAATTATTGACCTTTTAATTTTAATTCATAGTTAACTTTCTTGTTGTAGTTGTTGTTTCTTCCGCGCGAATCGTTCTCACAGCGCCTGCGGCTACAGCCACATCCTCAGCCATTCATAATTCATGCTCGCCGGAATAATAGAAGAATACACAAGAATATAATTTTATTATAGATGCCCTGAAAACTCACTGCTCCTGTTTACTTCCAAATACTTTTTTATGCTTATTGCTTTTTGGTGTAAACAATGCTTTGTGTAAAATGTATGTGACGTGAAAATGTGCACAAGATTTATAGAATAACGTTTAGCTCTTGGGAATTGTAAAATCAGTACAGAAATGTAAATGAAATTAAAACGGAATGTTCCAAACCATTAAACATCTTGGCCCAAAAACCCAAAGTTTCTTCTTTTCAGTCTCCTATATAAAGTTTCACAGGGTGTGGAACAACATCCAGTTCACTTGAACTCTCCGTATAACTACTCAGAACAGGAAATAACTTTTTTTACGCAGCAAAGTACCTTAAGATGGAAGTCGATAATACCGGAGGCGAACCTTGTTTTGTCTGGAACGCCACTCGCCAGCTAATTAGACACAAATAGACATTTGATTTATCATTTCCTTACTTGGTCCGTTTCACCACGCAAGTGGAACGCAGCCGAGACCCATTTAGAAGAATGGGTCAAAGATCAGTGTTCTAGAACATGCCATTCTTGATATAAAGGAAGATTTTAGATCCATTATGTATAAATATATAGTACACACAAGTTTGGGGTCGGTTTAATGTTTTTGAAAGAAGTCTTTTATGCTCACCGAGGCTGCATTTATATGATCAAAAATACTGTAAAACAGTACATATTATTTTAAAACAGGATTGATTCCTGTGAAGTCAAAGCTGAATTATCAGCATCATCACTGCAGTCTTCAGTCTGATCCTTCAGAAATCATTCTAGTATGCCGATTTTGGTGATCAAAGAAACATTTCTTATGATCGTCAATGTTGAAAAATATTTGTTGGGAAACCGTGACACATTTTTCAGGATTCTTTGAATAGAATTGAATGGTATTAAAAGTGCAATTCATGTCGTTAATGGGATTTTATTTTTGAGGGGATGTTTTATTTTATCTTACAGCTATTAAGAGTCATTTGGGGAGACTTAAGGTGTAGTTTGGGGTGTGCGTATGTGTTCTAGAATCTAGACTCATTATCGTCATCAAAATATGATTAATCCTAGTACACATTCCAAAAGAAAGTGGGTGGAGACCGAGAGAGGGTATAATTCAGTCTGAAAGGTATCAATTAATGAGTTCAGTTTTATCTCACCCAGCAGTAGCAAAGCCCATTTTCCTGTTACACATTTTTTTTTATCTAATGAAGGTTACATAATGTCCAAAAAGTTATTCAGTCACAAAGAACCGGCTTTGAATGCAAAAGCCTTTCCATACTTAAAGCTTCAAGTTAATATTGGATGCTGATGATGTAACTAGTCCAGGATCATGTTTGGCCTATATTGCTGATGTTTCTATGCAGTTAGTGTTTTGGATGGTTGCTAGGTGGATGCTTTCTCAATCAAGTCATAAGTGTGATATTCTGGTCTCTAGATCTGGCTCAGGTCCCTCTTTCAGTGTTTACTAGGTGAAAATCGCAAGTCTGATTACTTAGAAAAGTAATTTTCCTTAACAATCCACAGGTTTTGAGGTATCTTTCATTCATTCATTTTATTGCCCTAAGATTGAATTAATTATAAACCTCAAATGTGAAATGTAATTTGGCGGCTTGCATTCAATGCTGGTGATACTCTGAAAGTGTTTTTCATTCAAAACAGATTCAAAGCTTTAACAATTTTCTGCGACTGAACAGCTCAGAGTAGTTAAAACTACAATCCCTTTTCAAACAATTACGGCAAGAAAAGAGGAATTATTGTGGATTTTCTATTTTTTTGGTATTATTGAAAATGTGAGAAAATGAAAGGAAATTGACTTGGTTGCAAAAGCTGTCATAATGCATCCAAGCAGCATTATTAACTTTTAACAGCATAATTTAACTTTTTAAGATGCAAAATAAATGATATATGAATGAATTATGGGTAACCCTTTATTTTACAGTGTCATTGATACACGTTACATAGTTTTTACATAATTACATGCAATTAACTTTAAACCAAACCTTCATCCTAACCCTATAGTAAGTTATTATAGTAATTTTAGTATTATAGTATTATAATAATTACATATAGTCTGTATAATTACATTGTAGTTACACTGTAATACTGACACATTAAAATAAAGTGTTTGTGTTTAGAATAACTGAACTTATCTTACTTTTTAAGTCGATCAAATTGATCAGTACATTTAAATTGAATCATTAATGGAATACTTTACTCACTTTACTCTCGCTTCCGTGGAACACAAACAGAGAAGTTTTGAAGAATTGTAGTAGTCGCTACTATTTTCCAGGCAGTTTAGTCTAAAAAAGGATGCAAAAAGCAGCATTAAAGTATCATAAAGTACCATTTTTGAGTTATATTTCAAGACTTCCGAAGCCTTTTGTGACAAGTAGGCTTGTGTAAATAGGCTAAGCTGCGTTGTCACTGAATTGAATCAGTCGAATTCAAGAAGGAATCATATCATATGGCTTCAAAAACTTAAAGCTTTTGAGTCGTATTACCTGTTTTATTGATACTTTTCACAATATTCAGAATAATTTTTTCTTTTTGTGTTTTACATGCTTGATCTGAGAGTGTCTAAATAATGTTTTTTTTGTGTGAACTAATCATTTAAGACCGATTGTTTATTGCTTCTCATTTCTCGTTGAATTAGGGACATTTAGCACATGTTTCCATGAATATTTATACTAGATCTAGTCATTCATTTGAATATGCATATCTATAATCTGCTCACAAGAACACTTTCCGAATTCCTTATTTCCTGACTAAGATGTTTAATTCTTTTTGAAGCGTAACAATCATTTGGTCGTCCATTTACGAGTCACTCCTGCGGTGAAGCTCATAGTAAGTCTTTCGAACATCAAGCCTTTTTCGACAAATAATGCAATGGTTCTGGTGAACGAATCATAATCTGCATAATTAGCATTTCATTGATTTGTAACTAAGTTGTAGGCATATTTGTCCAGATTTAGATCTGATCTAGCCTGTTTTACGCATCACTTGAAGCTATCAATGACCCTGGAAAAGTGGCAATAACCGCAGGCCTCCCGCCCAAACCCCAACCAGCTCCACTGTCACTATCAATCGCATCAGCGTCGCATGTTTGTTTCCTGTCGACCGTGCGCGGTCCACGGACCACCGAGGGTTAGATTGAACACGACTGGTGAGCGGAGCTGTGCCAAAAAGTGTGACGGCTGCCAAAGTCTGCGCTACGTGTCCCATTTTCTCAGGGGGGACAAAACAGACATGACAAGGCAATCTCCACACAGTCAGCGTTCCCGTGGCAACAACGGTTGGGTTATTTATCTGCAAGGTTAATGGGATTACGGCTGGTAACAAAGATAGTGGATTGAGACAAACATGTGCCCGTTGGACTGAAGGGAATGTGACAGAGTGGTAGCTGTTGAGCTAAATGGCTCAGCTAGCCCAAACAGATGGCGCTCAATACATACACGAGTCATAAAACAGTTTTATGGCTGGCGTTCCTGGTTTTTCCCTCCAAAAGAGATCTGAATGTGGCACCGCATATTTGGAAGCATTTGAATCATCTTGCCTGTGCATGTTTTACTCACTTTTGATTTTGGAGTCTTTGTTCTACTTCTGTTACGTAATGCTTTGTTGCCAGAAAGTTCCATTTTTGTCTCATTAGAACATTGTTCCGTGCAACTGGGTATTCATTAGAAAAGTTGAGACATTCTTCCAGTAAACAATATATAAAATATAGAATGACTTGGCAGACATTAAGGCATCTGCAATGTTTTGTTTTTTTTTCTCTTACTTTAACTATGACTATAGTGAAAAATCAATATACCAACATATATTTTAAATACATTTTTTTTATGCTAAGTATACAGTACTACAAATACATTTAGATATTTATGTACTTAATTTAAATACCCTGCCTTTTGGTATAGTCAATTAATATACTTACACACACATATACTCAAGTGATATGTCAGTAAATAAATGTATTTTTAATACATTTTGGTATAGGTTTTTGTGTTTCACTAGGGGAATCTATTTACATTTAGCTAGGTTTATTAACAAAAGTTTGCCAATGATATATTTTTTGAAAATAATATCTTTCACAGTTTGACTTTGTCGTGGGCTGAAACTTATGTAAGCACTCCTCCAGACTAAGTTAACTCAGCTCTCTGTTCCTAGCTCTATTTGTCAGTGGATCACCAGCTTTCTGACAGATAGGCAACAGCTAAGTGATAATGAGGAAATTTAAATCCAACACCTGCACCATCAGCTCTGGCGCCCCCCGGGATGTGTGCTCTCCCCACTGCTCTTCTCCCTGTACACGAACGACTGCACTGCCAAAGACCCTTCTGTCAACCTTCTAAAGTTTGCAGACGACACTACTATCAACGGCCTCATACACAATGATGACGAGTCTGCATATAGGCAGAAGGTGAACAGCTGATTGTCATAATTAGTGCCATAACAACCTGTAGCTGATCACGCTCAAAACTGTGGAGATGATTGTGGACTTTAGAAGAAAGACACCAGCACTCCCCTGGCTCCCATCAGGAACAGCACTGGGGCAGCAGTGGAGTCAATTTAGGTTCCTGGGCACCACCATCTCAAAGGACCTAAAGTGAGACAATCATATTTGCTCTATTGCAAAAAAAAAAGCCCAGCTGAGGTTGTACTTACTTTTCCAGCTGAAGAAGTTCAACCTGCTACAGGAGCTGCTGATGCAGTTCTACTGTACTCTACAGTCATTTTGTTTGTCCTCTTCACTTCCATAACTGTCTGGTTTCTCTCAGCTACACAATCAGACATCAGAAGACTATAAGTTTTCAGAAGACAAGCTCAGAAAAGACAAGTTCAGAAGACAGAATATAAGTTTTTAGTTTATAGCCCTCTGTTGAGTACCAGAATAAAAATTTAATTAAGTTATTCCAATTTAGGTTTCTTCTCTTGTTGCATGGGTAAACAAGGAGGTATTTAAAGTTAAAGCAAGGGATATATTTTCTCATCTACGCTGCTATCATGTCCCTGGTATGTGGTTTTATCTAATTCTCAAGCCCCACCAGATTTTACGTTCTCCGGTCTAACTGGGTTTGCCGACCCATTCTATACATATCTATATGAAGTGCGACTGAATTTTCCCTCAACACTTCTATAAAGGAAAAAATAATTGACTTACCACAACGGCTGACGAAAGAGAAGTAGATCAAACCTCTTACTTGTTGCAAGTCCCAATATTTCACTGAAAAGTAGGGCTGTAACGATTTACGATATTAAACCGAAATCGCGACACTCAGATCCACGAACCTGTGTCACGGTATGAGAAGGCAGATCGCGATCGACACACCCCTTCCCAGACTTATCTTTCTCGTCCAGAATAGATCCTAGGGCTGTGACGGGGTCTTTTACATATTAGGTATGGGAATTTCAAGCAAAAATAATATTCGAAGATCGCTGGGTATCATTTGATTATTATTCAAAAATCGCACCTCTCCCCCACACGCGCGCGAGCACACACACACACACACACACACACACACACACACACACACACACACACACACACACACACACACACACACACAAGCAAACACCAGAGCAAGTGAGCAAAGCGCACGGTGTTTGCGTGTGTGTGTGTGTGTGTGTGTGTGTGTGTGTGTGTGTGTGTGTGTGTGTGTGTGTGTGTGGCACCGGCGCGCGCGTGAACTGGAGCTCACCTCATAAACGAATCGAAACTTAGAAATCTTGAAATACTTTTACTTGATTTAACGTTAATTCAAAACATAAAGAAATGGCGGCTTAGGCTAATTCGTAGGAAGTGTGCATTTCTCTATATAGGCGCGTTCACTTTGTGGCAAGCGTTATTCCTGCGCTTGAGATGCGGGTCATGCGGAATAGGCAATATATTATTTGTGGTTTACAGCACAGACAGTAAGCCTCGGTTACCTCAGAAGAATTTTTAACATGCTCGAATCATCTCCACAATGGAGTATAGTTCTGTTTGTTTTTCAAAAGTATTTTGTTACAAGAAAACAGAGTTATAGCTTTAGCTATTTATTTATTTATTTATTTATTTATTCCGCCCAACGACGGAATCCAACGGTGTGGGCTAAGGGATAATCCGTGCTTGTCTTTTCAGCGCTCCAGTGAAGTTCACTTAATTCATTAGAATTTAGTTTCAATATTATTTTAGCTCTACGCTTAAATCATAAATATTGATTATGAGTTAATTTAGATCTTTGATTATTCTGGACATCTCATATTTTCAAATATTCGTTCATTAAGGACCCGGTGTCGCTTTGAGACATCACGTCGCGAATGTGCGTTCACGATCACAATCTAGCCAGTCCTGAAATAGTCAGAGGGTGCAGTGCAACTATTTTACCCTAAGCGGCCGCTCACTGCTGACCCGTAGGTGTAATTCTTTGTAATAGCTGCGAGCGTATAACATGCTAAGTCAGGGAAAGTCAGAAATCGGAAAATCTCCTTAATGAAGGTGCCCCGTGCTCCATTCATTAGTGTCTTAGGTTTGATCTATCCTGGACAAAAATTTGCGGAAACACCAGACTGCACATTAATCTACTAGAAATAATGATTTCAGAAAAATGCAGAATAAATCAAGGTTAACACATTGATTTTTGTCAGGTAAAAATGTATCGTGCCAATTACACAAGTAAATGATTAAAAGCCATTTCCAAAATACTAAATGCATGACATCAATTACTCAAAGATAATTCTAAAAGTAAGCAATGCATTCCTGACAGAGACACACAGGAGTGTGTGAGTGTTTTCCAATGAAAAGACACTGACACAGCACTGTATGGAGGTTTTCCTGGTTACGGTTCC
The DNA here is from genome assembly GCF_949152265.1 of Phoxinus phoxinus. Classification (NCBI taxonomy): domain Eukaryota; kingdom Metazoa; phylum Chordata; class Actinopteri; order Cypriniformes; family Leuciscidae; genus Phoxinus; species Phoxinus phoxinus. The sequence continues at coordinate 7,358,059 of NC_136886.1, forward strand.
CAAAGACTGCTCTGTTACCTAGCCTTAAATAACCAGACCAGAACAAAAGGGTTGTACCAATTTTTTTCAGAGTTTGTTTTGGGTCAATTCCTGTACCCCAGGGGGTAGCACCTGGTCTCGGGGGAGTGGGGAGATATTTTGAAGAGACATCACCCAAAGAGGAACACAGGATTCTCCTAAGTTCTTAACCTTTCTCATATACCAATGACTGCAATGAAATTAAACCATTTTACCAATCACACTGAGACATTTACCAATCGCACTGAGACATACCAAACATAAAAAAGGAAAAACTATAGATTCACAAGATACATCATATGTGATATATAGACTTTCTTAGTGAACTTTTGGTGACTTGACTCAGGGGGAGAGGGGACGAGGGAGATGGGGTTGCAGAGATAAGGGGAAAATGTTTGGACAGGACAATGTCCTGTGCTCTGTCTTTGCTATCTTCGGTCCAGGGTGCGTTTTCTGGCTTTATTGCAGGGTGAGTTTTGTTTTACCAGGAAAATCAGTTCTTACACTAACAACCGCTCAGAATGCCTTAGCAATCTTATAGCAAACAACTTTGTGGCGGTGAGGTTTGCAGGGTCAAGCATTTTTCTTTTAATCTAGTCATGTAATTTATTTAATGTGTTGCTTTCTAAATAAGACGTTATTTATGTTAAATAGATGATGATCAGATGTCATTTTATATTAATGAAGATATCCAGATTTGTAAATGTGTTTTCAATGTTGAATTTGCATCTAGGGCCTTGTATTGCATCATCAGTATTTTTAAACTATGCAATCATTCATAAATGTAGGCCTTAGGGCAACACAAACATCATAATAATGTGTTTTTATGCCAGCTTCTGTCATCAATAAAATAAGTTACACATAGCCACTTCATGTTTGAATCCCCAGTTGTAAACAATTAAACTTTAATTGAAAAAAATTCAGATGATGATATAGTTGTGTATCTCTGCATTGCCAGGCTTGAGATGGAAGGGATAAAAATGCTGTTTCGTTCTCATTATCATTATCTCGCTCCTCCTGTCTCTTTCTGGAAATCAGATCACGCAGAATTAATCCAATTACTGTCTCTGTTAATTAGCCTGCTATTCCAAGACTGAGATATAAATTAGAGCTTTCAAATTGTTTGGTGAGATTGTTCTGAACACTAATTAAAATGCAGTGTGAATTATATGAATTGGCAGGACATAAAAGATGAGTTATTTCTTGGCGGAAAGAAAGAAGGAAGTTAGGAAAGCAGTCAGATTTAGCACAGCTACAGTACATGATTGCAAGTAGTTCAAGTCGCCCATCGAATCTGCAGCAGTCTTTCATGTAGATGAGGCTGTTATTGGTTTATTGATATTTCTGTTATATACAGAAAGGCCATGAGGAGTGTAATGGCTGATAAACGGTAATATATCTGGAAAGGATGATGAGTCGTACAAGATGTAATTATCCAAGTCAATTCATTCTGCTATTATATTTATATATTGCTGCATAAAATTGTGTTATAAAGGAAATCCATGCATTTGATTGAGTAAAAGACGTCAACAAAGACTTTCTACATGAGGTGTATTGTATGGACTAGCCACACCTGTATATATCAGTGCTTATTTGATGCAAAATCACATTTAAATTCAGTCAAATCTTAAGCTGGTGGAGCACCAATAAGAGCGAAAGTATTGCAGCGTAATTGCATCTCTCAGGGATCTGTTTGAAAATACACATATGTAGTGCATGACGCCTCACACTGCCTTGATGTTGGAGTGTCAATGAAAAATTCAAAAGGGCTTTGAGGCATATAATATCTTCTTATGATCCATACTGATGCCCTTAAATGCTTTGAAATATATCCCAACAGAAATTCTTAACAATCAGTGAATGGCAATGAAACCATTAGAGCATAATTAATTCATTTACTCTGAGAGTGAGTAAAAAAAGCACCATAAAGTCTCTTCTGTAGCTCTCAAATGTAATTCACGCTTATATACAATTATATGGGTTTGGAACAGACTGACTGTAGAAGGTCTGGACTCCATTGCAGCTTTCATTGGCCAAGGACTGCCCAGAGGCCGTCTGACTGACATGTAAAGCAACCAATCACAGTTCATTTTTACATCTAATGCTTAGGGAAATGCGTGAAAATTTAACATCAATGTCCCAACAATAACGAACCGGTGTATAAAACTCTTGTACGTATTTTAAAGAGTCTATGCCGCAAACTTTACACACTTCTCATACTTTTGAATATCCAGCGTTTAGTTGATACTGATAAGCATTCTTTATCACAGTTGTAAACACAACAGCTTTCTTCTTCCATGAGGTGGTTTGGCATCACGACATCTTTGTTACGGACCGTTAAACAACGCAACACGCATGTCTACAGGACATCCTGTAGAATTCAACCAATCAGATAACGCTTTCGAAAATCCTGAAGTGTTTCCAGTTAAGTGTGCCATATGCATCAGACGTTCAGCCAGCGGTCCGTGGGCGTTACGTCAGAGGCTGAGACTCGGTTTGGAACAACATGAGAGTAAACAATGGCATACTTCCTTAAAAGAAATAGTTCGAGACAAAATTCTAATGTTCTGTTATTTTGTTGTTCCAAACTTGAAAAATAATTTTTCAGCTGTATTTGTCCATATAATGAGTATTACATAGACATGAGGATGAGTAAATGATGACAGAATTGTAATTTTCTTAGGTGATATATCCCTGTAAGTCCTATTAATTATCTCCTCTGACATTTTTTCTCAGTCTTTGAAGAAGAGTTGATAGGTTTCGTCTTTTTGTCAGTGAAAATTTGTTTGCGTTTGCAAGAGCAAGACACAGGAAGACACTACAAAACTGTCAGCTATCACCTACCTTCAACACATCTCTCAGTGTGATGTGATGAAAGCTGTTGCATCTTGCAACTCGTGAGGCACGTTGTCTGTGGTGACCGGACGTCAGATATGTATATGGTCCTTATGGATGAACAAAGTGTTGAAGTGAAGGAGACGCTGAATGACTTTTAAAAGAGTGTGATCCGTCGATCACCCTGGCAGGGTGAATGTAGTGTCACTGACACAATTGAAGATGCCGACAAAGCCAATTGTTTAGTCTGTGACACTGAGAGATTAAATGGTTCAATGAAGATTTGTGGACTGTCAGTTAGACGGAAGGGGGGCGGCGTGCAGGAAATACCGTAGGCCGATAGTTTAGGATGAGAACAGCGTCTTGGTCTTTTCACAAAGGAACCCAGATGACTAATTAATTAGGAGATCAGAGAGCGGAGGGAATTCGTCTCGGCTTTGCACAGGTGTTTTAAATCTATTTTAGAGAAGATGGTGTCCTGCATTGCTGTGGGGGGCTTATGTCAAAGAAGGCTGAATCTGGACGGGAAAATGAGTTTTCCAGGTGAAGTGTCTTTGTGTAGATATCCAACCCCTGCTGGGACAGAAACCGACAGCTGGTTTAGGGCACACCGCGCTAGCACTTAACAAATCAGAATGGAGGAGTCTGGCCCAAGGAGAAATCAATGGGGAGGTGGAAAGGGGTAATCCAGCATTCATCTAAGATTCCTATTAGCACCAAGAAAATGGGTGGAAAATGCAAGTGGCTGACTGTGATCTGAGCTGCCTGCCTAAAAGTATAGACGCAGAACCCTGAGGAGATACAATGAAAGCCAAGATAACCCTCAGAATGCATTTAATTGGCCTGTGACATTGGGGGGGAAACTGCATCAGATTGCAGCATCAATTCATCGTTTTGGACCTGAACAGCCGTGTTGTCAGAATGCAAAAATATTCACAACTGAGAAACCAGTTGCTTTGCCGTCGCTTGAAAATTGATGTCAATTAGCAGAGCTCCGAGGAGAGTTCCGCACTGTAGCGGTGGGCCAAGAACTTTGGAATGACCTACTTGTCCCCTCATTAATTGGGTAAGAGGAGTAACCTTTCCTTTAAAGAGGAGAACCGTGACTTCTTCTGTCCCAATGGAAAGTGATCTGACCTTAATCTGTCAGATGGAAAAGAGAGCTCCGCCATTCTCTCGTGGTCTCAGTGTTCCTGTTCCAGAGACCTAGGTGTTGGGTTGAAATTGGTCAGGGCATCTCAGTTTTCTGTCTTCGATTGCTTGGTCCAATAGCTTCCAGCAATATTGGGTCTTTCATTAGATTAGATTAGATTAGATTAGATTAGATTAGATTAGATCAAATAAGATTAAATTAATCTGTACATTAGTTACATTTGTATATCTGTACATTTAGGCATAATTCAGTGACTCTTTCTGCAGGTCACAGCTATACACCAGTAGGTGTTGACAAGTGATTGTTTTAATAAGTGGATCATTGAGTCATTCAGTCAACCTGTCAATAAGTGAGTCACTGAATTAGGGATGTGTGAAACTAGTCAATTAAACGATACTGCTGCTGCAGTCGACTTTGCACATTTAACATTTACTTTATATTTTTTACAAAAGCTATGTTTAAATTACCATCAACTGGCAATATTGATGTCTACAATGTAAGGTACTTGATATTAGCTCCTTGTTTATGGTTTCTGTTTGTAGAAAACCAGCAAAGTGGACAACAAGAGCTTTTTCTGTGGACACGAGTCAATTTGACAGCGTTTGGTTGGTGTGAAAGCGGATTTCCGTACTCTACTTTGCACCAACGACCCACACCAGTCAAACAAACCAAACTTTGTCAAACTGACTCGTGTCCACAGCAAAACCCTAGTGTGAGAGCGGCCTCAGAATATCATCGGGATGTCATACAGTATATAGACATGGAAAATAAGCATGACTGAGCTCAGTCGGGAGTCGACAGACTTTTAGCACAGAATATTAGAGAGAACATTATTCTTGACACCACGATCAGACCCTCAAGCCCGAGGGCAAATCTGATGTGCGGCTGTCTTTGAACCTATGACATAAAATTCTTTGGTTATTAACATTTTTTGACTATGCAGACTTGATTTATCGCCATGGATTGACACGGGTCGGTGTGCACACGAGATAGCGTTGTGGTGGCAACCATGCACCTTTTAGACCAATCCAGTGAGGCTTTTCACCTCTCCTCCCACTTTCCGCTATCTACGCTGGTATGAATCTCAGCAATAGCAGTCCTGATGAGGAAATTATAGTGGTTAGTTAAATGTTGTACCTTTTTGTTATGTATTCAGGTTGCCATAGCAAAGTCTATTTAATCTGACTCTGGAGAAGCCGGCCCTAAATTTGGAGTGATTAGCTTCAGGCTCCACACTGGTCTTCAGAAATTATAATAACATATTGTCGTGTACATTTGTCCTTGCAGGAATCTGAAAAATGGTGATTAAAATGACAGTTTTCCTTAGGAGTTTTCCTTTACTTCCTTAAGATACTTTGCTCTTGTTAAAGAGCAAAGCTATTGTTTTTACTGCTCTTAAGAATCCCATCCATACATATATATGTTTACCACAACCCTCTAAATGTCACAGATTATTATTCATATACTGTGTGGGAGACTTAATTTGAAGCGCAAAGCATTAACCATTAGGAGGCAATTTAAATACACCACTTTGACATGGACTCTGATATGTCTGCCACCGCTGGTAATGAAACCATTCATCAGTTTAGCGCTGCATGTTTGCAGAACATGCGTGTTCATATTTCTCTGTCTTAGGCCAACACAGATGGCGGATGAGCAGCAAATGATAGCTCAACAACATCACGAGAAAAAGTTTGCATTGCATTTGTGTTTTGCTAATTCTGATTTACATTGCAAATGTGTACTTTTCCTCAACTGGTAGACAGAGATGAGTCAATGTTTATTCAACAGAGGAATTTACGGTAATTCTGTCCTGATGCATGACATGATCCACTCTGTCTTTTACACAAAAAATAAATGTTTATTTTATTTTAAAGGGATACTCCACCGTTTTTTTCATATTAAACTATGTTATTCCCTTAACTAAGACGAGTTGATACATACCTCTCTCGTCTCAGCGAAACTTTGTTAGCACTTAGCTTAGCCCAGTTCATTCAATAGGGGCCAAGCAGAGAAGCTACCAAACACCTCCACGTTTTCCCTATTTAAATACAGTTACTCGAGTAGTGTAACTCGACCTAGGACGGTGACACAAAAAAAAACGTTGCGCTTTTCTAAGCGTGTAAAATGAATAACTATATTGTATGGCGGAATTAATACCATAGCAAGTGCTTGGGAGCACTTCGACTTCGGCGCACAAGTTATGCATCAACTACACAATTACATTTTTGAATGCTTAGATACATTTATGTTGAGGTTAAATAAATTACTTTTGCATACTGATGGTGTGTAATTTGAGCGCTTTTGAGGTATAAATGAATAAAAGTAATGCAAATGTATTGAAACGTTTCTTGTTCATTGTTCCATATCCTTTCGCAGGCACCAACGGACCACGGAGATGGGCCTCCGCTTATCCCGAATGTGGGGAAAGGAGTCAATCTCCAGTGGACATCCTTGATCAAGACACCCGAGTCTCGCAGGAGTGCAGGGAGCTCACCTTGGATGGCTTTGAAACCAAGTCATCAAACAGGACTACCATGAAGAACACGGGCAAAACAGGTTCATCAACGAATTAAACTTTTAACAATCCTCATCTGCTCTCATTTCAGAAGTTTGACCATCATTGCGCTCTTAGCTTAAGGCCACTTTAATTTTTAAAATGCACTGTAAGAAACATGTAGATGTTGAAAGGTTTCCATCATGACAAACCGTTGCATCAGGTTTTAGGGAGTTTGAAAGTCGTAGCCCAAGCAAATATCAGACTTGCTGTACACAGTCTAACACCACCCTCAGTAAGTTCCTATAAGATCACCCTGGATTGTGTTATGATGCTTGTACATCTGTTGTGGATGTGGAAATCTGAGCCGCATTAATTACAACTATTTTTTGAAGACTTGAACTACCATTCAAAAGTTTGAGGTTGCTAAGAATTTTTTTTTTTTGTAAGAAGTCTCTTATGCTCACAAAGGCTGCATTTATTTGATCAAATATACAGTAAAAACAAGTTTCTGTATTAATATTAAAATTTTAAATAACTGTTTTACATTTTGATATAAAGCTGAATTTGTAGCATCAATACTCCAGTTTTCAGTGACACATGCTCCTTCAGAAATCATTGTAATATGTTGATTTGATGCTCATCTCTCATTATTATCATGGTTGTGCTGCTTAATATTTTTGTGGAAACCATGATACACTTTTTAGGATTCTTTTGTGAACAGAAAGTTAAAAAAAACAGCATTTATTTGAAATATATTTTTTGTAACAATGTAAAAGTCTTTACTGTCACTTTGCACCCTTGCTGAATAAAATATGAATTTCTTAAAAAAAAAAAAAAATTCCCCAAACTTTTGAACAGTGGTGTAACGTGGTGTATCACTAATATGACCAAAAAAATTAAAATAATAATAACTTAATTTAAATATTTATTATTTCTGAATGACATTCTGAATGTCCTAAGAATTCTTAGCGGCCATAAATATTCTTATTCAGTCCCCCACACCTTATCTACCACCATTTACATTTAGCATTTTTGTACTAGTTTGTAGGGAAATCAAATCACCCACTTTGGCCTTCAAATCTAAAACTAAACAAGGATGGCTGATGAAACGGCATACTTTTCAAATGATGCATTCTGCTGGTTTTAATTAGTAGTGATATTGAGAATGGCACACTCTAAGAGCGCTATATTTACTCTTGAGAAGGTTTTTGGGAATGCTCGCCAAGACCATCAACTCGTTGTGGCATAATTACCATAGACCTACTGTTTACAGAGCACAGCATTAGATCCTTTAAAACCCCAGCATCACGGGATTGAAATCGTGTTTGGAGGGTTGGGGGTGTGGGGTGGGGTCCCCGTCGGTTGAAAACAGGTTTATTGGGATCACCCTCGGATGAAATCCCCCTAGGGCTGGGGGCCCCTAGAACCTTCACCACTTTTCGCCCCGCTGGCAACGGCCTTGCGAGCATCTCCTGGGTACCACGAGTCTTTAGCCCAGTGTGTGCATACAGCGACGTTTGTGTATTCACCAAAATATCCTATCTCTCCACAAACATTCATCATATCCCACTGAATCAGTTTGTTTACTCACATCCCAACACTTCAGTTTACTTAAGAATTAAACGCAGATCTCCGCACGAGAGCTTCTGTGACGTGAGATGTCTTCACGTAGTTCCTTGCCGTTCATCCAAGTTTCTTTTGATCACGCTTCTCGTTCTAATGGAGTATGAGAGCTGCAAAACCTTTCGTCCAGTTTAACATGGTATGATGTGAAAGTAGCCATTTAAAGTGAAAAATTTGTAATGTTTTTGGAATTATAATTTGAAATTGTAATTTTTGCTTTCTCCTATCGAAGTTTATAATGCAGATACGATATATTGTTATATTGTATATAAGATATATTGTAAGGTGATTCTAAGTTTAGTATTCAATAAATTTACTGTCACGTGAATGTTTAGTAACACTTTAGATTAGGGAACACATTCACTGTTAACTCTGGGTTTTCCTTCTATAAACTTCTACTTACTGCTTATTGGTAGTAAGGTAGTTGATGTAGTGGTTATATTTAGGTATTGGTTAGGGTTATGGGATCTAGAATATGGTCATGCAGAAAAAGGCATTAATATATGCTTTATAAGTACTACTACAACGGCCAACATGCTAGTAATGTGCATGCTAAAAAGCAACTATAGTTAACAGTGAATATGTATTCCCTAATCTACAGTGAAACCGAATGTTTTTATGATCTATAAAATAAAAATTGTTAAATAATGTTTTGATTTATTAACAAATAGGTTCAATAATGCATAGGGTTTATTTGCTGCAGACAGTGCTCCTATTTGATTCCATCAATTTACTGTCTCTACTTACAGTTGAATGGATTCAAATGTCCAGAATGTCACAGAGTTTGACCAAGTTTATTAATTGGCATTGGAAAACCAAGTGTATGAAGTAGTTATCCTGTTTCTGCAGAGTCTACCCAGCAGAAGCAATGGAAGATATTTCAATTTGTTTACCAATCCAGGCTTTAAAGAGTCAAGAGGTCGACTCTTAATGCGGTATAATGTGACGGTCTGTGCCAGGAGAGCCTATGGAGCTCATTTTGATGTGTCCACTCTGGCCTGCAAAGTGCACACTCAGTTTATTTTGCATCATTATTTGTTTTAAAGGTCCTTTGTCAACATAAAAAAAGACGAAATTCCCCTAGAGCATTTTTACAGTCTGAAGAAAAGCAGGGTATTAAAATGTGTATATATATCTGAATGCATTATTTGTTGTTGAATTACACAGCTTAAAAAGCTGTATATACTTGGCAGCCTTAGTTTTACATACTATGGCTCATTGAATTTGAAGTAAATATTTATTTTAAGAGTATTTATCTCCCTCATCTTGTCTTGTTTTCTTCATCACAGTGTCTATAGTTCTGAGGAATCATTATTTTGTGAGTGGGGCCGGCCTACCTGGACGCTTCAAAGCGGAGAAGGTGGAGTTTCACTGGGGCAGCACCAATGGGTCGGCTGGTTCTGAACACAGTATCAATGGAAAGAAGTTTCCAGTAGAGGTGAGTAAGTCACATTATGGGCCCTATCTTACACCCCGCGCAATGCAGCACGCAAGTGTTTTTAGCTAGTTTCAGTCAGACGCAGTTATCATTATTTTCACGTCCTGCGCCACGTTGTTTAAATAGCAAATGCATTTACGCCCATTTGTGCGCCCATGGCTGGTCTGAAAACGAGGTGTGTTCAGAAGCATTGTTGGTGCATTGCTATTTTGAGGCAACAGAAATAGGCCGCAATTATAATTTTTTTGTTATGTTAAGAGCGCGTTAGTAATGTGCGCCCATTGGCGGGTCCACAGCGCGCGTGCACTCTGCTTATTAAACACACAGGGACGCACAGCAGCACACAAACATACCAAATATTTAAAATAAAAGGATTACAATGTAAAAGATCCGTGAAAAGAGCAGATCCGTTTGTGCTCTGAAGACGCTTTCTGGAGACGCTCCAGAAGCGTCTTTCCACTATCAAATTCCGTCATGTATATAGCGAATCCGCCATGGCGCGAGAGCAACTGGCATTTAAAGGGAATGGGAGATGAGACTCTGGTTGGTTTAACGCACGTAAATCCCAAAACACACCCATTATTCATTAAGAGAATAGGGACAACCCTTTTAGACAATGCGTCTGGCGCACTGACCATTTTTCCCGTCGTTAAACTAGCAAAAGTGGATTCGGACACACCCTAAGTGAACTTGCATCCTGTTACATTTACATTTTAAGTTACATTTAATGTCTATAGTAATAGTTTAAAACAATTCAACAAGAAAATCCCACATTTCTGCCACAATCCAATGGTTTCAGTTAGTGCTACTACAGTAAATCCATGGTAAGGAAAAAGCCTTCTAACTGTATCGTTGTGTCACAATGTGTCTCCATTTTTCTGCGTAAGTGTTGTTGAGAATGTCAGCACCGCTTCGTCTGGCTTTAAACTTTAAAGCACAAGACATTTGATTTGTTGTTTGTACGGGGAAAACTTATGTTGCGGTGTGTTTTGAGGCTAGCTGATAAATGTTCAGGGTGACGCGCAGTTCAAACGAGCAGCTCGGTTTCTTTTCTTTTTTTGTGTGTGTTTGCCGTTTAATGTTTCTCACACCAGCTTTGGCAGTCTGCAATATACATGCTCAGCATTATTTAATGCATAAACATTATTTCAAACACTTATCAAACTTGTTGTAATTATATCAAGAAAAATTGTATTGCGTTCAATTATCGTTATTGTTTCCTCACCCAGCTCTACAAACTACAATTGTACTCAAAAAAACAAACAATCATTCCCACTTCCACTTCCATCTGAAAGAATCCAGATTTCGGATTCTTTCAGTTTGTTCTGTAGTATAATCAATACATCTAACGAAACCTGAGCAAAAGCTCAAATCTCTCATAGTCAAAGAAAAATGTTCACCAAAAGGTCTTAAAGAATCCATTGTTTCTTTACAAAACACATTCCTTGTGAATAGTCCTTAAACCACTCACTTTCACATTTAAAAAATCTTTTTAGGAATGGATTTTTAGATGAGCAGGATACCTTTACTTAATGTGTTTCTTTAAAAAAGTTCAAGGATTCCACCTTGATTTGAGTAGGTTGAAAGTGGTGCAAAAATCTGCACTAATTGAAGAGCCTCTCAATGAAACTGGGATCGATGTGTTTTATTGACTTAATGGTGCGACCGCTGCATTTCACAAAAGAGCAAGGATATTCTGCTTCCTTTTCACCTCATCTTTAACATTTGAGTTTTGTGGCCGGTTGCATAAACTGCTTAGACTTGTCTAAATTTTTTGCTCTTTTTACTGCTCCTAACTTTTTAAAGTCAGTTACATAAAGTGGTAGATTGGTCTAATTGGAATTATAAAAGTAAGACTGATTACCTCTTGGTTAACTACTAGTACCCAAACTAGTTCTGAAGACAAAGTCCTAGCAAAGTTTATGCAACTGGCCCCTGCCTGGTTTTCTTCACCAGTTGATCTTGGTGTGTAAATGGACCGAATGTTTCTATTCATTATTATTTATTATTATTATAAGACATAATATGAATATATACATTGGTGGTTAAAAGTTTAGAATAATTAGTGGGGTTTTTATGTTTTTGAAAAAAGTCTGGCTGCATTTATTTGATGAATTATACAGTAAAAACAGTAACATTGTGAAATATTATTACAATTTAAAATAAATAAATACAATGTATTCCTGTGATGGCAAAGCTGAATTTTCAGCATCATTACTCCAGTCTTTAGTGTCACATGATTTTTCAGAAGTCATTCTAATGCTGATTAGCTGCTCCAGAAACATTTCTTGAAAACAGTTGTGCTATATCATATTTTTGTGGCATCCGTGATACACTAACCATTTAAAAGTTTGGGGTAAGTAATGTCTTTAAAAAAATAAATTAATACTTTTATTCAACAAGGAGACATTAAATGGATTCAAGTGACATTTATAATGTTTTAAAAAAAATTGTCATTGGCCTGGCAGATATTATTTTGCACAAGATTTGTATTAGGTCTTGATTGTAAACCTTGTCCATTTGGCCTTAAACACTGCATGCACATTGAAGTTCATTCACATTGAAGAAAAAGCAACACTTTTCTTTTTTTCTTTCTTTCTTTTTTTGAGATTTCAGTGAAAATGGTGCATGTCTATGACTGGACGCACCACTGCATTCAAGTTTAATATCATTATGCAATCACACATTATACACTGGAACATGTTAAGTCGAGTGTATGCTGTTTGCTGGCCTTTTTTCCCCCCGCACGTGGTTTCTGTCCCATTTTGATTCATTAACTAAACGTGTTTGTGCTGTGCTTTACTCTCGGTCACCATAAACTCTGTATTGGCTCTTGGAAGAAGCTAATTGGCTAATGAGGTTTAGTGATTAATGAGTAATATATTTCCCCCTGTGAAGACACAATAAATGGACACCATTAAAGTCTGTGATTTAAAAGAGGCCTGAAGGAGACTGATTGGTTTTCATTAAAGACTTTAACTTTGTTCTTTCTTCTCTTTATTAGCGAATTAATTCATTGTCCCCCCTTTCTGACATTGTCTGGCCTTAATTACTTTGTTTGGGGGTTCGTTTTCTGTTGCCTTACTTTTGCCTGCAATTCTTTCGACATGTCTGTTGCTTCGCCAAGGACATGCCTTTCTCCATTTCAGAAATAGCCCTTTATTTTATTTCTTTTTTTTTTCAATGTTCGAACAAGGAAAGAATGTGTTCAAAGTAGAAACAAATACTAAATGTTGAGCCAAACTCTACTGGCTTTTATCCAAGATCTAGTAGTATTTCTTATCTATCATTACAGTGTCTACACAACAACAATTTAGAGGATGGGATGCGAAATCATTTGTATTCATCAGTCTAAGTTTGTTCGAAATTAGCTGGCACAGAGGTCAGACGACCTGGGCTGGATCCACCTCTCTGGCAGCACTTTCTCATTAGACGTATCGACTTCCCTCCATAAATACCATTTTTACACAGAAATACAATTGATGTGTATCTGTACGCCGCTGGATAGCCGCTAAGCATTATCTAGCGATTTAAAACCCAAACACACTGAAGCCAGAGACTGGAGATGCATCCAATTATCTCTCGACTTCTTCTGCTGACCTCTGGGTCACAGTGAATTAAACTACGACAGCAATAGTGTTCATTTTATTTTTGTTGGCCTTTTTGCCACTTTTATTAGTGTTGCTTGCCAAAGCAAGCATCACCATTAGTATTTGAATGAACTCTTAACCCTAAGAATTAAACTTTAGCACACACCGTTTTCATTACAGATGTTTACCCTGTAAAGCCTGAAATGTGAAATAATAGTCAGAAAAGTTAATTGAACCTTTAGACAAAATATTAAATATATATACTGTATATAGGCCCAAAGTGAGAAAAAAAAAGCAATTTGGTTCAGATGTTGTTAAGAGAAATAATTCATATAAATATAATTTCTCACTGTATATCTCCCAAAATATTCTCAAGATTATATTTACATGCTTCATCAAAGCTCTGTAGTTTTAATTGTGGGGGCCCAAAATGTATAATGCAATGCAATACAATGATGATTGACAGATGTACAAATAAATGTTCCTCAAAAGCCTGATGTATCATATTTAATACTCACATTTTAAAATGATTTTTCACAAAAAATTATGTATGAATACTTAAGTAAAGTTGCTTCAGTCCAGAAAGTGTTCATCTTGAATTATCACTAACAATATAAAAGGTATTCATAAGTTTATAAAAATCTTTCAACTTTTACTTGCTAAAAAAAGAATTGTCAATCAAAGGACAGAAGGCTCGTAGAAGATTACATCAGGTGTTTTATTAAAGTTTTGATCATGTTGATAATTTAGAGGCCTTAGAAATTGTTTCAAATATGATACAGTAGGCTTTGTAGGGATAATCATATCTCAAATCGTGCAGCTTTTTATAAAGGAATGTGCTTTTTAAGTGATCAGACTTTTCTCTGATCTCGCGGATGATAAAACGAGTGAAAAAAATCCTATAGGGACCAGAGTGCGCGTATGCAACCACATAGCATGTGTTAAAAAAAAAACTAGAATGTTTTAGTAACCACATAACAACGTTATAGCATCTTTTACAGGGCCAATACTAAACCTGTAACCTGTTCTTAATGTAGTTTGGGTCATATTTTTTTACCATGACTATTTTACCATAGGTAATTTGGCTAGTTTCTAAGAGGTGAAGATTGACTGGACACAACGCCTATTTTCCTATCCTAAATGTACGATTATATGGCTAGCTGCGTTTTGTTATTTGCATGTAGTTTTCTCCTCTCCCGTCCGCAACCTTATCAAAAGAGACTGCCGCCCCATTAGTTAAAAAGCTTGCTATTTTTCTTACATGCACCATTAAATGACCAGGGAAATGTGCTAAAGCAAAGTCTACAATATAAAATGTAGAAAGGACAACATCGACAGGCAAATAGAGAGGCTGCCAGGAAATAAGCTCAATTGGAACGTGATTGTCATAGCGAGGCTTAATCTTATTCCCTGCATTTCAACGATCTCTTTCACGATTGCTCAGCTGCTGCTAGCTTTGACACGCCATTCATCCCGCTTCCCTTTCTCTCCCTCTCTCTCTTTGTACGGTCGTCCCTGTTTTTTCTGTAATAGTAGATTTAGCATTTATTTGACACGCGACACTTTGTGCGTTTGTTCAGAGACAATGTTTAAGGCAACAAAGACATGTTGTTTATTGCGGCGCGCTGAGGGGATTTGGTTCTGAGGTTCGCTTTCTTCCTAAATCCGTCCTCCGAGAGAGAGAGCGTATAATCCTTAGTTGTCTCCGATGTCAAAATGTGGAGTGATGAGAGAAGTAGGATATGACAGATATTCCATTATTGTGTGTGTGTGTGTGTGTGTGAAGATGATGAGAGGAATATCAATTCGTGAGGATTTGACAGCGTACTGTACCAATTTTGATACCACAATGCATTGTGTTTACTAAACTGGAAAGTCAAAGCAGAACATTAGTATGAGCCGTTTCATACCTTGTCAAATAAGAATGCTGTTATAAAACCCTGTTCTATTCTTTTTGCCTCATAGATGCAGATTTATTTCTACAATTCAGATGACTTTGACAGTCTGAGCGCTGCGATAAAGGAGAGACGAATCATCGCCGCCATGGCTGTCTTCTTTCAGGTGAAGATCCTCTTTGATTTTTTTTTTGCAATTTTCGAATGTTTACCAGCCTGTAAAATGGAGCTTTATAGCTCATGATACCTTCTCAAAGAAAGAGAGAAAGAGACTAAAATTGGTTTGGGCCCATGTAGCCTCGGGGCCTATTTTCACCGTCAGCAACAGGTAGAAGAAAGCACAGACATTCTCTGCTGCCCTCTAGCCATCTTTCTCTCTTTTCTCACAGTAAAGTCTAGCCTCATAATAGAATAAACTTGCTCCTTGCTTTAGTTTCTAAAAGAGTAATGACAGTCTAAGGGGCAAGGCATTGCAATAGGATATACATCAAATAAGTAGGACTAAACTTCTTCAGAAGTGTAGCTGTGAGACTAGCACAAAAGTGGCCTACAAACCTTGTCTTTACAAAGGTGCATGCAGTCTTTCATCCATTATGTCAGCACTGTCTGTACTTTCTTCTGCACTGGAAGCTCCTGTCACCAAGACAAATTCCTTGTGTGTGTTAACATACTGTACTTTGCAATAAAGCTCTTTCTAATTCTCATAAACCATTATATGACAACCAAGAGGTCAATATTTGGCTGGTTAGCATGGCTTCTTCTAGTTAGCCATGTATTCTGATGAGAAGTATTAGTCTCCATGTGGTGAAAATCAAGCTTTTCATTTAGTTTATATGTCTATGTGGTGTTTTTAATATGGTTTAAGACTAACCATGTGCAAATTCAACACCCAAGTCAACACCACGTCAACGTGTGATCGTAAATTAGAGGATTTCTCAGCTGGTGTGAGTGAGTGGAGGCGGGGCTAATTTGCATATTCATAGAACCGCATATACTAAATGAGGCAAGGGTGTAGAGTTACATTCAAGCAATTTAAAGGCTTGTTTAAATCAAGAAAAAAACATTCAAAGAAAAAAAACATTTAAATTTGTAATTTTGATAATCAAAGATAAGTTTTAAGGGATACAATTATTGCCTACAGGGGGACTTAAATTTTTGTATTTATGAGTATATTAGTGAAATTATTGTGGTTTATTCTGCAGATTTTCCAGAAAAATCTGCAAACTTTGTGTTTTCTGCACTGATTCCATCTGGACCTGCATAATGAGACATATATCCATCTAGAAAAGTCAGATTACTAAAAGGATGATTAAGACAACTTTACAGCTCAAATAACACATGTTGTTTATAAGATTTTGGGGTTTGTAAGATTCGCTTTTTAATGGAAACCGTGATAAAAAAAGTTCATGTTAATTTGATAAATTGAAAGTAGAAAATAACAGCATTTATTTGAAATAGAAATATTTTGTAACATTATAAATGTCTTTACTGTCGCGTTTGATCAATTTAATGCAAATAAAAAAATATTAATTTCTGTCAAAGCAAAGTCTTACTAACTTTTGAACGGTAGTGTAGAAGAATTAAGTGCTTTAATACAAATACAAGCTTAAAATTAGTTTGTTTGTTTTTACAAACTGAGGGACGAGTTGAAGGAAGTGACATCACAGAGCAAAAACACATACAATAGAGCTCTTACCAGCACCGTGTCTCCTATATTGGTTTATTTTTACTTTTCCTTCTCTTTCAACTGTGACGAATGTTCTTATCAAGGGTGAAAATGGCACAAATTTCACGGTTTTCCTAATGAGTCAAGCCAGAAAAAAAAGATTTGTGGTGCCATAGCCTTAGTATTAAGGGATGTCATATGAATATATAGAGAAAAACAGGCTTAGCAGGTCAACGTGAGGATCCGTGAAAATAACATAAGCTTTTTTGCCACGCAGCGCCGCATTCATTCCCCCTTCATTCACTAACATGCTTCGCACACTCTCATACAGTGCGTTTTCACACACCTTAACTAATGTGACAGACCTATTCTTCACGCTGAAAGTAGAACGCAGGTGTGTCCTATGTTTATCCACTGCCAAACGGTGAAAGAATAACCTACGTCGACGGACTTAAACATCTTCGCCCACATGTGACAGCGTTATGGCTTACCGCTATTAGTGCTTAGACGAATGGTGTCATATGGAGTGTGACATGTCCGTTCCTGGGGGTTTTATATAGTTAATCGATGTGGAGCTCCCGTATTGGTGGTTCCCCTGGGCTCTTTTATTCCCACCTAGTTCAACCAAATGAATCCTCAGAGAGCACAAGTGAGTATATTTCATCTCTGACCTGAATGAGCTTCTCCATCAACCTGAATAAAAGGTGCTTATGTCAGCATGCTCTAGTTTTTAATGTTGCATAAGCAGCGAACACAGGAAACTTGTGTTCGATAATAGTAGGATTTAAACGCACCCCGTCTTTTTTTGTGTTTCTTGAACGTAGAGAGGGAAACGAAATAATTGCTAATTTCATGTTGCGTTTGTCTGTGTTTCTCATAGGTGTCGAAGAAAGACAACATTGCAGCTGAGCCCATCATCTCTGGTCTTAAACGAGTGGTCCATCACGGTAAATGTAACCATATGAACAGCTTGCAGAGTGTACACCTATAATTAAAAATAAAATGATAAAAATTGAGCACTTTAGCTTCAGCGAAAAACATGTTGTGCTGTATATACAGTTCTTGTGTTGGTTGTATGGCTCTTTGGAGATTAAAAATTGTCATATTGTTGCATTATAGCTTCTTCAGAACAACATATTAGTTCTAATAGAGGAAATGTGAATTTGTTTAGGTTATTTGAAGCACTATAGACAGTTTTGTAAAATAAACATGAATTTCAAAAGGTTCTCTTGGTGTTCATATCATGAGAAGTTTTGAATTATCTCTTCAGGATCAAGGATACAGTTCAAGAGAAGTGTTCTATGAAAACACTTACGTTCAAAAGTTTGGGGTCGGTTTGTAAAAAGAAGTGTCTTATGCTCATTTATTTGCTCAAAAATACAGTAAAACAGTAATATTGGGAAATGTTATTACAATTTTAAATGGCTGTTGTCTATTTTAAAATTGTATTTATTCCTGTGATGGCAAAGCTGAATTTTCAGCATCATTACCCTTGTCTTCGGTGTCTTTACTAAATAAAAGTATGACATTTTTTTAAACAAAATCTTACTGACCACAAACTTTTGAATGGTAGTGTACCTGAAAATACTTTAAAAACTCCCTCCCAGGTCCTATAAGTTTAACACCTATTCACATCTGTTGTTCAGAAACTTGGCCCACCCAGTTACGATGGAAATAAAAAGAAAGCTGAACAGACGTTATTATTTCTAAATACCAGAAGAATTAACAATAAGATAATAAAATATCCACTACAACTTGTGCGTACATGCCGCATCATCTTTTTAACTCATAGTACTTCAGTTTAGGTTTCATGAGATCTCGTTCAGTCTTTGACCGAGTATTCTGTGTATTTTATTAAACAGAGAAGGAAACAAACCTCGGTTCGTTCATACTGAAGGATCTATTGCCATCATCCTTGGGAAGTTATTACCGCTACACTGGCTCGCTCACGACACCTCCCTGCAGTAAAGTCGTGGAGTGGATCATCTTCAGTCGGCCCGTTCACCTGTCCTACCACCAGGTTGGCGAACACACACACACACACACACACACACACACACACACACAATCATGCATACATGCACATCACATTCATTTGATCATGTATCACATCCAGCTGTGTGCACTATGCTTGAAATTGGCTCGTGCTTTTTCTCCTGTATCATATTTGTACCATCTGCAAGCATGCACACAAACACGAATAGACAATATTACACTAGCAATGTGTCTCATCTGCTGTGAGTTCAAATGTTTCTGGAAATGAGACGGTGCAGAAGATTTACTAAACAAATGTATGCATTCATCTATGTATATATGTGTTGTAGATATAAAGCACATTCCACTGTACAAATGGAAATCTTGATTTTTCCATTTAAAAAAATTTGATTTCTATTCTATTTCTATTCTAGGGATGCAAAGTATATCTGTGGCCATATAATATCTACATTTTCCAATATTAGTGTTATTTGTTTGTTTGTAATAATAATAAATAGTAATATTATGAGTCATAATAATAATTATGTATAATTAATAATTAATAATAATTATAATATTATTATTTATTTATTTTAAAATGTACTTTGTTGAATGATAATATGCCTGACAAAATACTCTTAAAGGTGCAGCAAGCAATTTCTGAGAAATATATCTGTTGATATTTAAAATCAGCCCAAACAGACACGCACCTCCCTTCATAACTCCGCCCACAAAATGCACGCGCAAGCAATACGATAGTTGATGTCTCTGTATCATAGCTGTAGCAAAACAAAATAATGCTTCGACTAAAAATAAAGTGAAGATGACTAACGAACTACAAGGAAGAACAGGCCTTCCTGCTTATGTCTCTCCAACGCTGGAAAGCTAATATAAACGTGGGTCCTAAAGCTCTTGCCTGATTATAACCCTTTTTTCCAGAGATATTCCTCTGACCTTTTCTCTTTTGTAATGTCTCTCAGCTATCTCTCTTTCTACAGTCTGTCTTTAAAGCTACACTGTGTAGGAATTACTCCCATCTAGCGGTGAAATTGTACATGACTACCATCTGAATATTACTTTCTAGCCCCTCCCATTCCGAGGGCGTTTTAACTCCTACGGTGGCCATAATATATTCAAATCTGCCGGCAGTCGCGAGTAATCTCCCCCTCGCATTCGTCACGGTGCCACTGAGTGTAAAAACGCGAAAGGCGAAGCTTGAATTTCCAGGTATGTCCCTCTTTGGCTAATGTATTGTCAAGATGGAGGCGCAACATGGCTTCCGTCCATTCGAGCAGCTCACCCGTATGTATTATAAATGGCAGATTCTAAGCTTACGAGAATACTTGATTAGTTGGTTGAAGTAAATATACATTAATGAGCACATATTATTTTTAAAGAACAAAGTGGTTTTTGCTAAGAATCAACTTAAAAAATTACACAGTGTAGCCTTAAATCTCCCTCTTGCTCACTCTCTCTCCTCCCCCATCATGAGTGGATACTACTGCTGATTGGCTACAAGTGTGTTGTGGTGCTCGGTCTAATCCATTTTAAACAGCGTTTCTCAGAAATTGCTTACTGCACTTTTAAATACATCTAGGCCCTAGCAAGCCCCCAAAACACTTAGCTACGCTCTAAAAAAATTTGTAAAAGTGTATAAAGATTTATAGATTTTTATATTGATGAATGACTGATTGGTTCACTCCCAATACTTGCTCTGGTTATGCACACAGCTTTTAATGCCAACATGGGTTAAATTATCCGTTTTTGCTTCCTGCTTTATTCAGCATCACACAGAGTAAAGCCACTATACACAGCATGCACTTATCTATCTCCTTTCTACACCTTCTTGGCTAAAATAAATTGACTTGCTAGAAATGATTAAATGAAATGGAAAAATCACATTTGAACTTTTGTATATTTTTTTTCTTTCTCTTTCTGCCTTTCTCTTGCTGTAGCTAGAGGCGTTCTACTCCATCTTCACCACAGAGCAGCAGGATCATGTGAAGTCCGTGGATTACCTGAGGAATAACCATCGACCCACTCAAGATCTCGACAGGCGTCAAATCTTCAAATCAGCTCTGATGGATGCTTGGATGCCCGACGTTATGACAGACAGCATGGCCAGCGCTGCAGACACAGAATCCTCACGAGGTATAATGCCTTTCTTCACAAAATCGGCCTGACCAATCAAGGAGGAAGACGCTTTTATTTAAATTTTTTCTATGTTAATTCTAACCATTATATGGTAAGAGAATCCTATCATTAGGAAATAGTGAATTCGGTTAATTTACAACAATGTCCATGATCATTCCAGCAAAGTCTTCATGAATGGAACATCAGTACATTTCCAACTGGGACTGTGATTATTTCTCTTATCCAAAACTAGAGTTCAGTTTTTTTCTTCATAGATGTCATGTTTGGGTTTCTTCTCATTCATCTCACGCATAAAGTGCGAAGCTAGTTGTTTTTAGGATATCCATTGCTCTTGAGACAGACTGAATAAATAGGATTTATTAATGCAGTGACTACAGCAGTGCAGCGCTCTGAGCCAAGCCCAGTAACTGGGGGACGGTGTACTGTGTGCGTTAATGATAGCGTTGTTTTCCTCTCCGGCTGAGGGAATTGATTGCTATTGGTTGTGATGAAGTCTGGAGTGATGCAACACAGCCGAAAGGCAGAATAATCATCATTAATATTCCCTCTAAAAATAAACCCGTACAAATGAACACTGTGTGGCCAAATAGCAAATCTGGTGTTTTCGAAGCAAGCACTTTTGAAAACCCTTTGCAATAATACATCTTTTTATCATAGTTGTTGTTTTTTTCAAATGCTTTCCTTTGTGGCACTTTCCTTACACACTTTCCTTACTACACTTTCCTTATGTATATATATAGTGCCTTCCACTAATATTGGCACCTTTGGTAATTATGAGCAAAGTTGGCTGTGAAAATAATTCTGCGTTGTCTATCCTTTTTTATATTAAAAAAAATTATATATATATATATATATATATATATATATATGCTTACATGTATGTATATAAAAGGTTTGAATTTTGTGAATTTTTTCAATTAATATGTATATATATATATATATATATATATATATATATATATATATATATATATAGACAGTGCATTATGGGTATTCTCTAGTCATTGAGCATACATCGGTTGTACACTCGTTATTGCTGTGCATTTTGGGATTGAATGAGTGCACACAATATCGTCAACTATGGTTTCAGACACCACTACAAATGGCTGTCCCCTCAAAGAGTGCCCTATTTAAGGGTATAGGGGATGATTTCGACACAGTCAAGGAGAAAGGAAGCTAGGCAAGCGCAGAAACTAATCACATGAAGGCAACAACTGAAACATAGGACCCAGAATACACTTTAAACTCGAGTCAATTAAACACAAGACAGGGATGCAAAAAAATGCATATAAGATTTGGACAAAACTTGATACTATTTGTTGATAAAGAATAAATGATTAGTTCATTATTGAACTATTTCATGTCCTATTATGTACCCTAAATGTACTATACATACCTGTGAAGCACACAGCGTTATTGTCCCTCAGCACATCCAGTGCTGACATCTTAGCTTGTTTACTACACAACCCAAAAACCGCCATGAGAATAGAGTCAATTTAAATCATCAAACTCAGCGTTATCTCTGCCGGACAGTAATGGCGGCAGTCATTAGCATGCTGATGATTGAACTGATGAAAATAATGGGCTCTCGCTGAGTCACCCGTGCTAACAGAGCTCTCGAGGCCGACTTCCACAGCAGATGCCCTTTCACTAATCACCCCCTCGTCCTCGTTTCACTTCTTGTGTTCTTGCGATCTGCCTCTCGTTTCACAGACATGTTTATCACAGGCTTGTTGACAGGTCGCTAATGCTGATATACACACATTAAGAGTAGAGGCTTTTGGCATAATGACCTTATCAAGCGGCACTTATGCGGTCCGCCCAACTTGACAAGAACACATCCCACCAAATGATTTGTGTGATAAGTGACGTCAATTGCGCAAATTACATCTGTCCGTCTTTTCAGCGGCTCTGTAGTCATACTTACAAACAACTTCATCTTTTTTGACTTTTACTCTGGTTAAAAAGGTATGAATCTAATAGGAAAAACATGAAGTTAAATCCATGTAGCAGTTAATGCATGCAGTCCAGGTGACATTGAGCTGCTCATGTGGTTCAGATCTGACCTGCATAATTTCTAATATTTTCTGATTGGTCGTGATTGTCACATCACACAGCAGATTCAGATTCTGTGAGGATGAATATACCTGCTAGAAAGCCTGGTTAGGGTAGATTTGATTAAGATTTTCTTTTTTGCTGCAAAACCAACCTAGAGTTCATGTTTGTAATGGCTGTGACATCAAAAAAGCACCAACAATGAGGTCACTGTAATCAGGATTTCTTTCGGGAAAAATAGCAACATAGTGAGATGTTTTTTTGGTGCATGATAACGCTCTTAACAGCACGTCCTAACCAGACACAACACGATAAGATAACAGCGACAAGCAATTTGTCTGTCCACACCAGATGCGACGTGACAGAATCAAAATCACAGCCAATCAAAAGAGCGTGTGGGCGGAGTCTCTCTGCGAGAGTACATAGTAAAATATTACACCATTATTACAAGTACACACTGTGTTGACAGTTTGAACGTTCTTGTTTCCTTTATTTTCAAGATCTGAGGCGAGTTATCCATTGTCGCTTTCAGCACTGCTATGTTGAAATATTCAAACACACATTAGACTTGTCTGCTACAATATGTGTATATTATTATATTAATTTGAAGGCTTTTCTTTGCAAATATTTTTAGTGTATATACGGTTAATTGCGATTTATTTGATTAAATTCATTACACGGTATGCAGATTAATGAACTTTTTTATATCATACATGAGTACATGTAAAAGTAAACACTTTTGTGCATTTATTTCAAGTAGAATTTTAAAAGCAGCACTTTTACACTACCATTTAAAAGTTTGAAAAATAATTATTACTTTTATTCATCAAGTATGCCATCAAAAGTGACAATAACAACAACAATGTTACAAAAGATTTATATTTCAAATAAATGCTGTTTGTTTGAATTTTCTGTTCATTAAAGAATCCTGAAAATATGTATTACAGTTTCCACAAAATTAAGCAGCAAAACATTTTCAATAATAATAATAAGAAGAGATGTTTATTGCGCACCAGTTCAGCAAATTAGAATGATTTCTGAAGGATAATTTGACATTGAAGACTGAAAATTCAGCTTTGCAATAACAGGAATAAATGACATTATATTAAAATAGATAACAATTATTTTAAATTGTAATAATATTTTACAATATTACTGTTTTTACTGTATTTTTCATCAAATAATTCTGCCGTTGTAAGCATGAGACTTCCTTCAAGAACATGACCAATTTTTCCAA
The DNA here is from genome assembly GCF_949152265.1 of Phoxinus phoxinus. Classification (NCBI taxonomy): domain Eukaryota; kingdom Metazoa; phylum Chordata; class Actinopteri; order Cypriniformes; family Leuciscidae; genus Phoxinus; species Phoxinus phoxinus. The sequence continues at coordinate 7,382,197 of NC_136886.1, forward strand.
CCCCAAACTTTTAAAAGGTAGTGTATTTTTACTGCAGTAATATTTCATCAGTATATCTGCATTTTAACTAGCATGTACTTCATCCAGCACTGGGTATAACACACACACACACACACAGTAGTGCACACGGCCACAGCCACACAAGGTTGTTTGAAAAGCCTGGAGGCAGATTGAGATGAACTCATGTATTATTTTCCACTTTGAAGCAGTTTCTAGTGAGAACGCTTTGGTGACTCAGACAGCAATAAAAGATTTATTTTCACCTGGGGGCTGCAGTCGTGGACCTGCACGCCAGAGATCTGGCTCCGCTCCCGCTGCCGAACAGCCGTAATTCCGCCTGTTTATCTCCAATCACACATCCCTAATCAAATGAGAACAACTGTACCTTCTTCCTCCTTGTTTTTATCAGTCTTATCTCATCGCTCTGCTTCTCCTCTCTCTCTCGCTCTCTCTCTATCCAGTCTGCAGCAGCATCCCTGACAACATGAAGGTTCATCCACTGAACAGAACTGCACTTGTGTTGACCTGGGACAGACCGTCAGCTGTCTACCACCCGCCTATACTGGACTTCCTTGTCTCCTACAGCTGGGCAAAGGATGAAATTTCTTTTGAGAAGACCTTCACGCAGAGCAGTGAACACAGCACGGTAAGCTTCCCAACAATGAAAGGGCAAGCAGTTTGATCATTACAGAAGATCACATTCATTGTGTCAACCACCGCCAACCTCTAGCTCAACCGGTTATCCAATCACTGCGTTGAGGTTACATTTGACTGAAGATGTATGACACACACACACTTAGACCTTCAACCTTTTTCACCTTTTGGTCGATAGAGAGAAGAACCCCCTGTTGATTATTATATAATCTTGAGTGTTAAATAACATAGTCCATATTAATGTTATACACTACTGGTCAAAAGTTGGGGGTCAGTAAGATATTTTTTCATTGATCAATTCAATTGATCAGTAGTGACAGTAAAGACTTTTATAATCTTACAAAATATTTGTTTCAAATAAATGCTGTTCTTTTGAACTTTCTATTCATCAAAGAATCCTGTAAAAATTTGTATCATAGTTTCCAGAATTTGTTTTTTAACTGTTTTGAGCATTGATAATAATAATAAGAAGAAATGCTTCTTGAGCACCAAATTGGTATATTAGAAGAATCATGTGACACTGAAGACTGGCTGCTGAAAATGTTGCCATCACAGGAATAAATTACATCTTAAAATATATTAAAATAGGAAGCAGTTATTTTAAAGTAATATTTGAATCATTTTTGTATCAAATATATACAGCATTGGTGAGCATAGACCTTTTTTTTTCCCAAACAACATTTAAAAAATTGTACTGAAAAATATGATCATTATTGATAATTATTATTAAAATGGTTATACATTTGAAGTATATTATGCATTTATTTACTATATTTTTAATGTGGGATTAACAATGAGTTCTTTGACTAAAGTCTTTAGTTTTAGTTGAAATTATCTTCATATTTTGTTTGTTTCATGGATATATGTATTGACTTCCCAAATAAGTTACAATAATAATTGCAGTACCATTATGGACCCCTTAGGGGGGTCACAGACCCCCTGCTGCAGATTCATGAGCTAGACAGAACGCAATGTAATGGAACATCTCTGTCACTACATCTCCAGGATCTCGATATGTGTTGTAGTGCCCAGACTTGTCGGCAGTTATCTACAACGAAAAAGATTAATAAAGAGTTAAGACCAGGGTTATAGCAGTTAAATCAATGTTTAAATGTGAATAAAAGCCTAAATTCAGTCTGTTCATCATATAAAGCGATCATGTCTCTTCAGAAAATTTGGACTAAACCGCTTAATTCATGAGGATTAGTTTTACAATCTCAATATGAACTTTTTGAAGCGTCAAAGTGTCTGTTGCATAGCTGTCAATGGAGGGACAGAAAGCTATTAATGTAGAAATGAATGTCAGAATTTTCATTTTTGGGTGAACTATCCCTTTAGTGTTTGAACTTTATATTAGTTAGGCTAGTATTCGTTTTTGCTGTGATCCGACAAGGCCAGAAGAAAAAATCCTTAGTGTTGTGCCCCGAGTCCATTTTTTTTTTTTAGCTAGTTAACAGTAATACTTGTTAATAATAATATGATGAAAATTTTCTGTCAGTCAAAGAGTAGCCTAAACATGTACCAATTTGAACTGTTTTTGACTGGTTTTTGTATTGACTAGTTACCAATTTAAGTACTGGTAGGGTACTTTTGAGTCACTATATAGTAATATAGTGGTGCCAATATATACAAAGAGACACCATTTACGCAATGGTCTCTTGCTACACATTCTCACTGAACATTAAATCCTAGAACTGCCCCCGATTAGGACACTATTGCAGACAGTGGCTCCTGGGCAGGGGGCCCGATTGGCGTGATGTGCCAGTTCAGTTAATTGGAAAAATTGTATATGTATATTTGTGTAATTTCACCCTTGATACAAAAATTGAAGCATGATGTCACTGCCTGTAGCCAGGGTCTTGTCTTCTGGTTCCCAGCATAATTCTGATGGATGGGCTGCTCTCAACAATTTGATGGACTTGGACAGTATTTTGTCTTTCTTCCCTCAAGTCTAATGAAGGACTTACACCCATGTCTGTCAGTCACCTTATTGGAGCAGCCTTACTCACACAGTTTGCATGACAACAAGACAGTGTCCAGCCAGTTAAAGGATTTTTTTTTCTGATGAGTGCTGTCAGTCTTTTTTAGCCTTGGTCAAATAAGATTTGGATTTAGTTAAGGGATATAACTGCCACGGTTAAAGTCCAATTACTTTCTTTCACTCTACATCCCATCATGACTGCCTCATCTTTTTGCCTCTACATTTACATTTTTATTTCAATTTTGAGCCCAGCACAGCACAGGTTGTGCCAGCGAATCTAGACCAACTTTGGATATATGAAATTCAAATGAATATCTATCTATTTCTGGGAGACTGTGGATGTCTGAAAGATGGAGCGGGACATTGCAATAAATAAGTGTCAATTTTATACAAATAATAATGGCAAATGTTTAATTTGCTTTGACATTTCGGTTTTGGAAAATAACATCTTATCGTATTTACTGTGTGTTGTGTAATGAGGTTTTTGGATTTGTGTGTAGTTGTTGAAAGGACACTCTGGTTGTGTCCAAGATTCAGAAATGCTTAAATTAGACTTAATTTTGGTCAGTTGAAGACAGCTTGAAATCAATATTGAAGTTTTGTGTCTGTCGGTGTCTGTTGGTTTTGAGGCCATCTATATAAGATTGTAAAACTAAGTTGACTTTTAGCAGCTATACACGTATAGAATTTTGTTTTTGCAGCTATAAAATTTTTGTTCAATTAAAAGCTCTCAAAAATTCTGTCCATTTATATTCTGTCCCGCTATTCTTTTTAGAAAGTTAGAAAGTTTAAAAGCATTTACTTGAAATATAAATATTTAAAAAAAAAAATTTAAATTAACACTTTTAATCAATTTAATGCATAAAAGTGTTAATTTCTTCAAAAAAATGTGTAGTTTATCTGGGTATTCCATTCACACATAGATACTGCAAAGTTTGTATGAGTAGAAGGAGGTTCTGAGCTATCCAATTTCTATCCAATAATCAATACGAGTTGTACTGTTATTAAAATGTATGGTGTGTCGTATGTCTCCTGCAGAGGGCAGTCATCCCACTTGTGTCTCCAGATGTCCTGTATCTCTTCAGAGTGCAAGCTGTATGTCAGAGAGATCAGCGCAGTGACTTCAGCCAAACACTTTTATTCAAAGGTTTGTCTGATTTTATGTGGCTTTCTGTTCTTAAAAATAAAACAATGATCAATTACTGCTGCTAACCAAGCCTTAAAGTCATATATCCGTGTGAAACGGCTTCTCAAACTAGACAAAAATGTAGGGAAGGACTTAATTTTGTCCAGCCATTGGGAATAGATAAGACAGTTGCGGTTTGCTATTGGTCGATCTCATGTGAGTGACAGGTTGCCCCGCCCTCGGGCCAGTAAACGCGTCGTCAGAGAAAAGAAGAGTTGGCGCTGCAAGAGGAGGGGACGTTATTTATTTGATTAAAAATTATGAAAGCATGTCAATTTTAAAAGAATAAGTCTGCATTAATCCGGATACATTTGAAAAAGGCATTTTCGTTTCAGACGCTCTTCAGAAAGTTTCTTATCCACATTGAAACCTCGGAAACCTCTAAATTCACCTTACTGCGCACGCGTAAATCCTCATAAAAGCTGACTGAGATTATACAGATGGAACAGACATGATACAGTTCTCATGCTATTCTTCTGGCATTCAAAATGCAATTCATTTTCAAATTTATCTACTAGGGAAAGCGTTTGTCAAAAAGCTCAGTTTTCACAGGACAAAAACGCTGTCTCAGTGTGGACGGAAGGCCAAAACAGAGAGAAATAGATGCTTTTTCAAATGAAAACTTATTAATGTGGACAAGGCCTAATGATGCGCACAGATACATGATTTATAATAAATACTGGACTATTCCTAAAAAAATAAAACAACTCTAATATTGATTGTCACACTGATTTATTCTTCAAGCAAACACCACAAGGATATTTGAGGGGACAAGGATTGTGAAAACCGGAATGGTGGGTAACTGGTTTAATAATTTCTAAATCTGTGTATTTGCTTGTCTACACTCGTTGTAATTTTTCTTTTCCTCTTCTGCCCTGGTTGTAGCCGACGTTGTCCCCCGCCTCTTCGGCAGACATGGCCCCTATAAGCTCAGGCTCCTCTACCTGGACGTCCGCCGGCCTCCCCTTTTCATTTGTCTCCATGGCAACGGGAATGGGGCCCCCATCCAGCGGAGGACAAGCCACTGTAGCATCTGTGGTGACCAGCACTCTGTTGGCAGGACTGGGCTTCAGTGGCAGTGTGATTTCTTCCCTCCCAGGGTCCTTTTGGCCAACCCAATCTACAAACTCAGGCCCCACACCCACTCAGCATCCATCCACTCCCACTGCTGAAAGCACCCCATCTGAGGGCAACGTCCTCATCTCGGAGGACAGCACGGAAGCTAATAACAAACAGGAAGAAGACAGTGAAAGAGAGGAGAAGGAGGAAAAAGAGGAAGAGGAGGAGGAAGAGGAACAGGAAGAAGAGGAGAAGAAGAAAAAGGGGAAAGATCCGACAGTCAAGGACAAAAAGCAGGCCACGACGGTGCCCCAAAAACCAACTGCCCCCATCCCAACTTCAAAACACAGGGAGCGGGAAGGAGAGAGGGCGGATGCTAACACTGAGAACTCTACATCGGCCCCTAGAAGAGTGGAAGAGCAGGGACCCCGTTCCACTGAGAGGCCCTCTGGATCGGGTTCATCGAAACCAACATGGCTGGAGGATAATGACACGGCAGACATGCAGCTTCCCTCAGGCTCGACACAGAACACCAAACTCACCAATGAGGAGAAGGCGCACTGGCCATACTTCATTCACACTGGTAGGTGAGCTGCAGAATTACAGTCTAAAGCTCTGTGCAAAAGATAAAACGGCAATAAAGCACACATGGTCGAAAAGACAGTACCTTTAAAATTAGTAAGTAGTGCCAAATCTTGTCCAAAAACTAAAATGTACATTACCTTAATATATTATTAATAAGAGTATATGACTATGTATAAATATATTTAATAGTGCTGTCAAATCGAATAATCACATCTAACATGGAAGTTTTTGTTTACATAATATGTGTGTGTGTGTGTGTATATATATATATATGTGTGTGTGTGTGTGTGTGTGTGTGTGTGTGTGTGTGTGTGTGTGTGTGTGTGTGTGTGTGTGTGTGTGTGTGTGTGTGTGTGTGTGTATACAATATATAAACACACAGACATATATATAATATACATAAATATAATAATATATGTATACACACATATATTATGTAAGCAAAAACTTTTGTTAGATGCGATTAATCATGATTATTCGATTTGACAGCACTAATATTTAATTAGTAAAATATTTATACATTTATAAAAATGTAAAATATACATGATATATTATCTTATGTGTCTGTATAATATGTATGTATTATTATACATTATTAAAATGTGTACACAAAATAAATATAATAAAATGTATAACATGCATTAGCATATATCAATATTTTTTATTAAAATATTTTAGGTACGCTTCTGTAAAAAAAAAAAAATTCCGTAAAGACACATTAAACTGATCAAAAGTTGTTAAAAAATTTTTCCCAAATAAATCTTTATTTGAAAAGGAATCCTGAAGAGATGTACTGTGGTTTCCACAAAAACATTAAGCTCCACAACTTTTTCCAACATTAATAATCATAATAAATGTTTCTTGAGCTCCAAATTAGCGTATTAAAATTATTTCTGAAGGATTGTGTGACATTGAAGACTGGAGTAAAGATGCTGAAAATTCAGCTTTGCCATCACAGGAATAATTTCAAAATATATTAAAATAGAACATTTATTTTGAATTGTAATAATGTTACACAATATTACTCTATTTGCTGTATTTTTGATCAAATAAATGCAGTCTTTTTAAGCATAAGAGACTTTTTTCAAAAATAAATTATTGCCGACTCAAACTATTGACCAGTAGTTAGTGTAAACATTATTAGAAAATATATAAAATATGCATTAAGATATATTAAATATTTTAAAAAAAATAATGAAATAAGACCTAAAGACTGTATATGGATTATTGTAATAATATGTAATAAATAGTGATATTTGTAATAAACTTTGTAAAGGAAGATGATGCGTGTTAAATATGCATGACTCACATTTTTCAAGCATTTATACAAGAATAGACTCTTTCCATCTATTATTGAAGGGTTTTCAAAAACTCTGCCTTATATATGTGTTACCTTGCTCTGGTCCCCTTTGACCACCGTGCAGAGAGGAACAGCATCTCCACTGTCACCCGAGACCCGGTGTCATCCTCCAGCCGGATGGAGTGGATCATCCCCCTGATGGTGGTCTCTGCCCTCACTCTGCTCTGCCTGATCATGCTGCTGGCTGTCCTGGTCTACTGGAGGTAAGATTGAATTAGATATCGTCCAGAACGTTGGTCTTATATCATCTTGGGCCTTTACTGCATGGGATACGAACTGAAAAGATCAGTTCTCTTCATCTGCGTTCCTTATCTTGTAACAACTTCTACATTCATCTAGCTTTGGTTTCTTCTGAACGAACGCATCACCTGATTAATATTCATGACAACATGTATTATGTAGAGTAGATTTGTCTGGTCATGGTTGTGCCTGGTTTGTAAACAGTGTAAGGTCGCTCTGTCCCCTGAATCCACACTTCATCTAACTCTTTCTACTCCATCTACTGGCCTTTATAACCCTGGCTCAGCTCCCTGGAGAGTCCGTGCCCCATCTGCCCGCCCTCTCCCGGACTGGTCTCAGCCCCATGGTAACCGAATTAAAATCCTCCTATGGAGCTTCCTGCCAAATACCACCATCCTCCTGCTCAGTCTTGTATCTGTATGTGAGCTAAGAGGTTGCGGGCCCCCTGGGGACCATGAGTCTTGTGCGGAGGGACCCAGCTGTGCTCCAATCTGTGATGCTGACTGGTTTGAGCATATCATTTCCAAATGTGAGCACACAATAGTAACATTACATTAAAATATAAATAATAAAACGTTTTATATTTTAAATGGTATGATATGATTTTTTTTAGATATATATTTTTTATTTTATTATGATACTGCTTGTGTGTTCTTTTAGTTCAATTTATATACTTTTATAGTATTTATTATTATTTTAAATTAGCTTTTATTTTTTTTATTTTTGTTCAGTTCTCATTTTAGTTTTAGTCATTTTAGTACTTCCACTTAAACCTAAGGCAATATTTGTAATTTTAAGTTTTTTAAGTTTACGCTTTTTCTCATGTTATATTCCTATTTTATTTTATTTCAGCTTTATGTCAATTACCTTTGTCAATTACCAAAAAAAAAAATCTGGTTTTCGTAAAACAACTTCAATTATCCTCTTTATAAGTTTTTAGCAGTTTTAGTACTTCAAATTAATCATGTTTATTTCGGTTATTTGCCAAGGAAACACATCTACTATTCATATTTTATTGTATTTCAGCTTTATTTCGTTTAGTAAACATTTTGAATGGTTTTAGTTTCAGTTAACTATTACAACACTGGTCTTAACCAGCAGCACAAATGTCAATAATTTTTGCCTGCAAGTTACTGTACCAATTGCAAAGCAATTACGTCAGCCAACAAGTCAGGAAAAGATTGAGAGGAAAAGATAATGGCAGTTTGATTTGATCATTTGATGAGTTTATAAGAGGTTGATCAGTGACAGTTCAAGTGAATGAAAGACTGAGTTTGCACGATAATCAATCTGTTAAGAGAGCGGAAGAAAGACAAGTGACAAGACGCAACTTCTCCCCCGAGAATGTGAAGGCAAACGTCTTTGTCAAGACATTATTGTCAAATTTCAAGAACGTCAAGAACAAAGCTACCGAGTGAACAAAAGATATTCCATTCTCGTTTTTTTATAACTGGAGTTCATGCAAGTTTACCAGAAAGTATGATATTATTTGCTTAAAATGAAGTTGTGATGTTGCCAAGGCGATAGGCTAATGAGAGGTTTATGTAGGCAGGGTTCCATCTGGATGGCTCAGAGGCTTTCAGTCTGCTCAGACTCACAGATGCCCATTAAAGACCAAAGATGATGCACTCATTTCTACACGTACGCATGCGATCGCCTATGAGTTAGAGCAACTCCAGACTCGACGCAAAGACGCAGATGGGGAATGATAAGAGGTTATATTTATCTTTTTACCATTTGCCTATTTTGCATTCTCAAGGATTAGACCGCAGGGTCCAAAACTTCTCTGAAGGACCCTTCTACACCATTAGTCTAACGTCTCTAAACACACGAGAGATCGGCCATCATAAAAAAGGTCATTAGTGTGAGGTTCCTGTCCCCCCAGTCATCGTCTCTCCTCAACCCCCCCTCCTCCTCCCTCATCGGAGCTCAACGAGCGTTCAACCCCTCTTTTCTTTCTTTTTATCTCACCTCTCAAGGATGACTAGCATCTGCTCATTGCTCTGCATAAAGTACAGGTAGGGGCATGCTTATACAAATGCTTTACTGGGATTTACATGAAGCAAGTCTTCAATAAGGGGGTGGGAGGGGTTATACCATGTCTTTGTGCACTGAAAGTAAAACAAAAATGATTTTTAAAAGATTTTTCCAAGGCAGAAAGAGTTGCATGTGCAGAGTTTGGCTGGATATTTGGTATCATCGCTTTAATCTTAACGTGAGAACTAGACGTTTGTGTGTGTGTAGTGGCTAATGCATTTTTAATTATGGAAATGTGCCAATGATAGTGTTTATTATGCATTATGAGTTGGTCTAAGTCAATACAAGTCGGTCGAGCTGATTCATTCATCTGATATTTGGCCTATATTGTGATTCTTGTGATAACAGAAGTGTGTTTATCGACTGTTTATCGACTTCTGTCTTCAAATTCAAATAGTTTTTGAGTTTGTGTCATTAATGTCATTTTGTGAAAATAAGTACTTAATAAATTAAATGTATTAATGATACTAATATAAATAGTCAATTTTGTTTAAACAATATATTTAAATATTAAAATCTACAGACAGACTTATACAAGGATTTTCTGTTTTCAAATATTTTTAGAGTGAATTTTAAGTTATTTTGTGAAAATAAATACTTAAATAATGAATAATAATAACAAAAATAATATAAAGTCAGTATCTGATATCTGAGTTGTGACTAAAATTGTATTGAACAGAAACACAGGTCAAAACACCCTTTGCTAACAAGATTGTACTTTAATTTTAAGTGAACAGTAATTCTCAGCAAGCAGGCTTCCTCAGAATTAAGAAGCTTTTTAAATAATCATCCTGATTACCTGCTTCCTACTAACCGGGACGGTTTCTGTTCATAGGAGATTCTTCCAGACTGCACATTTCTATATTGACGACAGGAACTCCCCCAGAGTGATCCGCGATGACAGTTTTCCCATCATATCTACGGCGGGTGAGTCACTACACAAACATACATGAAAACACGAGGTTTCATAATGCAAGTACTTTTATTTTATGCCATTCATAGAAGTTAATCATTATCCAGCAAAAAAAAAGTGGCTTCAGAATTTGTTGCATAGTCAGAATACAGAGTTCTTTCGTTTTGATTTCATCACATGTACCCTTTGCGGAGAACGTAATCCCAGAATGGGAGTTGGTTGTCTATTTTGGGTGCAAAGCACCTCACTAGGTAACAGCTATATTCTGAAATAGATCAATAAGATATAAGCAAGCATAGCAGCAGAGTGAAATGACGCTTTATAAATATCACCAGCTGACAAATTTATTACCGGATGTTGTTTAATGTGCATAATCTCATACACTTCTGTAATTTATAAGACAGCGCTTCCCCGCCATTGATGGAAATTTCCGGCTTTCTGTGTTTTCACTGTTATACGGTAGAGGGCGAATCTTCTGATATCTTCTGAAAAATTACTGAATCTCTGGATCAAAACACAGGGAAAAAAAGAAGCAGAAACAACTACAAGTGATAGCATATGCATATGTAAAATAACGTGATCATCAACATTAAACAAAACTAAAAATGTTACCGAATAAAATGTCGACGCAGGACGAGCTATAGGACTGAAACTTTTGGGGTGTTGATGGACTCGATCTACTCCATTGTGATCATTGTTCTGAATCCGATCTGGATGTAGTCTTTGGCAAAAACGTTATTTTCACAGCTTTTTGCTTAAAATGTTGCTTTTTTTATTAAACTTATGGATGAAATTGTATTGCAGTCCAAACCTCTATGACTTGCACTACCGGTCAAAAATGACAGTATAATCTTTCAAATATTTCTTTCATATAAATGCTGCCTTTTTACTTTCAACTTTCAACATTGATAATAAAAAGAAATGTATCTTGTGCACCAAATCAGCGTTTTAGGATGATTTCAGCATTGCAATCACAGGAATAAATTACGTTGTAAAATATATTTAAATAGAAAACAGTTATTTTAAATGTTTTCATTTTGGCTGCACTAGTCAAGTCAGTCACCTTTATTTATATATCACTTTATACAATACAGATTGTTTCAAAGCAGCTTTACAGTAATAAACAGGGAAATAACGATTCGATTTGGCTGTAAAGCAGCTCTAAAAAGACAATAGTAACCAGTAATTATTCAGTTGAGATCAGTTCAGTGTTGATTCAAAGAGATTAAAAGCACTATTGCTTTTAATGATCAGAATTCCTATCTTGCCGTTTTCACGGATGATGAGTGGATGCATATTTTATGTTCTGTGTGTTACTGTTTCTCAGTGAACGAATGGAAAGTCTGATTGCTCAATTTGGGTAGTGCATGATTTTCTAAAATTGCATGAACTGCTGTCAGTATTGCCATTCTTTTCTTTCTCTTGCTCTCTCTCAGTTACTTTCCCGTCTTCCTTTCTCCTCGTGTGACGCAGTCCAGCTCTTGACTGACAGGTCTATATAACTGTAAGCCAAAAGAAGTAAAACGTAGCCATTAATGTTTATGAGAACTCCAATTGAGGTGATAGTTTAATGTCTCTGCCGTAATAGAGAACTTATCAACAATCCCCGTTAAATAGAAGTCTGTGTGTGTGCATGTCTCAGTGATTTAATAAGACCGATAGAATCTCTTCTGTTAATGGTATAAACACTGAATACAGAGTGGGGGTTGAGTTGATGTGTGTTTGATCATCCTTCACAATGGTGAAGCAGTAAATGCTCCAGGGGATTCTGGTCTTTTTTTTTCAATACGGTCCCAGCTGTGTGCTTCAATGGGCAGTAATGAACCATACCTTTGTATGGCCATTCTACGTGACAATAGACCATCAGTCCAGACCCTTTCTTTGATAGATAACTGATGAGCTTTATATGACACAGATGTGACCAAATATCATCACTCAGGAAGTAAGGCCACTAAAGTAGGGCGTATGGATTTTGCTTCAAAGTATTTTGTCATTTGGAACGAGGATGTTTTTTTTTCTTTTTTTTCTTTATTTAAACTTTTATTTTTCAGAGAGGTTTGTTCCTTAAAATTTACATATTTAGACGTTTTATAATAATTTTTAAATGACAAATATTAAATTAATGAAAAGGTCTTGAATTAATAATACAAATAGCATACATTATTATATGCAGGCCAGTCACTAAACAATGTATGTGTTGCAGAATGTATGTCAGTTCCATTAATCCTATGTTTTTAGGTATATTATTATATATTTTGTGAAATATGGTATTTCAGTGTATTATTTGAAAAGATGTACTACTGTTCAAAAGTTTGGGATCAGTACGATTGTTCTCAGGAAGGACACATTAAATTGATCAAAAGTGACAGTAAAGACATTTATAATGTTACTAAAATTACAAATGCATGCTGTTCTTTAGAACTTTATATTTATCAAAGTGTCCTAAAACAAAATCCACAAAAATATTAATCAGTATATACAACTGTTTTCAACTGTGATGGTGATAATAATATTTCTTGAGCAGCAAATCAGCATATTAGAATGATTTTTGAATGATCACGTGACACTGAAGACTTGAGTAATATCTTACTGACCCCAAACTTTTGAACTGTGGTGTATGTCAATTCTATTTATCTGATGTTTCAGGTATATATTTGAAAGATTTTGTAAAAAAAATTATAATGACATAATACAATAGTGTACGGTATTTGGGTATAATTTAATTGAATATTATAATTTAATACCAATTTTTTATTTATTTTTATTGTAAAAACCAAAATAATAAAATAATATTTTAGTAACATTTTAATAATACGTTTTTTAATCATAACTATTTATATAATAGGTATTTTTAATGCAGTTGTCATCAATTCATATGAAAATGTTTGTGTGTAAATGGTCAGATGATAGGTCAGAAATGGTCAGATGTGGTATGATAGTATGTATGGTTTGTGTTTCAGATGACCTGGAGGCTGTGCCAGTCAGGCAGTTCATCAAACACATCCTGGAGCTGTACTCCAACAACCAGCATGGCTTTTCTCAGGAGTTCGATGTGAGTATGGCCTTTGTAGTTGGAGCATGTGAGAATGTGTGTATGTGCTCTGTACATGTACCGGTGCTCCCAGTAGCACAGAGGCACAGATGGCTGTGGGAAAAGGACTAATTAAAGAGGAGAGCCTCATTAAAATCACTCCTCTTGCTGGAGGAATCTATGCAGGAATGCGGGAAAAGCTTGAGTCTTGGTTCATGCCCACAGCAAACATTTACAAGATCACAATCCGGTATGGACACATTCGAAAAACAAGAACTGGGTCTCTTAGAAAAGATTTACTTAAAAACTTTGACAATTACCAGCATCTGCGATACGGTAGGTATCGATTCGTCACAGAGGTGCTTTGTTTTACAGATATAGGGAAACGAAATCTGCACGGTAGATTAATATCTGCTTCATTACGGCTCACTGGGGAGCTAATTATTATGCTGCAGTATACAATTTATTTCAAATTGCATTGATGTGACAATAATTAAATGATTTGGACAAATGGGGCAATTTATGTAAATTCTAATCAAAGTGTGGCTAATTACTGGAATAATTAACTAATTATTTTGTAAATGAGTCTTAAATAATTTACCAATAATATGGTCAACAGAAGAAAAAATCTGATAGGACTATTCAGAATGAAAAAATGGTATGCAACAATTGTCCTCGTGTTTAAACCATCAAGTGGCATCCAGTTAATCATATTAGAGATAAATATTTGAATTTTAATCCAAGTTGATGTGAAAGTAAAAGCTTTTGACAGTCGAATTAAACATTGAGTCAAGGAGATTTTTTTTAAATGGCTGCTCTTATTTACGTTTTAATTTGTCACATGGAAGATGTAAATGTGCGAGTTTCTGTGTCGTTTACTTACTGCGCTTTAGATCCGGGTATTCAATGCACACAGAAATCATGCATAACTCTGTACTGCAGAAAAGCAATTGTAGACCTAGTGTAGTCTGTAAGTAAGTTATAACTCATTTGAAATCATACCTTCCCCGCAGGAGGTTCAACACTGCACGTCTGAAATGAAGATTACGGCAGAGCATTCAAATCACCCTGACAACAAGCACAAAAACAGATACATCAACATTGTCGCCTGTGAGTTGTCGATTATTATGTGGCAAACATGAACATTCACCTTCTTCAACATACTGTGAATTCATCTGTGAAGTGCTAGCGGTGCATGCAAGACGGAGATAAAATATATTAATATCCATCTCTCAATCTTGCATGCATTGCTAGTGTTTCTAAATAGATTACATAGCTCAAACAGTGATTTGAATAATACATCATTTATTGCTTTTTAATACCCAGATGATCACAGCAGAGTGAAGTTGCAGCAACTGTCTGGGAAAGACTCCAAGCACAGTGACTACATCAATGCCAACTATGTAGACGTACGCATTTTATTACTAAGTGCATGTGTGTGCTTGTTGCATTAATGTGTGTTTTAAAATTCAATATTCTCCCTCTCAGGGTTATAACAGATCCAGGGCTTATATAGCCGCTCAGGGCCCTCTGAAGTCCACATTTGAGGACTTTTGGAGAATGATTTGGGAACAGAACACCACTGTGATTGTCATGATAACTAACTTGGTCGAGAAAGGAAGGGTAAGTAACTAATTCCACAAAGTTTATTTAAAGTGCCTATTAAATGTTCCTAATTTAGTTTTGGAAGTCTCCTATAATAGGTTTGCAGGTGAAAAAACACTTTAATTTTCTCATAATACACATTGCAGCATCACCTCTTTTCTCACAGTGTCTGAAACGGTTAGATAAAGGACTCGATCTCACTAAACCCCTCCTTTCCGAGAGCCTGCTCTGCTTTGATTGGTCAGATGGCGGAGTCTGTTGTGATTGGTCTACCGCTTACAGCGCGATTTCGGAAATGAAACGCTCATTACCATATCTGAATTTCAGATCCGGAGGCTTCCTCTGTGCTTGATACACAGTGATAATAACAGTAATGATGGTGTCGGTTTTATTGTATCAATTCCAGCGTGAGTCCTCATCCTTTTGAAGTGCATGTAAAGTGGATTTGCAGAAAACAGCATTTTCTCGACATGTCAACAACACGAACCGAACTCTTCCAGCCTCATCTGCAACTAAGTTTGAGGCCGGGTCAAAGTAGACATTGTGCGCAGGCAGCCAATGAAGACCATAGGCTGGCATTATGCAAATGTGTTACAAACCTATGTAGGTTTGTGCAGGAAGTAAGACTGGAAATGCTGACGACTCGCTTCAGGCAGTTCAGAATCGGTTCTTTCTTTTCGGAGACAATAACTCCATTATCCTGCACTTTGAACTTTGAAGCTTTGCGGGCCTTTTACATTCACAAACAGCAATATATCACACACAACATGAAAGGTCTAGTATATCTGAAAAAGCATAATAGGGGCACTTTAATATACATAAGTACAAACGCTGTTTGAGAGCTATGCTGGAGGTCAAGCATCACGTTATACAAAAAAATTCCATTTTTATGACTGTGTTCTGCGATTCTGTCCACATTTCCCACATGGCTGAATAGGGCGCGTTTTTGGTGAACTATTCTTTTAATGTAGACTTTGGTGTTTCGAAATGCTAAACAGAAGATGTATTTGTTGTTTTTACAGAGGAAATGTGATCAGTATTGGCCGTCAGACAACTGCGAGGTTTATGGGAACATAATGGTGACTCTGAAGAGTACTAAAGTGCATGCTTACTACACACTCCGGCATTTCATCATACGTAACACTAAACTGAAAAAGGTACATTTGAGCATTCATAGAGCATTTACAGAGCATTGTATTAGACCCTGCATTTTGACCTCTAAAATTGTCTCTCTCAGGGTCAGAAGGGGAGGCAGAATGAGCGGCTGGTGGTCCAGTACCATTACACGCAGTGGCCAGACATGGGCGTACCTGAGTATGCACTTCCAGTCCTCAAATTCATCTCTCGATCTACAGTGGCACGCACGCGGGGCACGGGCCCCGTTCTAGTTCACTGCAGGTACTATTCTGTGGAAATATAAGCTCTGCCCACTAGTGTGTGAATTGCCAGTTTCAGTGATGTACTTTCTAGTTGTGCAGGGTTTCCCATTCCTACATCATTTTCAGCAGGGTGTTTGGAAGTGAGAGACTTTGCTTTGCACCAAAATGCAATGTCATTTTTATCAAACCATCACTCTCTCTGTGTCCTGCAGTGCCGGAGTGGGCAGAACAGGCACATACATAGTCATAGACAGCATGCTGCAGCAGATAAAGGACAAAGGCACAGTCAACGTCCTGGGATACCTCAAGCACATCCGAGCTCAGCGGAACTACTTGGTCCAGACCGAGGTTATTACCTGTTTGATTTAATACACCATGTTTACACTCAAAATGCACACTAAAATCACTTTCGGAAGATTAGTGTACTTCTTACTACATACTGCATAATGTGCAGCATATACTGTTCACTGCAGACTCGTTGTTAAAATTTGTATGTGGAACTTCTGTAGTATGCAATTACAATGCACAACATTTCATCACATGACCTCATTATTTTTACATGTTGCATATCAGGGTGATTACTGTTAACTAAAACTATTTTACTGTTTTATAAAACTATATAAATAGTTAATTTATAGCTGCTGATTTAGGTTGAGGCACTTAAATTACTAACTGGAAATAATCAAATTAAAACAATATTTAACAAATTAAGAAATATAAAATATTATGAAAAAAATATATTAAAACTGAAATACACATAAATTAATCCGTAATAGTAATATTAAAAAAGCAAATTGCTAGAAATTAAACTAGAATTAAAATGAATTCTGAAAATGTAGAAATTGAATATTATATAAAAAAAGTATTAGTACTAAAATAACACTGTTGCATATGTAAGGATAAAAAAGGCTGTTTGCATTTTTTAAATTCCATTTTGTGTTCACTTTGAACTCGTCGTACTAGAAATGTAAGGTCATGTCAAGTGCATTGCATTGTGGGATACAGTGTTTTCTGATTGCATACTACACATTTTGGCATGTAGTATGTTGTCTGGGTGTTTACATACATACAGAAAATGCACATGCTGTTCAAATTCTACATACAAAATTAATTTGTAGTATACCATTCTGAACATAAACCCATATTTATTCATAAATATAGTGTTCAGATGTCACATTCCTAATGCAAAATGGTTTGTCTTAATGACTATATGTGTGACCTACAGGAGCAGTTTATCTTTATCCATGATGCATTAATGGAAGCTGTGCTTAGTAAAGAGACTGAGGTTCCTGCTTGGCATCTCCATAATTATGTTAACAGCATTCTCACCCCGAGCCCAACAGGACAGACGCGCATGGACAAACAGTTTAAGGTCTGGACTGGATGACTGTTGTGTCTCCATGCAATTGCATAAAGATGTTTTTCTCAGTTAGACGACTAACCTGCTCCTCCTTGTGGACGCTCTTGTTACTGTTCCTCCAGTTGTTGACGCAATGCAATTCTCACCTCACGGAGTGTTTCAGTGCCCAGAAGGACTGCAACAAAGAGAAGAACCGCACCTCGACGGTCTTGCCAAGTGAGTCGCTAAACCCTCTAAACCCATGTATCAGAACCAACACTCCAGCTTCTTGGCAATATAGACTTTGCTGTATTCTCAATATACAGTGTAGCACAGTGTAGTAGCACAATTTAACAATTAATACTATTTAAAATACCCCCAAAAAATGTGTGTGTGTGTATGTATATATAATACTTATAAATTTACAATAAAATATGTGTTGTATATCTATATTTTTACAGTGCATTTATAAGTACACCAACAAATTATAAGGTTATAAGTATTTAATGTTCATTTAACATTAGTATTTAATTTCATGTATTAATTGTTTAGATTTGTAACTATAGTAACGAATGCCTAGTGTTATTTTACTATTATTTATATACTATTATAGTATCCATTAATATTTTGAATTAACTTTCTTGGATATATTTTCAGTTTACATTTTAATTGGTTTTAGGGTTATTTGTTATGTGTTTTTGTCATTTTTAAAGTTTTTGCTTTAAAAAAATAATTCTGTGTAGCTTTAATTTATTTAGATTTTCATATATATATATATATAGTTACATAAAATTATTTTTAATCATTTAATCACAACTACAATTTGGTTTTAGAGTTGGCTTATATATATATACACACACATGTATGTGTGTGGGTGTAGGTGTGTATTGTTTAACATAAAATATTACATAAGAAAGGTCATTAAGAATTGCAAACAATAGTATTTTAAAGGAGAACTCCGGTCAATTTTAACATTGAGCTCAATTTTTAGTAAATTTGGAGTGCTGTCAATACAGAGAACAACGACAAAAATCGGTGTTGCCTACACTGTGTTATCCTATTTTTTAAAATTTGCACCCTATTGACTTGAATGGGGCAAGTTTTAAACCTGCTTTTATCCTCTTATCATCCTTGATGTGTCATTACAAGTGCCCAGCCATGTGAGTGATTCCTTCAGAGTGAACACGAGTGAATCTGACTGCAGTAGATGTGAAAGATATGAATAAAAATGATGTTAATTCAGCCAGCGCAAATACCTGTATTTAGTTCCTGTTTTCGGTGGAAGTCCAAAGTAGTCGATTGTCGAGTTCACGCGCGTGATCATAGTAACTAAACCTATGCGCGTGAACTCGACAATCGACTACTTTGGACTTCGACCGAAAACAGGAACTAAATACAGGTCTGTGCGCTGGCTGATATAACATCATTTTTATTCATATCTTTCACATCTACTGCAGTCAGATTCACTCGTGTTCACTCTGAAGGAATCACTCACATGGCTGGGCACTTGTAATGACACATCAAGGATGATAAGAGGATAAAAGCAGGTTTAAAACTTGCCCCATTCAAGTCAATAGGGTGCAAATTTTAAAAAATAGGATAACACAGTGTAGGCAACACCGATTTTTGTCGTTGTTCTCTGTATTGACAGCACTCCAAATTTACTAAAAATTGAGCTCAATGTTAAAATTGACCGGAGTTCTCCTTTAAACCGCATTGAATGAATGATACAATACAAGGTTTGGTTTGTTGTGAAGGTTCTAGTGAGTTGTTTTTCCCCACAGCGGAGCGGGCGCGAGTGGCACTTGCTCCCCTCCCAGGAGTAAAGGGAACAGACTACATCAACGCCTCCTACATTATGGTACACCAATAAGACTTGACTGGAACATTATACATTGTTTTGGATCATATTTAATAATGCATGGAACATGAATAATTTGCGTACCGGTGTTTTATCTCTTCATCTGCTTGTCTCATCA
This sequence comes from Phoxinus phoxinus, assembly GCF_949152265.1. Taxonomy (NCBI): domain Eukaryota; kingdom Metazoa; phylum Chordata; class Actinopteri; order Cypriniformes; family Leuciscidae; genus Phoxinus; species Phoxinus phoxinus. The sequence goes on from NC_136886.1 coordinate 7,401,545, forward strand.
TTTGCTGTGTTTTTCTTGTAGAATGAAATCAATGTTTATCCACTCACAGGGCTATTACAGGAGCAATGAGTTTGTCATTACCCAGCATCCTCTTCCCCACACGACCACAGACTTCTGGAGGATGATCTGGGATCATAACGCTCAAGTTATTGTGATGTTGCCAGACAACCTCGGCCTCGTGAGTACAGCGTTAAAGAGCTACTTGTGAACATGAGTTTTTAAGTGGATGCTTGCTGCGTTATGTAAACTTATGTTATTTTTATATATATTCAGTAAGTTCTGTTAATGCACTCTAAAACAGTTCATACCAGCGGGTTATCGTGGCACTTGCACTCCAATTCCAATTTAATTATTACCTTCTATAATACCGTTACATTTAAAAAACTATATCTAAAAAGCACCCTCAGTCTAGTTATAAAATCATTTGTATTTGTTTGTTAATGTATAAATATTTAATGTGGAAAAAAGTTCGAATCTGTTAGCCTTATAAAAATCTATATGATATGATATTATATCCCCTGCTCTTCTTTTTATAGACTGAGGATGAGTTTGTGTACTGGCCCAGCAGAGAGGAGCCCATGAACTGCGTAGCCTTTACTGTCACCCTCATTAATACTGACAGACTCTGTTTATCTAATGAGGAACAACTCGTCATCCACGACTTCATCCTGGAAGCCACACAGGTGTCTCACGCACTACACAAGCATGACTCTTATAAAGGAAATTTGTATGAAGTTAGTTTTCTAGATTAGACTAACTTTATGTGGACATATTAATTTCTGCATAAGTATAACATGCTTATATAAGAGGTTTATCTTTGCTGCGCAGGACGACTATGTGCTAGAAGTCCGACATTTCCAATGTCCGAATTGGCCAGATCCTGATGCATCCATCAGCAGCACATTTGAGCTTATCAACATCATCAAAGAAGAGGCCATGACGAGGGACGGTCCCACCATTGTGCATGATGAGTGAGTGTCCTGTGTGTGCATAAAACATGAGTAGTGGCGTAGAGTCGCTTTTCCACCGTCAGGCCAAACCATTCTCAATGTATAACCTTTCCATGCCGATCCGTAACCGCGGATACGGTTTCATTTTCCACTCTGGGGCTGAAAACCGAGCTGGAATGTAATACAAATGCCTCAGTCGTTGCCAGAGGTGGACAAAGTACACAACTCCATTACTTGTGTGAAAGTATAGAGACTTCTGGTCAAATATTACTCTGTTATAAGTGAAAGTTGTAAAAACAGATTTTTACTTGCTTTTAAAAGTACTTAAGTATTAAAAGTTAATTATTTTTTTATGTCAACGCATTGTTGTATGAATGCATGCTGTGCCATCATGGTGGTTTAAGCCAGTCAGTGATGCTCCATCCGACATGCTAGCATATGACTACCTTGGACTCATTTAAATACAAAGTTGAAAACATACTATAAAAGAAAGCTTTCTACTGTGTGTTTATTTGACAAGAATATGCTAAAGCATATTTCTGAAAGGACTTCAGTTAACATTATTAGCCCAACTACGTTTTTGCATGCAACTAACGTCATTGTCAAACCTTACCTATGCTTTAGAGGTGTATCAACAAGGCTATGGTAACTTGTTGGGCAAATCCATAAAAAAATAATTTGACCGACCATATTTCATACTGAGCCTTTAGCTCTAAAGGCACAGACAATTTCCATTTTTAAGCTTTCACCAGAAATTCAAAGTTTACACACCTCAATATGCTTCCGCAGGTTAGATGGCGAGTTTTCGAAGGCTGTGATATGGTTCGTTTCTGGTAAACATTTCAAACGAAACGAATCCTTAATCTTTTTAGAAAACTGAAACGTACTTTATTGCTATTGGTGCGCGCACTGCACAGAGGAACCGTCTTGTTGAATTTTGCCATCAACTGATCAGTGTTCAGAAAATGCTGGGAAATCATTGAAGTTCATGTGACCCTATACGAGTAATTACTGATATGCTGTCTGCATAAAAACACAATCACATTTTAAAGAAGAAAATAATCATCCTCTGACCTTCTGCTACATAGTAACATCTTTTGAGGACCTTGATAGAAATGTAGTGGAGTGAAAAGTATGATATTTGTCTTTTAAAGGTAGTGAAGTTAAAGTATCACCACGCATTCTACCAGCATGGTTAGAAATACGGCTGATAACGGTTTGTAACTGTGCCTGCCGAACCAAGCTCAAGTGGTAATATAACTGTAACCGTTCCTTACCGTTCGGCCTGACGGTGGAAAAGCGGCTTATGTAACCAAAAGCAGAGCCTCATGGATTGTGTGTTACAGGTTCGGGGCAGTTTCTGCCGGGATGTTCTGTGCTCTGACCACACTCTCCCAGCAGCTGGAGAACGAGAGTGCTGTGGATGTCTATCAAGTGGCCAAAATGATTAACCTAATGAGGCCTGGTGTCTTCACTGAAATTGTAAGTTAACAAAATGTAACCTTGTCACAAAAGACTGCCTGATGATAAGTTCAATTTAGAGAGGTCATTGGGGTCTCGTGTAGAAGTTTGACGCAGTCTGATTTGAGTTCCAAAACCATTTAAAAATGTTATGTTCCTTCATTGCATTTATTTCCTTTTTTCCCTCTATTTCTGTCTACTTCTTTTAGGAGCACTATCACTACCTTTACAAGGCTATGCTCAGCCTGGTTAGCAGTAAAGACTTCAGACTTGGCTTCAGCTACATGGATACTGGGATAGTGGTCATGGATGAATCCAACCAGGCTGAGAGCATGGAGTCCTTGGTGTGATGTTTCCAGAAAATGAAATGGAACAGTAGTTCCTTGAACTTTCCATGAGGCCTTTTTCCCCAGACTCTTGGTGAAATGAAAAGAAAAAACAACAACAAAAAAGAGCTTTTATATACTGATAAAAATAAATTCTTTTGATATTTATTTTTGCTGCTTTTTGTTATCCTGCTGAGCGCCACAAACTGCTCTCCAAAACACGTGCACACAGACACACACACACCATCTACTTTGCACTACACTGTCAGTGTTACTACTTGATGCCTAGCTGATTATTGATAATTGTGTTGAAACCGTTTCCGAGTATCACTTTATTCTTGACGATAAAGTCTACAGACATGTGAGGGTGATCAGCGACAGCACATTAACACACACATCAGCCTCATACCCATGAAAACTACACAGAAAAGCTCCAACTTAATGCTCATCATGATGCGACTTTTAACCGTCAAGCATTGTGACTTGTTAGATTAATGTTATTTTTTTTATTTATTAAGATATGCCATTTTATGTCTAACTTATATACATTATTTCAGTGTGGTATCATAACAGCAACTGTGAACATATATTGTTATCAGTAGCATTTCTATGGTTTTGTAATATATAAAGATATTGATCAAAAAATCTCATCTCGTTTCCTTCATTTCAGTTGTCATGTTTTCAATGGGCATGCTCAGTACTTCCTCCAACAGGTATTTTCCTGAAAAAAGAGATGACTGTGACTGTTCTGTTTACACTGGTGGGACAGGTAGTTTAGATCGTACCAATCAGACCATTACTATTTTGTCTTTTTAAACGGGGAAAAATCTAGATAATGTCAGTAAATTATGGAGTGCCACAAGGATCTGTGTTAGGCCCTCTGCTATTTTCAATAAAACAATTCTGATTAAATGATTGCATAACAGATTAGGACATAAAACTGAGAGTTTGTTTGAGGGAGGGGTGAAATACTGAAGTAAAAGTACTCCACTTCAAACTACTTGATAAGTTTTTAAATATTATTTTCTCATGTATAGTCAATGAAATGACACCAATGAAGATACTCACCTGATACACAGATGGATGTTATCGTTGAACAATTAGAGGATCAACATTCGGAGAAGTTTTTTTGTTAATTCCCATTAAAATTCTGATGTGTAGTCAATTGAACAACTCGGATGAAGATAATCACCTGATACACAGATGGAAGTTAATGTTGCTTTGGCCATTAACCACCAGTATGATTTAAAACACATTACAACTCATTAATGTTTTGCTTTTAACAATCACAAATGGAAAAAAAGAATGTTGTATAAGGATTATTCCTACTATGCAGTACATATTCATGTTCCCATAAAAAATGGAAACACTCGCAACTTATTAGGAACTTTTCCAGTTTTAAGCCAAACATAATCTTTAAAAAAAAAAAACAAGCTGATAATAACTCTCCTTAACATGAGAATTTGCTTTTTGTTTCAGTTGACGGCACCCATTTTTTTTCCTACTATGGAAGTCAATAGGTGTCGTTAACTGTCTGGTTACCAACATTCTTTAAAATATCTAAAATATCTTTTGAGTTCAACAGAAGAAAGAAACGGATAGGCTACAGGTTTGGTACAACATGAGTAAATGATGACAACATTTTCATTTTTGGGTGAACTATTCCTTTAAGTAGAAAAATGAAAAAAACTTTAGGGAAATTATATTACAAAAATATTAAAGACAGATCTAGACAAACACTATTGCACTGTAACTTCTGTAAACATCACTGTGCGTCAAGTAAATAACATGGATATTATACTAATTTCTACCACTAGGGGCACTATATCTCTGGGAACAGTCCACTAATAATACACTGGGAACGGTTGCTTTTGCTTTCATTGGTAAAGTGTTTTAGTTACACAAATGACAGCCATCTCTGTGCCACATACATTGTTTAGAAATAGGCTAACACTTATTGTTATTACATGTTATGCATATATCTTCAAGCAAAGCAAACATGATGGCATACCAACAATGTTTATGTTCCCTTCTCTCTACCCGTGCACATGTAAAAGTGAGCTCGCCCACGTGTGACGTATTTCCTTCATGACTATGTGATGCCATCTTGATACGAAAATAGTGTCGCATGAGTTGTATGATACGGAATATTATTGTCTTGCTATCATATACAAAGACTACGTTATTTTGCTTTATTCTAATTAGAGTAGAAACGGACACTGTTGAGAGTATTGTTCTCCGTGAGCGTTGTGTTAATTGGTTCATTCATTGATCCTAATAACAGTCACTTTTTTTTTCTGAACGAGGAGCGTGGTGGCGCTAACAAAGGAATATCTGGATCCGAGCAGTTGTTCATTGGTAAGGTTAATTGAATTCTTATCATTATAATACACACGTGAGTACGTATTTACACCGCATATCAACCTATTAGTTGTCGGTTGAGGCAGTATTTTACTGTTGCTTAGCAATAATGATTCGCGAGTTGTTCGCAAGCGATATGCTCTGAAGTCGCGCGCACGGCCGTCGGCTCACATTACAACTAGCGGTAAGATTTTGATTCACCCTTGTGACTCGATTCTTTTGAATCAGTTCACTAGAAAGATTCATTCAGTGACACTTTTGCTATTTACATCGTAATTGCACATTTTCTCTGCGGATTACAAGTGTAAATACTACTTATTCCATATTAAAATTAGTCTCTACAATTCTACCAAGAAAATGCTTAATACAGATCTGTCATTTTAACAATAATAACCTACATTTTGATTTTCAATAACGTATTTCCTTCACGGACGTTGTCTCGTTCAGTTCCGTTGAAGGGGCGTGGTCGTTTCGCGTGTCCAACCAATGATATTGATCCTTCACAGCCCGCACTCGATTGCTATTGGTTCGCTATAATCAGTCATTCTTTGAAGACAGGATAACAGTCGAAGATACCAGAGAGAACGATTCGATCCAAACAATTCGTTCACGATGGAAGAAGAGCCACCTATTACATTTCCTTACCAACAGCTCGACTCAGGAGAGATGGCTGAGATGTACATTCGCGTCGCCGAGGAGGAGAACGAGGAGCCGATGGAGATCCCGTCGGAGGACGACGGCACGGTGCTGTTGTCCACGGTGGCCGCTCAGTTTCCAGGGGCTTGTGGCCTGCGCTTCCGGAGCCCGGTGTCTCAGTGTATGAGGGGAGTTCGCCTGGTGGAAGGAATCCTGCACGCCCCCGAGAACGGCTGGGGAAACCTGGTCTATGTGGTCAACTACCCCAAGGGTACGTTTTATGTTCACTAAAAATAGGCCTCGGACCTAATATAAATATGAGAAAGGTTTTGAGACGCATTCTAATAATGGTCAAAATCATGTTTTATAATGTAAAATGACATTGTTATTAACCCTGACTTTTCCCCCTCGATGGCAAAAGAGCTAATTGTATGCATTTTACTGTTAATTTAGGCATGTGCTTTATAATTTAACAGTGAGGTTATGTCATAAACATAGTTGAGCACATTTGGGTGTTGCAAACATGTTCTTAAGTATTTCTTTTGTCTATCTTTATCTGTAAAAATGCAATGCATTTTGATTTAATGGGGTTGTTTTTGTCGCATGAATGGATATATAATCATGTAACAAGTGAACTTTTCTATTCTAGAAACGGCTCTGCCAGATAATAAGAGGAAGATGGATGAGATTGATGCTTCTTCTGCAACAAAGATCAAGAGAGGAGATCAGAAGACTTCAGATCTGATTGTGTTGGGTCTGCCATGGAAAACTTCAGAACAAGACTTAAAAGAGTACTTCAGTACGTTTGGAGAAGTCATCATGGTGCAGGTAAAACACACTGATATAAATATATGATGTGATCGTCTTTGTACTGTCATATTTTAGTGAAAGCTATCTAGCTATTATAAATAGAACTAGACTCGACTGTCATTCTTGAAGTCAGATTAGATCTGGTATGAATTCAGTTCTTGACTTGATTCTGTTACACTAGGTCAAGCGGGACGTAAAGACGGGAAATTCAAAAGGGTTTGGGTTTGTAAGGTTTGGTGACTGGGAGTCTCAGGGTAAGGTGATGTCGCAGCGGCACATGATTGACGGCAGGTGGTGTGACTGCAAACTACCTAACTCTAAGGTTAGTATCTTTTTTTTTTTTTTTTTAAAGTTTAGGGTTAAAGAGATTGTATTAATGTTTTTGAAAGAAGTTTCATATGCTCACCAAGGCTGCATTTATTTAAAAAAAAATACTGTAAAAACAGTAATATTGTGAAATATTAAATGTTTTTTTATGTTTTCCATTTTGAATATATTTTAAAATGTAATTCTTCCTGTGATGGCAAAGCTGAATTTTCAGCATCATTACTCTTCAGTGTCACATGATCCTTCAGAAATAAAAAAAAAATAATTTGCTGATTTGCTGCTCAAGAAACATTCCTTATTATCATCAATATTTTCTTTTAATTAATTAGCCATTTATAAATGAAGTGTCAGGTATTCACTTTTAGGGTGCTAAACAAAAAGATGTGTCTGACCATTTAACAGCAAGGTCCAGACGAACCAATGAGGAGCAGGAAAGTATTTGTGGGCCGTTGCACAGAGGACATGAGCGCTGATGAGCTCCGTCAGTTCTTCATGCAATATGGGGAGGTCACAGATGTCTTCATTCCTAAACCATTCAGAGCATTTGCTTTCGTCACCTTTGCAGATGACCAGGTAAGCTATTGTTTTTTTCTCACTGATCTTAAAGTGCTCTTTTAAGCTATTTTAAAGGTTCCTATTTTTGTTTTGGAGGTCTCCTAGGGCCCTATAAAACCTGTTTTTTTCCCCCCCAAATTCCGTTTTTTTTTTTTTTTTTTTTTTCGTTTAATTTTTGCAAATTCCTTTTTCTCCTTTTTAATTTTTGGGAATTCAGTTTTCTTTACACCTTTACATTTAGTTGTAAAAAGAGTGTGCTTTTAATGTTAATTATTAAAATGTAAATAAAGTCCGCACACTGATATTAACTGCTTCCAAAATGGATTTTATTTTATTTTTTTAAATAAAATCCATTTTGGAAGCAGTTAATATCAGTGTGCGGACTTCACACTTCTTTATTTTTGTTTATATCACTTAGTTGTCCTGCACCTGAGCCCAAACTGGGTGTTTGGGATGTGCACAGCAGCTTTGTGCTTTTGATTCTATAATTATTAAAATGTACATTAAATAGGAATGACCTTAAATTTATTGAGGTAACAAACATCACATTTACTCAGTACTTTTCAGGACAAATACTGCAAATAATGCAACATAACACTACATTAAGTACTTCAAGTAACAACAAAATATTAATGCTTATGAGCTTAAAAATATGAATGGTTATATTAACTGGTTAAAACGCAGTACAGCTGTGTTTGTTGAGCATCTAGCGCGGTCATTGGCTGTGCTGCGGCAACTGCACGAACCTGGCGCGTCAGAGCCCGCCAGACTGAGCGTGGCTTAGTTTCATAAGCCCTCATTCGGCCATAGAAATCAGGTTAAATTGACTGAAGCGATCTCCCAATCAGAAATGACGGGAGGGGTTGTGTCGCCCAGATTTGCTTCTCCAAGTCTGCATTTCCCCAAACATGCGTTGTTCTCCCACACAAAAACAGAATTTCATTCCAAATATGTACAATTCCGCGTTAACATTAGCTTCCGCGTTAATTTGCCGATTCCGTGATTGCGGAAATTATAGTCTCCTGCAATAGGCGTATATGCATCCAATATAAAAAAAATACTACATTGCAGTATCACCTCTTTTCTCACAGTGTCTGAAATGGTTCGAAAAAGGAATCAGTCTCTCTACACTCTTCCTTTCCGAGAGCTTACTCTGTTCTGATTGGTCAGATGACCCAGTCTGTTGTGATTGGTCTACCGCTTACAGCGCGATTCGGAAACAAAACTCCCATTACCATATCTGAATTTCAGCTCTGGATCTTCCTTAGCGCTTGTATACACAGTGACATCAAACCGTAATGATGCAGTCGGTTTCACCGTATCAATTCGAGCCCTAGTCCTCATCCTTTGAGCTCTTAACATGTCTACAACACGAACCAAACTCTACCAGGCCTTGAAAAAGCACAATAGGTGCACTTTAAAGTGATAAACCAGGGATAAAGACCTGTTCACAAAATAAGAAACTAAACTACAACTGTAAAAAAAATAGCGCAAGGTACAGCAGGGGTGTGATTCTTCCGATAAATCCGGCTTTTCCAACCTGAAAATTAGGCTCTCGTAAATCTTGTAAATCAAGCATTCTAGAATATTTGGTTCTTACCATGATTTCTATTTCTATTGAGAAAATTTTAAAAAATTGGCGGCCGCCAAAGCAAATTTGTATTCCACCAAAGCCTTATTTGATCGGTGAGTGATGTAGATGACTGACTGCTGCGCTTGTGACAGGTCGCATCTTTCGCACTGAAAGAACGAGCAGAGGCGCAAACTGTCTTGCTCTCCCTCCCTTGTGCATATTAATCAAAATCATTTGAGAATTGACACGATGGTAATAGGTCGGAAGACCAACGTTTCACGTGAAGCATTGAGATTTTTTTTTAACCTAAATTACTGCTGGGTGATGTGAATTGTACTAAAATAACGCAAACTAATTTGCAAATTAATTAACCAATTCACTTTAATGAATGGTTAAATTCATTAAAGTGTCGCCGCGCCATGGTAGGTGCACCGTATAGTTTCCTGCTTTTTTGTCCGTTGCCAATCACACCTATGATACAGGCCACGTTGCTAGATTAATTTGCTCTTTGTGTGAATTCGCTCCTATGAATGCGTTTCAATTCAAGGTCTTGTTTGTGGTGATTTTCTATTGGTACGAGAATTTACGTTTACTTTTTCAGCATTCAGGAATTTATTGTTTAATATTCTATTCTGGATGGATAAATCACCTGTTCATGCATTTCTGATCATAATGAATGTTTTTCAACTTTCCTCCAGGTTGCTGCTTCCCTGTGTGGAGAAGATCTGATCATCAAGGGCATCAGCGTGCACATCTCCAACGCTGAGCCAAAACACAACAACACTAGGCAGATGATGGAGCGGGCAGGGCGCTTTGGGAATGGGTTCGGGGGTCAGGGTTTTGGTGGAGCCACCCGTGGCAGTGGCATGGGGGGTAGTAGCTCCAGCAGCTTGGGAAATTTCAACAATTTCAATCTCAACCCAGCCATGATGGCTGCCGCCCAGGCTGCCCTGCAGAGCAGTTGGGGTATGATGGGAATGTTAGCACAGCAGAATCAGTCAGGTGCGTCTGGCACGAGCACAAGCGGCACTAGTGCCACTCGGGACCAGCCCCAAACATACAGCTCAGGGAACAGCAACTACACCAGCTCAGCTGCTCTCGGCTGGGGCTCCGGCACTAACTCCACCACAGGTGGTACTGGGTTTAACTCCAGCTTTGGCTCTGGTATGGAGTCTAAGTCGTCAGGGTGGGGTATGTAAATCGGTTTGTGTTTGAAGTGTTGTATTTCTAGCGCGTTTGGTAAGTATTTTCCGAGAGACTTATCTTGTCACGTGTGTTTGGGAGTGGGGATGGGTGAAAAGGGAGACGGGGGACAAAAAAAGAAGAATGTTTTTTACACTGAATGGAATTTAAGTTCGTGTTTAGAGTGAGATGTTAACCAAGGTGCTACATTAATGTACCATCTTTGGAATTATGTTTTTTTCCCCCAATGTTGTATTGTCTTGGTCGATGCAAATTAAGCATTTCAACTGGATTCTTGTAATGCATGTTGTTTAATCTGTGGATATCTGAAAATGCATGAGAATTGCATAATCCTTGTACATTTATCATTATTTAAGACAAAAAAAAGACATTTGCATTGAAAAGAATCTGGTTGAAACCTGAACATATTGTAAATTCAGCTTTATGATTCAGTCCAGTTTTATGGAAACCCTTTAAAACAAGCCTTCATCAAAATCTCTTCTGCAGTTGACATCTGTGGGGTTTGCCTGGGAAGAGCGCCCTCTATGGCAGCACAGTGTGGCTGAGGTCATTATGTCACCTTCCTCCCCATGTCTATATGCTCTCATCGCACGGCTCGATGACACGGTGGGTGTCTCCTTTTTCTTAATCCACTTTTTAAGACAAGAAGTGCGCAGAAAGTGACTTTTTTTAAACAACCCTTGAGTGCGATTGGTGATATGGCGAAGAGTGAGAAGGCTGCGAGTGAGCGAAGAAAGTGTGGAGCGCACGAACGAAAAGACTTGCGAGTGCGATGAACGAGCCGAAATGTGACTGCAGTGGGTGGGTTTGGTGAGCGAGTGAATGAGCTGCTGATACTTCCCAGCTTTCCCCTTAATTGAGCCCAAATTGAGACATTTTGTTCATGTGTACCTCAAAGATTTTTTTTTTTTATTAGATTTTTTTTTTTTTTTTTTTTGGTCTCCCTAGGTTCCATTTTGCTTTTCTCCTTTAGTATACTGACATGTGCTTATATAGTTAGTGGAATGTTGTGATGATGATGATGCATACTTTGTCTTGCTTCTATAATCCCATCTGAATGCTGTATGGTGTGTGTGCTTTTTTTTTTTCCTTGTAACTTGACCTGTAAGTGTGAGCTTTGATATGGATGACATCTTCAGTGGACACTGAGGGGGGAACACATGAGTGATGTGTAAGTGCGACCTGTATGTTGAGTGCTGTGGATGTCTGTGGAGTTTCCCTCTAGATAACGTTGCTCAGTGTTTTCAAAGGCATTTTATATGACTTGTCAAATGAAGGGAGTGCTTCAATAAAACTAATTTGAATAGATTGCCATTTTCTCATACTGGTTTGTCACGTGATGTTTGAAAGCAAATACCACACAACTAATTTAATTCACACATTTAGGGGCCTGGAATATTGCTGGTCGCAACTGAACCCCAGGCGGGAAGTCCGTTTGGGGATGGAGGAAGATGGAGGATGCTGTGGTTCTGCATCTCTGGTTACGGCCATGGACACGGTAGATGTAGCAGAATTTGATAGGTGCTTCCAGAGGAGGTGTTAACTCAAAACACTTTCAAGCTTAATACATTTCAATCTGAAGAGCTGAGATGGTATTAGGCTTGATTGTTGTATTCTAATGCAGGCATAGGTTTTTCAGGTCCATGTTTTTAAAATGATTGAATTAAACATTTTTAGAGAATCTGTATTGTTTCATAGAGCTTCATATTCCCAAGAAAGTCGTGTTTATAGGATTCTTTATTACAATAAAACACAAATTGACTCATGTTTGAGTATTTAAAAAAATGTTTGGTGTTAAGTATTTAATGTGATTTATGTACAAATATTTCTACAGCTGTTTTATTACATGCAAAACCAAGTACTTTTGTTCAACTTGTAAAAATGTGAATTTTGTACATTTCTTTTGATCAGTCTTCAACCTCGTTCTCCTCCGCTTCCATATCTTTACTCTTCCTCTTGGCAGCATTCTTCTTCCTTTTCTCCTTCAGTTCTTGGTTGTTCAAAGCCAGTTCTTCATTTTTCTGATGAATGTAGTTGTACTGTAATGATAAAGCAAGGGTACATTGTCTTTTCATTAATTTCCTTGTACCTTACTAGTAAATATTTTATATTGCATGAGCACTTGGCAGAATGTTCATAATTATTTAGAGATATCTTTAAATAAATATTTGTAGTTAAATTAACTATAATTTAATCATGTACACATTTACAAGGTTACACTTAATTTAAGGTGACAATTACGTTGTACTTAGACAATTACTGAGTAATATTAATTAACTACATGTACTTATAGGGTTTGGGTTAGTTACTTGTAATTAGCCTATGCATAACTTACTGTTAAGTACAATGGAAAATAAAATTTTCCTTGACAAAATACCCACCTATATACCCAAGCCTTTTATATTATTTTAAATATAAAGATTTAGGCCTGGTTTCACAGACATGGCTTACACTAGGATTAGGCCTTAAGTAACGTTAGCTTTTATAAATGTGCCTTAGAAAAAAAAATCATAACTGGCGTGGATCTTGAGACAAAACGGCACTGACATGTCATCAGTGTAAATTGTTTTCAGTTGAAAGCTCAGTAATTAATTTTAACCTGGGATTGGGTTTAAGCCTCTGTGAAACCAGGGGTACATGTAGGCAATAATATGATAGGCTTCCGAAGCTTGGCAAATATATCTAGAGAGGTAAGAAACAGGACGAGAGTGAATAAATATGTTTACAAGACCTTTGAATGGTTTTAACTTCCTTTTTTACAATGTAATTTTTCGTTGTTGGTTGGGACCTTGCAGATTGTTTGCAAAAAAAAAAAAAAAAGGTGATACGTTTCATATCTGAAATCATCCTACCAGTGCAGTGGTTCTTCTCGCTGTCAGCTTCACATCATCCACTGTCACTGTGTGTCTTTTAGCATGTCTGCAAACATGCAATACATGCCTCAGCACAAATAAAACATCTTTATGTGGTTAATAATAGAGGAACCCCTACTTTTGCACTAAGTTTACCTCGCAAATGCTTCCAAGTCCTTGGCAAATATATCTGGAGAGGTAAGAAACAGGACGAGCATGAATAAATATCATGTTTAATCCTACCGAAGTATGAATGTCACAAAGCCCAATCTTACCGCACTGTCTGAAAGCAGTCTCTGCAATAGCTGCTATTGTCTGTTTGGTGATTTGTTTTTCGCATTCTGCAACGATGTGTTGACAGAGAGAGCCGACAGTGTAGTGAACGGCAGCTTTAAGCCTCTAAAAGAACATAAATACTGTCAACGTGAGAGATAAAACCCGAACAATGTGCATAAACATAACAACAAATAGCGAAAACATTATCCATTAGCTTTTGATTAAGTTTATAAGTTATAACCTGTTTTTGTGCCTCGTCCTCATCCATTTTCATTAGACAAATAAACTGAAGCTCAACTTAGGCTTTTAGCCATTTACAATTAAAAATTGCGCGAATTATGAGTTCTTCACGTTGTATGACGTCGGCAGAGTTCATTGTCGCCCTAACAGCGCCTCCTACTGACGTGGAGTGAATGTCATTCAAGATTAAAGTTCACTTAAACATGACAATTCTGTCATTATTTACTCACCCTCAAGTAAAAAAAAACAAACATGCATTTATTTCTTATGCGGAACACCAAATAAGATATTTTTAAGTATGTTTGTAACCAAACAGTTGTGTGAAGTCAATGGTGCCCCACAACTGTTTGGTTACCCATATTCTTCTAAATATCTTATTTTGTGTTCAGCAGGACAGAGAAATTCATACAGGTTTGAAACAAGTTGAGGGTGAGTGAATGATTGAATGAGTGAATGACGGCTTCACAAGGCTTACATTTGCCTTAGAAACAAAATATTAGGCTACTGTGTGCAATGTTGTGCATCTGAGACAAAACAATGGCATGGCACGGACATATTTTAAGCTAGATATGTCAGTATAAGTTGCTTTCAGTTAAAACTGCTAAATTTCCATTCTAGTCTGGGACTATAGGCTACCTTGTCTGTGAAACCGACCAAAAAAGAAACATGTTTATTTTATGAATAGCTCTTTGATGTCTGACAATGTCACAAGAGGAAGTTACATGTGATTATTTATGTTTGTTGCTTCCCTACAACTAAAGCATTTTAACACTGTGTTGGGGTTAGTTTACCCAATTGCACACCATTTTTAGTCATGAATTAACAAAATAGGGAAACTGGACCAATGTCAGTCTCCCTTACTTAAATATTTGAACATCAAAAGAAGACAACATACACTCAGCCTTTGGAGACACTCCTTAATATATTTTTATTGTTTTTATTTATTTATGTATGTATTTTATCTGAAAATGACATGTTCTCGACCTATATATATATTTTACATTCCTCTCAATGCACTTGTATAGGTTTTCACAGTTGTTTACTTTTTCATTTCTTTTTGAAATTGTATGTTCACTTGATTGAGAATGGATTAATACTGAACAAATTTGTATGTTATATTCTTCAATAAACATAACAACAATTTCAGTTCAACACAATAATTCACGCTGTTCTTTTGTAGGTTTGCTTGCAGATCTGGTCTTCACATTTAAGTTCCTTGAAAGGAAGATACATTTTTTTTATTTGGGATGTTTGGTATTCATTTTATCTGAAAATTCGATGTTATTGAATCTTTTATTTGACTCACAAGATAAAGAGTGTCTCCCTCCATCCAGTGTGTCCATCCTCTGTTCTTTTTCTCTCCTTTCTGGACGCACACAAGTTTGTCGTTGTCCCAGTTGACTGTTGTCTGTAGAAAAAACAAGCAGTATTACTCAATTCTGGCACAATTTTATTGCCAATATCTTGTGTGTGTGTCTGTGTGAGTGTTATACCTGGCATTTTTTGTTGTCCAGTCCTTTGGTGATTTCCTCAAACTCTTCTCCAATTTTGAATGAAGAAGAGTAGTTCCGGAAAGTTGTTAAAGTTTTAACGGTGAAAGAATCTCCGTCTTGCTCAAAAATCTTCTGTGGCTTTAGCATCCCTGCTATCTTTCGGGTGGCAAAATCAATTCCTATTTTACATAGAGAAAGGTAAAATCCTTATTCTTGGTAAATACTCACAATACCAGTTCCTCTTCATAACTATCTATCTATCTATCTATCTATCTATCTAGCCTATCTATCTATCTATCTATCTATCTATCTATCTATCTATCTATCTATCTATCTATCTATCTATCTATCTATCTATAAAATATTGAAATAACTAATATATATATATGTATATAAATATTTAAATCCTGATAAATGAATGACATTACTCACCGAGAGCAACCATGTAACCTTCAAAGTTTTCATTGTCCACTATGTCCCAGGTTCCACTATAGTTTGCAGGCATGCTTGATGTCGACCCTGAAGCGTTTCTGTGAGTTCTTGCTCCTGTGTGTGAACCTAGAAAGCTGAATTTATGTGTACATGCGTGGAAATGAGAGAAGCAGATGTGCTGTGTCGTGTTTCAGCAGGTCTGTGTAATATGGGGCAGGGGTGATGGGACACAAAGGCTATTTTAGAGGCTTGATCAATGGGGCTGTTCTCTGAGGCGGAACAGAACTTTTACACACTGCTTGCGTCCCGTGGGAATTCAAAGAGAACAATGTAATTCAAAAGACACATGTTGCTTTGGCAGTGGACTGATCTGATACAGGGAGTAAACAGTTTGGCAAGAATTTAGCCTATAGAACTCCCATATGGTTTGAGATGATTTTGTTTCATTATCTGTGCCAGATTTTCATTAACAAAGTGGAAATGGCTTTAAATAACTTCTGTGGTATAGGGTTGGTATATCCCCCCCCCCTCTTTTTTCTACTCTCTTGTCTTAGAAGAAAAGGCTCTTGACCTTAAGGTTTCTAGGCGGTTCATTGAACCTTTTTGGTCATGGGATAATTTTATGGATTTAGTTTGAATTGATTTTTTATCTTAACTATTTTATAAATGAAACAGTTTGTAAACATTTAGAAAAAAGTTGCAATAACCCGTTAAACATGAAATATTATGCAATTATGTTAGACATTTCTCCTTATATAGAACCTTTTCGGCATCAAGAGTTCTTTAAAATTGAATCAGGAAACCCACAGGATTCTATATTGAATCCCCCTAAACCTTTTTTAAGAGTGTATTTTCTAAAAAGCAACAGACAGTTGGAAATGACAGGTGTTTCTCTCATCCAGGCAGGTATCTTTTCTCGACCCGCTTCTTCAGAAGTCATTGAGGTGGAATTAGTTCTCATATGGAACGTGTAATTCGTCTGTTCTTAAAGTTAACATTGAAATTTCTGTCATCTTTTACTCAATGTGAATGTGGGCTGTGAAGGTTAACAAAAAAAAATTTAAACAACTTTTTAAATCTTCTGTGATGAACAGACCAAAATTATTATTATTATTAAATAATCATTAAAAATTATTATTAAAATAATTATTTTCTGGAAAAAATTGTCATTATAACATAAAAGTATCATTCTATTATTATTTATCACTCTTTCATGATTATTTTAACGTCTTTGCAATGTTGAACGATATAGATTTACTGTGGTACAATATGCATTTTTATTATAAGCCAATACGTTTTATACAATATTCAGATCGCTTAAACAAAACTAACAACCTCTAATTGTGACTGAAAAAAAGTTATTCTAATCCATATTAGACATCTCCAAACGTGTAGCTATACCAAGACTCAGCACTAGGCGGCGCCATTTGATACAACCCGACAGAGAGATGATCTCTCTTCTTTCCGAGAGCTTCTAACATGATATTGATACCTTTCTGGTAAGTCCTGTAATTCTTCTATCAATTTTCTATCCTGGCCTTTATAGGCTACCTCACTATAGTATGTATACTTAGAATGTTTCCGTAAGATGCGTTTGAGAGTCTTAAATAATTCTCTCTCATTGTAGTTGACTGTAGCCTACGTCTTGCTAAAGAAAGTGTAATCATCTGAGGTGATATAAACCCCAAAATGCTTCACCACTTCTTAGTCCATGCAGCTTTTCAGACCAGCAGGTGGCTTCCAAGAGACCAAAGGTTGAAATTGTAAGTTAACATATATATCTATCTGTCTGTTTGTGTATTTCTCTGTTGTAAAACTTCGTGTGTGTGTGCGTGTGCGGACATTCATAACATTAAACATTTAAAATTAAACTTGTTTTTCCTCTGGCAGTCAGATTGTTCTTTTCATCTTTGTGGTTCTTTTCCTGGCACCACAGTTTTATATTTTGTCAAGGTAAGCGCCCTATATGAAGTTTCACGTTAACACAGTTAAAAAGCTGATCTCCTGGTGACACATAGCATGTAAATAAACATATTCAAATGCTTAGCTTATCATGTGAAATGCCTAATATTCTGCAGTAATGTGTTCACAGGCCAAAATCTTCTCGCTACTGTGAAAAGCCACTGTTGAACAATCTTATAGTCTTCATTATGTTCTCCTTTATAGCAACAGGTAATCCGATTGTTATACTTATAAATGATTTATTTTGCATATTTGTTTTGCTTTCTAATTTTAAATACTGATTCTCAACCCTTCTTTTCTCATTTAAGGTTTGGCTGTAGCACTTACACTCACAGACCCGGTTCCCAAGAGCTTCAGGGTAGCTTTTCACTCATTTGGGCTGTTCACATTTATACAGGGACTCTGTACATTCATTCTTACCCTGAATGCACCTCAGTGTGTAAGTGTGAAATATAGTAATATGATTTTATGAGCAATTTTTTTTTACCTTAATATAATTAGTCAGTTTATTTTTCTCAGGCGAACACCACCACCGAATTGTATATATTTTCTTTGGTAGTGTCTTGGGCCTGCATACTCTCAACAGGTGAGATCATATACAGGGTTTGGTCAGTTCCATTCCAAGTGTAGAAGGAAAAAAATTAAAGGACAAAATAACCGTTGTTTTTCTTGTGTCTCTACCCAGTGTTCTTTCTGGTCAGGGGAGGTCTTTGCCTGATCCACAGACTGTTTCCTCATTGGTTAAGAGATACATCCCTCTGGGGTTGAAAATGAGCTACTGCTGCTGTACAGCCCTCCACTGACACTCAATACAGGTGCATCTATAATTTACATCGTTTCAATGGTTTTCAGACAGTTGCGAGGTGCAGGTTAAGATGTATTCTATTTAATGACACTAATATTAGCATGCAGGGGAGGGGAAAAATGCATATATACAAATTGTTTTTTTAATTTTTTACAAAAACTCAAACTGTTTACAGTCCACATTTGTGGGTTATATCTGAATCCAGACATGTTTGAAAGACTTTAAAAGAGAAAAACATAAAACACAGATGATTTCAAAAATATATTTTATTGTATGCATCAAAACCACCACCAAATATGAAATGATTTATGTGATGCCATGTAATACAGCTGAATATCATAACACAATTTCCTTTAAACATACTGGAAAAGTAAGACTTCATTCAAAAGTGTCAATTCAAATATGTTAAACCTGTCAGTGAGACACATACCTTGTTGAAATACACACAGTGGTTCAGTACAGGGTCTCTACAATGTTAAATGTTTTGTTTTGAAAACCTATGAATCTATTTAAAGGACTTCAATGTATGATTTCAAAACCCAGTGCATTTTATTTAAATGTTTTATTAACATTTTCACATTAGATCCCTGTGGAATGTAATGTTCTGCTTCACTACAAAATTTTGGCCATAATCAATGCTTATGAATCAGACAATGCTGATTCATAAACAACAGTGTCTCCTAAAGTATGCGATTCTAACTAAAATATTCCTCTTAGATTTTAAACAGCACTTAAGAAAGGCATTCATGTGTTGTGTATATAAACAGTGTTTAAGGCGTTATGACATTTGGACTGCTCTACACATAATAAACCATTGTTTTCTGAGGTAAGACAAACATCTTTGACACTAATACACTGTCAAAAATGTAGTTCTGGAATGGTTTTATCAAGCAAGCCAACAATAGAAACTCAATTCAGTCTTAAGATGAAACAGTACATTGACATTTGTTCCATCCGGGTTACACTGAATATGCCATCTTTGCCAGTAGCACCTCACTGCAGTACACGAGATCCAGGGGGCGGAGTTGGATCTAGATTTAAGGGGTGGAGATTGGTAGGTTTAGGGGTAGGTTTAGGGATCAGGGGGTGGAGATTGGTAGGTTTAGGTATATGTAAGGTATACTGGATTGCGTGTTCTGCAGTGAGGACCATCTCTCTTTTGCGGACATGTTAGGATTTCTTAACCTGAGGTCTGAGATGATCTTTTTCTAGAACAGAATTTCACCATTTAATCGAAACCTTTGAATTGAGGAAGAAAAAGATTCCAAATACATCTGCTCGTTTCCTCATGGTCACATGGTTCTTCATCTCAAATTTAATCTGGTGGTCTGATGAATAATTGTTTGAGCTAATGCAATTATGTAGAAAGCAAAGTAAAAAGAAAAAGGAAATTAAAATGACAGAGCATTTAAATATATGTTTTATCTGATCACTGATTGGTCACAAATGTGGAAAAGGTGCTTGATCTGGAATGAATTTTTTCATACGCATCTTCTTAATTGCTTTCTTAACAGTCTGATCTTGTGGAATAAGGATTTGTAGCAATATTATAATTGAATTATTATTACTTAAAAACTTGAATTACTGTAAACTAAAAGAGGTCCTGAGATTTGAAATGGTTAGTTGTTTATAATGCAATCATTTCATAACACAAAACAAATTGCAAAGTCAACGCATTAAAATAACTCTCACACAATTCACACTTCAGTTAGTGTGAAAATGAAACTTCAAATTATATTTCGCAATCATTCACAATACAGCATTCAACTTGAGCTAAAAGCCCTGGTGGCTTCATTGACCGATATGTCCCGGTCTATCCTAACAGTGCATCATAGTCAATGTACCATATAAGAGTCCCGCTCTTTGGCTGTACCTTGGTGATGGGATACTTAGATGATTCCCCCTTAATTCGACTGAGTTGACTGACAAGTTCATGCTTGCTCTTCCCCATAATTAAAACACCTACCCTTCGAGCTCTATTGATAGCTGTGAATGTTAGACTCATCCTCTGATGAGGTTTAATGGGGCTATCTGACAGAGTTACCAACCGTTCTTCGTTGCTTTCCAACTTGGTTTCCTGGAACAACGAGGCAGTGTGGCCGTCCTGGCCTACGCCGAGCAGGATGTAGTGGAAGCTGGAGGCATTGACATGTTTCTTTATTTCCTTCTCATATAATGCAGGACCACCATCCTCTTCCACGCATAACCGTTGGGTGAGATGCACTGGCATGGGGTGGATGTTGAAGTAGGGTATGCGGATATGCTGAAGCAGCAGATCGTGAATGGACCGGAAGTTGGAGCCAGATTCTGTGTGTGGCACACATCGCTCGTCCACTTGCCATATGTGAGTATTGCGCCACGGAAAGGTGTAGAGGTTCAGGGCGAGCGCATGGAGCAGCGCCACTGGGCTGGAGCCACCAGACAACGCCAGGTGAAACTGACCTCCTTCATGAATGGCCTCCTCAGCAGCCAGAAGAAGATCAGAAGCCAAGCGCTCCACCAGTTCCTGTGCCCAAGCAGATACCATTTCAGAACTACGGTACTTCCCTTGCATCACCTGGAAGTTGTCCTCGGCACCGGGGTTGATCACGTTGACCACAGCTTCATGGCTAAAGGCGACCTGATTGCCCCGCGAATGAAAGTTCAGCAGGTTCCCGTTGGCTACGCCTCCAGGATACACCCGTGGAAAGACCCGAGTCAAGCTTTCAAGGAGAGGCGTCCAAAACGCCCAGGAAGCAAGGAGTCCTTCAGCACTGATAAAGCAGTCCTTGCGTCCAAAGAAGACGTGTGAGATCAGCTCGCAATAAGCCTCTCTGGGTACGACTGGCGTCTGGATGTAATAATCACTGAGGGGTAACCCCAGCACGTTTACGTCTTTGTGTTCGGCGACCTCCTTCCAGTCACCGCTGTTCACCAGGTCGGGCTTGAACAGGTTCTTGCTCACGAGAATCGCAGGGTACTGGAGGTCTCCGTGACCCAGATAAAATATGATCTGTTTGGATTTGCACTGAACATTGTTGGGATCTTGGACGCAAAATACATCACTTTTGAAAACTACACGTGCATAAGCAACCCGTTCATCAAGTGCCTTGCCTGAGGTCATAAATATGGGGATGCCCTCGTATTGCGCATTGTCGACATGAATGACCACACCTGTAAAGACAATCACAGTCAACGTAAGCATGGATAGATGGATTTTCCACAATCAATGACTACGTTTACATTCCAGGTCTATCTAAAAGGTCATGTAAACATGAACACCATTTTTCCTTCACCTTTTTTCATGTGGTCAACTAAGTAAACACATAAGCAGCATTCTGACAGGTTTTAGAAGAGTGTGATAGTATGATATGATAGTGTGATAGACTTTGTGAAAGTAACGGAAATGTGCGGATAAACGCGAACACCTTCTTTGCATATTAAATGAGGAAACTAAAAAGCTCTCACTCACCAGCGAATGTGGGGGTTAGGCTGAAGTAGTCCTTTGTTTTATTGAGCTCTTCCTGAACCTCTCCATTGTAAGCTTGGTACTGACCTACGACCGCATTACGGTTATCTACATGCTGTAGGGAAGCCAAGAAATGTAGCTTGTTTTGTAGTATCTCCTTGCTGTTGGAGGCGTTTGCAGGAAGATTCATCAGCATAAGGGTCATGACCTCTGTGAGGTGGTTCTGGAGGACATCTCTGATGACGCCATATTGATCATAAAACTGAATACGACCTGTAAATGAATGACAGATCAACAATCAATGCTAAAGAAATATCCGAGAAGATACATGGAGAAAGGTTTCATCGATAACATGAACTTCCATTTACAAGCAACTCAAAACCAGTACCTTTGGCATCCAGGGTTTCCTTCAATACAATTTCTATTCTTTCAATATGGTGCTTGTTCCAGATAGGGTCCAGAAGTTTCTTATTCTCTTTCCTAAATGGCAATATTTTAGAGACAACCTTTGCGACAGAAAAACAACAACATATTTTTAAGCTCATGTAGATCCAGTCACTCATGTGAAAGTATACTAGTGTACCATTCAAAATTCTGGGGTCAGTATGATTTTTTTTTTGTTTTTCATTGAAAGAATGGATACAATAAGTATACACAAAGATACGTTAATTTGATCAAACATTAAAAAATGTATAATGTTCCAAAAAAATCTTTTCTTTTGAACTTTCTATTCATCAAAAAATCCTGGAAAAAAATGCATCGCAGTTTTAAACAATATTAATGTTTTCTTAGATCATATAAATGCAGGCTTGGTAATCATAAGAGACTTCTTTCAACAACATAAAGAAATCTTATCCACCCCAAACTTAATGTATGTTAATGAAATTACATGGTACCTGCTTCCCTAAATAGTGGTCAATCCGATACATCTCCTCTTCTTTCAGCTGGCCTGACAGTTTTTTGTCAAGGGACTGAGCACTAAAAAAGTCGTGACCAAATGGCTTCTCCAGTACCACCCTCAGCCATGCGTCAGGAGGGGGGCGGCAGGTGTTGTTGATCTTCTCTGCAATGTCTGCATACGCGAAAGCTGGAACAGACAGGTAGAAGAGCCTCCCTGCTTCGACAATACCCTCCTGTCCTACCTGCTGTTTGATCAGCTGGCTGAGTTTTTCATAGTCCTCAGATGTCTTCAGTTGGTGATACTGGGACAGATGCAAAAACTGCTCTTTGACCAAAGCACAGCGTTCAGCAGAGAGCTCCGGAGGGCAAGCTAGCTCTTTCAAGATCCCAAACAGCATCGGTGTTCCCTTATCATTTGGCGAAAGGCCCCCACCATAAAATGAGAAGGTGTGTCCTTTGCCTACCTGGTCAGCATAGAGCTGGAAAAAGCCTTGCCACAGGTACTTCCTGGCCAAGTCACCTGTCCCACCCACAACTACCACAGTCACATGCCCAAGACTCTGCTTAGTATCATGATTATCTGTGTGGCCTCTGTGCCAGCATACGATGGCCATTAGCAGCAGCTCCCATCTTATCCTCAGCATTGTGATGTCAAGTGCCCACCTTTAAAAAAATAAAAAGATCTTTGAATGTTTAAAAAAAATCGAATGATTCAAATTCTGAAAATGTTATTACATTTAATACGGTTTACATGTACGGTAGGTATAAAGACAAAAAAAAGATAACCAAACCATGTAAAACTGTTATTGGTATAATCTTTAAAGGGATGTTCATCAAAATCATCATTTACTTACCTGTTTGATTACCAAAATTCTTCAAAATATCTTCTTTAACAGAAGAAAGAAACGCATACAGGTGAACTATCCCTTTAATGGTGATTAAAGACACTGAATTGACTGCATTTAGAAGCTGGATTCTAAAGTTTGCTTCATTTTTTGGCATAATGGACTAATGGCTTCATTTACTATCTATAACTCAGCATGAAGTGAACACCTTATGCAAACATTTAGCTGATAATACAAACCCGCTTCAATCCTCACATAAAACATAAGAAGCTGTTAACACTGCAACTAGATAAGACTTTAGTCCTTAAATAGACATGTCAGAAAAAGTAAGAATGTGTGTGTGTGTGTAATAATATCAGCTAATATACATTTGATATATATATATATAAACCTAAATAAAGGCTAAATATAATTTGATGGTCATGTCAGGCCCAACATATCGCGCATCACATTACATAATCACTGATGTTTCAGCACAAACACAAACCGTTAAGATCAGTGATAACGAGTCATGTCTGCAAGTCATTGATTGTGCCTCTGAATGCACCACAGTACATGATCTATCTTATTTAAAAATCACTCAACTCAAACCAGTGTTAATGGAAGCTCATTAGGTGTGTGGATCTTCTTCCGTAATAGTGATGAAACATACAGTATGAAGGCCAATGGTCTATGATAAAGCCCAGGTGTGTTGGAGGGTTGTATAATCTACTGCAATAACTGAACTGAATGGGAATAATAAGTGAGAGCAAATATAATCCCTCAGTGAGAGTTCACCCACAAAATCAAGGTTAAGCCAACAGAACAGACAACATTTACGGTAAAAAAAAAACTGAATGAAAGGAAAAGGTCACAAAATTTGGCCAAACAGAGAGGAACTGATATAAATGGTAACAATAAATTGTTAAAGTTGAGAATGATATTGCTGGAATCATCTTGACATATCTAACAGAGAACAAGTCAACCAGGATTAGTCTGATTTCATGATAACTCATGATGAGCTTGTGTGAAGGCCAAAGACGACAGAGTACACGCAAACCTAATGTTCAGACAGAGCAAGCACTGTTTGCGCATTTGGGTGTTGCAAATTGTCAAACATAGAGGCATCTAGCCTTAAAATAAATACAAAAAAATTCATTGGATGAATCTAAACCATCAAATGAGCATAACAGGATGCAGAAGAGTTCAATAAACAGCTGCTGCACTGAACTGTTGTAATTCAGGTGAACTCTGCAACTTTAAAAACATTAACATAAACTTGTGTCATGATATGCTTAGGTCTATTCAAGCACATTACACTATTATATTTTATTAATTATAACTCATTATTTACACAGTGACATGAACATGGTTTTCCCATCAAAAACAATGTCATGTTCTGGAAGATACCCTCATTAAGGAAATGCATTTGATTAAGAGATATTACTAGACTAAGAGGATAAAGTGATATTGACACTGGAAAAAAAGTTTAATATCCAGTATAATAAGATATACCATATGATTTGGACATCAAACCAATTTTAATAAATTAAAATAATAGTATTTTAATAATATCGATCCAAATTAAATGTGACCATATATCGATTTTTTTATATTTCTGATGACAAGTACGCTTATTTTTTTAAATATGAGAATAAACACTAGTGTACTTCTAGAGGCGGACGTATAACGTTAATATCATCACAAATTAAGTTACATGAACAGGTCCTGACGGCACCTGCTATACTAGCTAACCAACTAACACAGGCTTAAGACACAAATTAAAGGACAAGATCTTACATTTCAGTGTACATATGATATCTCCAGCCATAGTGGCACATGCATTAGGACAAAGATGGATTTGACAGGGAGAGACAGTGGACATACCTGGTTCACCTCTGGACAGTATGGTGACAGCTCGCGCGGCGTGGACTAGCGGATAGTGACATACTACAAACAACTACCGTTTCCAGTAGATGGTCACGTGATCGCGACGTTGGGTAATCCTGGGGTTTGAGTACGTAACATTCGATTTTTTTTTTATACGCTGACCGATAACACGGGGACTTGTTAACCTTTGATTGCTTGATGAGCTATTACAAAAAATATTCTAAACTATAAGCGTAAATATAATAGCAGGTATATACTGAGAGGGTAGAGTTAAAAATGAGCGTGTGCTGTCACTGTGAAACAAACAATTAAATCAATGGCATTCTTTGACTGTACCGGTTATCAGCAAATTTGACTGTACAGGTTGTCAGCACATTGGAAACATCCGTGTTGAGGCTGAGGAATTGTTTTTATTATTTCATTTTTGTATTATTATTATTAATAATAATTATCCTAAATTTAGCATCGAACATGTAGATCCACTGTAAGTGTAATGCAGGTCGGTGAGTTGCCCAAAGGAGGGCGATATTTGCTAGTGCATGAATGCTGAATGATTTTAAACGAGGCCAGATAGCCGTTTTAAAAATATTTTTTATGCCACTGGTTGGTACATAAAATGCTACAGGTAATTAAAAGACATATACAAGACATTCAAAACCACGTGTCTCAAACCTGAAGATATAACTTAGCTAGCCTAGCACTCTGAAGCTTCACTGGTTTCACAATATTGAGTAATGAGTTTCATGATCTTGAAGATAATTCTTATCTTTGTGTACATGTGTTTTCCGCTTTTGCACATTCCCTTTTTTCTGTAGAGAGAGAAAGAGTCTTAGGCAAAGAGTATTCAAACAAGAATTCACCTCAGGAAGTTGTAAAGCCATCCAATGATTCAGCTTGTAAAACTTTCTAAACCCGTTTTTCTTTTTGTGTGACATAAATTAATCGATCAAACTTATTATTCTATAGTGACTTGCTATTTAAATTCTTAATATTTTGTTGTTGTTGTCAGAATAGACCGATATTTGTGGATGCCAGGCCAAGGAGAAGCTGTTCTTTGAAGCCAGATGGTGTAGAGTCGACATTTACTAGCAGAGGCTAATGAGGCTATGTTGTTAACCAGTCAAACCTTGACCCCTTGATCCCTACCAGCTCGACACAGCACATGCGTTTAGGGTAGGGGTATTCAACCAATGGCAGATGGGGGAGTGTTTAGAAAAGCTGTTTGAAAACAGTATTGTTGGGAATGAATACTAGCTGACTAAATACTGCGCCGTGTGCACCATATTGCTTTCTTAAAAAAAAAAGAAGAATAAAACGTAAGTGAAAAGTTAAGTACGGAATAATGACTGCCTTCGTATTTCCATTGGAGAAAACACTTTCTGTCATTTCTAATAACTGTTGACCAGTATACAAAAATTTTCGTTTATTATATTAAAACGTTTTAGAAGTTTCAGATGCATTAAATGCCTGAATTTAGTGTAAAGGTGAATTGTATCAGTTTTGCTTTGTCCTGCAATATTTAATTTTGTGCTCATTTTCTAACAATCTAATGCGGAAGTGATTTGAGCATAGACCCATAGACAGTAGCCTATATAAACATAGACCTTATTCAGAGCAGCGCCATGACAGGTAGCCTATGAGTTTGTGAGACTTACCGTGTTTTCAATGGCATCTGCTATAAAAGCTGTATAAAGCTCCTAGATCACTTGTTGCTGTTTTTTTTTGTCTACTGAAATTTCTTGGAAAGATATTTGTGCAGTGTTTCGTCAGTAGAACAATCCAATAAAAAAAAAAAACACAAAGAAAGATGGCGCTGCTGTGAATAATATAGAGTCCATTCAATGATATATTTTTTAAACTAAATTTTTAACAGTATAATGCTACATTCTGTCATATGACATGACACCATGATGCATGTTCCTGTTAATGTAAACTTTAACTAAAATTAAATGATTCTAGTATCTCAGTGATACTAAAAAAGCACTGTCATAAATGATCCCATGCGGGATACATGTCTACATTTTTCAAAAATGTCACAAAGGGATTCCAAGTGTCTTTAACAGCCTTTTATATAACTTTAATGTTGTGTATGTTATTCTCTCCAATGACATGCTAGTTTCCATTTGTAGTCTGTTTTTACCCAGTAAAGAGGAATAAGATGTTTTGCTTCTAAAAAAACTTGTACAAAAATATTTATCATTTCATCAATCATAGTCTGTACTTCTTTCCAGAATTGCAAAAATCACTTCCACATTAATAAAAGTATACTCCACACTTAGTATTACAATTAGAATAAGGCTTTTTAATTTAAAAAAGTGCCATGATCATCCCATAACTCTGTGTTCTGTTTGGATTAATTAAATACTTTGATTTTCTATTCCTTCGTCATGCTCTTCTCTGCACCCACGTTTTTGCTTAATAAAGCACCGTTTCATTACGTGTTCAAGAGAACAAAATTGTCACTTCCTAGGAAATTGACGCAAAATATCTGTAATAAAAATGGAAGTAGCTTCAATCGGAGAAGCCACTGTAGCTCTTTATTCCAACATCATAAATTACTTGCACCTCAGAGAGCACAGATGAAACGTGATAAATGCTGTCATGATATCTTGCTTTCAGAGGTGGATGGCTGATGTTTGGGAACTCAAACATTGAGACAGTTCTGGGAGGTAATTATACCCAACCATTTTGATGACAGACGTCAGCTCATGCATTTCAGAACAACCAAACCAATATTTGAGATGCTGTACGAGGAAATTGGTCTGCTGGTTAGTCCAGTTATCAAACCTCCGCAGTCACACGTTTTTTGTTGCACACCGGGAAATGTATACAGTAAATGTGCTTCCATATTCGCATTTCTTTTTATCGGATAAAAAAATTAACCAGCTCAATTGAGTGAATTCTAAGAATTAATTTGCATTTCTATTCAGCGATTTAAAAAAAAAAATGCAGTATCCCAAAATATGCATAAAAAGGATTGAATTTGCCACATGCATGAGAGATTTTATACCTAGATGCGCACGTGTACTCCCACACATGGGACCACACTAGTGTAGGCCTCCCAGCTAGATCAGGTCAAAGTGAGATGTAAACTGTAAACTAGGTGACAGAAGTTCCTGTTTGTGTGACAAGTGTTTCTGGTGTAGCAAGTTTGCGAGTGTGTGCGCATGTGTGTCATGGAGAAAAAAATCAGGGAGCTCAGCTGTTGCCGTCTTAATGTGTAACCAATGGGGCTACGTGTGATTTGAGCGTGTGTGTGTGTGTGTGTGTGTGTGTGTGTTAAAGGGAGCTGGAGGTAGGAATGGCTATGGCACCAGGGGGCTCATTGTGTGTAAGATCTCCCACACTTCTTACAACCATCCATGTTCTTCCCATCACCCCCTTCCCACTGCCACCCTGCCACTTGCCTTCCTTCCTTTAGATTCAAGTGCTTTGTTCCTCCTTAAGTCCTTTGTTCTTCCTCCGGCACAACATTCCAATCAAGCTGAGCACACAAACACATGCATATGAATGTGTGCCATCCTCTTTATTGGGCCTCTTCCCCGACACACATTACATTTATCATCCCTCTGTCTAAGGACTGACTAATTTAAAGCTCTGCCTGCTACTTAAGAGCTCAATAATGCCAGATTAAGGAAGTGAATGAACGCTGTTAGTTAGGTGGCGGATCAAAGAAATGGCATTTGTCTTAGAGAAATTGTGTCATATATGCTGAGGATGTTTATGTACTCATTTATAAACATCCTCAGTATATATTTCACAATTGCATTTCAGTGTAATGTGTTCAGGAATTCTTGATGTTATGAGCGCTAAGCTGTACAATTGACCAGCCAGTGTTGCATGTAATTGATTTCCCAGCGTGTCTGTCATTCGATCACTCTGTGGTTTCATTTGACTTAATAAAATAATTGAAGTTCAAATCTATATTTCATTTGTGTTTTATGAAGCTACTATTATATAGCCTAGGTTTATCTAAATTAACTTGTGTTTAGATATACTATTTATTTTAAATGTTTTGTGTGAAATAGTTTTAAAGGAAGTCTCTTATGCTCACTAAAGGTTGCATTTGATTAAAAATACAGTAATATTGTGAAATATTATTACATTTTAAAATAAAAATTTCTATTTTAATATATTTTACAATGTATTTTTTTCCTGTGATTTGAAAAGCTGAATTTTCAGCATCATTACTCTACTCTTCAGTGTCACATGATCCTTCAGAAATCATTCTAATATGCTGATAAAAATGTATTATTATGAAGGTAATATTTATGTGAGTGCCATGATACACTTATTTATCCTTGATTAATGTATCCTTGCTTAATAAAAGTATTTAAGGTTGCACTTTATTTCAAGGTGTCTATTACAGTGTAATTATACATTTAAGTACTGCGTAATAATAATTAACTACTTACTATAGAGTTAGGATGAAGGTTAGGTTTAGGGTTAGGGTTAATTGCATGTAATTATGCATAATTTATAGTATACTATGTAACATGTAACAATGACACTGTAAAATTATAACCTTTATTTTTTTTTTTTTTTTTTTTTTTTTTACCAGGAAGAAAACTCACTGAGATTAAAATCTCTTTTTCGGGAGTGTCCTGGCCAAGATAGGCAGCTAAGTTTACATAGACAATTTACAAAAATTTACAACACTCAAACAAATCTCATTACATAAATAAAAATTAAAATATATATATATAAAATGCATCTGGTTACAAACATTTACACACAACCAATTTACTCTGATGATTATCCAATAAATATTTAAATTGACCACAAGATACTAAATCTTTTAACTTCATCTCAGTCTGGAGAAGATTCCAATCCGATGCTGCGGCATATTTAAAAGAGGTTTTACCCATCTCGGTTCTAGCAAAAGGCACACACAAATTGTAGGTCGATTTAGAACGTAATGAGTAATTTCCAGATGACTTCTGATTAATAAGACAACAAAGATAAGGGGGTAGATAACCCAATATAGCTTTGTAAATCAATTGGTACCAGTGCTTTTTTTTTTTTTTTTCTAAAAAATAAAGTGATACAGTATTTAATTATTCTTCACTTTTCTCAACTGTTCACTTCAACATCAACTGTTCTCTAAGTATAGCATGAAATAAGTTCACACAAATGTCCAAGCACAAGTGTAGTTCATCACCTTATCTATATAACATTAACATTTGACAACCTGAAAAAGTGTATACTTTTAACAGTGTATAAATTGGTTGTAATTTAACAAAAACGTCATTTTTAAGTGTCTAAATACTTTTTGGGGTCACTTCATATCTAAAATCCATGACTCACTCACAAGTAATAATTTTGTTAACTTTGCATTAATAATGTGTTAACATCTTGCCATATGTTACTGGCACATATCCCGCGACAGCACTCCCTTCGCCCCCAGTAAAGGGATCAGTGTAGAATCGGGAGCGTTAACAAAGCTTTTGAGGAGCAGACAGTCCCGACGCAGCCTACAATGGAAGGCCGCCTCTGTATTTGCGTTTTTTGGTGAGAGGTGGTGGCGGGGTTGACAAGAGGGAGTCGAGGGGTGGAAGAGTTGAATGACCCTGCAGCAGTGGTCCCACTGCAGATCTGTGACCCCCGGAGTAACGGGCCAACCTCCTGGCGTGAAGTGCTTTGTGTTAGTGGTTGTGTGGAACAGCGTGGAGAGGTGAAGGGGGGTTTATGGGAGTGCAGCAGATAATCCAGGCCTCCTGCAACACACATGGCCCTTGAATGAAAAGGGACCTCTGCATTGTGAGGGCATCTCAATGGCTCTAGCTCCTTATTTGTTGAAGACAAATGTTCCTCTGAACATAAGTGTCTTGTGCTTAAACAGTAAACAGAGTGAAGTCATTAATCATCCATTTTGTGTGGCCGAGCACTTGCTCCAAAAAATTAAGAAATGTTCTTAACATTCATAGAAGCTGGCGTGGTAAACAAAGATTGACTTTGTTTAAGCATTAATAAATGTTGTGCACATATACACAAAAGAATATTATTTATAAGCAAGTCACACTCAGTTTGGTGGCCAACAGCCACCATTTTAATCAGTCTGCAGTTGGAATGTGAGTTTATTAGATTTCATTTAGCTTTGTGGTGGTATATGTATTAATTAGAGACAGGCATTCTAATTTTTTAATTGTATTTTAATATTTTGTCATTTGGTTAGTTGGTGATCTGTATTTAACCTGGGGCTTTGCTAGACAGGTTTGGCAAACATGACACCTCATGTGAACACAACACTAAAGCCAACTGACTTTGAGTATTGCTTTCTCGAATGATCTCAGGAATGAAGGGTCTGGTTGTTGCTCTGACTTATATGAATTGTATGCTTGTATTGTTCTTTCTGGATTTTTATTAGAACACTCTGTCTGCTGTCTTCTGTAGAGCTTCTTATTGAACTCATTTAATAACTGATGATTGCAGCTATTGAATTGAACTTAATCAACACTGAACTAACTTCACATGAAAATTCTAATTTGTCTCATATTTGATGAATTGTGCAACTGAACATATTTTCCTGTTTTTCAACAATCTGTATTGTATAAAGTGCTATAAATAAAGGTGATTTGACTTGACTTGCATTGATTTGATAGTTTTAAGCTTAATTATGCTCTGCTGGCATTGTTTAGAGATTTTTTTTTCATTGGACATTGACGAAGGCAAAGAGCCGAAACATAAATGAAATATTTTTTAAAAATTCACATTTTTTTTTGCATTGATGTATCGGAGACACAAATGCTTTTGAGAGGTTTAGCTGATATTTCAGGGTTTATGTCTAGTTTTAACGTTTATGTGAGTTGATTTTGTTCAGAGTGCTGCCACATAAATCCCTGGTTGAGTTTGTCTAGAATTAAAGCTGAGGTCTTTCATTCATTGTCTGTCTAATGAATATTCATAGTTGCTTTCACAATGCAGGCAGCCTCCAAAGCTCTTGAGAAGAAGTCAGCTTGTGTTTGACTGCAGGTCAAGGAACTCTGACAGACTGCGGCACAATGGAGACTTGACTCAAGCATTCCTCTGCGTTGCCTGGCGAAGCTTTTGTTTGCCGTACTTCGCTGTCTACATATTCATACTTCTTCAACTCATTAGTACTTATTCATTCATTGAGGCAAATCCACTTGACCCCTTCTCTCACTTGTCATGGGAATAAAATAGTGATGGTTGGTTTACTAAATATTTGAGTGTGATTTGGTATGCACAGATCTGTCCCTATACCACATCAATCTATAGTTTTAATTTCAAATGCTTAAAAAACATTTTCCTCTTCAACCTGTGCCTGAGTTCTTTAAAAATCCATTAAACATTAGCTAACTTCATAAAACTATCATCCTGACTATTGCAATTGGACAAGTGTATTCTCGATAGATATAACCTATCAGATGATTTTTTTAAATATTATATAATTTGTGAAGTATAAATATAATTAACAAAAGTTTTAGTCACTATCAATAACCATTAATATAATTTTTTATCGTTTAAGCCTAGAGTTCGTGGTGAACTGCATTAAAACACGAAACTATGCAGTCTGCAAACAAAATTACCTAGATATAGGTTCAAAGGAAGCAAATACAAAAGCCCTCTCTTTGAACTGATACCGTACCCAATCGTCTAAAATTACTATTGTGCAAATGAACGTGAGCAAACATCCGAAACTCATTGAACAGGTGTGGGGGCCGTCAATCAAAGCGCACACGCGCACAAGGACCAGACAAGGACACGCCCACCGGCGCCATATATGGAGTGCATTCCAAGGGGCGGAGTCACCTGACTTCCCAAGTTCCCATATCCATGAATGAAATCCTCACCACCAGTTCCTTCATGCCGGAGTCGTCGGAGTTTCACATGGACCAAAAAGTTTAATTTGACAAACAAAATGGACTACCGACGCACTCAGTTTTCCTTCTTATTTGTGTATTTATTTGTTAACAACGTATTTATTGGGATTCAGTCAAAAGAACGTAAGTAGCCTACAAACCGAGATTTTTTAAAGACTTTTTACTCAGAAAACGTTATATTTTTCTAACCTTTCACAGTTCTATTAGCTACTTCTGTATGATGATAATTAAAAATATATATTATTTGTGGACAAAAACGTAATGGTTAGATTTTCATAAATATTTCGTAGGTTTATTTACCCCTACAAAATGTACACAATTAAGACATTTGAGCCTGTTACGGACGATTTTAAAATGTTCTTTGACTTCATTTTCATGTAGCCTAACTAAATATATGATCCTTAGATTTGCTGCTTGACATGAAGGCTGCCGGAAGTGAATTAGGTTGGTTAACCTGGCCGAATGAAGAAGGGGTAAGTCTTATGCATGTTTCTGTTCCCTGTACAAACTATGGCATTAACATCCGAATAGACTCCATTCAGTTCAGGTTCGTTGATTGTACATAAATGATTTATGTACAATCAACGAATAAATGCATGAGTCAGTGTCATTTCATACTCTAAAACACCAATCAAAATGAGTCATATCCTCTGACCCATTAAAAAGCTTTTCCAAAGTGAGGCGTTTCCCCCCCCAGCAACAGGCTTAAATAACATCCGAAACCATCTTATTGTGCATTGAAGAATGTTTGATTTTCATTTTATTTATCGTGAATATTAATGTACTACTACGGCTATAAAAACCATTGGGACACTTAAAGCCACATAACGTCATTGAATTATAACAACGTAACAAAAAAGTTATAAATTAAAAGTTTTGTTTAAAAAGTGATTGTAAAAATGACACAGAAACGTTTTATATTATATAATATATATTTGTATGTGTGTGTGTATATATATATATATATGCCTGATCAAACGTTACATATACAGATATGTTTGTGTTTTGCACCAGAGTGTTTAAATATAGGACTGAGGAGAAATAAGTTTCGGTCAGAGGCTGTTGAGTGTGCAAGTTTCTTCTTTGAAGCTTTGGTTTTATAAGAATTCGCCGTGAATTCCTCTTTAGCCACACAAAGACCTCTCCAGAGATGTACCGAGAGGGTTCCACCACTTCCTCTGACCAAGCATAGTCGTGCGCTAAAGTGTTTAATTAGTCTTTTAGAGGCTAGTCTTGTCATCTTCGTTCCCTGATGTCGTGAAGGCTTCCATCAGCTCGACTCAGCTGCTGGATCCAAAAAAGCCCTTTGAGGTCATGCTTATTTTGCCAGCTATTTCAGTGCGTTCTGAAGAGTTGAGTCGTAAGGGAGTTCTACCGCGGCAGAGCATGGTGGGAAAGAGGAGAGCAGAGGCCTAATTTTTGTCTCCCACACCCATCTAATGAGATACTTTTACAAAGGTGTGATTCCCACATTCAGTATAATCTTGCTTCAGTCTAACATTTAGGATAGGCTACTGGAATATTTTAGCCAAGAAAAAGAAAAAATCAAGACCACCATACTTCCCTAGTTGATTCATTACATTAAGAATGGCACACATTGTTTGTATTTAAATATGCAAATAATGCAATATCTAGTTAAATATGCAGAAAACGGCCTTTAAAGATGTATTTTAATTGTAATCTACAGGCACAAATAGATAAAGTGCAACAAAATAAACATTTAAAAATGTATTTTGGATGTTTTCTTCACACTAAGCAACACGTTATGAAAAGCCAAGTTGCCCAACATCTCAACATTGACCAGTGCATGAAAAAACCATCTTTGACTTTTGAACAAAAAACAACTACTTTTGCCTGTAGTGTCTTGCTTTAAATTTGTGTTTAAAATACAACTACAAACAAGTTAATTCTGCTCTAGCATTGGTTAGTGAGTTTAAAGATCCCAACAAGCCTTACTTAACCAATGGTATGAGCTTGGTGTGGGACTATCTGAAAATAAAAGTGAAATACTTCGCCTTAAAAAGTTTTGTACTTCCATATTATGAGAAGATTGTAATACGATATGCCCTCTTTTCTTTCTTTTTCCATTTTTCTTAGTGGGAGGTTGTCCAGACGGTGGTGAATGGCTCTCTCCTTTACACCTACAGCGTGTGCAATGTTGCAAGTGACACCGAACAGGACAACTGGCTTCGTACGACCTTTATCCAGCGTAGGCCCGACGTCTCTCGCGTATCTGTGGAGCTGCGCTTCGTCGTCCGGGACTGCAACACGTTTGGCGGCTCGTCGCCTTCCTGTCGCGAGACTTTTGGCCTCTATCTAGCCGAAACCGACACAGATGTTGGCACGAATTTCCGCAAGGGCCAGTTTCGAAAGGTAGCCACCGTAGCGCCAGACGAGGTAACAGCTGATCGTGGAGGGGGCCGAGCTGATCTGCGGGTGAACGTTGAGACGCGGGGCATCGGGCCACTCTCCAGAAGGGGCTTTTACCTTGCCTTCCAGGATTTAGGGGGCTGTGTTGCTCTCTTGGGGCTGAGGGTGTTCTACACCACCTGCCCGGCCATGATGAGAAGCCTGGCCGCCTTCCCTGAGCAGGTGGCATCAGGAGCGCTGGCGGAGGTGGAGGGCACCTGTGTGAAGGACGCAGTGGTGGTTGGAGAAGCTGCTCCTCGAATGTACTGCACCGCTGAGGGAGAGTGGGTCGTTCCTGTGGGCCAGTGTCTCTGTCGAGCGGGATACCAAGCTGTTGGAGATTCTTGCAAAGGTGAGTTTGTGATTTTGATGTTTACTGTTTAGTTCTCTGCTTCAGCAATAAGTTGAAAATGTTCTACTTATCTGATTGTGTGGTAGACCGAAATACTGTAGATTTTTACTTAATGGCCTATGGAGGTTTCTCTAAAGCAGAGCCGTTATCCTAAAACTGATATTATAAAAATATTTGAATGCATATTAAGGAAATTTACCAGTCAGAATCAAGAATTCTAGGGAGCTGCATAAAAATGGTGACATTTTCTTAGAATTAGCTAAAAAACTTCTCAAAAATGCTGAAATCGCATCAAACACAGTATTTATTCCAAATTAACCAAAAAAGCTGAAAGAAAAATAGAAAATTTTATTTTTCCATTGACAACTGATGCTGATAATTCTGAATTGAAAAAAAACATCAGTTTTAATAATCCTGGTCAATAAGTTGGCCCGTCACTATAATATACTTAACATTACTTAAAGACAATTTGGGAACAACTGCAAGTCTTTGTGGGTGGGCAGATGGTAAGTGTGTTGTCGGGTGAGGGTGTGTTCTGGGAAGCTTGAGAGATTTTTGTGGTTGCCACAGAGCTGTCTGAGAAGTTTCTAAGAGGCCAGAAATGTGACTTCAGTCAAATGGAATGTCAGCCGCCTCCACACCCTTTCACCTGCTGGTGTATTATTTCTACATGTGTGTTTAACTCTTCAGGAAGGAAGTGTAAAGATACCAAGCTGCCATTGTAAAGAAGTGTATGTACATAGTTACAGT
Source organism: Phoxinus phoxinus (assembly GCF_949152265.1). Lineage (NCBI taxonomy): Eukaryota > Metazoa > Chordata > Actinopteri > Cypriniformes > Leuciscidae > Phoxinus > Phoxinus phoxinus. The sequence goes on from NC_136886.1 coordinate 7,438,224, forward strand.
GGTATGATTTGCATTTATAGGTTTTTAACCATTGGACATTCTCGAATATCTCACATTAGAATATAAATGCTTGATAAATGGTTATAAATGGATAAAGGGTTATTTGTCTTCAATATTGACTTTAAGTATAAATGTTTTGCATTAGAAAAAATAAGATATCAAACTAAGCTCCATCTGCAAATAAATTGCTCTCAATCTTTTCCCAGAACTAATTTGACTTTTATCAGCCAGTAACTTTTAACCAACTAGTCCCAAGGTGATTTTGTTTGTTTGTTGGTGAATGTATGAATTAATTTCCCCTCAAGTTTGTTTTGGAATGAAAAAAAGGATTATTTTTAAGTTTCTTTCCCAATTAGTTTCAAGGAATTCCCCCAAGGTCATATTACACTTTTCCCATACCCTCCAACAGCTGATATGACTCAATGGGCAGAGCTACCATTACCTGAGTTACTTTGTGTGTGTACGTGTTTCCATGACAACGGCTCACCGCAGATTACAGAGAAGGTTTGGCATGCCCAAGGTCTGTCTGGGGTAGTCATCATATAATTAAAGGTTGGGTTGGACCTCTCCGGACACCTTTTGTATTTGTGGGAAAATGTGGTTTTGAGTAGATGCGCTATTTATACTCTACTTTTAATATGTAAAACCAAAGACATTCAAATCTATCCATTGATAGATGCACATTGCATACCAACCGCAGGGCATGTTTGTTGAACATACTGTAAAAAAGGAAACCACTGGGAAAAAGTTTGCACGAAATCTTTTCAAAAGATCCATATAGGAGCCATTAGCAAGGGCCATCTCAGGAAAGCATGTTTCGAAGACCTTGGCCTCTGGCAGCCCTACAGGAACCTGCACCTGAAACGGACGTTTAAGAACATCAAGGGAGTTCAGAATATCTAAAGGTCTTTGGAAAAGGGCAGATTCCACACATTTCCTTTTATAATGTAGTTTCCAGGAGACGTGCTAAATGTTTTGACACCCTTAGAGGAAGTGTGATGAATGATGACCCGATGCAATAGCTCATGGGAGAGATGTAATGAAATCTGGTATCTTGTTATCTTTGTGATGACATGCTTCAGGAACGAGGAGTACATGTCCAGACATCCCAACCTGTGATTCTTTCCATTCTGATTCTGACAGAGCCGTTTTGTCTTCTGTAAATTATTGTTTCACTCTATAATTTGTTCATCCACTCATCTCTTGAAAGACCGTAGTAGTTAACAACCTTTGCCCATGCCTCTTGATTCAACTTGGTTGCTTTTTTTCTCTCTATAGAGAGTGAAAAGATGCCTCAAAGCATTCAATGTAAAAGGGTTCTTCTTAACCCTAAACAACATTCGAAACAATGAAGTTGCTGTTGTCATTGTTTTCATGGGAGTTTTACGAGTGGTTTTCTACGTGACTGCTGTTCTGTTCAGCTTATCGCCACCTGCCAGTGTTTGCTAGGGACAATTGTGGTTGGTTGCCCGGCACGGATGGGGGAAGGGGTCCCATTTGAAAAGTTTCGGGGGAAACCCAAGTGTTCCAATGTTTTCATTGCTTGTGAATTTGATACAGGCCTACCAAAGATGTTGGATAGTAGCAGAATATAATTTATATAATTTATATATTGTGTAAGATAGTGTTAATTGCATTTACACATTTAGAGGTCATACTATTTTTTTTAAATTAGCTCCAATTTAATAGATTTAAAATATTTAATCCAGTTTAATTAGCAGTTGGGTGCTTTATTTCTAGTTGTCTGAGATGGGATTTTCATTGGCCAATAATGATACTGATACCTAAAGAGCAGTGTAGCCGATATAATAACATTGTATTAACAAATGAATGACAGCAAATAGGGATGTGTGGTGTATACATTTAAATATAAATATTTTTTTTTTACAATTGTAATTGAATTACAATTGTAATTATTGTAATTGAACAATTTCTTTTGATTTTATACATTTTAATAAATAAAAAAATTAGTATTGGCCGATATTGCACATTTAATTTAATTGTATTATTTTTAAAAATATATGTATTTCAAATTTTTACACATTTATTGTAACTTAATAATTATTTAATTTAATATTTGAATCAATAAAAAAATCAGTATTGGCTAATATGCATATTTAATTGTGCATTCTCATTTTCCATATCTTCACAAGCATATGAGCATAAATGCATTAGTTAATCATTAAAAACACTAATTTAATAGCACTGTTAAGTGTAATTATTAGCCAATCTCAAAATTAATATCAATTTTTCATACTGTGAATTTATAATGGTGTGTCTAATTTCACTTTACTTTTTTCTTTTTTTTTGACAAAATGGTAATTTAAATATAATTGTAATTATTGGCCATAATTATTTTAATTTAAAATATTTATAAACATTAAGGGAACATTTTCTTAGAATTTTGACTTGGAAATTGATTGACCTTTTAAACCTTTAGATTTCTTTAAAAAGCCCTCGCATTGCTCTGGCACGTTGTTGAGGACTACTATGTCGGCGAAACTGCTATTCTAACTGTTGACCTTTCCACCCAAAGGGCATTAACTATTCCCTTTGTGTATTGTCCATCAGCCAAAGACTTGGAGTCTTATCAGCCCTGCCAATCACTTGTGTCATGCATATTTTAGTGCTTGTGGGAACATAAACGTGGCACAAGTATGCAAAATGGCCTTTAGTCACTTTTCCTCACTTTCCTCACTCACTGTTTCTGATGACGCCTTGACTGTCCACCAGCGCAGAATCTCCCTAAATAGTTTCTTAGTGAAGTCGGTCAGCCTGACTCGTCAGTGGTGCCATGAGCGAGTCACGCTTTAAAAAGGCGCTTTCTAAACATATTTCACATGAAGTTCCCATGGAAACAGCTGACATATCGAATCAGATTTATTACTCATGGCTTTGGTGAAATTTGGATTCATTGCCGATTTCACGTATGCCACTCTCAATAGACACAAACATGAAGATTAGAGGAATAGAGTGGGAGTTTCCCTCTCTTGTTCTGTCTTCAAATAAAATGCACAAAGAAGAGCTGCTTTTCTTATGCAGACCCCCTCCTATAGACGTCCACTCTTATACACAGGGCAAATACACAAAACCCAATGTAAAATCCCAGCGGGAGAACTTCTGTCAGCAATCCTCACGCACCCATTCACGCTCACACTCGCACACCTCCCACCGGTCGTCAATCTGAAACTCGGCCCTTTGTTTGAGGTGAGCACTGAGAGACGGGCCCCAGGGGGGACATACTCCCCTCAAAGGAAGTTCCTCGGATCTGTGGAATCTATATTCACAGTGATTTTGCGAGCCAGTGAGTTTCTCATGCCCATTAAAAGTACACCTATCAGAACCGGTCTCTTCTTAAGACTGTGCATGTGATTCTGAATCACTGCACTCGGTCTTCTTTTGTGGATGATTGTTATATCATCACCCCCCCCCCCCCCCCCAGTCTCCATTCCTTGTTTCCGGAGTTTCTTTCCTTTGTGTTTGTTATAGCATGTCCTCATCCTTCGGCAGAGGAAGGAAAGGAGGAGAAGAGGAGACCAGAGGGCTTATATTGACGCTTGCAATTCCGACATCCTGTTTTGTCCAACGGACATCCACATGTGCTTCATTTCATAATTTTTTTTAAAAAGAAAGAAAATCTCTTTCAATGTTTTGGAAGAAGGTGACATTCCAGATGTAATTGTTCATGACAGGACTGTACAAAAGTTTAGTGACCAGTTTGACTGGTTTTTATTTAAAACAGTTGGAGTGTCTTCCGGTTGCATTGTGAAGTGTGATCAGTTTATTGTATCGTTGAATACTTGAATGCCCGTCGGCTGCACCATCTTGATTTGTCTCTTGTTGTGTGCAGTTGAGAAAGACTGACCCTCCCTATATGTGCACAATGGCCTTGAATCTGTGCATTGTGATGTGAATCTCTGTCCTTTTATTACTTGTCTCATGATCACCTGTGTTTTTTCCTGCTGTCTTCTTTTCTATAGCTTGTGAACCAGGTTACTACAAGAGCACAGATTCCAGTCAGCCATGTGACGTGTGTCCAGATAACACCAAGGGCTCGGGTCGTGGAGCATTGCTGTGCCCCTGCCTGGAGGGCTTCTACCGGGCCCCAACAGACCCAAATTCTGCTCCTTGCTCTTGTAAGTTTAAATAATGTTTTTTTTTTTTTGCACTAGATGTTTGATTTTATTAAAGGGAAAGTACACCCGAAAATGAAAATTAGCCCATGATTTACTCACCCTCAAGTCATAGGTGTATATGTCATTCTTCTTTCAGACGAATACAATTGGAGTTATATAAAAAAAATATCCTGGCTCTTCCAAGCTTTATAATGGCAGTGAATGGCCGTTTCTATAAACGTGCATCTATCCATCATAAAAGTGCTCCACATGGCTCCTGGGGTTAATAAACGCCTTCTGAAGCGAAGCGATGCGATTATGTGAGAAAAATATCCATATTTAAAACTTTATAAAGTAAAATTACTAGCCAAACGAACATACGGATTCCACTTAAGTGTAAAGCGCAACTTATGCGAGTAATGCGACGTACTGCTGATATTTATACTACGCCATGATGCACTACGCTACTTCCGACGTCACAACGCTACTTCCGACGTCACAAGTCGCGCTTTAGGTGTAAGTTGACCGTTTGGCCGGAAGCTAGTATTTTACTTTGTAACGTGTTAAATATGGATATTTTTCTTACACAAACGCATCACTTTACTTCAGAAGGCCTTTATTAAACCCCCGGAGCCGTGTGGAGCACTTTTATGATGAATAGATGCACTTTTATGATGGAGAGATGCACTATTATGATGGAGAGATGCACTTTTATGATGGAGAGATGCACTATTATGGAGTTCAAAACAGAAACGGCCCTTCACTGCCTTTATAAAGCTTGGAACAGCCAGGACATTTTAAAATATAACTCTGATTGTATTCGTCTGAAAGAAGAATGTCATATACACCTAGGATGACTTGAGGGTGAGTAAATCATCGGCTAATTTAAATTTTTCGGGTGAACTATCCCTTTAAGAAACTTTCTTGGTTGCTTTTTTCTGCGTTCTTTTTAAATGTAGCATCTAAACATTATATCATGTTTTGCTCTTCTAGCTCTGCCTAGCCCTCCCCAAGACTTGCATTACGCACCTCTCCTGACAGCGGGGAATTTGCAACTGACCTGGCGCACACCGGCAGACACGGGCGGCAGAAGTGACATCACATACAGTGTGGCGTGCGAGCGCTGTGAGAACGGTCTGTGTTCGCTGTGTGGTGGGAGGGTGAGATTTGAGCCTGCGCAGACGGCCTTGAACGACCCCGAAGTTGTGGTTAGCGATCTGGAGCCTAACGTGAACTACACGTTTACAGTCGAGGCCCAAAACGGCGTGTCCCAGTTCAGTCGAAAGAGAGCCACGGCTGGCATCAAAACAGTGCTTCACTTCACAGGTTAGATAGTTTTAGTTGAAAAAATATAAAGCCATTGAGTGACAAGCAATGGTTCTGTCCACAGTGATAGAGAACATACAGCCATTTGCATTTGAAATGTTCCTTCATGAAACTGAATTTTATACCAATGAGGTGTCTTCAATCAGGGCACTTCGACCAATAAAATGTCCCATTGCTTGTCACGGATGGACAAGATTAACAGATTAACATTGTTAACCTTAATTGAGACATTGTTTTTAGCCAAAATACTGATGATTTGTGCCGTTTTATTCAGAAGGCCCGAGGGTGCTTTACCTGAGAGTTGAAGATCAGACCACCAGCAGCCTCACGTTATCCTGGGTCGTGGACCACCATGTGCAGAATCACAACTCCCTCCGTTATGAGCTCATGTACCGCAAGAAGGTGACTATGATATCTGATTTAGTTCACAAAAAAATAAAAAGAATATCACTTGGGTGGTAGGATAGTATACAACCATCAAAACCCTGGAAACCACTGGGCCATGTCCTAAACAACCACACAGAACACCTTAGCAATGCCTTGGCATTGTGGAACCGTAGCATTTTCTTCCGAATGTTTTTTCAGAAATATTTCTTGCATGCTTTCTCTCTCTCTGTGGCCTTTCCATGTTTTCTTCCTTTACCATTTTAAAATAAACGTTTAATTTCCTCTTCTCATTGTTTTATAGGAGGATCCTGGAGAGATTGATGTCACCACCTACACTGTTCTGGTTCTGGAGAAGAACTCTGTGCAGATTAATGACCTCTTACCTGGCACAAAGTATGTGTTCCGCGTTCACACCCTGACGGCAGAAGGCCATCCCAGCAGCCACAGCGCAGAGCTTGAATTCGAGACACTGCCTCTCGGTAAGTGCGTGTGAATATATGCGTGGGCATTTCGTTCTAGTCCTTAAATGCTTTCACGTATGAAAGTACGTAACCTTGATGCATTTGTGATAAGCTGTGGGTGGTGCATGAATGTTTGTCAGTATGAGTAGAGTGAACTTTTTTTTTCCTATCTCCAACAGCAGAATCTCAGACACAGAGTAGTTCCATGGTTGTCATGGGAGCCGTTGCTGGGGGCGGAGTCATGTTGCTGATTGTGGCGGTTATTTTGCTTCTGCACAAAAGGTTAGAGAAGCTATCTCTACTCTCACTTTTTCCAGACCGCAAAGCAGGATTTCCCAACTTTGCCTTAGCCACTTCACCCTATGCCTGCTCACACTGTATACATTCCAGCTTTGAAGTGCAATCATTCTCATTTAGGATATCATCAAGATAGGATCTTAAATTAACTCACTAATGTGATGTTGAATGTTCTTTCATCAGGAGGCTGAATTCCCATGTCCGACGGAGGGTTGATGGAGATTACTTTTCATGTCCAGGTAAGAAACTAATTGAATTTCTTTAGCATTTGTAAGTGCATACATGTATTTGGAATTCAAATCCAAAGTATACTTTGGTTTCTGCGTACAGTCCACTTGACGCAAATTTCGTCACCACAATCATACACAAAGTTTACACCTATCGTCTCATTTTACAGAAAAACTCCTTCCTTTGAAGACCTACATTGACCCCCATACATATGAAGACCCCTGTGTGGCTGTCCTCAAGTTTGCCAGTGAGATTCACCCTAGTCACATCACCAAGCAGAAAGTCATTGGTGCAGGTCAGTGTTTCTTAAGTATTAATTATATAATATTATAGTATTTAATATTTTGAACTAGCTTTTATTTGAATTTCTTTAGTTTACATTCGTTTTAGTATCAGTTTTATTTATTTTGTTGTGCTTTTGTCATGCATTTTGTTTGTGTCTATATATTCAGTTTAGTAATTTTAGTGTCTATTCTGTGTCTTCTAAAATGTTTTACTTGAATTGATATTTTTAATTAACAACTGTATTTCCATACTGCTCCAAAGGAGAATTTGGCGAGGTGTACCGTGGTTCTCTGAAGGTACCAGGCCGCTGCGAGGTCGCAGTAGCAATAAAGACGCTGAAGCCAGGCTACACCGAGAAGCAGAGGCAGGACTTCCTTAGTGAAGCCAGCATCATGGGCCAGTTTTCCCATAAGAACATTATCCGTCTGGAGGGTGTTGTCACCAAATGTAAGTATCAAGCTATAAAATCATGTTTCTGGTAACTGTCTTGTTAATTTGAAACCCATTACATAAAACAGAGCAAATTTAACAGGATGTTCTCTTCTTCCTATCATTTCAGTCAAAGACGCCATGATTATCACAGAGTACATGGAGAATGGAGCTCTGGACCAATATTTAAGGGTATGTCTTGGTCAACGATTGTTTACATTTCTGCGAAATGCATTTGCAAGGATGTAGAAGTATCATTGATGTGTTTCTTCGCGCTCCACAGGATCACGATGGAGACTTTTCCTCATACCAGCTCGTGGGAATGCTCAATGGCATAGCCGCAGGAATGAAGTACCTTTCAGACATGAACTACGTCCATCGGGACCTCGCAGCTCGCAATGTCCTGGTCAACAGCAACTTGGAGTGTAAAGTCTCAGATTTCGGCCTGTCGCGAGTGCTGGAGGACTTTCCAGAGGGAACCTACACCACTACTGTAAGTGATATGAATGCACAGAATAGTTAGAAAAGTACATAAATTCATTAAAACATAATTTTCATGGTTTTCATACTACTCTTACTCTTTTAGGGAGGAAAAATTCCTATTCGCTGGACCGCACCAGAGGCAATAGCGTACAGGAAGTTCACTTCAGCTAGTGATGTGTGGAGTTTCGGAATTGTCATATGGGAAGTGATGTCATTTGGAGAAAGACCCTACTGGGATATGAGCAACCATGAGGTATGAGATTTCTAATTATTTATTAATGCTAATTACTCATACTTTAGGAGTTTGACATAAATTGGGTGATCAAACAAAACAATAAAAATGACCCAAACCATAACTAATGAACAGAAAATGTATTTTCTGCGGGCTTTTATGACTTGAGCCAGGAAATGACCACCTAGTAATGCTTCACTTAAAACACATTGATGGCCTCTGTGAGCATGAGCTTCACCATTTTCTTCATACTTTTGATCAAAGGTGATGAAATCCATAAACGAAGGCTTCAGGTTGCCGGCACCGATGTGCTGCCCATCTGCGGTTAATCAGCTGATGCTGCAGTGCTGGACGCAGGACCGCTCTAAACGGCCACGCTTTGTTGATATCGTCAACTTGCTCGAAAAGCTGCTTCGCAACCCAGAATCACTCTCGGCCATTGCCAGTATCGACCCACGGTAAGAATCGGTTTACAAAACGCTAATGATAAATGTTCTAGTGCAGAAAACTATAAAGTTTTATATTGTGCTGTTCAATAAATATCTGTTTTTTTTTGTCCACAGTGTGTCTATCCGTCTACCCAGCACTAGTGGTTGTGACGGCGCCTCCTTCAGGTCAGTGGATGAATGGCTGGAATCTATCAAGATGGCCCAGTACAGAGAAACCTTTGCCCTTGCTGGAATTAAAACTATGGAACAGGTGTTGCGCTTGAAAATTGAGTAAGTATGCCTACTTTCATCCATAAACAGATGACAAAATGAACCAATTATAAAAGCTTATGAATTATTGAAACTTTATATGGCCTCATCTAACCCGTTCCTCCTTTTCTTTTTCAAAAAGGGATATTAGTAGTATTGGAGTACGGCTGCCAGGTCATCAGAAGAGAATAGCCTACAGCATTCTGGGCCTGCAAGACCCGACGGGGACCCTGGATCTGTTTGCAATGTGACAGTGCGGTTGACTGAAGCAGACCTGTTTGCAATCGGCAATTTAGCTGGCCCAGAATGGATTGAAAAAAGACCAGAATGCCCTCCTCCAATTGAATGACTCCCTTTAAAAATATAAACACTTGATATTTTGTTTCTCCTTTTTTTTTTAAAGCTTTTCATTTAACATTTTTACATGTGTCAGATGGACCCTTATTATGCACTTTGTGATTCTGTTCCTACTTAAGCCATATTGATTCGCTGCATAAGCACACAGTGGACACATGATGGTCTGTTTTGTGTATGATGGTCATAATTTGTGCCATATTGTAACTACTGTCTCAGGTCTGATGATAAGGGTACTATCAAGAGTACAATGATAGTAACCTTAAATATTACTGTAGTGCTCATGCCATAAAAGTCCACATATTTAACAAAGTTGCCAAATGTGAGAGGTTGAAGTCTGATTAAGGTTGTACAATTACAAATGTAAAACGTTTAGTAGTAAATGTTCAATGCTAATAGATTTTTGTCCAATTGTTGACAGGCATCTTCCTGGCACAGGATGTTTACATGTCATTTCAGCTCTTTTTTTATTTAATATTTATTTTTTTTAATTTATTGTCTGTGTTTGTAAAGAAAATGTACTGTATAGTATTAAAATATTTTATAAGTCTCATCCTAAGTCATTTTTTCAGTTTCACGCACCTCACACAAAATTCATGCACTGACATGCCCTGAAATGACGTGTGCACAAAAGTAGCAATGTCATTGTGCTTTAATTTATTTCTATAAATATACAAAACATTTTTATTTATCGACTCAGTATATTACTTTACTAATCTAGTTTAAATTTTTCTATTGGTTAGTTGGCTCTAAACCTCTACCCAAATGTGGTTTGGAAAGCCATTCACTGAAGCGCAGACAAAGAGTCTCTAATAGACTTGACTCACTTCAGTCCATTGAAGATGAATGTGTGTGAAGAGTAATGAATCATAATAGTCAGGAATTAGCTACCTTTGTAGATCAAGAGGTCCAACCAGTGGTAGAATCGAAATGCATGTATGCTGACTGTGGTTAGGGTGTGTTTAATAGAGAAGCTCTTAATTGTGCAATGTGGCAGTTTACAGATTATGATTCCATGCAAGTGTTCTCATAAAGAGGACATTTATAGCACAATATACAGACTTATTACTGGCATTCATTAAGACAGGTTTTAAATAGTATTTAGCTATAATTAAATCCAAGATAATAGTCAACATAATTTCATTAAAAAAAAAAATTATAATCTTTGTCAGTTATGAGAAAAAAGAGAGATATGTCCTGTTTGTTAACAGATACAGACTTTTCATCGATCTAAGCTTTAGATTTTATTTTTTAAATGGCATTGTCTGTAGCTGCCTTACCTATAATAAGCATATTTTTCCATGTTTAAAAGACGATGCCTAATTTACATATATTTCGTAGTTTAATTAATGATTAATGAAACTGGGCTAGACTCAAAATGTTTAACCCCATTATTTGTAATTCCTCCAATACCAATACCATATCAACCTGAAATAGACTTTAAGCTATAGAGAAAATCAGGAGAAAAGGTGGTGGATTCAATGTAAAAAAAGATGTGTAACATAATATATAAAAATGCACATTGTACCTTTCTTCAAATATACACAGATGGTAAACTGGAAGGACAGGGGCTGCATTCGATGTTCCAGAGTTTGAGGTTAGGAAGGCTGTAAGAATAATATGCCACATCTGTATACAGCAGAGATGGTAGCCTAACAATCATAATGGCTCAAGGTTGGGTTTATGAAATAAGACCTGATAAAGTAATTATGTTCTGATTTAATGGAGGTTCTTGTGAGTTTACAATCACTGGGAATTGAAGTTTAAATGTCTATGAGTGCATCCTATCATCCCAGTTATGTCCAGAAGAGGGAGCTACTCATCAAGTTCTTTTGGTGACGCGCTTTACGTCATACAGTAAAGATGGCGTCTTACTGAAGCGCACCATGCTTTATTGTTGATAAAACAGTATACTGTTATTTTACCTCAAAAAATCACACCAGGATCGGAAAAATGTCAAGGTTAATAGTCAAGAATCTCCCAAATGGGGTGAGTATTTGTAATGATATTAGAACATGTTGCAAGTTCGCTGTCAAAGATGCATGCGCCTACAAAAGTGTAACGAACTTTTAAACACCCTTCTTTACTGTGTTCACTAACAAAACGTCTCAACTATGTTTTTATTGAAATTGGTGTCAGGGAGATTACATGGTACTGGCCAGAGTCTTTTGGAGCACTATGTGAATGCTATGGTGTAGCCTATAAAATTATCATGGTATTACATTGGATATCATCAGTGTAACATGGCATTGTAGAATAAATTGGGTAAAACTTTATTTTACAGTGTTCTTGTTACACATGTTACATGCAGTTACTGTAGTACTAACTATAAATTAGGCGTAATTATGCAACTAACCCTAAACCAAACCCTTATCCTAATCCTGTAGTAAGTACAGTTAATGTCCTAATGTATAATTACACTGTAACACGTACACCTTAAAATAAATTGTTATAGGCACTGTCAGGGAATGATAAACGGATTGAGCCCTTAAACTGTATGCGTATGAAATAGATGTGATTTGAACCGTTGACTTTCAACTGTTGAAATTTTACTTATTCTGTGTCCCCAGATGAAGGAAGGTCGCTTCCGTAAGATGTTTGCAGATTTTGGGACGCTTACAGATTGTACGTTGAAATTTACCAAAGATGGCAAATTCCGCAAATTTGGATTCGTTGGTTTCAAGACGGAAGAAGATGCAGATAAAGCTCTGAAACATTTCGACAAGAGCTTTGTGGACACATCTAGAGTTACTGTAAGTGACAAGATCATGGAGGAGTCCGAGTGATTTGGAAGAAAATCACTAATAGATTAAAATAATAATGCAAATAGTTTATTTGTGCATTGTATCTTGTAATTCTCATCTTATTCCTCATCTGCCTGAATAAGGTGGAATCCTGCACAGATTTTGGAGACCCAAACAAAGCCAGACCTTGGAGCAAACACACACGTCAACCATCAGCAAACAAAGTTACAGAAGAACAAGAATCATGTGAACAACTAGAAAAAAATGAAGATTCATTGGTAAATTCATTTGTCATTTGTCAGTGTCTGCGCTGAGCAAAACGGGACATTTATGACCCACTCACTTTATTGTTTGCAAACAGTTTTATTGAAAGGCCTTGTTGATTTTTCTTTTCTTTTTCTTCATTTGTCTATTTGGAACAATGTTTATTGCAATACAAATAAATGAAATCTTAATTTATGCGGTCACTCTATCTCCACAGAAGCAGCAGAAGAAGCCTTTGAGTATTCTTCTTAGAGATGTAAGTTTGCTTCTCCTAAAGTCTATTCTTTATCGCATTACACAAATCATGCTCCAGTAAAAAATGCAGACATCCTATAAAATGTAATTTGAAATCCTTAGCTTCAAAAAGACAAGAGCTTCCAGGAGTTCCTGGCTGCACACCAGAAACGCACAAAGGTGCCCACGTGGGCCAATGACACGGTGGAAGCGGCTTCTATTGAAGCTGAAAAAGAGAAGGAGAAGGAAGAGCAGCAGAAGAAGAAGCAGAAGGAGCAGAAGAAGAAGCAGAAGGAGAAGGAGGAGCAGCAGAAGGAGCAGAAGAAGAAGCAGAAGGAGCAGAAGAAGAAGCAGAAGGAGAAGGAGCAGGAACAGAAGGAGAAGGAGCAGGAACAGGAACAGAAGAAGCAGAAGGAGAAGAAGCAGAAGAAAGCGCCTGTTAAGGATGATTACCTGAACTTTGACTCTGATGAATCAGAGCAATTGAGTGATGATGAGGATCCTGCTGAAGAAGAGGACAAACAAGGTAAGAACTTTGTGCTGAATTCTACATTATTTTTGTGATTCCTATCGCAGGCAATACAACTTTTCTCTGTGGGTTGCAAAGATCGTTTGGTAACACTTTCCTTAAAGCCTTTATATATAAAGTAGTGCTGTCAAATCAATTAATCGTATCTAACATAAAATATTGTGTTGTATAATATGCGTGTGTATATATTACTATGTTTATAGTTTACACACACCCATATTATATAAACACAAACTTTTATGTTAGTGCACTAAATCGATTTGACAGCCCTAATATAAATAATTATTTATAAGTATTTAAGTATTTTTAATACATTAATCATGCCTTTAATACATTGTATGGTCTCATGACTATTTGTAACCACAGTTATAATACATTATAATACTTATCTATTTATTGAACACACTTTTAGAAAGTATAATGCATTAAAACACATGGCAAACAACCAATTTCAGATATAACGAGTAGTAATCTGCAAATTTTCTAATGCATTTTAACTTTGGTTGCAATTAATTATGAAAAGATCATATAATGTACAATATAAATACCTTTATAATGCATTACACATAAAGGCTTTAAAGTGGTGTCCCCCTGTAGTCAATCACGTCATCCCTTAAAATTCACCTTTGATCACCAAAGTTACATATTTAAACACATTCTTCATGTCTTAAAATAGCTTGAATGTAACTCTACAATCTACACCCTTGCCTCATTTAGTATACGCGGTTCTATGAATATGCAAATGAGCCCCGCCTCCACTCACTCACACCAGCTCAGAGATCCACTCGTTGACGATCACATGTCGACGTGATTGGTTACAAGGTAGTTTGTGACGTCAGAAACACCAGCGATTTCTCAGCAATGGAGAATAAACTCAGCAATGGTGTTGACTTATAAATGTAAACATCTTAAAGCATTTAAAATATGCCATATAGACAAATAAACAACATTAAAAACTTGATTTTCACCACAGGGGGACTTTAAGTGTCATCAATCTTTTCTTCATGCACTTGTACTGTGTTTGTGTAGGTGTGATTTTATTATGCTCTTCAAATGTGTTTTCTTACCAGATACCGCTAAGAAAGCCTTGAAGAAAGATCTATCTGATATGGACTATCTTCGCTCCAAAATTGTGGAGAAATCAGACATGGTGGATGAGAAAGAGATGGAAAATAATGAAGAGGAAGAAAAAGATGATCACAGTGCTAATGCAGTCGAAGGGGACGAGGAAGAGGACGAGGAAGAGGAAGAGGAAGAATCCTCGGTCCAGGACACAGACAGTGCATATAAGCCAGCAGCCCAGAACATGGTCAGTGTGATAAAACTGTCATGGGGTTTAATATGGATGAATTGGCTATGAAAGGCTCATTTGTTTGTGCTGTTCTTACACTATTATAGATCGAGTCGAGCACAGGATTCACAGTCAAGCTACGAGGAGCTCCATTCAACGTCAAAGAGGTGAGATAATGATTATTGGCCGAAATTGAATATGTAGTTTGTTTTTGTTCAACATCTTTTGTTAATATTCATGGACTGTTTTACCAGGTCCCTTTATTATTATACTTTTTTTTTCTAATTTCAAATTTACTTTATTTTACAGTGTTCATGTTCATCTTGTTTTTATAAAACAAATATATCTTGCTCTCTAAAATCTTTAAGGTTATTGTTATTAATAAATTATTATTAATTATTAATACCGCACGCTGTTGTCACATAAATAACACAAATCTAGACATCTTTTTTTTATCTTTTTGGACCTGACAACAGTAATTTGTGCCTGATTTTTGTCTGATTTACCACTTTCACTTTAGCAACAAGTGAAAGAATTTATGGTGCCTTTGAAAACGGTTGCCATTCGATTTGCAAAAAACAAGGATGGGCGCAACACAGGTAAGAGCTTCTGTTGTTTACTGTCTGTTGATGGTCTGAAGATGTCACTCTAGTGCCATTTGATTGGTTGAATTTCCTGTGACAAGGTTACGTGTATGTGGACCTGCGGTCAGAAGCAGAGGTCGAGAGGGCCCTGCGCCTCGACAGAGACTACATGGGTAAGCCATTTTTCACTCTTTTTGACAAGTACACAACTGTGAAAAAAATCCTTGAGTTGTGTGTTTTGTTTAGGGAGCGCAACCAATTCAAAAACAAGTACTGCAAATAACACCTGTTCATGTGCAATACATTATCTGTGTAAACTCACAGGGGGGCGCTATATCGAAGTGTTCAGAGCCAACAACTTTAAAAACAAAATGCCTGTGAAAGAAAGCAAAAAGGAGAGAAATTTTGTGCGTGAGCTGAGGGACGATGAGGAAGAGGAAGACGTGGCGGAATCGGGAAGACTTTTCATCAGGAACCTGCCCTACACATGCACCGAAGATGATCTGAAAGAGGTCTTCATCAAACATGGTGAGTGTTGGAGATCTGCCATTTATCATTTCGCGATCCATGTTTAAAAGCCACTTATTTTTCTTGTGTCTTCATCAGGTCCTATTTCTGAGGTGCATTTCCCCATAGACAGTCTGACTAAGAAGCCCAAGGGCTTTGCCTTTGTGACATACATGATACCAGAGAACGCAGTCTCAGCCTTGACTCAGCTGGATGGCCACGTATTCCAGGTACTGATCACTTTCATCTCATTTCTGTCTGCGTAGTTTTATTTGCTTTCTTACAACTGTTTGGACCCTCTAGGGGCGGGTTCTGCATGTCATGGCTTCAAGGCTGAAGAAGGAAAATCCCGATCAGGGGCCCAACACTCCAGGCAGCTCCTCATTTAAGAGAAGTAAAGATGCCAAAGACAAATCAGCCAGCGGCAGGTCAGAAATTGATCAACTATCTGGAGCTGAAAGCTTCTACTGGATAATTTCCAGTTGTGTTCACTGTTTTTGTTTTTACACAGCTCTCATAACTGGAACACACTGTTTTTGGGAACGAGCGCAGTGGCCGATGCCATCGCTGAGAAATACAACACAACCAAGAGCAAAGTGTTAGATCACGTGAGTATTTTGGACCTGTAAATTGTCTTTTTCTTGAGAGGATTAACATGGGTAACACTGGATTTGTGTATGTATGCAGGAGTCTGACGGCAGTCTGGCGGTGAGGATGGCCCTCGGAGAGACGGAGATCGTTCAAGAGACCAGACTGTTTCTCCTGGAAAACGGAGTGTCCCTGGACTCATTCAGTCAGGTATAGAGACGATAGTACGTGTATCGATGATGACCTTTGACGATATCAAGACGATAATTGGCTAGTTTTCCCATTAATGTATTAAGTTATTATTATTATTAAAGGCTAGTTATTATCAAATTAATATTAGTAAATATTCAATTTTTTCATAATGACATCACCACATAACCACACTTGCTACATTGACACGACACACAGGATTGAGGAATCCAATGAAAATGTTTTTAAAACCAGAATACGAAACTGCATCCCACATCAAAATTGAATTGCAAGGTGATCTATTCACAAATTGTCAAGAGTGCTTGTTATAAAAGAGACGCATCATTCTTCTACACTTGATGTTTAGGCCAAGGCGAAAACAGATCGTTGTTCGTCAGCATTTTGTTTAGTTTCCATAGCACATTAACCACATTTTCATGACACTAATAACAATACAGTTTCAAATTATTATTAATAATAATGATACAATTTTTACTAAAATTATGAAGGCCTAATAACATGAAGGCTTCTTATGTCTGAGATAATTAATGCGCAACTTTACTTACTTTAAAATTAAGGATGCACCAATATAAAAATACATTAATGTGACTTAAACGTCCAAATCCATATTTATGTTTGTTTCTGCATAAATCATGGTTATGTTTACGTGTGTCTGTGATTTCCATCTATTTAGGCATCAGGTCAGCGCAGTAACTCTGTGTTCCTGGTGAAGAACTTGCCCTCGGGAGTGCAGGTCGGAGAGCTTGAGGCTTTGTTCTCGCCCCATGGATCTCTGGGAAGAGTTCTGCTGCCCCCATCTGGCCTCACTGCTATAGTGGAGTTCCTGGAGCCCACCGAAGCCAAACGGGCCTTCATGAAGCTTGCATACACAAAGGTCAGTGTGTGTGATGGGCAATTGAGCTACTGTTTTCACTGGAAAAAAAGTATTGTATATGTTTTTGTTTATAAAATATTTATTTGTAATAATATTTATGTATAATCATGTGTGCCTTTGGTTAGTTAAAGCTTGAATTAGGGACATGGTATGATGTCATACGTCTATCTCCACAGTTCCAGCATGTTCCTTTGTATCTGGAGTGGGCTCCTGTAGCGGTCTTTACAACTCCTCCAAAACCTAAACCAGGTAATCCTTCAATACTGACAGTGACATATCAGTTCGTCGGTGCTTAAACCAGCAATTCATCTTTTTGTATGAAGGATATATGTATGCCAAAACATTCACATGTTCATAACCTTGACATTTATTGAAATGACAACATGAGAAGGAATCACAAACAGTCCTGCATGGAATCTGCAGTGAATTCCAATCATCCAAATTCCAAATCACAATTCCATATAAAGCTCTGTACATTCCAAGCGAACTTGAACACCGCCCAACAAGCCCTTCACTTGGCATGTTTGGAAATATTTAGGATATTGTGATACTTTTAGCTACCAAATGTTTTACATTTTAAATAAAGTTTAGAATAAAGTTTAAAGTTTTAAATAAAGTGAGAATGGTTTGCCAAAAAAATACAAATTCTGTTATCATTTATTGTTAAAATTAAAACTATTAAAATGCAATAACACTTTACAACAATGTTTGTTCATCATTAACATTAGTTAATGCATTAGACATCAAACCAATAATAAACAAATCGTTTACAGCATTTATTAATCTTTGTTCATATTAAATACATTTCTAGATAATATATGCATTTTTAGCATTTTAAGTTGTAATTGTATATTGTTTACCCTACCGTAAGATATTTGGGGTCGGCAAGATTTTCTAAATATTTTTGAAAGAAGTCTCATGCTCACCAAGGCTGCATTTATTTGACCAAAAATACATTGAAAAATAAAAATAACTATTAGAATTCAATTAAAATAACTATTGTCAATATTTGAATATATATTTTAAAATGTAATTTATTCCTGTGATGTAAAGTTGAATTTTCAGCATTATTACTCCAGTCTTCAGTGTCACATGATCCTTCAGAAATCCTTATAATATGCTGATTTGATGCTCAAGAAACATTTCTTATTATTATCAATGTTGTAAACAGTTGAGCTACCTAATTAATGGATTTTTTTTCAGGAACCTTTGATGGATATAAAGTTTGTTTTCAGCATTTAATCATTTGTTTGATTATAGAAACCATTTGTATTATAAATGTCTTTTACTATCACTTTTGATACATTTTATGCATCCTTGGTGAATAAAAGTATTAGTTTCTTTAAAAAACAATTTAATGGTACTTAATAAATTAGCATTAACCTAGATTAATAAATCCTTTATAAAATTGTTGTTGAATGTTAGTTTATTATGTTCATGATTAACTAATGTTAACACATTGAACCTTATTGCAAAATGTTACCAAATTAATACAACTTTTTAAGTATTTCCTTCAGGACATCCAAATCAGTGTTTTGTCAGTCCTATATCTAGAAAACGCTTCAGTACTGCATTTTCTGTAGTTTTTCTTGTTCCATCTAAATATCCATCCTTCTCTTGCTCCACTCAGAGCCTAAAACCAAAGATGCAAATGCTGAGAACAATGACTTGGCCAAAAAGGAAGAGGAGGAGGATGAGGAGGAGGAAGAAGAAGAAGAGATTTTGCCTGGCTCGACTCTCTTCGTTAAGAACATCAACTTTAACACCTCAGAGGAAACATTACACGAGGTGAGCTCGAGCACAAGTGCTTTAGCAGCAAACTGCAGATCTTGTGGTTTAGGGTTTTGTAGTGGAAACATGAGAAGGTTTCTTGTTCTGGTCACAGGAGACTCATTTGAGATGCATGTTAGTAGCAGGTGTAAGCAGCAACATGTGTTCTGTGATCGGATCACCCCAAACGGATGTTAATAACAGGTGTAAACACGGCCCGAGTCTCACCATATGGGTTTCATTGTGTTCTTTTGACAGACATTTTCTAAATGTGGTGTGGTGAAAAGCTGCACAATATCAAAGAAGAGAGATAAAGCAGGTTTGATTTCACAGACATGCATATTTACCATTGATATTCATCTGTATATTTGTTATTTGTATATTTTCTCTCTCTATCTCTTTTGTAATTTTTCCATCTTGTTTCCTGTCTGCGTGAATCTAACCTTCTTTTTGTCTCTCTCTCTTTTTCTCTCTCTCTCCAGGTAAAATGTTATCAATGGGTTATGGATTTGTTCAGTACAAAACTCCAAAGGCAGCACAGAAAGCCATGAGAAAGATGCAGGTAAGTGACCATCTGCTGCTCTGTCATTGCTGTATTTATGTACTCTTACTATGCACAAATATTCATGTGATGAAATAAATTCATGCATCTTTTTTCATTACTTTCATTTTTTTTTGCAGCACTGCACAGTTGATGAGCACCAGCTTATGCTAAAAATATCAGAAAGAGAAGTCAAGTAAGTTCTTCATGTTCTGTGTAGGACAGGGTTTCACAAACTTCAAGCTCTCTCTCTTGGGGCTCGCTAAGACTTCTGATTATGAATTTAGTATTGTTTACAGAGATAATACTTATTGTTTAACACGGAGTACAATGATGGCGCTTTTATCAATTAAATTGTGTTATAATAATGATTATAGTCCACTGCTTTGTAGTTTGTAGTAAAAAACTAAAAATAAGATAAAGAATTTAATGTTATGTTAGCGAGCATAGCCCAGAGTTCATATTGTAAAAGCACAATCAGTCTTTGTTTGCATTAGCCCGATGTATAAATATAACGTTTAAAAAAAAAAAAAAAATGCAGTTACGTTTCTATGAGGTATTATTCTATTCTTTAAGTCGACAACTCCGAAAACAACGACAAACACTTCACATATCTCAATACAATTGTCATTGAAGACCTAGAAGCTAAACGGTGCTTACACAACAAACAAAATAATTATTAAGCATGCTACATAAAACATAAAAGCAACAATTATTAATAACACTTACAGGCTGTGATACGGAGGAGGAAGCTGATGCAAATACACTTGGAACTGAACCTTCCTTTAATATCAGCCGGCTCGCGAATCCAAGTTTGATTGCATTTAAGTTGGTAAAGCAATCGTCTTCAAAATGGCGCGAACAAAGCACACGGCTCGGACTATACTTCTGTGGTATAGTTGTATATATGAATTGTAGCCACTTAGTCTTCAAATGCTCCTCCTTGGGCAGATTAAAAAAGTTGGCTTTTGAGTCGCACTTCAGAACACAGCGTCTCGTCGCCATGAGCCTTTGAGCGCAATAAGTGGGCGTGTCGTATTCAAATAACTTGACAAGTTGACGTCATCTAGTCAGAGAAAAAGCTTCGGTCTTCTAACGATTCATAAAAATGACTCCGAGTCGACTCTTACTTTTGAAAGACAATAACTTTATATACGGTGCACTTTCATATTTCAAACTTTGCAGGATGTTTTTGTTCACTTATATCTATGTTACACACTACATGAAAGGTAAATTTCAAAATTCCATAATAGGTGCCCTTTAAAGCAAAATACTTCAGAACATTCACGTACAGTATATGTGTCTGGTTTGGGGCTAATTTTCTTGTTATATTTGTCCTTGCATGTAATAGTAATTTTCTGATAAAAATAGTTTCAGAATTGTAATGAGACCAAAATTTGAACTTCCAATTTAACAGACATGAACCAAATATTTTTTTATTTACAAAAATGTATACAATTATTATCTGTTTATATACTTTTCTTTAAATAATTCTGCAAAATTAGTATTTTGAAAAGGTTTTGAAAGAAAATAAGAACAAACCTAGAGTTAATGGATATACTGTAATTATATACGGTATTATTTTTTTTCAGAAAGTAATGCATAATAAGTGTCTAATTTTCACATTAATGTGTTTTTGGGGGCAACTTTTAATACAGAAGATATTATAATTAAAGTTCTGAGAAACTTGGTTTCATAACATGGTTTACTTTAGAAATTTCTAGTCACAGTGTGCTATTGTTGAAGCGATGCAGTTTGATTTTAAATTAGGGTAATAATGGAAAACAAGATTATATACAGTCAGTGTTTTTAAGCTTTTTTTAGATGGCTTTTTGTAATATCACTGCTTTTAAATTCTTTCATGAGTGATTTCTTAGTCAGTTTGACCAATAAAGTCAATAACAAGCATAATAAAGGGCACTAGTCACATGCATGAGTGAAAACCGTTTTTCTTTCTGTTGTTTTTGCAGGTCAGGTGTGCCGGAAGCCAAGAGGAAAAAGCAAACCTCCAGGAAACAGAGGACTTCTAAGATCCTGGTGCGAAACATCCCCTTCCAGGCCACAGTGAAAGAACTGCGAGAACTCTTCTGGTAAGCCTGGTTTCACATTTAACGGATATTTGTTGCGTTTCATGTGTACGGTATGTTATAGAACAGAACAGGCCCAATTATTCCAACTGTTGACTAAGTATTTTTCACTAACAAAAATGACTGTGAAAGTATCATGGTTTTGAACTTGGTACCCTTGTAATTATTGTGAAATAGTCCTCATGTGAGTTCTTATTTGAAGTGCAGGTGTTGTTTCTTTTTGTCAGTACGTTTGGAGAGCTGAAGACAGTCCGCCTGCCAAAGAAAGGGATCGGTGGAACCCACCGTGGTTTTGGCTTCATTGACTTCCTCACTAAACAGGATGCCAAGGTGGGTGCATCTGTCTCTGTCTTTCTGTTTCGTGCTTTTCACAGTCAGACAGTCTCCTGTAAAACAACTGATCAACACTGATCCTGTTCAATGTGTCTAGTTACAGTACATCTAACACAAGCTTTGATTTTGTGCTGGTCTCTCACAGAAAGCGTTCACGGCGCTGTGCCACAGTACCCATCTGTACGGCAGGAGGCTGGTGTTGGAGTGGGCAGACGCAGAGGACACTGTGGACGACCTGCGACGAAAAACCGCACAGCACTTTCATGGTTACGTTTTGTTTTATGTGCAGCGTAACAGTTATTTAGCATAAACCGTTGCAAGCAGTTTTGATGAATAACTTACTAAAAGGCTATGATCACTTTGTCAGTTTTTGGGAGTGACAGTCGCATTCAATTACAAGTGTGAGTCTCAAAATGTTTTAACAGCAACTTACAGTAGCATCTCGAATACTGTCTGTATGAACATGCAATGGAGTCGAGCCTGTATTCTCGTGACCAAAGAAATATCAAAGATGGCAATGTCCATAACTGAAATGTCTGATAACTTTTGATTGGACGAGTCAGTCGAGCCTCGAGTTCATCCGTCAAATGTTCATTTACTGACTGCAGCTTTTATATCTGATGGAGAGCAGAGAATTTGAGTCGCATGTAGAACTCAAAACTGACAGGAGCCGCTCCGGTGGAGAACAGTGACTGCATCTAACCTTCAGATGACACACAGCTCATATCTCCATCGCTGTTCATCACCGAAAGCTAAACCACACATGAAAACCCACAACACACGGTAGACACGTTTGTGCAGCGCAGAGCGGCTCTGTCACACTGACATGACAGACAACTAGTTGTCCAGCCCAGTTGTGTTCACAGCACGGGTTTTTAGAGAATGCGGTTATGAGACCTGAAAATTTAGAGGTGCGAGTTTGGTTATAAAATGCGGTTGTCACTCCTGTAAATAACCTAACTGTGTGTGCATGTAACCATATTAAGGACTCAAATACAGGACCGACAACCATATCCTACAGCATTTATTAATCTTAAAGGGATAGTTTACGGCAAAAAAAAAAAAAAAAAACTTATCCACAAGTTGTTCCAAACCTGTATGACTTTTTAAGATCAAAATCTATATCTGTTAATTCTAGGTAATGCACTGTGAACTAAAATGAACATTTTTCTATTAACAAAGGTTAATTTATGCTGTAAGAATATATTGCTCATTGTTAGTTCATGCCTTAACAAATAAGACCTTGTTGTAAATTATCAATATTATATGTAACTTAATTCAAAAGATTTTGCCCCTCAAATAGCTTGATTGTTGTTTAACTGAATATTGTCAAACAACTAACTTTTTCAATACTTTTTCCAAACAGTAGTTTGACTGTTGATTAACTGCTTGAAAACTGCAGCTTGCCAAAGCCCTTAATTTGAATAGTTTCCCAAACACCGGTTGCAATTCTAGTAATTTCCCTTCTTTAATTGAATTAAAACAAATCTGTGCTCAAATCTGTCCTCTCATCTTCTCTGTCAGATGCTCCTAAGAAGCGGAGGAAGGCGGAGGTGTTAGAGGGAATCTTGGAGCAGATGGAGGTCGGGGAGGAAGATGGGGAGTGAATAGCAGCCGTCAGTCACCTCCAGCATCAATAAGAGAGTAAATCATCCAGTGGAACTCCATTTATCTCTATTATGACTCCGTCTTAAACAGCTGCTTCACGGTCTCTTCAGGAATTCTTCCCTTTGGCCCCAGATGCTCCCAATTAGCTTTTTATTATATGCTCATACATCATCCCTGTTATTGCTGTCAATGTATTAAACACAGCGTCTCCCCGCAGACCAACTGCGGCTGAAGGTGAACTCGACGACGGAGTCCTTTTGAAAAAGATGCCCAAAGGCCACGTTTGCTTTAGCTGCTTTTAATCGTCACGGAGGGCTGAGACATTTCATACTCTGCTGTGACATGGATGACATTAAATCACTATTGTGATTGATCAAAATATCAGTAGCAGAATGTAAAAATGGAAACTGTTTCCTTTAACAATTTTTTGGGCACAAAATGTATCTCTTGTAGTCTGTTTTTGACTTAATTGCATCATACTGTAAAAAATTTTGCTCTGTTGTTTAACAGTGTTTTTTCCAGTTTACAAGAAATGACAAGTGCTTTTATATTGTTGGGATCATACTGTTTATTGATGTGACAATAAAAAAAAATGGTCTGGAAATGTTCCTATTGTAGGTTAGTAATCACATTAGAAACCTCACTTTTATAAAATGTACTATTTGTACAGTCGAGGTCAAAACAGTCTTGGTCTACTACTCTGAAGTTGCATTACACACCATGTAGTGGACATTCTAGTGTACTGCATAACAAGAGTTTCTCCAGACAAGCATGTTCAAGTGTCTTTAAACCAACCATTATTTCTTTATACCCATCCATCCAAACCAAACCCATATGACTAATAAAAGCTGTAATACACAATAGATTTTACAGCACTAACTTTCCGATTATGCAACTGGCATCAGGAAAACGGTGTCATACCGCAAACGACTTGGAGGCTCACTCACACTATCTGTGGCCGATTGAATAAAACGTAGGCCTAATCTATATTTTTCTTTAGGACTGGTCATAACTTTTATGTCAGTTACATAAAAAAGTAGTTTTGTCTATTTTGAATCCGAAAAGTAAGATAATTTTGATACACTATAGCTAGTTTGTCAGAATCGGTCAGATAAATGTCTTTCTTGTTCTGAACACGAGGAAAATTAATCTCGTTGCTGGGAGACGCATAACGAATAAAAATGTGTTCTAAAATCGGCTCATAATATCAAACGTTCGATATCCTCCGGTTTTATGGAATCAGTCTAAAGATATATTTTAAATCAGCGTCTGTGCATTTTTCTGTGAAACGTCAACACCAACTTCCTGAAATCTGGCTATGGTTTGCTGGATTGGCGTCGAGGCTGTCTATGCTGTATCCCAGACTTCTTTGGAACAAATTTAGTTATCCACACTTTTGAGCCTTCTCATTTACATATGACAGTGACCAGGTGCTGCCAGGCTCCAAAAAAAGGTAAATAGTGCATAGCACTCAGGTCTTCTGAAGCACTACAATAGCTTTGTGTCAGGAACGATTGAGATTTTTAAGGTCACCATACAAGGTCATAACTCAGAACGTGATGTTCTCATAATTGTGACTGACTTTTTGTCATAGGCCTACTGAAATGCAAATGAGATGTAAAAAGCAACAGTTCACCCAAAAATGAAATCTGTTTTTACCCAATTACACGTTTTTACAAACCTGAATAACTTCCTTCTGTGACACAAAAAATATATTTTGCGAAATGTATGGGGTTTTTTTGTCCATACAATGTACGTAGCCTATGGTCATCAAAACTAGTTACCAACAAAATTCTTCAAAAGGTGTTATGCAGAAGAAAGAAATGCACACAGGTTTGGAATGACATGAAGGTGAGTAAATCTAAATGATGACAGAATTTTCATTTTATTTGGTTGAATTATTCCTCAACTAACTTGCATGTTCCAGTCCTCACACAAAGCTTCAAAAAATGGATTAGGCTATAGTGCAGAAGTTATATGGATAAGCTTCAAGGTGCTTTACTTGACATGTGAAGAGACAGTCATTATGGGTTTGGAATGACAAGAGTTTAAGCAAATGATAAAATATTTGGTTGAACTATCATTAAACACTTTAGCATCACATGTTTCTGTTTGTCAGTCACATAATGCACCCAAACAAAACATTTGTGTGATCATTTTTATAAATGTCGTTTATTTTGTGATCCAGTATAAACAGAACCTTGGAGGAAAAAAAAGTTATATGGTTCAATAAATGGAGCTCTGATAAAGCCAAAGAAGTTTGGTGGAAAGCACTGCTTAGAGAAAGAGCATTCTGGCTATGGCAGACACACTGATACACAAATCTTTTGAAATGGATGACTGTATTTGTATCATCTCGTCAAAAGTTCATTGGTTAGTACCTAATGAATCAAGAATGGAATGAGTACATCCACATGCAGAGCCACGGTAAGCTAAGAAACGTCTATTCTGTTTGTAAGATAAAAACAGAGATGAGTTTTGTAGGAAAGTTTGATGTGTTCCACTTAAATATAAATTGTCTGGAATATACAAAACAGCATTTACATATACATTTGTTTTCACTCAGTCTTAGAGCTCCACATGTCCCTTTAAGCAATACGTCTATTTGCACCTCAAGAAATGACAAGCTACTTTCATCGCAACAGTCCCACATGGCATTAAAAAAAATGCAGAGCCCGTAGCCCCTACATTAGCAGAGTTCACACACATACACACATACGCGCGCGCACACACACTGTATTGCCTTGAAACAATGAGGAACAGCATACGGCTGTTATAATATGGAACATGGAAGCAATAAACTCACACCAACTACCCAAACCCCAGCATCCCACTTGACTAACCACTCGCAGCCTTGGCGTCCAGCACTTATCTAAGTAGGTAATGCTAAGAAAATATGTATTAAGGCTTTTCTGAGGACCTGAGGATTTCAAAAACACACAATGAGGCACACAAAAAGGCAAAGAAGAGCTCTAGACGTGACACACAAACAGAGAAGCGGAAGATGATGATAAAACGAGACGGCTAATGTGAACGCCTGGTGTCCGTTTGCTGCTGACCAGTATTTAGGGAGGTGACAAAGACGTCCGCCTTGGCCTTGTAGCAGCATTCTCTCGAGATTCTGGTCAGGATTTTTGTTGTTGTTGTTGTTCACTGTCTTCCAGACGCGATTTCAGTGCAAAGTATTCCCATGTCGTAAACAGTAAGAAGTCCTTGGAGATTCTTAGCTTGTAAGTACATGTGACCCTCAGAGGATCGTCACTTCACTCTATGATGATTAGTTGGTTTTCAGCCAAATATGTCTTGCTCTAAGTTTCAGACACCTGCATTCTCTTACAAAACATTGTACATGACATGCATCTAAAGCAGTTCCTACACACTCTGCGTACTGTAATAGGAACAGACAGACCGACTGGATCAAATAAAAAAAAAGGAAAAAGCTAGATATGTCGTACATACAAAAGAAGCATGTGACATATTTTCCTCAAATTTTTTTTTTTTTTAAGCTGCTTTGGTAACATCAAATTCAATCCCATCAGCCTTCAATCTCTTTTGAATTGGCTAGCGAATCACACACACACCCGTTTTCCCCCAATCTTTTTCTCTTCATCCCAGTATTATCGTTCACGTATGTCCTCTGGTTTGTATGAATGGGTTTCCGTCAATCTGTCTGAGTCACTTTTCTCAGAGTCTCCTCTCAAGGAAGAACGTGTGGTCTGAAGTCAGCGGCCCGCGCTGTGTTCTGTCATAAAGATGTGCGAGCTGTGAGGGAGAGAGCTATTGTACTGAGAGCCGAGAGAGTGGAGACACTGGAAGCCGAGGCGATGGCATTGGGACCTGAAAGAGAATGAATCAGCGAATTAATGAGAAATAGCAAAAACAAATTATATAATATATATATTTTTTTTTTGGTATATCACAGGCTGCTATTACAGGGGACAAATTGACCAAGCGGATTTCCTGCATACACTGTGGTTCAAAAGATTAGAGTCAGAAAAGATTTATTGTTCAGCAAAGACACATGAAATTTATCAAAAGTGACAGATATTTGCAAAAAGTTTTTTTTTATTTAATTTTTTTTTTTTTTTTTTTACAAATTTTGTTACAAAAAATGATTTCAAACTTTCTAATCATCAAAGAATCCTGAATAAATTATGACAGCTTCCAAAAAAGTATTAAGAAGTGCAACTGTTTTCAACATTGATAATAATAAGACTAGAGCACCAAATCATCATATTAGAATGATTTCTGAAGTAATATCTGTTGGAAATTCAGATCTGCCATCAATAATAAATTACAATGTAAAATATATTAAAATAAAAAACCTTTTTAATTGTAATAATATTTCACAATATTACTGTTTTATTGTATTTTTGACCAAATAAATGAAACCTTGGTAAGTAGAAGGGACTGAAAGATCTTACAGACCCAAACATTTGAACAGTAGGCCTAGTGTTTAATCTCAAATCTATAATATTTTGTATTTCCCAATATTATGCACTTTTAGTAATTATTTGGTGCGCAGTCATGTAATCAGCTGGATAATGCACAGTAATTAGTGCAAAATGAACCCCTTCAGGCTGATTCAAGTCTGATCGCCCTGTCGAGTTTAATGTGATAATGACAGGCTGATTGTACAATATATCCCTAACATATTATATTACTAAATTACTTCATCTATTTATAATGCATTTTATTTATAATATTGTAAGCTTCAATGTTTCAACAAGTCAACGTTTCAACAAGTCACACAGCATAGGATGATGTACCTGGTATTCTGGGAATTTTGATCTGCGGGCTGCTGCTGCCTTCTCCTCCTTCTCCAAAAGGCTTGATCTGGATGAAGTACTCCACATCTGTGGGCAGCGAGAGCTCCACCGACGTGGTGTTAGTCTCCATAACGTTGGGCCGGCTGAAATGGTTCCGCTTGTACAGCACCTACAGAACCGTTCCAAAATGTTTTAGGAACAATTACCTCCAATTACATGGTCCCACATTATATCACACCCAGTGTTGGGGGTAAGTAACAGATAGTAATACGGGTAAAATATGACTTTTATCAAGTAACTAGTACATTTACAACCAAATATGATTTACTTTTTCAAATAACTAGTACATTTACAACCAAATATGAGTTACTTTTTCAAATAAGTAACGCAAGTGAGTTTGTTTTCCCATGTATTGACTGACACTTCTGTCCCTATGTTGAGAGAAAAGTGCAGAGGTGTTGTGTGCGCTGTGTGAACATGATAGTTATTGTAGTTCTAAATGCATGATCACATTTAGTTTTAGACTAAATGTGATCAAGCATTTACTTATCAAACTTGCACAAAAAGGTTCAGTTTTCCTCAAAATGAATAAAAACAGTGAAATGCAAACTCAGAATATTACACACACAAACATGCAAATATTAAATGTTTAAGTATGTCAAATATAAATATACTTTATGTATTTATTCTCACTTTATTAACCAATGTCTTTGATGATCCTGTTCAACCATACCAAGCAAAAATGACTTTAAACATCACATTTATTTGTAATTTTCGAAAGGTTTGTTAGAGTTGCGCCCTCTATTGTACAGGCATGAATTTGCATAAAAAAGCAAGCCCAGCTCAGGAGAGAGAAAGTAACACAAAGTAACGCAACACATTAATTTCCATAAAAGTAACACAATAAGTTACTTTTTTTAGGGAGTAATACAATATTGTAACACATTACTTTTAAAAGTAACTTTCTAACGTTGATCTGACCAATATGGGATTTTGAATGGCTGATGCAGAAATGTACATAGCATAGGGGCTGATTTAATATTAGCAAATGTGATTGCTCTAACAAGTCTTATTTACTCTACAATCACTACATTCAAAATAAAAACGTCCTTTTACACCAAACCGCAAATATTTGGAGTGAGTTTTTGGCTTGAATTATTGAATTGAAATTACTGATCCTATGAAGATGCAACAGAATTTTCAGCTATGAAACGGCACCAAACAATACAAGCATTTGTGTGGTGCTGATACACTGAAAGCCGTTTAATCATTCAGCAATAAAGTACTGTGTCATATTGGGAATGTAGTTTTGCAAGAAGATTTGGGCTTACCTTATATCCCATAACCTCGGATTCATTTTCAAGAGGTTTCACCTGTTCCCAGTTGAGAATAATCTTGGAGTTTGACGTGTTCCACATGACTTTTGAGGGCGGCTGGCTGGGGGCTGGATGAAGACAGACACAAATCAGAGAGAAAATAATCGAATACAATAAGGCCCTGTTTACACCTGGTATTGAGATGTGTTTTTGGTCGATCGGATCACAAGCAGACGGGGTAGACACATACTCGTTTACACCTGGTGTTTTAATCCGTCTCTTTTGTCCACTTTCAGCCACTTCTGTCCTGAACTCTTCAAGAGGAGGGTCTATGGGCGGGTCAAATTCTCGATCTAATGGACAAAACAAGCTTGCACAATTGACGTGAACGCGCACGGAGACGACGGAAAAACATGCAGAGGGAATCAGCTTTCATTTCTGCTCTGACAGCCCCAAGTACACGCCGGACGCTGTGAGTGTGTGTTAAATCAGGAATGGTGAGAGAACATTGTGCTTGGTGCGTTTTTCATCTTCAAACCAAACTCAGGTCTTCAGACAACAAAGTTTAAATCCCATCTAGCGCGCTTCCCATAATGTTTTAGGTCAGTAGGCGGTATTTTTTCGCTGTTCGAACACATTCGACCACATTAGCGTTTACAGCAATCTGGTCGAATGCGTTTTGGTGGAAAGTGGACAAACTCTAAATATTTTAGACCCCGTTTAAACCTGTATTAGCGTCATTCACCTGTGATCTGATCGACCAAAACAAATCTTAATACCAGGTGTAACCTTTATAGTCAAACACCCAATCATTAATAACATTCTCTTCAATCAATCTATTAAACAAAAAAAGGTACTTACGGGGCTTTTTGGTGGTAACATTGACCGCTGGACTTGGTGGTCCTGTTCCTGCTGTGTTGTAAGCTCTCACCGTTATATAGTAAGAGCTACTTCCTTTTAAGCCTTGAATAATGGCTATTGTTCGGTTTCCTACTGTCCTCAGCACACTAGCTGTATCTTCTTTGCCATTCTTCTCCCAGTATCTCAACTACAGAGAAAGACAAAACAGAACCGCTCAGCATTCAACTTTAATTAAACTTGGTGCAATATCATTTAAAACTATTGGGAGAAACAATTCATTTATAATTTTCTTTGTGGAGTATCTGAATTGCAGGCTATCTGCTTACAGGTACTTTGGTTACTCAGCCACTGAAGTGTGGCAGTATTGAAATGAACCTGTCATAGGAAAATCATCTTATGCAACGTTTCCCAACTGTCAGGTTGACTGATTTTCTTTTCCCCTCCCAAAGTCTGTGGACAGTCCCAGCTGAAGAGTCAGAGATGGATGGTGCTACAAACCTAATTTGTATTTGTTCCATAACTGTTAGTAGAGGACAAAAAGGTCTCCGTGCTTTATATTTACGGTCTTTGTAGATGACTTACAACAAAGAAACGACTAACAACACAACTCTAACTAGGAGTTGGTTGCAATAGTACAGCCTCAAAACACTGTTACTATCAAATTAAAAAGGTAGCTCACATTGTAAGATCTACAGTGCGCAGCAACAGTACTCTGGGAGATTTTCTCCATAGGTTGTTTCCTCAGTGATAACAAAACACATTACTACCATGTGCAAAACTGCTTATAGCTGCCAGACTCCTGGTGAAGAACTTCACTACCCATAATCCTGTAATCACATAAGTCCCGCCCACTCCCATAAAGCACTGTGAGAGATGTAACAGCCTCCTTATGATCTCAACTTCTTATATACATTAATATCTTTTTATGGTTATCTTGTTAATGTTGTATTATTAAAATGTTAAATAAATTCTATTTTATTCCTGTAAAGGCAAAGATACATTTTTCAGCATCCAATACTCCAGTCTTCAGTGTCACGTGATCCTTTAGAAATCATTCTAATATGCTTATTATTATTATGAATGTTGAAAATAGTTGTGCTGCTTAATTTTTTTTGTGTGAATTGAGATACATTTTTTTAAGTTTAATAGAAAGTTCAAAGAACAACATGAATTTTGAAACATAATTTTTTGTAACATTATAAATGTCTTTACTGTCACTTAAAAAAAAAAAAATTGTGTCCTTGCTAAATAAAAGTATAAATTTCTTTAAAAACTCTTTTGAATAGTATTGCATAATATTTGTATATTTTGTAAAAGTTCACACAGATTTATTTTGAAGGATTAATTCTATATTTAGCTTTGGCATTTAGCAAATTTGATTCATGTTCATTTAAAAAAATGTGCATAATGGTTTTAATATTTAGGGTTTTGAAAAATCTTAAGTAATTACAACAATAAACAAAATATTTTGTATATTGTAAGTTGCAAAAAAATGCAACTTTTAATGTGAAAGTGTTTAGTGTGTACCTCATAGCCAAGAACACGTTTCTTGCTCGTGCTCCAGGGAAGGGCTTTCCAGGACACCTCGATGTCAAACGCTGAAAGACTTTTGGCTCTGAGTCGACTGGGGGCCCTTCCAGGCTCTGAATTCGATGGAGAAATTCTTCGATTAGAGCGTTTTATTCAACAAATGTCTGTAAAAGTCCAACTCTTTTTGAAAAACAAGGCTGGCCATGATTAATGGGTTCTGGCACAACACACTTCAGTTAACTTGGCTCCTATTAACTGGCTGCTAAGCGTAACACAGCAAAATGTCAAAGGTGACATTTGACTTTAATTTCTCTGTTGCACACAACGGTTAATATGACTGACCCTCCTCAGCAGAGTAGATGGTGACCACGGGCCCAAAAGGTCCTTCCCCCTTGTTATTGTACACCCCCACTTTGACTTGGAACGGAGAGAAGGGTAAGATGGTCTCGTTTTTGAAGACGTATTTGGAGGCTTCGGGAGAGGGAACTGCCGCCTGCATCCACCCGGTGGCGCCAAAGGGCCGGAAAGCAACAACGTAGCCAAACCCCCCTCCGTTCTGGAGCTCTTCAGGAACGGGCTGCAACACAGACATACACCCACAAATAAAGCACATATATCTATAATACAGTACATTCCCTTTATTATAATTCCCTGATGTATCATCCTTATATACTACTCCTTATATGTAGGCTACACCACAGACAAAAAAAAAAAAAAAAAAGTCAATGTTTTTTGGACATGTAGGCCTACCATGGTAATCTAAATGTCATGGTTTTAAAACCGTGCTACTTGTTTGTAAGGTGTTTTCTCTTAAAGGGATATTTCAACTAAAAATTTAAATTCTGTCATTGATTAGGCTACTTACCCTCATGTTATATCAAACCTGAAAGACTTTCGTTCATCTTCAGAACACAAGTGAAGATCTTTTGATGAAATCTGAGAGCTTTCTGTCCCTCAATTGACAGCTACACAAGTACCACTTTGACGCTTCAAAAAGTTCATAAAGAGATTGTAAAACTAATCCTTATGAATTGAGCATTTAAAGTCCACATTTTCTGAAGAGACACATTCGCTTTATATGATGAACAGACTGAATTTAGGCTTTTATTCACATTTAAACATTGATCAGTGAACATAAATAGAAGCTCAGATGAACCTGCTTGGCGGGCGAGAACAAACCTCATTGGTTCTTGCAGAAGCTCAGACGTGCTGCGTAACATGAGAACAAACCTCATTGGTTCTTGCTGAAGCTCAGACGTGCTGCGTAACATGAGAATGAACCTCATTGGTTCTTGCTGAAGCTCAGACGTGCTGCGTAACATGAGAATGAACCTCATTGGTTCTTGCAGAAGCTCAGACGTGCTGCGTAACATGAGAACAAACCTCATTGGTTCTTGCTGAAGCTCAGACGTGCTGCGTAACATGAGAATGAACCTCATTGGTTCTTGCTGTAGCTCAAACGTGCTGCGTAACATGAGAATGAACCTCATTGGTTCTCACAGGTCAAGCGAACATGCTTGAACTTCTGTTTACCAAAACTGATGTGTTGTTGATGAATGTTTGTGGAAAAATAAAGCCTTAATAAAATCTGTTCAGAAAAATGTGCACTAAACAGCTCAATTCAAATGGATTATTTTTACGATCTCTTTATGAACTTTTTGAAGCGTCAGTGTGGTAGTTGCATAGCTGTCATTGGAGAGACAGAAATCTCTCAGATTTCATTAAAAAGATCTTCATTTGTGTTCTGAAGATGAATGAAAGTCTTGAGGGTGAGGAATTAATGATCTTTTATTTTTTGGGGTGAACTAACCCTTTTACTCAAGAGTTTACACACAAACCCGTCTGTTATATTTTGGCTGTGCAGACAGCAGGGTGTATGACTTTCCTGACACCTGTCAGGCATCAGACGCCGTATTCGCGCTAATCTCTGCTGCGACGTGGTCTGAGGCAATAGCTGTCATCTCGGCCTCTTCAGCAAGAGAGGGATTCCATCTCCCAGGAAATCGTTTTTGCCAGGTAATGATATCATGGTGGTTTTTGTTTGAAATATTGGTCTGCCACTGACCATGCAGTAATGCGGTGCGGTAACGGTGAGACCACCAGAAAATAGCATCCATTAGTCCGAAACCATGGCATGTGACTCAAAGAAGGGGGAGATTATGTTTTCACGCTCGCACACTTGTGTGGGAGAGCTTAACGGCTAAATAAAAATGCACCTGTAATCAAGCGCTCACTCCAGTGTCTGCTGTGAAAATAACAATTTGCCATAGAGAGACCAAACCTAATGGGATGTGTTCCGAAACCAATGAGCTGCCTTGTTGTCTATTACCAGTAGCTGCCTTCTAAGATTTAGAGCAGCAAAAACAGTGCTCGACTGACAACTGATTTCAATCAATCAATCAATCAATCAATCAATCAATCAATCAATCAATCAATCAATCAATCAATCAATCTATCTATCTATCTATCTATCTATCTATCTATCTATCTATCTATCTATCTATCTATCTATCTATCTATCTATCTATCTATCTATCTATTGAACAAAA
Source organism: Phoxinus phoxinus (assembly GCF_949152265.1). NCBI lineage: Eukaryota > Metazoa > Chordata > Actinopteri > Cypriniformes > Leuciscidae > Phoxinus > Phoxinus phoxinus. The sequence continues at coordinate 7,472,708 of NC_136886.1, forward strand.
GATGGCGTTCTGTGGTATACGTCATTCTTATTTAAAAAACAACAGAACTGAAGTTTCAAGTTCCCTGTGACAAACTTCCAGCTCAATAGATAATACCAGCTGACTCTCAAACCTGAACAATAGAACATGTCTCATGAAAGGAGATACAGAAAGAGAGAACGTAATCTTTGAAAAGTTCCTCGCAAAAATTCGAGGGTAACTCCATTTAATTATCTTTGCTGCTTCTCCTGTATGACAGCGGCAGTTATTGCCACGCAGCTCTTACAGAAAATGAAGTGTTATGTGTATCCACTGTACTATGATTAATGAAAACCTCACATAAAAGGAACAATGAAGTCTAGCCAGCTTGCAAAGGGAGACTGTATACAAAGGACCCACTAAGGGAGACACACACACACACACACACACACACACACACACACACACACACACACACACACACACACACACACACACACACACACACACACACACACACACACGGGCGAGCGAGCGAGTGAAGTGCATTGGCCATCTTACCTCCCAAGTGATGACTAACTCTGATCGACTGCCACCTCCTCCGCTCACGTTGGCTGGGGTGACCTTGGGAACTGGAGGAAGGAAAAGATTTACTCAGTTTGGCTCAGGTGTGTCCATTTCAGACTTCGGTTTTTGCATATCATTTGTAAGTTCAGCAAATAACATGGACATGGTTTGAGCTAAAAAATATTTTCATGTATAAATGACATGCTTATATTTTTAGATGCTGGACACCATTTCTTTTGACAGTTTTAACTGTATGATTCAAAAGCTCAACTGTAAGCTGAAAATAAAAACTTAGAAATTTAGTTAAAAAAAAAAAAAAATATATATATATATATATATATACTAGTATGTTTTTGGGACTGCAAAGAAATTAATTTATTCAAAACTTTATATCAAAAGTGAGAGTAAGACATTTATAAAGTTACAAAAGAATTAAGCAGGACAACATTGATAATAATGATAAAAATAAAAGTTTCTTGTGGAGCAAATCACCATATTATAATAATTTCTGAAGGATCATGTGACACTGAAGACTGGAGTAATGATGCTGAAAATTCAGCTTTGCCATCAACAGGATTAATTACATTTTAAAAGATATTAAAACAGAAAATATTTATTATAAATTTCACATTTTATTATATTTTTGATCAATTAAATTTAGCCTTGGTGGGCATAAGATATTTTTTTCAAAAACATTTAAAAAATATTACTGACCACAATTTTTTTGAACGGTAGTGTAATATATATATATATTTAATGGCATTGCTGTGCGAGACATACATTTTTAAAAGTACAAATACTCCATTTTAGCCTGTTAGTAATTTATACTAGCCCATAAAACTGCATGCATAATTACATTTTAACATTTTCTGAAGAAATGTGAGTGGTGTTTGCATGCAAAATGAGCCGCCAGGATGCTCAAGCATTGCAGCATATTGCTATGGGGTTTTCTAAAGTGCTTTGTAGCATTTTGCTCGGGTGTTTGCTAACTGGCTAAAGTCAGAAGTCTTAGATATGGCTTTAGGCCTTCTTCAACGCAAGTAACAGAAGATAGCGAGTCACACCACATGACGCTAATTGAAAGAGCCACATGCAGGCTAATGTGTCTGAAGCACTCACCTGTTTCTTTCGTCCTGGCTTTCTTCGAGGGTTTGCTGGGCTCTCCTGTGCCCACTGCGTTGCTTGCCAAAACTCTGAACTCATACTCCACCCAGGGGTTAAGCTCGATTACTGTAGCAGTCAGATGTGTGCCCCCCACCACCTCCGGCACTGGAACAAAACAGAACACACACGTACTGTGAGACGAGCCTCCTCGTGAGTCTGCGCGCCCCCCCGCACGCTCACACAAACAAGATGCACAGCGCGGGTCTCTTCGGCTCGTGAGATAATAGGCTCCGTAGGTAAGATACAAAACCAGGCGTATCGACAGGTGCTGTGAAAGCGGAGATAAAAACAACACCCTATAGTTCCAATTATCTATCTATCTATCTATCTATCTATCTATCTATCTATCTATCTATCTATCTATCTATCTATCTATCTATCTATCTATCTATCTATCTATCTATCTATCTATCTATCTATCTATCTATCTATCTATCTATCTATCTATCTATCTATCTATCTATCTATCTATCTATAGGTAAGCGCCCTATATCTTTCTATACTGCCAATCAATGTTTTTGGGGTCAATACGATTTTTTGAAAGAAATGAATACTTTTATTCAGCAAGGATGCATTAAATTGATCAGAAGTTATAGTAAAGACTTTTTATGTTGTTACAAACGTTTTTTTAAAAGTATATTTTAAAATGGAAAGTTATTTTACAATTATTTTTAAATATTAAAACATTTCACAATATTACAGTTTTGTACTACATTTTTGATCAAATAAATGCAGCCTTGGTGAGCATAATAGACTTCTTAAAAAACATTAGAAAATTGTTCCAACCACAAACCTTTGAACAGTAGTGTGTGTGTGTGTGTGTGTGTGTGTGTGTGTGTACATGTTTTTCTATCCCGGTGGGGACTTAAACCTGAATACACACAGACTCATGGGTACTCGTGTCACTGTGGGGATCTAAATTGAGGTCCCCATGGGTAAACAAGCTTATATATCATACAGAATTAGTTTTTTTGAAAATGTAAAAGTGCAGAAAGTTGTGTGTGATGGGTAGGCTTAGGGGTAGGGTTAGTGTAAGGGGACAGAATATACCGTTTGGACAGTATAAAAACCAATGCGTCTATGGAGAGTTCCCACAAAGATAGCGAACCAGACTGTGTGTGTGTGTGTACACACCCCATACAGCCCATGGGTACATTTTACTGTCATTGTGTGGAAAAGAGCAGCCTCAACATTTTGTAAAACATCTCCTTTTGTATCGATGTTCAAGCTACAGAGAAAGCAAAACTACATGTGGTAAAACCAATCATTTTAGCAAGGCCTAAAAAAAAAGCACAAACAAGCATAAAAAAAACATGTACGCAATAGGAGAGAAAAAAAGCACGGGGACGAAATAGGAAACTATGCAGAAAATGTTTTGATCAGTGAAGGCTGGTTAGAAGCCCCACCTGTGCTAACAGCTTGCCAGCCGAGTGAGAAAGGGGTTCTAGCCTGGATGGTGTAGGCAGTAATTGGACTGTGATTATCAGGACCAGGCCTCCAGGAGAGAGTGGCAGTGGTATCTGTGATTTCTTCCACATGGATGCTGGTAGGGGGGCCAGGGGGACCTGAGACAGAAGACAGCCATGCAAACCAGAAACACACACACACACACACACACACACACACACACACACACACACACACACACACACACACACACACACACACACACACACACACACACACACACACACACACACACACACACACACACACACACACACACACACACACACACACACACACACACACACACAATGATGTCACGCTTGTAGGCTGCACATAGACGGCCCCCTAAAGCACAGCAATGCAGCTGGTTAAGTCTGAGCTAGATGTTTTTACTGACTTAAAAGCTCTAATTAGATTATGTCTCATTTTTTATGGGTAATTTTTTTGCTGTAGCAGGAAAACCAGCACATCTTTCCTCCATTTGGTAAACATTTACAATGCGTCACTGGCTTGTTTAACAGTCTGTAACACTGTATCTAGTTAGTCTTCATGATGGATATTTAATATTCAATAGCCAGAGTGTGCAAAAGTAGATGATGTCTTATATATGTATATAAGATATGAAACCACATGCAAGTGTTATATATGTTTCACAGCATTTTCACCTCTGACAATCAGGTCAGTTGCAATGGAGCTGCTGTCCACCTTGGTCTGTACGGCACACGTGTACTTCCCAGCATGCCTCAGCTGAATGTTTCGGATCATGATGTCACCTGCCGAGTGCTGCTGAAAAAGAAAGATCAAAGATATGGTAAGGAGTTACAGATTGGGTAGAGAAATTAAACATATTTTATGAATCAGTTGTATTTGTACATCTTAAATGATGCTTGGTTTAAATTGTATTTATATGTACTGACATTATAGTACATATATTTGATATTTATCAGTATAACAAAATAAGTATAACAAAAATCTGATGAAATTTTTTTCAGCTTTCTGTACAGCCGTAGACAAACTAGGACTACAAAGACATTATTTGAAAAAAATCTTTGCACCATGGACTATTATTGTCTTAAATGACATGCAAAAATATGTAGGTCAAACAAAAACTCTTTTTTTTCCTACCAAGTGGACCAGCGTATATGGTGAATAAAAAATATGGCTAATTTGGGTTTGGACTATTTTGGTACCTGACTCTGTGAGTACTTAGAACAATTTAATGAACTTAAAGCGTTCATGAGAAATAAAATTTTCTTGATCTTTTGACATATAAGACACTGCAAGCCTAGCTTAGCACAAAGACCGTATACATACTGGGAACTATATTCTCAGAAGGCGAAGCACTGCTACTTCTGTGGAGTGATTTGCTCGCAGCACATGAGAAGCCTCGAGGTGAGGAGCAGAGAGTTCGCTCAGAGTGTTGCGCTAATCACTCCGCCCAAGTAGCTTTCCTGTAGCTCAAACAGTAGAGCGATGGCGCTTGTAACGCCAAGGCCATGGGTTCGATTCCCAGGGAAAGCAAGAACTGATAAGAATGTAAATGTAAATGTGTACCTTGAAATGCAATGTAAGTTGCTTTGGATAAAAGCGTCTGCCAAATGCATATATGTAAATATATGTAAGTAGCAGTGCTTCGCCTTCTGAGAATATAGTTCCCAGTATATATACGGTTAGAAGATTGCTGTGTGTCATGTGACCTTGTTATTTGTACACGCTGTGACTATACAAATCACAACATATAAATAGGAAAATGTTGGCGTTATTTTGTCACTTATTGGGAGCAGTATGCTAGCTGGAGCCGTTTACCTCCAGTCTTTGTGCTAAGCTAGGCTAGCGGTGGGTGCGTCAAACAGAGTTACGGCAGAGTCTCCGGAAGAAAGCACATAGAGAACGCTACGTTTGTTATTGTTTTGATCTGAGCCAACATCGGAAGTTTTCAGATATGTAATGGCGGGGACGTTGAAAATGATTTTAATATGCAAAACTGTTACCCAATCATTGCAGTGGGTCAAAGTCTTGAATGCTTGAATTAAAACAGTGTGTTCGAAAGCGAGGGTCAAAAACAGGAGAGAAGTTAGGATGTCTTTTGATGAAAAATCTTGATACAATTATTAGTGGACCTCAGAGAACATATATACATTTATATTTGCATTATATATATACATTACACTTATAATTTATATTTATAAATGCAGTTCATATATAAATGCAGCTATTTTTTCCTTATCAAGGGTATACTTTCCCCACATTCTTCACTCAAAGTGCTGCTATTAAGATACATCACTCATATTAAATCATAGTAATCAGGTAAAATAATATTAGAGTGGCAGTTTTTGCTCTTAAAATAGAGCACTTCCATCTAGAAAGTTCTCCATTGCTTGTTTCTTTGGAGACGGGGCACCTCTATGGATGACATGATGAACTAGATGACAAGAAAAGCGATCAGCCCCTCACCCTCAAAAGGAGAGGGGAAAAAATATCATGAACTTTTAATGAAAAGAAATGCATGTGACTGTACAAGTGCTACAATTCATACTGAGTGGGAAGCTTAATTATACTGTAGATTAATACAGAATGGGTTGTCAGTGCCTGCACATATAATGGGAAAATCTCTTATCATAAATTCACAAACTCAAAACTGTGGAATTTAATGAAAGAATTAATGTGATTTTTTCCCCAGCAATTCAGTTGAAAGTACTCGATATGAATATCTAAAGAACAATATGTTACCAATTACAGTTTAAATACATTTGCATATGTGAAGTGTGTCCAGCTAGTAGACACAGCATTAGTTCTTAATATATTTTTTTAAGAAAAACAAGTATTTAAAAATTTATTAAAAAACTATGGCTCTGTTCCAAAACCTATTAGCAGCCTATGCACTGGCAATATTTTAAGCTTGCACAGGCTTAAAACCTGTTATAAAAAGTAGTAAGCATGATCATGCTGTATTGTCACTCAGTGATTTATGATACATTTATTTGCTAATTTATGATTAAAATATATGCTTAATAGAATACAGCAACATGTTACATGCACTTTTTTTAAAAAATGGTGGCAGCTATTGGTGGCTGCCATGTTGAGATCACAGGACCAGCCTATAACTATACACTTTATCTTGGTAATCCCAGTATTATCAGAAACTTTTGGCTGTGATATGAATAAATAAACCACTGAATAGGGTATTTTTAATTGTTTTGTTCTTACTCCGCCAACTTTTTCAAAGTATCCTCCATGGCTGCCGAAGTGGATGAGCTGCTCGTTGAAGAACCATGTGAACTTGAGCTCCAGCGAGGAGTCGTAGGAAACCTGGCAGGGAAGAATGATGCTCTCGCCGACTGTCACGTCCAGCGTGTTGGGAGCAGTTGTAATGATCGTTGGCTCTGGAAAACAATATATATCAATGGTTACACATAAATACATTTCAAAAAGTACCATTGTGGAAATAAAACAAGCATTACAGTAACTTCTCTTTTTGGAAAGTCTTGACTTTTATTCAGCAAGGATGCATTAAATTGGTCAAAACTGACCGTAAAGATATCTATAATGTTACAAAAGATTTCTATTTCAAATAAATGCTGTTTTTTCTTTTAAACCTTTGATTCGTCAAAGAATCATTAAAAAACTGTCATGTTTCCACAAAAATATTAAGCAGCACTAGTGTTTTCAGCATTGATGATAATCAGAAATGTTTCTTGAGCAGCAAATCAACATTGATTTCTGAAGGATCATGTGACACTGAAGACTGGATTAATGATGCTGAATTAGAAATTAAGTCAGCTTTTCCATAAAAGGAAAAAATTACATTATAAAATATATTACAACAGATAAGTTATATTATATTGTAATAATATTTCGAAATATTAAGTATTTTGATCAAATAAATGTTAAAACATTAGAAACTTTTTTCAAACACACTGAAAATTTCTTTCCGACACCAAACTTTTAAACGGTGGTGTATATTTGATTAATTACTCAACTGCCATAGAAATGTCTTTCTATTATCTTAACGTTGGGGATTTTCAAAGAAACATAATGTGATTCATTATGATTAATTAAATGAATCAATCAGCTATGATTTAAAATAAAAGTTTTTTCTTGGAACGTTGCTCAAATGTCAAAATAAGATTCAGAGTCCAATGCACAGAGCTCCACGACAGACAGCTAACAACTAACAGGGCAATATCTAGGGTGGACGAAGAGGTGAATAACCCATGAACGATCCATGAGCTCCACCATGTGTCACTGTCTGATCTCTGCTAAGCCCCAAATGTCCCAGAATGCACTACTCTGAAAAACAGACAACATGCCACCAGTCCCGGCAGAGCCTGCGCCCAGCTCACTTTCTTTCCAAGTCAGTTTAGTTCACACACAGACTGGCGCCATTTCACAAGTGAGAACGACAAGCACGCCTGCTCCTCCACATTCAGAGTGCAGTCTTGTGTAGAACAGGTGCATGAGAGCACAAATCCGCCGCAGGTCGCTTTTGAGCCTCATGAGGGCGCTGTGTGTGTTTCGCTGAAATGTCCATCAGACTAAATTAAGCATGGTGAATGATACCCCAGAAGAGTGCAAATGTATGCTGAAAGCAGACAGCACAAGCTTCCAATCTATGTGTGAGGATTCGATTCTGGAATTACAGGTCTCCGACACATGAAACAACCTTTCCCATCTCGACTGATATCAAACTGGAAAGGCAAAGCTAACAGGTGCGTTGCTATGGGTTTTGTGCGGAACACAATGAGGGGCCGTCGGATGAGGCTCGCTTCTTTTATTGTTTGGATGAGATCCCTCTCCGACTGTCTGTCAGATTCACACAATGGGATGACAATACGGCACTGCCTGGTATTCTGCTGTCAGCTCTTAGCCTGGCAATTCAATTCAGAATTCAACAGCAGCGCCTTGAAGCCCAGAAAAGAGCATGTTACTCGTTCTTCTCCTGTAGGAACAGTACTTGTTGGAGGATTGGTTGAATAATGTACCTTTTTTTCCATCCCCGATACCTTCACCACTTTCATCCTGTTCTCCGCGTAATGCTCCCATGTTATTATTTGCCGTCTCTCATAGTAGACGGATGTCCCATGGCTCCCTTTGTTCTTCGCTATGGAAGTGGCTTGGGGTCTCCAAACAAGGCGGATTCCTCTAAGGTCTATATTTAAACAAGCATCAGACTAAACTGAACAGGTGAAAAATTACCATTGTACGTCAACGAGACGCTATTAATACCTCCTATTGTAGTTGTAATGAATGAAACGCGCCTCAGTGAGGGTGTAGAGGGAATGGGCGGTTGCGCTGATCCGCAAATTTGCACTTCAGACCAGAGCCCTGAACAGAGGTAGAAAAATCTCTGAAGTGAAACCTGAAAATTCATTCAAGGCAAAGCTGACACTGCTGTCTTACAGTCGAGGTTGTAGAACTGGAGAAAATGCCTCTTATTACCCCGCTCCATCATCATTTGTGACAGATTGCATAGATAACCTCGTTTAAAAGACCTGACGCCCTCAAGCTCTCGTCGGCGTAATCTGAGTGATATCCTTCTTGCATAATACCTTGTTACTGTTACTGTCTGTCATTAAAGCTGTCGAGAGAAGACGAGACCCTATAGATTAACAGCGGCAATCCGTGGAAGCTTTCAGGCCGATCCCATCACAGACACGTCAATGACCTCAAAAGTGTGTTCACACTTTTGAATTAATGCAGCTCCATCCATTTTGCTAATATCCTGCTTCATAGTGACAGAAAGAAGGTGACGGGAACGGAAAAAAACCCTGCTACACAATGACCAAGCAAGGTTAAATGGTCTGTGGAAGTATCGTAGAGCCAGACTACACGTTATTCTTCACGAATATTTCTACTTGAATATTGCAGTCTCATACAGGTCAAGTGTTCTGGGAGGCTCACAATGATTTGGCACAAAAAGCAATTGAACAAAGCCAATGTGCAGATCTGTGCGACAGGCTCCTGCTGAAAGAGTCAAGAAATCAAACTCAAACAAGGTCAAACTATTAGCAAATAACACCTGTGACTGTCATTTATTGTAAATACGATTTTTCTGTGTATTTTACACTGCAAAAAAAAAAAATAATAATTGTAACTTATAGTAAGTATTTATGCTGCCTTCAAATTTTAAGTTTAGTCCACTTGAAATGTGAAATTGTAGTAAGTGACAACTTGGATATTTGAGTTGACTAAACTTAAGATTTTAAGGCAGAACAAACAGGGTTTTTTAACGGTGTGTATACAAAAAAATGAATAAATTAATGTAATTACATCAGGAAAGACAATATACAGAAATTCCCTCAGCAAGAGTGGTTCAGAAACCAAATTCGTTATAGAAAATATGCAACTATATGAAACAACTTTGAAGTAGAAAGTATGTTCAACTTGCTTTTCATCTGCAATAAAAAAAATGAACTGAAGCAAACTCAAAACTTCGAGAAAACATTGTCATGCAGCACTGACGTCGAGTAAAAGTAGATAAAGCAACTAAAAATAAATGTTTTCCAGTCATTCAGTGTGTTTTCTGAAAAACTTTAAGCCGCCATCAAAACACCGTTCCACAGAAGGAATAACACAACTCAAAAGACACAAAATAGGACAAAACCTAAACTACATGAGAGACAACTGCCTGTCCATAGTAATGTATATGAATTAACTTCTAAATTGAATAGGAACTTGTGTTTTTAGTGAAATAGATTAGCATTTTTATTTTACCCTTTTTGACATTTTTATTTATAGAGAATAATGGAGAGAAAAGAGAGAATGGGATCAGGAAAAGTCATGAGCTTCATTCACATGATTACCAGGCAGCTACAAAAAATTTTACTTGACATGATTCTTAAGATTTTGACCAACAAAAAAATCTATACCAAACTAAAATCGGTTATATATCTGCCCCCATTCTCCATGTCTTTTTTTCTCTCTCCTCATGCACACTCCAAAAGCAGTTTGGAAATGACCAAGGCGTCTTATCTTCACTCCAATACCTCTGCAAAATCGCACCAAAAGAAAGCTGACAAAAAGCCTGACCACTGCAACCTCTTCCAATTGAGTTTCCACCCTACGCGATAACCTTGCGGATCTCGCAATCCCCCTTTTTTGAAGCTCGTACTCAGACAACTCGGGTCGAAAACATCACAAAGTAATAATTGAAATAGAGCCTCTTGGATATGTGCGCAATCTGTGATAGCTTTAGTCCTTTTCGAAAGAGCCTTGGGTAAAATTCCATCAGATCACAAATATAAAAGCATTGAAACTTTGTCAAAATAAAAGTTGAATTGTCAAATGAGTAACAACACAACAGTACTAGCTGACAATGAAACAATGAAACACCACAGAGAGAAAGAAATATAAAAAAAATAGATGTGTGCACTGCAACTTTAAGCGACATGTTGCTGATGGGAGAATTGTGTACGTCGCATGCAACAGTGAGGCAACTCATTATGAGAATGATCTCTCACCAACTCTGATATCATTGTCCAACATCCAAACGCATGATATGATCCTCAGTTAATCTCTGTCCAGCAAAACTAATTTCTAATTAAGACTAATTAATCTAGGTAATATCCTCTCAGCGTTCTGATGATTGGGACATCAGCGGCGCTGACACAATGCTCCGTTTCCAACCGCTGTTTGCTGGGAGGGTTTACATGCAACTTATCCACTGGGAATCTAATGTGACAGGTATTTTTCAGCCCTCATATCACCACAGTCAATTTAAATAAACCACTGTCATCTCCCATAAGGGTTGCGGCAGACGCTGATGTACACAGGCAAACCAGGTTTCCACTCCTAAATGAAATTGCAAATGTCTTAGTCTCAGTGCCTTATTAATAGTGACAGTTAGGTGCTAGATCATATAGGGGAACATTTGTACGTCAGCAAGGATGCAGCGACGCACGGCCCACGCAATGGAGAGTAAACGCTCAGGGTGGGTGTCAGATAGACGCCCGTGACACTCTCTCTCAAATATAAATCTGAAGATAATCGTGCAATTCATCCAGATAGAAAAAAGATGCATCCTTCTCCTCAGGCTGATTGATAACCAATTTAATGGGCCGCTCCCCATCCTCAGACGCATTACAAAGTGTCTGGATAAATGTCATCAATAATGACAGAGCGGACATGTTTGAGGACTGCGTTAATGAAGAGAAATAATGGAATAAAAGGTGCGAGACGACGTGGCGAACAAACAGCACGCACAGGGCAGAGTGACTCGAAGTAATGAGGCAGGCTGAGGGCCAATCACAATCCCGTTAGACTCTTTTTTGACTTCAGTTTGAGCTGAAAGAGCCGTTATTGCTTCAGTGTGAAATCCGAGTCCCGCAAATGAGGAATAAAACATCCTTTCACGAGATAATTCTGTTTTTAGAGACGGATAATAATAATTATGAGCGTGCTTTTCAACCTTTACGGTGTGAAATGATCTGTGGAGTTTCATTCTTAAATTAAATATCTCCAGATTAAAGAATTCCACTCTTGATTAATTAAATATGTCAGTGTTAGAAAGTGAAAAACCGCGTGACTGTACAACACTCGCACTGGTGAACAAAAGTGGTCTTTCGATGAAAGCACGGAGCGCAGACTCGACATAAAAGACTTATAAGATACTCATCCATCTCTCTCTCTGTCTAAGCTTCTCTGACCGCATATATATATCATCTATAATGCAAGTAATGCATTTTTAAATTATTAACCAGCCGATGGGAACACAGACAAATGAAGATTTTACAAGTAACTGGCAGAGAAAACAAACGATTTGCCTGCATTAACACACATCTGATTTATTATAGACAATATAGGCATTTTTGTACAGGCATAATTTTAACTAATTATGATCAGTGTTGGGGAATGTTACTTTTAAAAGTAATACAATATTGCATTACTCCCTAAAAAGCAACTAATTGTCTACTTTTTATGGAAAGTACAGTGTTGCGTTACTTTTGCATTACTTAGTCTCACCTGGGCTGGGCTTGCTTGTTTGTTTTTTAATAACAGAATAACAAGTTAAATTTTTTGGTAAAGGCCCTTCACACCAAAAGTGAAAAGAAGAGATGGAAGAGAAGTGAGAAGAAAGTTTAACACTCTGGGCCCTATTTTAACGATCTGAAACGCAAGTGTCAAAGTGCAAAGCGCAAGTAACTTTGTGGGCGGATCCCGGCGCTGTTGCTATTTTCCCGGCGGGATAAACGACTCTTGCGCCCGACGCAAATCTAAAAGGGGTTGGTCTGAAGTAGCTTCATTATTCATAGGTGTGGTTTGGGCGTAACGTGAAATAAACCAATCACAGCGTCCTCTCACATTCCCTTTAAGAGCCGGCGCGCTTACATGGCGGATTGCTATTATAACGGCGGGTTTGCCAGCGCACGCCAGGAGCGGTTCACAGCCGAGGAAAGCGACGTTCTCGTCAGGGCCGTAAAACACAGAGAAGTGACATTGGGGATAATGGGAGAAACCCACCCAAATTAGCTTCGGTTAAACAGGCGTATAATTTGGGTAGTAGCCTAAATGTGTAGCCTAATCTAGATTTTTTTTTTATTTTTTATCTAGATAGATCTTTTTCACATCTTCACGGACACAACAATGATTTCCCTCGTGTGTTAATATTTTTCCTTGTAATAATGTATGATTTGCAAAAATGAAAACTGCTGCATCTGTTTATATTAGAGAATCAAAGTGGATGCGCGTTAACATTATGGCCAAGCACGCGCCCTTAAAATACCATATCACTAACGCGCAACGCGCCACTGTCTTTAGACTGTTTTTTTCCTGGTCAATGGCGCAATTGCTTTCTAAAACTGGAAAATAGCACCATGGAAGTTTTGCGCCGGAACACGCCTCCTCTTTGCGCTGAACCGCCCCCGCGAGCGCAAGTTCATTTCCTAATTTACCGACGTGCGTCTGTGGAGGGAAAAGTCCGCTGTGCGCTGGTGCAAAATAGGTATGATACATGCGTCGGTGTACAAAGTCAATTGCGCTGGGTGCAAGATAGGGCCCTCTGACTGATTACGCAACTTACGTTCCTCGTGCGTTTACCCCCAACACTGATTATGATTGCATATTATGATATAATTGGATTTGTGATTATGTTAATAGATGTTAAATGACAGAACTGGTATCATCTGCATCAGCAGGTTCTCATTTTATTAGATAGATAGATAGATAGATAGATAGATAGATAGATAGATAGATAGATAGATAGATAGATAGATAGATAGATAGATAAGATAGATAGATAGATAGATAGATAGATAGATAGATAGATAGATAGATAGATAGATAGATAGATAGATAGATAGATAGATAGATAGATAGATAGATAGATAGATAGATAATTTAGGCCATAATTTACACCAGGCAGCCTTATGGATCATCTCTAAATATAGAGGAATCAGCCATGTTAAAGAATAATGATATGACTCATGCAAAAAACATTTGCATTTGCATCTTAAAAAAGGGCAAATGAAACAATCAAAGCGGTCACTATAGCAACCACTAAAAGGAGAACTGCCTGCAAGGTGCTTTAGAGAGCTGTGGAGCTGGTGTCTGAAGGCCTCCGAGAAGAAAGACAAAAAAATGGATTGAACCTTTAAGTAAACATGACAACACGCTCAGTCACAACAGATTTGTTTTTATGTCGGACTTTTTTTTTTTTGGGAGGGGGGAGGAAACTGCATTAAACTTTAAATCAAGAACAAACACGTCAAGTGTGGACTATGTGATCTCATTAGTATTCGCAGGTGTTCAAACGTACACATGTTTTTTTTATTTGGGCAGATACTTATTCGTTCAACATCAATGTATGGACAACATATCAAATTTAAAACCTTTTAAAAAACACTAGCTGGAACTGAAATAACTGATTTTCTTTACAGTGAAAAACAATATCTAGAGAAAATATCTGAGGAAAAAAAAATCACTTTATACATTTCCATGACTTCTTAATATTTTATTAGTTTCATATTACTTAAAAAAAAAAAATTCCATTCCAGAATGGAATGAAGTTGCTTAAATGTCTAAGCAGGTAAAGAAGCTTCAATTAAATATAGGGGCATTAAACATTTAATGAATCTTAATTTTCAAATAAACAATTAAATATATTTGATAAATATAACAATATAATATATATAAAGTTGTATTCACATAAAATAACTGACATTTTAGAAGCTATCCATTCAGTATGTTGATTGATTCAATATTAATCATATGTGTTATGAATAATACTGTTTTTTTTTTTTTTTGCAGAACATTAAGGTTTTAGCTTGGCTCTAAAAGTAGTTTTGACTGTATGGTATAATTATGGATGTTATTTTGCTGATGCAGCATGTGTACACCCTTCTGACATACTAATGGAAAGAAAATGGACGTTGACATATAGCTGCCAGTGGCGTATCACTTCTTTTGACATCTTTGGCAAGTGAAAAGTGCCCAGCCTCATTGCATCTATCTATCAATCGTGTTTAAGGTTCTCTGCCCCAGTCCATCTATCTATAAATCCCATTTACTCAACCCACGTTCCCCCTGTGTCATGTCAATAAGTTGATAACATAATACATACGAATATAAAATGAAGGGGACTCAATATTTATTGAGTTTTTGATGGATCTCCCCTTGACATGCAATGATTTAGGGTTTCAATGCCTGACAAAGGTTAATGAAGTAGACTAAAACCTCACACTTAAGGCACAAGAAACTGCAGTTTGAGAAATTATTCACTTCTAAAAGAACCTGAGCGAGGCGATAAATATAGAGCTTTTTATAGACATGTAGTTTTGCTTCTTGCAGGATTACATTAAAATGAGGCTCCTGAATGTTTGTTAAGGACACCTTTTTAAAAGACTTTCTATAAAATGTCTGGAAACCCACTGCTTTTGATAGCCGTGCTGAAAAAGGCTGGTTAAAGATGGTTTTATTTCAGCAAGTCTGAAATGTAAAGCTAAAATATATTTAAAGCAATGATCTGCCACAATGCTATAGTGGGTTGTGGGGTGGCGGCCAAACGCTGCTATGCGATAGCTTAAATTATGACTATAAAAAGCTATGAATATGAAAGAAAATCCCAATTCAGACAGACTTAATTTTCCCTGAGGAGTTTAGGTAAAATTCTTTTACAGTGTGATTTTATCCCTCAGAACAAATTACCCAGTGTTCTTCAGCTACCTTGTGCGACCTCTAAGAAATCTAATCCCGATTAGATAGGAATGTCTGTGATTTTGGTATATTATTTTTTCACAGTGCTTCTCATTTATTTTGACCTTCGCCAAATACTGTAACTAAAGCTAAATTTGTAGTCGTACTGCCTAGTTCACCTTCATTATGAATTTTTGCCAACTTTTTGGGTCAAATAACAGTTGGTGGTTCAATACTGCTGGCATCCTATCCAATCTAAAAAAAGAATGAAATCAAAAAGGAGAATCGCTGGAATTAAAAAATTGCCGTAACTGTATGTGTCAGAACTGAATGTTTTTGAATTTCAGATCAATTGAATAATTTTCTTACATTCATCCAATTTGGAATTTCAAAAGCATTCTCAATAAAAAAACATAAAGAGATCCCAATTCCAACTGAATCTGTACATGAAATCAGAGGCGCCCCGTGTTATTAAATCATTACTTGTTTAGAAAACGAATCTGCCCAAATATTGCTCAAGAGAGAGCGAACAGAGAGCGATGAGGGAGGTAAAACACACACGTTGCAGAGGGTATGGAGACCTCCACTGAGTTGTGCTTACATCCTGAAAATCCACCCAGCCTTAGAACACTCCTAAGTGAACATGCTCGGCACCGCACACCCACCTCTCATTCATATTTAATACAGCATAATAACTCACTGCTCCAGTGACTCAACACAAGTGTGATCTGGGTCCCTCCGGGTTCCCCATGCTGGTGTTCTGACACTACACTCCTTCATCTCATTAGGAAATAAAAGGATTCCCCTTGGCTAAGATCAGATAGCTCTGGAAGGTATATTCTACTTAGACATAATACAGATAAACACACGGAAAAGATGTTGTAATGCGACTTGGGTGGATGTATGATGCAGAATGTACTGTACACGGTTAAAATAGAGGTTCTTTATTGGCATTCATGGTTCCAAAAAGAACCTTTAACATCCATGGAACCTTTCCATTGTACAGAGAACCATGTTGTGAAAAAAGATTGTTTAGATTCTTAAAATGTAAAAAAGAGAGAGGCTATTTTAAGAACGGTTCAGTGAAAGGTTCTTTGAGGAACCAAAAATTGATCTTCTATAGATCTTCTATTGAGCTTCTATATGCGCATTCGCACCACAGGAACTGGGAATGATTTTAGTTATAGGACTAAATTAGCTCTAACCTCAGCTACGCTATGGAGGAAATCCAACGGGACTTTGAAGGCACCAAGTGAAACGTGAGTATGTATTTCTCCTCAACTAGCAAATTTGGGCATCAACCACATGGCAAACGCTATACTTCTTCATATACCATTTACTTTCTTTGTTTAACAGTTCTTTCTAACATTGTATTAGACAGGACTATTAAACTGATCGTAAACGAATGACGATGGAGAATGGAGTGCTGTGTGCTCACGCTGGCGTTCTCAGCGCAGTCAAAATAAAAGTCCCACACAACAACCAGAGCGCAGGGCGTAAGTTACGGCTTACGTCACATCAAAGTTCCTTTTGGCGGTGCGATTGCAACCAGGAAAATGGCGCTAGGGGAAAATGTAGTTCTCGAATCACCTTGGTGGCTAGTTCCTATAACTACCAGGTATGGCATTGCTGTGAAAACCCCCAAGTGGAGTCTTTATTTTGTCAGTTGAATCCATTAATAATCCATTAAATATATGTCAGAAAAGACTATATTATCCTCAAAGACTCCAAAATAACTGAATTCAGGCAAATACCTTTAACAAGCAGGTTCCCTGAGCTGCTTGCTTCGCCAAACTGGTTACGGGCGACACATGTGTACGTGCCAGCGTCCGATTTGGTGGCGTTGGATATCCGAAGGCTTCCACTCTCCAATATAGCAATTCTGCAAGGCAAACATACACACACATGATAATATTACTTCAGAGTGCTTCTGTGACTTTAAGCCAGCAATCAACAAAAGCTATTTATTTTCTGACAGGATAAAAGTACAACGACAGGTTTTGTAGCTATTTAAGACTTGAGACTTCTGGAGAGATTGTAAGTGTGTGATGCAAGATGATCTAGACATTTTTACCAAGACCATTTCAGGAAAAAGAGTGCAATTTCTGGGCAGTTTTGAAGGTTTTTCAGCCTTTGCACCTCGCTATGAATCTTTTGTCTTGTCAGATCTCAAACCCCCACCTTCAACAAACTGCATGCTGTCAACATGTTTTTAAGAGGAATAAGAGTGGTGCTGAAATTTTGGGTTTCGTTTTGTATTTTCCAGAAAAAAAGTATCTGGACAAGTTTTCAATGCTGCTAGGATATCTTCCGTTCGCCATTTAGAATAATATATTCACTTTAATACTTAAAAACTGATCCTTGAACCAAAATCAAACCAATGTAAATTTTAACATCCAACATCTGTTTTTATGTAGGTCAATGGAACAATCAGTTAAAAAATTCAAATATGAAATTATCTTTAAACCTTGTAGAGCACACACACACATAAAAGGGTCTTAAAAACACATCCTCAAGGATTAAACGCATGATGTGGAGACCTTGAGGATGAAGGAGAAAAATAGGGAGGGCTTCATTAATTCATGATGCCATTATAATTATTCTAGCCACGACGCTCAAGAAGGAGCGAGCCATAAGCAAGTTTTGAAGAAAACAACAACATGGTGCCATATTATAGATGGTACTATTTTGAAAACCTGTGATAGCTTGGGGGGAGAGATGTTTAATTGGTGTGGACAAAGCATTGAATATAAAAAATCCATTCCCACAAACTGTGGATTTCATTAATGACTCTAGGAAGACCCCAATAAATAATATATTTCTAATTAACACAGCTGAAGTGTGTCAAATGAAATGATAATTTGGTGAACACTGTAAAAGAGAGAAATAAAAAAAGGTCTTAAAACACACAATGGTGAGATATAAAGTTTTCTGTACACGTGCATCAAAGGTACAAACACATATTTTAGGTTATTCTTCATCCATTACTAGCAGGAGCATAAAATCAAACATACACTCGTGCAATCTTCTTAAGACTCGCATTTTCAGTAGAATGGGGAGGGATTTTCCATGTGGCAATGTCATAGGATGGCCACAGTAAAATGTGTTTACTGAGTGTGAAGAACTTGACTAGACTGCACAAAGCCCAGACATGAACTCCAGTGAACACCTTTGGGATGAATTGAACATCAGTGCTTGACCTCAGTGCCAGAGAAAATCCCTGCAGCCATGTTCCAACTGTCTAGTGGAAAGCCTTCAGCGTCTTTTACACATCTTTTACCTTAGTGGAAAATTTGACCAACAATCCCTAAAGTACTGTCATTTATTATTGAGGTAATCTGAGAACTTCATATTGTGAAATAATGATCTCATTCATATATTTTTATGAATATACTGCTCAAAAGTTCAGTCATAAGAATTGTTTAATGATTTTAAAAGAAGCGCCTTGCTCAAAATACAGTAAAATAATATTGTGAAATATTATTACAATTTAATTTAAACTTTTTTTCTTTTTAAATACATTTATAAAATGTAATTTATTCCTGTGATGGCAAAGCTGAATTTCCAGCATCATTACTCCAATCTTCAGTGTCACATGATCCTTCAGAAATCAGAAATACTGATATTAATATTTTTGTGGAAAACACATGATATATATTTTTGCAGGATTCTTTAGAACATTTAAAAGAACATCATTTATTTGAAATAGAACGTTATGTAACATTATAAATGTCTTTACTGTTACTTTTCATCAACTTACTGCATCCTTGCTGAATACAAGTTTTAATTTATTTTCTTACCGACCACAAACTTTTGAATGGCATTGATTATATCTTCATAGACAGGAAGGTCCCACATTTGCAGGTCACACCAAAAACAGGTAAAATACAGTTTATCAGTGACAGTGGTGACATTTTTTCCGTTCTTTTCCTTTCTTCCTCGCTTCTCTGTTATGCACCCTACCTGCAGAGACTGCCAACAAATAGGCCAGCTCATTGTCTTATCTAGATCAAGGAATGACCTGCTTTTGTGCAGCTCTCCAGCTGTTGGTGATGCTTTATGAGTTATGATATATATATTTGTTTTCCATTCTCCTTATAATACTACTCTCCGTGTTTCTTCCCACCTTTAGACGGTTCGTTCAGGTATACAAAGAAAAATACTTTGACATGGAGGATGTGCATGGATTTCAGATTCTGGTGTCAGAAAATAAAGTGAGGCCACCAGAAATGAAAAACTCAATTGTTCCTAGACAGCCATTCCAGGAGAAATCACCTATTTCAGAATTTTATCACGAGAAAATATGGTTTGGGTTAAAATACTTAAAATAAGTTGACATGTGGTTGCAAAGTTACTTAGTCAGTTGAATGTCTGTTGACAGGCCATCAAAATAAAGTGTTCCTGAAACGAATATTACATGGTTCCTGTAAAATTGCAGAAGAATTCTAAAAAATATCTCAAATTGTGCTTAGGTTTGACAGGATAACTTCAATCAAAAGACAGAGATCTCAATATTAACTCAAACATTTCTCATCAAATGATCAAATATTAGCTTTGCTATTCACATACATATTTATTCTAAGAAATGTGTTTCCAGTTTTGTTTCTCCTATGGAAATTTAGAAGAAACATTTAAGGAAATTTAAATAAAATTTTCCTCTGGCTGGTCATTATCATGGGATGCTGGCTTTTTCACTAGTTAAACCAGAAACATTCGGCTATTCTGATCCACCAGCAAGAGCATTAACCAGTATAAACCAGCGTGATAATTCATAAGCTGACTTTTCAGCAGAGTAAGCAAACCTGACGGACTCATTCTGACATTGATGGATTCAAACAGAGGAGACTCCTAAGGTTGGTGAGGCAGTCTGTGGTCTTGAACATACTTGGAGAGCACATCTATTCTTGGACAGGCACAGCAGTCCCTCCATCCAGTCTGAGTGGATGAAAATCTATCAATAATTCACCAGCGAGATGAACCTGAGTGCCGGTCTCCTCATCTCCCGTTCGTAACAGCTAATAAGGACAGCTGTAAATCTTCTAGCAGGATACGAGGCTGTATGACACGGCTCTGCTGAGCAGCTTAAAGAGAGGCACTATGTTGCAGGGAATTCTCAAATCTCCCCAGAAGTGCGCTTAGAGTCGGTACGAAGACAACTATGCCACAGAGGCAAAAGAGAGCTATTATGTACTTTTATGTTTTGCGGGGGAAGACAGATAGGAGGGCATTAATAAGATTCATCCTGTAGGAGCTTTCCTCTGGAAATCATAAACTGGACAGCATGTGCTAAATGCTTGATGCCTCTTCTGGCAAGAAACCTCTGTGAATTGGCTTAAATCACTGATGAATTGGTTAACGCACCTCTCCTGTGTCCTTTTTTTTTTTTTTTTTTTTTTGTGTGAATGTAAGAATGGGACAAAAGGCATAATTCTGAAAATCTTGTAATGAGTCGAGGAACATGACCTTAATATCTGTTAGTATATTCTTTTTCATTTCAAAACATTTGCTCCTGAAATGGAAGCATGAGTGGAATAATAAAAATTCTGTTGACTTTGCTGAGGCATTTTCAGTCTGAGCACATCACTTAATAAACTTCAACAAGCTCTTAAACTCGCTCTTCAGAATTTCATCCACTTAACGCTAGGTCAAATAGAACAGTGGAGCAAGGTGAAATACAAATGTTTGTAGTTTTAAGATATACAATTTCAAAAGGGATGAAATTATTTTTCTGTTACAAATAATATTTCATTCACCACCTTGCCTTTGACAACACTGAGGAAGTATAGAATATATAATATAATATAAAAGGATATCTATCTATCTATCGATCTATCTATCTATCTATCTATCTATCTATCTATCTATCTATCTATCTATCTATCTATCTATCTATCTATCTATCTATCTATCTATCTATCTATCTATCTATCTATCTATCTATCTATCTATCTATCATTTTAAATTCTAGATGAACTACAATAAACTGGATAAATTAGAATAAACTAAAAATGAATCAGTGTTTTGAAAATGTCAATTCGATTCTCTAGTGAAATTATTTATTTGTCACCACCTACTGGTGTCCTGATATAACCTGCAAAATGAGTCACTAAAATCCTCCATATGTACGTAGCCCCTAAGGGAACATGGGGGTGGAAAAAATAGAAGATGGGAGGGAAAATAATGTTAAAGCTTTTGCGTTCTCTCGCAAATGTTTTGCGTTCCCCGAAAAACATTGCGTTCGCTCGAAAAACGTTTGTGTTCTTTGCAAACGAACGTAAAGTTTCTCGGGGAAAGCAAAACATTTGCAAGAGAACGCAAAAGCATTGGCAAATATTTTTTCCTCCCATGCATCTCGTATTATTTCTTCACGTCCCTTAAGGGTCTCCGTACATATGCACATATTTATGTATAAAAATTTACAAATTGTCTAAAATGCAATAAAAAGATATAGAAAAGTACAGTAATGTATATTTGCTTTTTGGGTACCGTGCAATAACTTTTTTTGCAATTAGATTGATTCTTTTTTGCAATTAGATTGATTCTTGTCTGAGACTTTTGTGTATTTCTATAAGGGAGAAGAGAGAGATGTGATCTCTTGTTGAGGTGGGGAAAATAATGACGAATTGGAAAAGTGTTTCTCCATTACCTGTCTTGTATATACAAAAAGAATAAACACAGTGTTAAAAAAAAAAAAAAAAGATATAGAAAAGTTTAAAATGTTTGTAAAGTATAAATACTGCTTCTGCTATAAATGCTCTAAGAGAATATCCAGTAACAGGTTAAAGTCTTAAGTCCTGATCCCATTTCTTCCTTCTCCCACCTGCCGTTTTCTTCATCTCTCTCTCGAGTTTCCTGTAAAGAAGCTTTCATACTGATAGCGATTTGCCGACAAAGCAAAGTCATTAATTTTTCAATTGGCAGCAACATGAGTTAAAGTGAACACTGGCATTCCCAATAAAAAATTTAGAGTTCATGCAAACAAGCAGCAGTGTGATGCGGCGACTATCAACCAGGCAAAGTTGAATAGTCACCAACAGCAGAGACTCCACAACCCACAGCGTTTGAATCGCTAACAGTGTGAATGGAGCTCAAGTTTAAAGGCAAAAGCTCATAAATAATGTTGCATATTTGTACAAGCTCCCAGATATGACCCAGGACAGCACATTTAAGCGGGTTGCAACTCTCCTGCACTAACTGGCCTCCTCTGACCTACCTGGAGGTTGTGTTCCGTCAGTGATGTTTTTAAAAACATTTACCGAGGACCCAGAGGGAGGGTTATGTAGCAGGGCAAGGCAGCGTCTACAGAAGGACCTGATAGGTCGTTTTATCCTCCAAATGGGGCACATGGCTTGACCCAAACGTGAAGGCCTGATCTATGTTGAGGGCTAATACCCTAAAGAGGGGTGTGAGAGAGCTCCTGGCGTTACTGAGATGGATCATGTGTCCATATCTCAGTAGGCCTTCTGCTGGGAAGAGCGTTTGATAAACTGACGACCTTGTCAGTTGGATAAATAAACCGGGGGAGGCAGAAACAGGTCATTTCGGATCACGCTCTGTCAAGAGATCTGTTTACGGGAAGCCACCTTGATGAGCGTACCTTTGCTTTCGACTCATCAACCTCAAGGTTAGTCGGCAATTACTGCCACAAAAAAAAAAAGAGCCTTCCAATGAGTTTCGCCGTTATCACTAGAACAACAGAGCAATCACTTGTTGGATAGGAGAGGGGAAAAATGGGACATGGAAAGGTTGTCTTCTGACACTTTTCCAATAGCCAGGTAATTGATATTGATTTTTTTTAGTGTATACGAGTCAATGGTTCTTAAGACATAACATTCATTACCGCCGCATCTGAC
The DNA here is from genome assembly GCF_949152265.1 of Phoxinus phoxinus. NCBI lineage: Eukaryota > Metazoa > Chordata > Actinopteri > Cypriniformes > Leuciscidae > Phoxinus > Phoxinus phoxinus. The sequence goes on from NC_136886.1 coordinate 7,495,828, forward strand.
ACTCACATAACCGTGTCAAACTTTTACGAATTACAGCATCTATCTGGTCTGACTTACTGTTAATGTGGTATAGTTGCATTTATAATGCAGGCCTTATTGATTAAGTTCGGTATAAATCAGGAATACGGAGACGGACATCGATTTCATCGGAACACACTGATGTATAAAGGCAAAAATATGAAGTGAAGTAAATCCAATGTGCCATGAGCTCAACATCTCCAATGTGCTCCAAATTTGGGGCATATTTACAAGAGAAACCACTGAAATTGGCTCTCACAGAAATCACCCGTGGCTTTTATCTAAGTCTTCACGACAGGCATTATTTGGTTTGTCAGTCAGAGACGGCTCTTGGGTTTAATAATGCGGGTGTCGCTCACTCCGTTGGTGTCCAAAGGGCTTGGCAATTCAGATATAATGGGAGTGATAAGAAATGATTGACAGAAGCATCTGGACACCTAGCCGAGCTCAAAGAGCAGGCGTTTTAGACAACCAACTGTGTACAATGGTGTTTTTCTCCTTTTGGTATTAAAATAGCAGAAGAACGGTGGAGCTGTGAGCTAAAGCGGCTGTGACATTTCCTGCGAGCGCTCGGCATGTTGACCCCTCGTCTCGGGGGGACCAGCATTAAGTTTCCATGGCGATGCAGAGATTTGTAAAAATGAAAATGGAAGAGAGTAAAGACAAACGTGGAGGAAGAAGTATTAATCTCTACTATTGTAAACCCAACATACACAGGTACCATATTTATATTCGTGCCACGGAGCTGAGTGTCAGTGGCGACGTCAAGATACATTCCCTGTAGAGAATAATTTGCGACGTATGCCGCTACTTTTTCCCCACCTTAAAAGGAGGCTCGCATTGCCTTGCCACTTATCCTGAGGTAATTTTCTTAACACATTCAACGCTGTTCAATTATTCAATGTGCTGATTTAGTATGGGAACATTCGGCTCTTGCCATTCCACAAGATAATTCTATGTCATTTCTCAACTAGAAATAAATTAACAAGGCACCAGCTGGCATAATAATTTAGCTTTAAATCTGTTGTGTGCAATATGGACCTAAATAATATGCACATAAATATGTTATGCTCTGCTTTAAGCCACTTATACTATTAGTTTTTAAAACAGCAACATGTCTTTAAATATAAGTTTAAAGAAACATTATGTCCTGAAGGGTCTCAAAGGTGTTCAGACTTTTTGTCATTACCATCAGATATGAAATTAGATATCTAACTATCTACACATACATACATACATATACAATTCATTCTTGAGGACTGGGACACAACAAGCTATAAATACATACACACTGCCATTAAACAGTTTGAGGTAATTTTTTTGGGAGGTAAAACTTTTATTCAGCAAGTATGTACACTTTTGATTCAATTGATAATAGTGACAGTGAAGACATTTTTTAATTGATCAAAAGGAACAGTCTTTATTTATAATGTTGCCAAATATATTTATTTCAAACAGTAAACTTTCTATTCACTGTATATTATATCAAAAAAATGAATCATGGTGAGCATAAGAGACTTCTTTCAAAAACATTTACAAATCTTTACCGACCTCAGACTTTTGAATGGTAGTGTATGTAAAATCCATCAAACAAATTGCGAATTTTTTTTTTTTTTTTTTTAATTTAAATTCCCATCATTTTAAGTAGGTTCGATTAGTATTGAACAAAAGAACAAACTACTACTTTTAGAGCGTTAAAATATTGTTTTCAGTCTGACAGTAGTAATAGTTCAGTAGCAAATCATTCATTCAGTCATCAAAGTGAATGCTAGATGTATCAATACTTATTATAATACATATTTTACACATTATTTTTGTATGGTGTTGAACAAGATTAAGCTTTATACAAGGATAAACACATTTTTGTGAGAAAATGGAAGAAGCATGACATGCTTAACAAATTAATCCAAACAGTTCCATAACATAAACTAATATTTTTCAGTTCTGTAGCTTGTTTTGTCCCAGTGCTCGAGAATCAATGAAATACAATGATAATAATAACAGATGCAAAGTAACACAAAACAGCCCCAAACAGAAACAAAAATGATAACACATGAAAATTGTATCATTTCATGTGTGCAGGGCAGGGCGTATTTCCAGTAGTAAGTAACCGAGGCTTTTAATTTCAGCAGTGTGTATCCCCAGGGTCAGCAGATGTGGAGAAACTGTGTTTATCAGGGCCAAACACTGTGGGCTTGTGGGTGTACTCAAACCGGGCTCCTTTAATCACAAATGGCTCTTCAGCTTCATTCTTTCAGACTGATATTCATCTCTCTTTTTCATACACTCATATGCACACAATTCCTTCTAGGAATAAAAAGAGCAACACACATGTGATGCTCGAAATGTGCAAAGGGACCAAAGATGGATTACTGGTGCTGCGCTGGCACATTCGTTCTTTGAAAAATGATATTAGCCTCCAAGTCCCCCAAGATAAAACTAATCCCGCCGAGTCTAACATGGCACTTAGACTAGTAAAGAGCACGCCAAACTAATCACGGCCAAATCACTGCATTTAGTTTTATTTCACCAAATTAAACTAATTTCTCATGAAGAGAGTAATTACTGCGGTAAAAAGGAAGGGGATTCAAATACATTGGGGTCCAAAAGTCTGAGACCACTAGTGAAAATGTTTCTATTTTTATAGTCTAATACACATTTTCCCCATTTGATTTATTTCACATTTAATTGTTTTATTTGAACAATTAGTGAACAATTAGTGAAGAATTTGACCTTTTGTACAAAGCAGTTCACAATAAAACAAATGCAGTGTATCAAAATAAATCAAAATCTTAAATACTTCTTCATTTTAGTCATAACATTTTAAAATGTTACAAAATCCTAAAACTTTATAGTTTGATACGAAAAAAAAAGAAAAAATCCCGATATTCAAATCTGGATTTAGATATTTGGACCTCATTGTATATTTAAGAAAGAATAATAATAATAATATTTAATACATATATAAACCTTTTTATAAAATAATTGTCCCATGGAGACTTTAATTAAAGTTGCGCATCAATTGTGTGAGACTGCAAACATAACATTAGTGGCAATCGATGTGCTGTCCACCATCTTGATTGACCAATTGTCTGCCGTGCAAATCTATACCTATAGATTGTCTGCGGCACGACCGCGCCACACGGCATATCAAATTATGCTCTGCTAGTTAAAGAGTCTTTTAGCCAACATTAGCAAAACACAGCCATAGGAGGTTAAGTAAATGACAATCTATTTAAAGGGGCAGGTAATATGTTGATAGAGACCCTCTATGGTTGGGTTTTAACCAAGAATTTGAAGCTTTGGGGCATGTTCCAGATCTCCGCTGGTGGGCCAATTCCCCTTCAAATGACATTCCACTGACTGACACCGCCTAATTTCCCCTGGTGAGAGAGGAATATGAAATTAAAATGAACCATATGAGCTGGCAACACAACAGTTTAGGCAGATGAGCATTAAGGTGAGCTAATGAGGAAAATGTATTTGGTGTTTATTTTTTGGCTGTGAGAAACACAGAAATTCATTCATTTTTATGGCGCCATCATGTTCAATCTATGTGTCCATGAGACGGCAAGTTCCAAACAGGTGTTCAATTAGTTATAAAAGAAAAAAAGCAGAACAATAGGCATTGCTTAGGGGGAAAAAAACATCAGGAATAATAAACAACTTTATTTTTTTAATAAATGCAACAGCATGTTGCATACATCGTGTATTTTTACCATGACTATTAAATGAAAACACCTGAAGGAAAGAACTTAGCGAATAAATGCAGATGCTTTTAAGCATTAGACTGAAAATCAAGTTAAAGCTTAATTCTGTAATAACAAGATAAGGGAAAGTGGGCTTAATTAGATAAGTAAACGGATCCCAGCCCTCAAACGTGTCCTATATCAGCAATGACAGCAGCTCTGCTCGCCTCCACAACCTCTCCTATACGGAGCTTTCCGAATTGATATCGCGCCGCCCTTCATTCACCTGCACTGCAGCCTTCTGTGGCAGACGCGCTTTTAAATGGAAATCATCCTGACAAGCAATCACTTCATAGAGTGTACTCATCCCACTCCTCCTCTCTTTTCTGCTTCATCTTTCGCTCTCTCGCTCCGCAAAGGCACCGAACGCATCTACAAGTGGGAAGTTAACTCAACATTAGCATGTTACCACAAGACGGTCGGCGTACTGTTTTATAAAGCTGTGAAATTATGTTCATGAAAAACAGGTCACAGGCCAAACAAAGCAAAAAAATATACTAGAATATATATATATAGACAATGAAGCCTATTTTAGAACCACTGTGTGACAATTAAGCACATTATCGTTAGAAATAATTATTGAAATGTCTGGACTTTTTATAATTGTAATTCCCATTATGTTGATTCTCATTCCATTCTCATATTTTTCTAACTAATAATTAAACAAACATACATTAAAGGTAGTACACAAAATACAACTTTAAAGGATTAGTTCACCCAAAAATGAAAATTATCCCATAATTTACTCACCCTCAAGCCATCCTAGGTGTATATGACTTCTTTCAGCCGAACACAATCGGAGTTATATTACAAATATCCTGACTCTTCCAAGCTTTATAATGGGAGAGAATGGTACCTTCGATTTTGGAGTCCAAAATCCATTCATCATAAAAGTAATCCACACGGCTCCAGGGAGTTAATAAAGGCCTTCTGAAGTGAAGCGATGCGTTTTTGTGAGAAAAATATTCATATTTATAACTTTATATAACTATAACCACTGGCTTCCGGTAACGGCCGTACGGGGGTCTATTTCTGGCGGAAGTGTGACCTCTGACCCGACGAGAGATGAGAATTGGTGGAATCATGTTTATTGTGATAAACATTGTCACAATGCGTACAATCTAAAATATGCTTCATTTACTTTAAGCGAAATATTAATTATTCGTAATACCTTACAATATGTCCTATATGTCAACATTAGTGTATTAACTAACATTAACTAACAATGACCAATGCATTTGTTACAGTATTTATTCATCTTTGTTAACATTAGTTAATAATAATACAACTGTTCATTGTTAGTTCATGTTAGTGCAGGTCCATTAAATAATATTAACAATATACTGTAGACTACTGTATAGACTTGCTATGTGAGACTAGTTTGAATGAATCCCTTTACTTTGGAGGACACATTGACAGTACAGTACAAAATAGCTCTTCGGCATTATCCTGAACATTGCATATGAGAGAGGCTCTCGGGAGTGTGCGTAAAACGGCACATCCTTTTGATTTTGCCGGCAAAAATGACCCAAGTCCTTTACTTCAAAATCAAAATCAGTCTACAGGTTTTCATAGACAACCTAGGAAGCTGGGGAAGGTTTAGTTTTTCAGGGTTTTGTTAGAAGCTGTTCACACATTGGCAATACAAAGCGATTAATGCATGACAGTTTTTACATATAGCCCCCTTAAGTAGATTTCACTGTTAGTGTGTGTTAACTAATGTAGCTAACTAATGGTAACAAATTAAACTTTAAATGAAATAAATGAACCTTGTAAAGTGTTACCAATTTGTACTTTTTTTATTCCGATTTTGGGATGCAATTTCACTTTTGTGAGATTCACCCATAAGTACATTTGGCCCAGGTTTTCCTATCTACTTCCTCTGCAATAGTCCAGAGCCAGAAATTTCACAAAGATCAAAAGAAGACGGTCCAAATTTCCTCCAAAACCCATTCCATCATATATACCAGGCAACCTTTCATCTTCTTCAAAAGGCTATTCTTTGAGAGAGGGCAATTTCAGACACACAGCTTTGTGAAAAAAGAAAGTCAACTCTCCATTAGTTTGTCTTTTACAAATTATGCCTCCACAGAAAACCTTTGATCCTTTGTGCTAACTTAAATTCGTACATCTAATATCATCACCTAGTCCTGAACGTGTACAGATTTCAGATTATGAAGATTTAATGAATCACATTTCCTCTTTAAAACCACAGGCAACTCTTTGTGCAAACATATATGAGCCTAATGTAACCATTAGTAAAAGAATGACCAAAATCAGTAGACCATACAGACACACACACACACACATAAAAACCCCTGCTATATTACATATTCAAAAGGACACACAGTGGCTGTAATTGTATCTAACAACTAGCCATTGTTAATAACCTCCCTTGGGCCACCGAGCCGCACGCAAACTTAATATATCCTACTGTTTGTTAAACAAGTGCACATCAGCACAGCACAGGCAAAAATTAGCTGTCAACTCAACCGCCACGATCCTACACTATTGCACAGCAGTCATGTACAATCAAGTCAAAATCAGCTTCGGAAACATGCACTCGGGCGCAGCAAAGTCAGCTCGAAAACATCAGCCCGTCCGCTGACCTGTCCTACCTAAAACAGCTGATTGTATATCTAGAACAAATCCCCTGCCCTATCTCTTTTATTTATGTGTTTCTCCTATGGGTATTATTTATTTCACTGCAGTGGATGACTTTGAAAAGGTTTGCGTTTCAGGAGCTGCCACTATCTTCTTACACAAAAACAGAAAAGACATTCACCTTGCCATTTCAGCGGCTTTCTTGTCACTGATGTCATCTAAGTTGATGACCCAGCACAGGACCAATTGTTTACTGTACAACAACAAAAAAAGGGTCGTTAAAATCAAACATTAATATTACAATAAACAGCATAGGTCCAATAATATGCTAATTAACCTGGACATTTTTAAATAAATTGAGTAAAATAAGACTGTAATAAAACATTTTTTAACACTTTATTTCGATGTTGCAACTTTAGACATTCTACTGACTAGAAGTAACTTTGCAACAACATGTCAACTTATTCTACTAACTCGAAACCTAACTCGAGACCTACAGTCTACTAATACTAATAGTGTGAGAGTTAGGGTGTGTTCACACTTGTAGTTTGGTTTGTTTGGTTCATTTTGTCCTGGTCCGCTTAGTGTTCACATAAACCTAAAGGCATAGGGATAGGTTCACAACCCAATTGGTCAGCTTTCATGACATATATTTAGAGACGGAACTTACCGAACATCAATAACAATGCTGTGTTCTGGACTAAATGCGCTCGTTGTATGTGCGTGGCTTACACATGATGGTATTTTGACCAGTTGAGAACTCGTGAAGAGCCTATAAAACGTGTAAAGGAGTCAAAACAGCGGCAGGAATCCCTCCGTCACACACACAAACGAAGATCTGCTGCGAGGAGACGCGGTTCTGATGCATGTACCGAACTGTATTGGGCAATATCGCGACTATGACGAGAAAAAAAGGCATTCTGTCCTTTTTAGGGTTAGCATCTTGTGGCATCATGTCCTGTTTTAGGTTCGTTTACATGTTTTTGATCAGTGCATTCATATTTTATTCGAACCACCCCAGAATTCGTTTGGGTCTCGGTCCGCTTGTTTGGTGCACACCAGGGTTCAGATGGCAGCGTTCACACTTATTCATATAACCGCACTGACAAAGCAATCGTACCAGGGTTCATTTTAATCCAACCAAACATGCCAAGTGTGAACACACCCTTAGTTGACATGTAGCTCCAAAGTTACTTATAGTTAGCAGAATGTCTAAAGTGGAACATTGAAATAATAAAGTATGCAGTACAAAAATACACCTTTATGCATAAATACTTTTGGTAACACTTTATTTCGATAGTCCACTTTAGACATTCTACTAACTATAAGAAAATTTGCAGCTACATCTCAACTAACTGTCATTAGAGGATTAGTAGACTGTCTGCTTAATATCTGCTAACACTTTATTTTATTGGTCCCCAAACAAACTTTATACTGACTATAAGTAACTTGGCAACTACAGGTCAACTTACTCTACTAACCCGAACCCGAACCCGAACCCCTAACCATAACCTAACAGTCTATTGACAGTCTACAGCCTACTAATACTCTAATGAGAGTTGGTTGACATTTAGTTAAAAAGTTACTTATAATTAGTAGAATGTCTAAAGTGGACTATCTAAATAATTGTAATAAATAAAACTTAAATACTATATCTTTTTGTAAATTATTTTTATGCCAATGCATATGGTCCTAAAAATGTTCTTAAAAAAACAACAAAATGTTTATCCGTGCTGCTGTACAAGTGATTTGGCTCAAAAGAATGACTAGTTTACAAATACTGTGATACTTCACTCGTGAACGTGCTAAAGACAGCAAGATGTTCCTATCAGAGCAGTCCTGCGACCCATTTAAGGGTCACGACCTGTTAGTTTAGAGCCACTGATCTATAGAAAGTCCAGGTAGACACATCAGTTACAAATAAGACAGAAATGGCATCCCTTCCTCCCTCCCTTTCGATCTCTCTTCTCTCCTCTCTGGCAGAAAAAAAAGGCGCTGCTGCTATGAAGATGGATTATCCTGCTGGTGACACCGTCTCCTCTCCTTCTCCGCCATCAAGGAGAGCTTGCACAATTATGCCAATTAATCTTACACAAAAGGAGTTCAAATGCACCCTGCTTTGATTAGGTCTGGCTCCCAGACAGGTGCTTGCACTCAGCATGCATCCACATACACGCACACGCACTAACGCAGATTTGCATAAAACAATACATCTGATTATGAATTAGTCTCTAATGGCATTTCCACTTAATGAGAGTGGTGTCTTTATACCTGCTGCTGTTTGCAAGGTTAGCAAGAGCTGACAGGGACGCACTATAAATAAGTGGAATAAAGCACATCTTAAAGCCGACATGAAACCGCATTTGCAACCCTTTTTATTTCACATGTGGCATATAGGGGGGAAAAACAAGATGGGATTTTATTTTAGTAGACCTATCAATGGGTTCTAACATTTCATGTAATTAATTAAATTACATACAGGTTAATTAATCAAATTAAATCACATATATGTGCTGAGAAAGTTTAGATTGTATATAATTTTATATAAGCTGGTTTATTTAAAGCTATTTAAAGCTGGTTAATTTAAAACCAAAGCTCCTGGTTTCTATTGGTCGGTCGGTTAACATGTTGTTCCGCCCCAAACTCACATCATTGGCTAATCAAGCTATAAATTATTTCAAGTTGCTTTTTTTAAAAAGTGATAACAGAAAGTACTTTAACATTGATAAACTAACATCTCACAGGAAGTGAAACACTGTTGTACTGAACAACTTGTACATAATGAAGCTTATACAGTCTTTATAATGAATAACAGGAATGAATGTCCATATAAGACTATGTGTATGTGTGTACATAGTCTAAGTGTGCGTAGGCATTAGGTGTACAACACATTGCCAAAGGAGCTTGAAAGAATGTCAGCATTTTCCAGAAATACATTCAATTCTGCAAAAAGTTCCCTGGCTGGCTTCCATCTATTGACAATGCAATCAAACATTCTGACCAGACCTCGCTGACCACAATACAACCTGGGACATGTACGTGCAAACTTGTGATTTATCCATTTTTCTTTTTAATTACTTCTGTGTCAAAGATAGGTGAGGAGGTCTAGGTGGAATACCGTTCATGATCAAAGGCAGAAAAGAGAATTATTTTGTTCTGAACCACAAAGAGGGCCCAAAAAATTGTGTTTTAATAAGACTTCCCATTAATGAATACTCAAGTCTTTGCCCTTTTTGTTCCTGACTGCAAAGGCAGAGTGGCAAGACAGTTCTTTAGATCCACTTAAACTCAAAACACCCATTCGACACCTAAATGGCTTCTTAAAATTCAAATTAGGCTCTTAGCAATCTTTGTGACTACAGAACACTTGGTTTTCCCAAAAGAAAACAAGCAATGTTTAACACGATATTTATAGCAAATAAAGCACAGCAAGGGCTATTATCTAAAGTGGTAGGGTTTAGGACATTTTCGTGCCAGGCAGGACAAAGAAAAGTCTTCCATAAAAAGGTAAAGATAGAACGGCCCAAAAATAGTATTTGGACTCTTAGGTCACACTTAAAATGTCTGAATTTCATTACATTATATAACAAAATATCAAACTAACCTTTCTGAGCAATTCTCTCTGATTTCTCTTTTTTTAACCTTTATTTTGAACAGTATATATATTGTTTTGCTTGAAATGGTGCATGTTTTATCCTTCTTGAAAATATATCAATATATTTTGATATTTTGTCATTGAATGCAATCACATTCAGACATTTTTAAGTGTAACTTACTTTAAGTGCTCAAACACTTTTTGGGGCCACGTTATCTTCTCTATTACCACAAGCAAGGATTCCTCAAATTAAACCACTAGCCAACACATATTCTCGATAGCCTCTATCTGTTTGTGGATATAGTGTTTAAAAGAATAGGAAAGAGATGCAAAACATTGTGAAAAGATGGCAAATCAATTTTCTGCCTTGACTCTTCAAGGTGTAGACATGAAGTATTCATCAGCTTTTGCTGTCCTCTCACACAGGACAGCTCAAGGACATTGACAGCATAACCCCTATGCAAACGGCCCGCCACTCTGTTTGATGAGCACCAACACCAACTTTGTATATGTAAACGACGGGCAGCCGTGGTGTGCACACACTGACAGATGCAGACGCACTGAACTTTGCCTATCTCAGTGTGGTCAAACGCAAGCGCTCCGGGTCGGTGGCATGCTGCACTTGTATCAAGCTGGGTCTGGCTGAGACAGAGACATATGTTTGTTGATAAAGGCTGGTCTGGCAGGGACGCTGACCTCCTACTAAGTGTGCAGAGAAGTTGATTAACACCCTGCCTTTGCTCAGGAGGGAATGTTACTGGTCACCTGATAAACCTGCAGAGTCCTGTTATGAAGGACTGCGTGATCCTTACTGGAGCTGTTAATAAGAACATCAGGCTTCATTTGAATAATTGTGTGTGCTCACTGATTTCTGTGCTAAATGTGCATCTTTTAGAAAACTTCATCACAGTTGAAGAGACGAAATATAAACATGAGTGCTAAAAATACATTGCCTGCAATATCTTGTGGAAAAAAAAAAAGCCTTTAAACAGTATTTTAGGATGTCATAGCCTCGCTGGAAGAAAAACCTCCAGCATAAACCAGTTTGAGATTGATCTATGAGACTGGTCTATTTGGCTGGTTTTACAAAGGTTTGTCAGGCTGGGAATCCAGTTGGTTAACCAGTCAAAACACAAACTGATCCAGACTATGATGTCTGGGTAGGCAGCGCAATACCATTTTTGTCTCCTAGACAAAGAAGTCTCCTATGTGCACCGAGGCTGCATTTATTTGACCAAAAATACAGTAAAACTGTTATATTGTATTAATGTAAACAATAATTGCTTTTTACTGTAATATATTACATCTGTTCATCTATTCCTATGATGGCCAAGCTGAATTTTCAGCATCATTACTCCCGTCTTCAGTGTCACATGATCCTTCAGAAATAATAATAATAATAATACATTTTATTTGTAATGCGGCTTTCTCAAACGCAAAGCGCTAATCTAATATCATTCTAATATGTTAAATATAAAGCAAAATCATTCTAATATGTTGATATGACACTCCAGAAACATCTCTTATTATTAAACATATTGAAAATTGTTTTGATGCTCAATATTTATGTGGAAACAGTGATACATTTTTTTTCAGGATTCCCTGATGTATAGAAACTTCCACAGAAGTTCAATAGAAATATTTTTCGTAATATTATAAATGTCTTTACCGTCACTTTTGACCAATTTTTATTATATAAAATTAAATATTAATTTCTTTCAAAAACAAATCTTATTGACCCCAAACTTTTGAACGGTAGTGTGAGTAATAACATATAATTTGCATTCACATTACCCTAACTTATTTATATTTTATATAATCATATTTGTATGTATGTATATTATATTGTATACTTGTTTTTATACTATTTTAAGGCAGTATGTTTGATAACAGGGCACACATTAGAGATCCGCAGTACATGTCTGCAGAAAATGGCCCTCTATGAGGCTCTTGTGTTTAGGGGAGTGAGCAAATAACAGAAGGAGATAGTAAAACAGAATGAAAGAAAGAGAAAAGAGCGGTTGAAACTGAAACACAAAGCCCACTAGAGACGTATTGTTGCGACCCTTAGCAGAGACATGCTGAGACATGCTTTTTCTCTGGCTGCTGTAGTGGGATTCCACAGGCAGAGATGAATGGCCAAAGTCAGTGGCAGCGCTTTGTTGCAGTGAATAACAGAAATGATTTGACAAAGACATTATATCAAAAACCAGATCTGGAGCACAACCGCAGTATTGTGGGCTCATCATCCCACAGTCCAGTTGACTGTTCATGGATCAGACTGGAAAAGCTTTGGTTTTGTAGCATCATACAAGAAGACTGTAAATAGAGGAAAGGCTCGGCAGATCCGACAAATGACATCTGAGTGGGATAAGAGAGTTACCTGATGCTTTCTCGGAGGGCATCGTTGCCTCTGCGCCAGGAGATCGTGCCTCGAGGCGACATCTTGGGCTTGCATTCAACAAGAACGTCGCCACCTTCTTTGACTAAAGTGTGACTCTTCAGCTGGTTTTGGGAAAAATCAGGAGCGATAGCTGAAATGAAAGAGCAAGTTTTAAATGATATTAAGAGTATACATCAACAGAAAGCTTAGAAAATGTTTCGCATCATAGCTGAAACTCATAAAACCATTTTCATTATAATATATATATTTTTTTTTTTATAAAAAAACTAATTTCATTATTCCATAATAAAGGAATATTTTATCATCAAAACAAGCATGGCGAGACAAAATTAACTTATACTGATATCTACACACTTAAAATGTGCTGTCTTTCTCTTAAAAACACTTTATTTTGATAGTACACTTTAGACATTCTACTAACTATAAGTAACTTTGCAACTACTGTCCGTGACAGTGTCCGATCACTTGGCCTAGCGGTTTGCTTTGTGGTGCTCACTCATTTGGTCACAAGTTTGAATCCGGCTTTGACATTTCCATTCCCCCCTCTTATCCCCATTATTTCCCATCCTGTATCTTATTGTGCCAATAAATAAATGACACTCAAAGAACCACTGAAATATTTAACAACAATAATATTTAACAACTGAAGACCATCATGCATCAGGCCAATTTCCCCCTTCATCTTTGTCCATAATTACAGGTATGCAGACATGAGGATTAAGGACTATTTAGAGCACATCCTCTCTAATCATTGTACTTCAAAGACAGACACGTGTATGTGGGTACGTATGATGTAGAAACAGAGATGGCAGAACAGAGATGGCAAAACAGCTTGGCGTATGTAGCACACTTTAATTATCACACGCTCTTTTTCTCTGCTAAGAAAAACAAAGGGAAAATGTCACGTCCTTTCCTCTTTCTTTCACGTTCCCCTCTCAAATGAGTTTTATTATGATAATTTCTACGGCTCTACAATCTTCACACTCTGTCTTTTAAAAGGCACTTCAATTATTTTATCTGCGCAAGGGACTGACAATTACTCTCCTGTAAGTTCAGTTTCTTGGCAACTTTGGCGGCTTAATATTTATGGAAAATAAATAAACATAGAGAGCGTCTCCGGTTACTTAACTGTAACCCTGTTCCCTGAAATAGTGGGAACGAGATGCTGAGCTTGAGTTTAAGCGATATGAGGGAAAACCTCTTTGTTCAGACGGAATCAAGAATCGGAATACACAGGTTAGGCTGTATATTTTTGACTCGGTTAAAAAGAACGTTCTGTAATCATGATACACTGGTAGCTCATCTGTTTCGCGGTGTAAATTCGACTGCTGGCGGTAGATCCTTTTCCTATTTAGCTCCAAAACTTTGGAACGGTCTTCCTACCATTGTCCGGGGAAGCAGACACACTCTGTCAGTTCAAAGATAAATTGAAGACACATCTCTTTGACCTAGCATTCACATAATACATTATTGACTTCTATAATTCAATGTTAGGCTGCATAGATTAGGTCAGCCGGAACTGGGAACACTTCCCATAAATCCTGATGAACTCGTTACATCATAAGAAGGATGGAATCTACGCTAATTTTAGTGTCTTTGTTTATCCCGAGGTTTTACCGCAGCCTGCCGTATCCAGGCCGTATCCAAATCTGACGAAGGACCTTCGCCTGGACCCGATGACAACGCAGTGCTGAAGTGCCAACTAGCCTCTCCCTATGGAGGATCCCTTTACCACTCTACAGATAAAGCATTCTGTATCAACATTTTAAGGCCAGAAAAGTAGTTTAAGGCTTGGTTTGTAGAGAATTACAAACCTGCGCACAAAATATTAAAATGCGCATAACTATAGAATTAATTCTTAGGCCGTGTGTCCACCAAAGCGTTTTTTCACGCGGCTGGCGTGTTTTTTCAATTGTTTTCAATGGGAGTGCCGCGTTTTTAAAACGCTGAGCTGAGCATCTTTTTCACGCTGAAGCGATCTGCGTTTTTTACAGGTCGCAGAGAGTTGAAGAATGTTCAACTTTGGGTAAAACGCAGCGATCATCACTGTCACTTTTTACCCAACCGTCCAATCACAGTGGAGGAGGGGCGGGACTAATACGACACCGACCAACGGATATTCTGTATCATAGCAACGAAGCATCTCAACTGAAAAAAAACTACGATGCCAAAACGGTCTCAAGCAAACATAGCTCTGCGTTTTCAGCAGAGCGCCTATTATTTTCAGCTCTAATTTAATAACTAATGATCCTTGCGACGGAAGTGAATCAATCAAAACTAACTTTAGGTGGAAAATATCTTTATTCAAGAACCGCTATAAAGCCAAAACAATCTGTGTTACCTTAAATGATCCGTTTATTACTGTAAAGCTGCTTTGAAACAATCTACATTGTTAAAAGCGCTATATAAATGAAGATGACTTGACTTAAATTCAATTGGTATTCGATGGGTATTTTAGTTAGGTATTCTGACATTGAAGCTTAAGTGTGGCTTCGGAGAAACAAGCAATGACATGAGTCTTGGGCAGAGCTATCGGTTTATCTAACCAATGGTAGATGGGGAGGGTTTGGGAAGCCTGTTTGAACCAAATGTTATTTTTTGTTGTGTGCTACTAGTGAGACATAAATTAACTTTTAAACAACGAAAATGTCCTTGACAGAAAGTCACCTCTGAATAAGAATGAAATGCCTATTTGCCCATGCAATGAACAATATTAAACATCTAATTTACATTATGACTCATAAGTGGTCATTATCAAGAGCATATAGTTGAGATAAAGAGTGTAAGCTTTATTAATGCAGTCATTATTCTGCGCTTTACAACTTTATAAATGTATAAACCAACACTAATATTTCAGTCAAACTCGATTACCCAGGTTTCACTTACCGATAACTCTGAGTTCAGCGTTGGAGTACACTTCTCCATACTTGTTCCCAGCCACGCACTGGTACATTCCAATATCGGAGAGCTCCAGGCGAGTGATGGACAGGGCGCCATTAATGACCTGCAACCTCTCCTGTGGAAAACAGAATATCTCCGTTAAGAGTCTTTTACTGAGATTGCTAATCTGCATAAAAGCACAACGTGTCTGGGAAGGTAAATTACGTCTAGCTGGAGGTTGATGGAAACCATCATAAATCTGAGTGTTCATTACTAATGGGAGACACTGCGTAGGGAGGCTGCTCAAAAACGATGGTAATAAATCTGTATGTTTATGAGATGGAAATAAAGCCCCGGCTTGTTTACTTCTTAACCAGAGCTCTGTGGACACGTCGTTGGGAGGCTGGATGATGTTTGCCATTATAAACAAGCTGGGCTAATATTTTAATGCTGACAGCTTTATACCATTTTGAGTATGTGATGGAATGAAGTTTGCATATCTTCTGATGTTAACCAAACTTGTTTGATGAATATAGAGTATTAAAAAAAACATAAAATGGGTCAACCGGATTTCAATACTCCCCAGACATCTTAAAACATCAGGACACTGCAATCAAAGGTGTGTGCAAATGGTGAATGTGATTTCACCACGTACAACATGTTCCTGGATCAACAACTTTGTTGACCAGGGTTAGGTGCTTCTACATCAGTGCTATTCACCTATCATTCCCCTCTGATTTTAGGGTTAACTTATGGGCAGGGTTAGATTTAGGGGTAGGCATACTGTAGGACTACAATTTCAGATAGGAAAGTGTGTGTATATATATATATATATATATATATATATATATATATATATATATATACACACATACACACACATACCATCAGACACAGTCACCTTGGAAAGCATTTAGTTTCCACCTCATGTTTCCTCCAACAGGCATAAACAACATTTTAAAGGCTCATAAAAAGACAGGTTCATATTAAAAATTAAGAAGTGGCAGAAACTCGCTGCTGTGGTTTAGAGAGTATTCTGTCCTTTAATATTTCACATTTTGCCCTTTAACTTTATTCTTCATACTCAAGGAATACTTTTCAAAAACTGTCATCACAGCCATATTGACATTCAGACAAACATGATCATGCTGATTGTGCTGATTGCGAGTGTATTTATCAGTTTAATAATTCAATAAAAGAGAAGTTCATATTTCGTAAAATCACTCCAAGTGAAGCCAAAGAGAAATCCACTGCAACACACATATCTCCAAGCAACACAATTCTATCATTCCTAAATGAATCTCTGTTTTTGAATGATTCGGTTGAGTAAAAGATTTAACGACTTATTCATAAAGATAATCATCCGGAATGATTCAGTGTTTTTGAACGAATCGGTTGGGGAAAAGATCCACTCATTCATAAGGGAACGAGTGTTTCGTTCCGGAATGATTCAGTGCTTCTAAAAAATGCCCACCAGATATACAGCTAATTCGGAATAGCACTCTTACTTTTTTTTCTGCAATTTTAGGTTGTAGAGTTATGCAGAGTTAATAATAACAGAACTTTAATTTTCGAAATTTATTTTTCATTTTCCTTTAACCCTTGTGCATCAATTAAAAAAGTTACGCATGTGTACCTAGTGCAAAATAGATTTATTAAAGGAAATGGGGGTGAAATAGTAAAATTCCAATAAAAATACACACCTGTACCAAAATGTATGCAGTTGGCATTATCAAAAAACAAAACCGAAAAAGACAAAAAATGTCCATATGTCGCACAAGGGTTAATGTTAATAAAATGTTAACTGTAGTCACCACTATATAAAACAGCACTTGGTCCTTCGGATAATCTGCATTTAAATGAGATGTGTGCCGGTGTAGTCTGAAATGAAGAGAAAGAGGAAGGGACAAATAAGACTTCACAGAAAATCACATGGTGGCATATAGCAGTTCGAAGCGAGGCGACGCTTTACTTTACTACGGTACTAATTAACCGTGACATTCCTCTTAAATCAGCAGTTTTGCACGTGGCGGGACCTGAGGGAGGGAACCATCTGCACGTCTGCGCTGAAAAGCAGTGAATGGCAATGTCACTGCTCGAAATCTGTAGGGTTAGGATATAAACCGAAATGCATGACTACAGTTGCGGCAAATTCTCCTCCTGATATGAAGTGCGTGTGCGTGTGCATGGCTGCATGGACGGTTTCATTTCCTAAGTCTTTGATTTAAATCTACGCCTTCTAAAAGATGATAATGTGTCCTTTTGTTCAAAATACTGTGCATGTTAGGCCTCATTACCAGTTCCTAGCTGTTGTAAACACTCCGTTTTATGTTATGTGGTACATTTTAAATGAAACTACTACAAATAAAAGCTAGGTTCTGTGTAAGCAGTACGAGCTGGTATAAAAAAAAACGCAATGATATGGGTGAACAAGATCATTGACACGTTTATTACTAGATTAGTCAAGACACGGTATGTGCCTCACATCATATTCCTTTCTCTTAGTGAGTGGAGCGCCACAGTGATTTACAAAGAAGAGGTTTTTAGCTGGTCACCTTTGCAATGCTGCATTCCAATAAGGCAGAAAGAACATAAAAGGTCCCAATTGATTAAGCACAATGAAAATAACAAATGGTATAAGTCAACAACCCATGCTTTTGCTACATCAGTGACCTTTAGTTATACAATTGATTAAAGCTCTGATGCTGACAGTGACATTTGGAGATTGTAATAATTCTGCACTGATTAATTCATTTAACCGGGATACATTTAAAATCAACATTTCAGAATCAAAATGTAAGCTAGGGCCATGATTCAATCAAGAGATTGTTGTGCCCTTGGGACATTAGTCTGTCATAGTACAAAAAACTGGGTGGTATTTATTCAGTGCTCAAAGAGATGTGCTTCCAGAACGGCACAAGGCATCCTTTTTAAAACCAAAAATGCTAAATACATTTTATTGCATTTAAAATTCAAGTGCACCTTTTGGCAATTGCCTTGGCACACAAACACACCTGTAAAGCATTGATCATTATGCAAATTTGATTTTCAAATACAAATTCACTCAATAAATGTGGATCCCAACCAGCAAAATCTGCATAAAAAAATCCTTTCCTGAGGTCCAACGCATGTAAATGAACTTTATTTGAGCTTTTTTTTGACTGCAGAGTATTCTGTTGGAACCGTTCTATAATAAAGTGCAAAACAATGAAATGGACAGACTGCTAATTATGCAGAGCTGATAGATATTCTAATCTGGTGGTGTGAAAGATGAAAAAGAATGAGTGACAGATGAAGAAAGACAAGTGACTATGTTTCTGAGCACATAAACAGCCCTATACAGAGTCTCTAAATGGATCAATATCTTTTGTTTTGTTTGTACCCACATCGCATAGCGAAGCTAATTTACATGAAGTTTACTGATTTGTTTATTCATCACACCATAGTTGTGCAAAAGAGCTACTAGTCTCTAAAAATAACTTCATGTGCTGAGAGTTTGGGATTCTGGGTGAAATGCTTTCAGTGGAGACAGGTTGTGTATTACATAGAGTGTCGAGACATAGGCTATAAACGTTTATCACCTCTTTCACTATAGTTTAAATGGATTTCAGAGAAAGACAAAACAATAAGAGCTTGTCTAGTGCACAATAAAGGTTTATAAGCCTTCTCCTAATGGCCTGCAAGAAAACGGGCTTAAAATCTGCTCTTTTAACTCAGAGATTTAATGGGAGATTGTTGAGTATCTTGTATCTTGCATTATGAATGACTGTACTAAATCAAGCCTTAATGTTGATTAAATGTATTTTACTTTAATCAAGGACTTATTAAATGTCTTTCATATGCTGAGCTTGTGGTGTTTGTAAACCAGTAATGATGTTTGTGTAATGATGAGTAGTAATGATGAAGAGCCTCAGTTTGCATGCTCCTCTCTGCACCTTATTTAATGTTGACAGGAAATCAAAACTGTCCTATTTACTTACTTAATGCACTTTACTGGTCTTGTTGTGCATAATTTATTGGAGCATGTTATTCCAAAAAAAAAGAAAAAAGGTTGTCTTTCATTAAAATGTCATAACTTTCTCCACCTCAAACTGATCTCCCCAAGACTGCTGAAGTTTCAACCTACAGATACTGGCGGTGTTTCAGGAGAGCAGTAGACCTCCAAAACTAAACTGTAAAGTCCTGAAGTGCACATTTGTCATGATCCAATAAATTCCCAATGGATAAAAATCAAACCTACGTTTCGTTTTTAACATTGAACATTATGAAAAGTCACACGAGGGAAGTAAAATGGGTTGAAAAAGGCATTTCATATCACCTTCAAGCATCTAAAAAAGAACTTTGACAAACTCACAAAAAAGGAAGAGGTGTGAAATGAAAATGTGTTGGTTCAATCTTTAAAATGTGTTGTTAGGGAGTATTGGTAGTGCTTTATTCTGGCTATTGCCACCTTGAGTTTATTGCATTTTTGGGGAGCTATTCCCCTCTCGTCGTCAGAACAAGTGGTGGATATTTGGAAGCTTTTTATGTTCTCAATTTTGTCTTTTCCTATTGGTTTGATCATTCTGGAGTGGCCTATATAGAAGGTCCGCAGAATGACACATTAGGTACTCCATTGGGGTCAGGTTGATTTAGATGGTTATAGAGAAGCCATTAAGGAATACACTTTAAAGCATCGGTCTCACGAGGTTAATAAAGATGGCTGGTCTACTGTAATGACGGTTACCAAATCACTGATATAACCTAAAAACAAGACAATAAGCTTCTCAACTTTCTTTGTATTGTGAATTCTATTTGATACACTTGATATGATCTGTAAACTTATATTCTTTGAACTAAACTTTGAAGGTAGAGTTCACTAAACATTTCTTTTCTTTTTTTTACTCATGCCAATCCAAACCTGTATAATTTACTTTCACGTGTGGAACCAAAAAGAAGCTATTTTGAAGAATGTTCCAACTGTTTTTAGCCATACAATGAAAGTCAAAGGGGTCCAAAACAACCGTAAACCCAGCTGACTTTCAGCGTATGGACAAAAATCTTTTAAAATGTCTTCTTTTGTGTTCCACAAAAGAAAGTAAGTCACGAGGGTGAGCAAATGATGAATAAAACTGAAATCATTAATGCAATTTGTAGTATTAATCATAGTCAGTGTCTGTTTTAAAAAAAGTCTGGTGACCGTCCTCAAACCTCAGAGGTGAACTGACCTCAGTGGGCTCCAGGTTCTCTCCATTCTTCATCCACCTGTAAGAGGGTTTGGGTTTCCCTGTGGCCTTGCATTCCCACACCAGAGAGTCATCTATGGCCTTCTGCACATCCTGGGGCTTCTCAATTAGCTGGGGGGAGGCTGAAACAACCAACAGCAGAGGTAATGACTACACAGAATAACTTTAACCTTGATTATTACCCGTTACATGTCCTTCAAAGCGGACTTACATTCTTAGAGCGATGAACTGTGGGAAATAATGCCGCATAAGAAAACAACAGCAGTGACAATAGACGCAGCCGAGCCCAAATGATTCACACTTCCACTTAGATGGGTATAGAAAGGAAATCACATCTAATATATTAGTATTGTCTAAAAGCTAATACCATAAACTACCTCAACCTACACCGTTAGGGTAAATTATGGCTTAATTATAAACAAGCTGTATTGATCTTTATCTTTTAAATGCATGTAACTCAAACCAAGTAAATAATTGACAAAGAGCACATTTAGGGAATCATTTATGGGCATTTTCTCTAAAAGGAAACTAAAAGACAGATAAGAATGGGTAGAACACTTACAAACAAACAATAAACAATGTGAACACAAGGTTGCTGAGCTAAGTAAAAAAGTTGATCCGATGACCAATTCCCATTACATTCTGAAAATAGGAAGTAGTGATGTCGGATTCATGATCCATTCTTTGGAATCAAATCTATTCAATCAATCATTTATTCACAAAATCAGTCTAATTGATTCATTCATGATATGATTCTTGAGTTTAAAACGTACTGACTCAATGATCTGCAGCTGTTAAGTCACTCGACAGGATGATTATCGTTGGATGGCTTACATTTCCATTACTCTATTGCTATTAAAACTATTATATGACTCCAGAAGATTTTTACATCTTCAACTTTAACATTTGGTCCCCCCAATCATAAACATTTTGGATACAATGTTGCTTTTATGGGGATTTTGCATTCATTGCAAGTTTGAAAAGCCCTAGTCTATTGGGCACTAACTGCACTAAAAATACACAAGCAATTCTTTAAAATCCTTCTGTTTTTGAAAAAAAAAGAATGAAAGTCAAACAGATTTAGGCTAACATAATAGCAAAATGATGACAGAACTTACATTTTTGAGTAAACACATTTAAATATATTCCTGTTTCTGCAAACCAGTCGCATTTCCGTCGCAAACGGTCAACCATTTTCTACTGAAGACCAAAATGCTGCTCGGATCCTTTAGTCACTGCCACTCAGTCTATCTCACACTCACTGGGAGAGTATTGACTTTTAAACCCCACTGTTTAAATGAGAGTAAGCAGTCAGGGCCTGACTTAGCCTTGCCCACAGGGCACACAATCACTCTCAACATTTCACGCCCACAAGTCAAACTTGAGAGGAATGAGAGGTAGAGAGGTCAAAATGAGCTCTCAGCATCCTTAATACCAACTCAATGCTTATTCAGTGGCATACTGCGATTATGATAGATGTTGTCGGTGTCCCTCCCTAGCAATCATAACGTACTCTATGGAAGAACATACCTTGAGCTTTTCTTTGCATAGGGAAACTCTTTATGTGAGAATCATTTGGTGAAACCTACGTGACCTCCAACCCTACCAACCACATGCTACATTTAAAGGTAAACTATGCAGGTTTTTTACCTTAACTGAACAGCTTCGGAGTCATTGGAATGGTTATATTACTTTTTTCGGGTTGAATGGTGGTCATCTCGCACCCCCCTATCGCCTGTGAGCGCAAAAAACACACTTGCAACGGCCGCAGCACCAGGAAGTATCGTGTGATATCAGGTCTCGTGATGTAACGTATTGCTTTACGGCAAAAAAATCTGCTAAAATTCTGTCATTATTGCGCTCCCTCACGATTTTCAAACCCGAATTAAGGAGACGTTTTAAAGAATGTCCCATCTGCTTTGATGTCGTTGATCTACTAGCCTCTGGTATCTGAGTAGCCAATGAGTTTTTTGACAGTGTTGTCAAATATCTATTCCAAAGCTGTAGGTGGAGCTCTATAGAGAAACCTGCGAGCAAAAAGCGAGAATACAGCGAAGAAATTCCTGAAACTGCATAGCTCTGCTTTAACTTGTGTCTCTTTAAAGTGTTCATATCATGAAAAATCTATTTATTTCTAAGGATTACATATGGGGTAAAATATAGTGAAGTAAAACTAAATTAATGTTTTTGATGCATAAAAACATTGGCTTACATTATATTTTGGGGGAAGAATACTAAAATTTATGACATGACCCCTTAATAGTTAATTAATCATACTTAAGACTCTTTATGTGTTCCTGTTAGAGGTACACAATCCTCAGAGCCAAGCCAAGAAAAGGACTAATGAAGGCAACAAAAACATTTGTGGGCAATTGCTAATCAAGCCAACGTAAGCAGAAAGAATGAAAGGCTTTGAGTGTCTCCTCCTGCTTTGCTGCTGCTGCCGGTGGAAGTGATAAACATGAGATACACTTATTGATCGCCTCATTCCCCCGCTCTGCTGACGAATGTCTCGTAGGCCTAATTCCATGGGACTTCAAAATAAGATTACAGATTTTTATCACCTGGCTGGCAAAGGGAGAAACAGTGGGGAAGAGAATGAGATACAGAGACAGATATAGAGGGGAAGGGAGAGAGAGATCCGAGTGGCAGTCAAGAGGTCTGTCCTTAGGCTAATCCTGCCACAGAAGAATCCCAGAGCGCGTACGGGATAAGTGTCAACCTGCCACTGTTTAGTTACATGCCTGCTGTGGCTTAGAGGTGTGTTGTAAATAATTGCGAATAGCTTAACGCATCAAATGGCAGATGGCGGCCATCTTAACTTACATATGTTGTATGTGTAACAGACATATAAATACAAGTCCAATTAACTTAAATTTGACTTGAATTGACACTCTAATCACACTGAATGCCTGAACTTGAAGTGTTTATTATTACAAAGTTTTTAATTGAAATATACTTACATTTTTTGTAAATATTTTGTTATGTCATATTTATTCTTTTTAGTCAAATTACTCTGCATCTAATTTCAGCTGTGGTATAATATTTATAATATTATAGTAATATATAATAATATTTTAGTTAACAAGAAACTGCAAAATGAAATCAAATATGTAATACACGATAATACTTTAATATAATACATAGATTTTTTAAAGTAATTTTCAGCATCATTATTACTCCAGTGCTGCTTAATATTTTTGTGGAAACAGCATTTATTTGAAATATAATTTCTTTGCCATCACTATTGATCAATTTGATTGATCCATGCTGAATAAAAGTATTAATTTCTTTAAAAGAAAAATGACTGACTCCAACTTTTGAATGGTAGTGTATGTTAATTTTAACAAGTATACATTTTTAACAAAAATGTCAAAACTTAGTTAATGCATTGTTAATAACAGTGTTGTTTTCAACAACTCTAAATTAAACCAATTTACTTATTGCATTGAAATAATTTTACTATGCATTTTTTTTCTCTCTTTGTTATCATTGACAAAATTTAAAAGCCCTTTATTAACAACATTTTCGTCAATAATTTGGTTGATGAGATAAATACTGGTTTAGTGTGAGCTATTTCTATCAAAAATCTGCATCTTATTTAATACCCACAGTTTAACTAGACGCTAAAGGTCTGTCTCCTTCTACTTATACTGTGGCTGACTTATAGACAGAAGAAGAGGTGAGACGGTGGTGGAAACGATTGAGGAATAGGGGAAGCGAAGCGAAAATCGAGGCGAATTATCATAAATATCAAGTCTCTTCAAAACAGAATGCTGCACGAGAGCTGAGAAGCGAGAGCATTAGTGAAACACAACCACACCTACGACGAATCGCCTCCCTGGCTGGATTATATTAGCTTTTACAAAATGCAGAAGCTATTTATCTAATTAATACATTTATAAATCACGCGCATCCGGGAAGCCCATTAGGAGAACTTCCCTTTTCTAGGAACCTGTCCCCCCATATTCCACATTGTTTGGAACATAAACAATGAGACAACAGGGATAATAAAACATTCAGCGAGCTCTGTGCAGACTATTCCTGTAAATGGGCCACTGGGCATGCGGGTACAGCATTAGAGCCAGTGCAAGATCCCATAAGGGGCGGATAAATCCCACTGCTCTCTAGCCTACAGGTACTTACTTAATAGGTAGCTGTCTTGTATGAACAATGCCACAGAGCCAACACGGCGGTGAAGGGAAAAGGTTATGAACCCATCATTTTAAAGTCCATATTTAATATGCTTCACTTCATAAGCCTCCGAGTCAAAATACACTACCTAGAAACCTATGCCTACCCATTGGGGTCTCATTTTACAATTCATGCCAATTTGCAGTGGTAAACAAATGTAGGCCGAAGGTGCGCATGCAATTAATAGAATGTAAATGTAATTTCCACGTTTTTTTTCTTAGTTTCACTGTTTGGAAGACTGAAATCCTTAACTGATAAATAGTTGTGACTCAAGTAAATCAAGTAAAATGAATAACAGTAAAATAACACTGCATATAAAATAAAGATTAATCCTTATTAAAGTTACATAAGTTATTTAGTCAAGTGCAGTGAGTGATTTATTTGTCTTTTATTGTTTGAGTAACATATTAGGCGGCTGTCACTTTAAGACATAATGCACTGATCCAATACTGTACACATGCGTTGTCTTTCTTGACTGTTCACAATCACAACCTACTACATGTATGTTTGCTGGGATACTCGCCAAGACAGGCATGTTGAATTTTTCCGCTCAAGCTAAAGAAGACGTGAAGGCGAACTCAATTTAGTTTTCACACGCTGTCTGAGAGGCGGCTTTTTCGTGCGCGAGTCCTCATAAGCATCTTGTTGCGCTTGAATGTTTAAATTGGCAAGGCTTAAAAACATCTCTAATTTATCATGCACCAGGTGAAAATAATAAACATTATTGCTTTGAAAATAATAGCCTTTTCCCTTAATAAGCCACACAATTTCAAGTATCTACTATCACTTCTAACTAAGCCTTCAATTCAGACAATCTTCATTTGGGTCGAGAGACTCCAAAGTTTATTAAAATCAACAACTACTTCTTGATGGAAACACAAAAACAAATTCAGATGTCATCCTGGATGCAGATGCTGCTCTGCTGAGTGTTTTCCTGGCATATGTGCCCCTCATCTAAGTATAGTAAATTCAACAGCTTTGATCTGGAGTCAAATTGGATCCCAATCACATTGCCATCTGGTAGAAAGGAACACACACATACATGCACACACACACACAAGCACACACAAACAGGAGGGTCAGGCACAAGGTCACCCTCTCATCTTTTTAATCTGGATAAAAATATTAGAGACATCACGACCGGGAGGCTTTAATCATTTTGATGCACTGTTAAAGCACAACATCCGGCCGTAAGTTGATTTGCTGCTGGTCAGGGCTGGAGACTGGGAAGGCAGTCCTGCATCATGTCCTTCACTTCAATAAACGTGACATGTGGCTTTAGCTGTTCAAATATTCATGCATCTCAAGACAACTTACCAAAGAAAGACAGCTTTCCCTGCACAGAGTTTCTTCCTTTCGTGTTCTCCGCCACACACTCGTACGTGCCCGCGTCCTCTTGCTGGAAGTAAGGGATCTCCATCACGCCGCTGGTTTTCCTTACATCCACTTTACGAGCGAAAGGGACTCCGTCGACCCGATGCCAGCTTATGGACGGTACCGGACTGTGTGAGACATCACAAACACAAAAAGAAATTCAAGGACTGATTACATCCTTTTTCTATTGAGGGTATCTTCATAATACTTACTTCCCCAATGCAAAACACTCCAGACGCACGGTTGAACCTTTAGCCACTTGAACGACCTCTGGAAACTGCACTTCAATCTTTGGCTCATATTCTCCCATAACACCTACAAAAAGAAACACTCAAATGTCACTCAAATGCAGAATTATTTCCAACAAAAGTATCAATTACTCCATCTGCAATTGCAAATTAAAAAGCAGCCAATCTTCTTCATTATTATTGCATGATTTATTTTGTCCCTTCTGAAAGACTTTTGGGATAGCAGGAAGCCCTGATATCTCCTTCTGTGTTTTTGTGAGGTGTGCTATCGGACTAGCGACTAAGCTGTCTGAGGGGAACTCAAAAAGATGCTTATCTGTAATGTCTAACGCTGGCCGTTTATGTCAGCGCTGCCAAATAGGAAGGGTTGAAGAGAGGCAATCATCTTCTTCTGTAGCATCCCAGGTAGAGAGTCGTGTACAATGGGGTTTGAAATTGTGCCTGGAGATCACACTGTGACAGTAGCCATTGAGTGGCTCATGTTGGTCATACACTACTGATACAAACATCAGGTTTTTAGACAACATGTTTTACACCACAATTCAGACAAGGCATGGGTGCCTGCCAGTGGGACCTACAAAAAAATGCAAACACACACATTCGGTTTCCATGTTTTATGGGGACATTCCATAGACATTTTGTCCCAATATCGTAAGGTTTACCTGAACCATACAGACACACAAACACACACCAAACTTTTGAATGATATAGTGTGTATATACATACAGTATATGTTATATTTGTTTGTTACTGCATTTGCATTAAAATGATCTTTAAAGCTTTGGTAAAAATGGCATAAATGTGATTGTGGGCACCTTTGACTACTTAAAACATGTCAAGGAAAACAAAAAAATGGATATACATTAAACTAAAGCAAAAAATATGACAGCAGACAATTAACTTTGCTATTATAAAAGCAAATTATCTTAAAATTCTTAAATACGAGTTTGGCACCAACTAAAGCTACTTTCAGATAATTGTGTAAAAAATGATTTAAAGTGAAGGTAGAAGACAAGACACAAATAATAATATATAGCTAGAATGCTAAAAGCTAGAATTGTTGTTACCCCCTTTAAAAATCGACCTAGAGGACATGTCAACATTATGTCAACAAAATTATTTGTTAGTCTGTTATGACATTTGACAATTTATTTTTTATCGCCCTTGTTCATGAGTGTGATCAAATTGTAAATCCACAAAGAAGCAACAATTAGATCTGCCTAAGACAAATGACCTTTCAGTTTGAGGGCCTTTGATAATGCCAGCCTAGAGGCACCAAAACATGCTGCCACAGCATCTTAAAGTTTGCAGAGAAACAGCTTATTAACCTTTGTATAAAAATTTGTATTCAACTCTTTTTATCTCTTGTAGCTACATAATTCCATGGCGCATATAGAATCGATTGTATATATCGAGACATCGACAAGCATCCTCACCGTCAGTGCGCAGTATCAGAGGAGTGGGTGGGCCTTGGACGCGCGTCTTGGTGACAGTATTGGTCACAACGCAGGTGTAGTTGCCCACATCAGATGGCTCAACTTTGGCGATGTATAGATTCCCTGTCTCCTGGGACACGAATCGACGAGAATCCTGCTTCACGAATGACGGGTACTCATTAAAAATCCAGGAGAACGTCAAAGCTGTTAGAGAGAGAAAAAAACGGAAAGGAAAGATGGAGAAAAGACGGTCAACATCACACATGAGAAGAAAGAGGTCATTCTACTGCCCGGAAACTACATTTGCATAAACATAACTAGAGTACACGGTGACATTTCCTCTCTCAGCAGAGCCTAAATGGCATATGTGGGCTCTGCTCATGAATCTTGCG
Source organism: Phoxinus phoxinus (assembly GCF_949152265.1). Classification (NCBI taxonomy): domain Eukaryota; kingdom Metazoa; phylum Chordata; class Actinopteri; order Cypriniformes; family Leuciscidae; genus Phoxinus; species Phoxinus phoxinus. The sequence goes on from NC_136886.1 coordinate 7,523,947, forward strand.
CCTCCCCAGAGTTACTAAATTAGCATTGGGGCTACATGCTAGGGTGAAAATTAATCAGCCTGAGGAGGGTTGTGTGGCTTAGGGGGTGAAAATTAATGACAGAAAGGATAACCAGTGCCCTGTGATTAGTTGGCCTCTATTCAAGTGGGAAAGTGGTCGTATGTAACCAATGCTCAAAAATCCAGAGAGCTATTCATTTAGACACTGGTCAGTTAATGGATAATCAGCCAACATGTAATGAGCTATCCACACAGCATTTCATAAAAGCAAAGAGTTTTTAAAGAAAATAATTCAAATCTTAAAGTAAAACCGTGGAAAACGCAACAGATGGATAGAAATGTCTTAATTGGGAGAATCTCACAAAAACTGTGAGGAAAAGTCCTTGTTCCCCCACAACAATATGAAGCCTATTTTTCAGAATTTTTATTTTCACGACAATTCCCATCTTCAATTGTTAGTAGCCCACTAATGTGAAAACGTATATAATTCTCATTACAGACAGTAATGACAAAAACTTGTCAATTGTAAAGTACACTTACTGCCCACTGAATTAAATGTATGGTAATTCAAAAACAATTAGAAAGAATGATTTTATCATGCAAATGCAAAAATTATTTGGAGAGGAAAATGTGCTTAATTGTCATGAAAGTAATGTTAGAACCCCAAAACGTTTTTCTTTAAGCAAAACATATTTTATTTTGTTTCACCACATCACTTCACAGTATAACAGACAAATAAGAGCCAAATAAATAAAACAATCTCAACTCTTCACTGTTCACTTGGTCAACAGAGGAGTGCTGTTGACCAAACTTTGAAGATGTAGCGTTCGTGTCGGCCGCTCCTCTCCACAAAATATCGGCATACACTTAATGTCACATCTGTCAGTGGTCGTTCCAGCACAGAAAAACAGTTTCAAACCTGACCTCTGGGAGTTACAATTGTTTTGCCTTTTGCTGATTCAATTACGCACAATCCCTGTCATTCTCCAAGTTACGCCGACAAGTCTGAGGCATGAAAAGCGAAAGGTGAACCAGGCATTTCTGTAGTATCCAGGTGTGATTCTAAATAACAAAAGAAATGTTCTTTTCAGAGGAAGCGCTTTGCGATAACAATTCAACTTCTGACTTTTACTTTGAATTCTTTGAAATTGCAAGCATAGTACATGTTTATAATTGGAGAAAGGCTCTAACCTAAAATGAATACTTTTATAGTGCATTTAGTGCAACTTTGCATAAGTCAAAATTGAAATTGCTGCTCAAAACAGCAATAAAGAAATCAGTTGTCAATCTAATAAGCATCTTACGGCATCTGTGGAGGAACAATGCGCTGAAGCATTAATAAACCAATGTGCATTTCCCGTCACCAGTCTCCTCCATGTTTTTGCAGAGAATACCCATCTTATTCAACCAAACCACTCTGAAATTGGACATGTTGTCATGATGTGAGCATTCCATTTGCAACGTCAATGATAAATCCATTTGCAGAACGTTGTGATGTTCTACTCGGCCAAGCTCTTTGCTCCCCAGCAGCGCATTTAATCGACAGGCACATAGCATCTCCCCGGCTTAGCTCAATCAAACCCACTCGCTCGTTAGCTAATTAAACAAAACAGTCTTGGAGGATTCCTGCCTGAGCACTGGTCATTTATCACAGTTTGATCTGATCCATAGCTGTGGGCTTCGGCTATCTCGGGCACAGAAGGGGCTTGAGCGGCTTGGTTTTCCCACCCGTGAACCCTGAGCGCTAAGCTAACATTATGCAGGTCAATTCTGCAATATAACTGTAATATAAGGAAGTATTTAGATAAGCAGGACTTTCATACATATACTATGGTCAAGCACAGGTACTCAAATTCTAACTTTTAATTACATTAACTATTAATTAACAGTAAAATGAGCAGGATGGCTAAAAAGATGTAAACAAAGCACTAAAGTTAGCTGTAGCTAGGTGTTAGCTTACAGAAGGGTAGCACGAGGGTACTAACCAAAGTTAATTTTGATACTTCTTTTTTTAAATCTCTCTTATGCTAGCGTTGTGCTTTGGAAATGTTTGATAAGTCGCTTGCAAGGGATATTATGCCTGCACGCACATCTGGGGCTCACGACGAGCTGAATAGCATAATGTGATTTTGTGCTATCGCACATGGCAAAACAGAATCTGCTTTCAGACTTAAATCATGCCATCCATGCATTCAATCAATCATTCCTCACAAAATGCTGAATTTTTTATTAATTTCAAAAGGTAAAAACTTCAAATGCTAAACCACTACTGCTGCAGGCGTTAACACCAACCATAGTAAAGAAAGGTCATATATATACAGTTACAATATAGCAACATGTAACCTCAACACAACCTAAAGAATTTCTATTTTCCCTCTGAAATCAATTATTTATACCCTTAGATTTATGTTTTTTCAATTGGTTTGATTTTCTTAGATATCAAGGTCCAAAGAAATGAACTTACATAATGCAACAAAATGAGAAAATCTAAGCAGATAAAATATAGCATAAAAGAACAAAGTTTTCACATTTTTCCCCTGATATGAAACCTTTCCTGATAAAGCATTCAGTTCTGAGCACTTCCCCCCAAAAATACAAGATTAAAAAAAAACATTATAAATGCTACATAGAATCTTCCATACAGTATGTGAAATGTTCAAGGTTCACTCTGAAATTTGATGTGTAAGAAGCCAAGACTCTTCACTTTGAAGGGTCCCTAGAGGGGACTGTCAGATGCTGACAAAACTCAGTTTGCATTATCCGAAGAATGCTGGGGTTGCAGAAAGTCAGCAGAGAAGTCAACATAAAACGAAAATGGAAAAAAATAGACCATATAAGATTTGTGCAAATTGTACGGACATGTGGAGAGTATTAAGAAAGATGAAGGACACAAAATGTTGCCTTCTAAGGGCAGGTCTGTACAAAACTGCAGATTTTCCAACGTTGGGTTAACATCTACAGCACAAATACATACGCTGATGCGTGTATTTTTTTAAATATATGTTAAATGCCATTTGTGAATTTCAAGTGACATTACCTGATTGGCTGAAAAATGGCAGACAGGGGAGGGGGCAGGACAGGCGAGAAATAATATTTTTTGGGATTCCTCCATTCAAAATTACACAATACATGACAACGATGTACTAAAAACGGAAAAGTTATTCCTTTGTGTTTTTCGCATACAGATGACAACTAGTCAAAACACGGATCTCCGAAAACGATTAAATGCACTGTGTTATGTGCAAAGTAAAGTTTTTGTTGCAACCTTCGACTTAGAAAATAATAGCACAGCTGTCCTCAATAAGCCACTTGATTTGAGGTATGATTCATTTCTGTAGCACAGAGCAGAATGAAATAAACACAAAAATATTTTCAATTAGGGGTTTGTTCAGATTTTAGCAAGCATCACGAAAAATAAATAGGCAAAAATCACTTTAAGCAGGTCAACATATCCATTGCAAAAAAAAAAAAAATTCAATTTGTTTTGTACTTTTTCTTGCCATTACCTTGACATGGTGAAGGTGACAGTGTAATCTGGCTCAATGACAAATTATCTAATGTGCTTACACAAGCACTACTGATGTGTGACAGTAACTAGAACTACAATTAGAAAATAGATGTTTTAGACTTTAGGCTAGTTCACAGTGAATGGTATAAACAGTCTATCTGACAACAATCCCTCTCTTTCCAATTTGCACCAAGTGTGGAAGCCCAGGGGATAACACTGGTGTAGGAAGTATTTAAAAAAAAAAACACGAAAAAAACACAAAAAAAAAAACACTATCATATTTCATTTTAGCGGTAAGAAACCATTATTACACCGGTGAAGAAACAGAGAGAAGACATATCTGCAGACAAAATAAACCATCTATCACCGCAAACACCAGTCTCAGTTCCAATCAAAGAGACCCATTCATTATTTTTACGCTCTGTCATGCCGCAAGCAGGAAATAAAGCTTTATGAAAAGATGCGCATATCTGCCTCTTAATCGCGCATTATCGATGCGAGTACTCTTGATGAATTTTAATAGCATCTCACAGCTGCCTGATCATTGCCTGTTAATAATACATGTGAGACTTGTTGTGACAACAGTATGCATATTTAATCATTGTGCCCGGGATCACGCAAGCTTACTGCTTGGCAAATATTTAAACAAAGTCAATTGATTAATTAATACTTTTGTAAATAAATAAATGATAAAAAAACAACACTGATCAAAGGATAGAGTTCAGTGACACTTCGTCACAATCACCGGTTCGTTTGTAAAAGTGATGATTGCTAGCAGGATTACATATATATAAATCAAAATAAAGTTTATATACATATTCAAATTCATTATTATTTTATACCATATATATATATAGTAAATTAATAATCATGTTGCAGAGAAGCATTAGTATATGCACTATATTAGCCTATTCATTAACCTGTTTAAACAAACTTGTCATGAAAACAAGTGTAAATTATTACATTTCAAAAATGAATTGGAGTAGAAAATCAAGTTTATAATTAGATTTAGAAGTAATGCAAAACCTGCCTTATGTGCAATTTAATTTTTTTTATTTTATGTTTATGATTCTCCCCCCTGTTGTACCGAAACCGTACCGAACCGCGACTTCAAAACCGAAGTATGTACCGAACTGTTTGTGTACCGTTACACCCCTATGACCTAGGCTAATAATTTTTTTTAACTGACCCTCCCAGCTCCGTTTATATCCTCCTAACAGAGAAATGATCCACTATACGAGTCTGTCTCCGAGTGCAGCGTTTACCGTCTGGCCTTGTGTTGACAGGCACAGTAAGAACCGAGAAGAGTGAACCTGAAAATCAGAGAACACAGCAGCAGTCTGAGAAGCACTTCGCTAAAGGCCTCTAGAATATCAGCATCTTCTTTTCTCTTAACGGGACCAGACAGAGTGCACATGCTCTGTGCTCTCAGCTCGCAGGACTCCGGGGCAGATGCCATTGTAAGCGCGAGTGCAGAAAAGAAGCGATTTCAGCGTTCGCTACACCTGAAAGGGCCGTTCTCCATTAGGAAATGGAGGTCAGCTGCATTAGATTCCCACACTAAACATAGTTATTGAGGAATATGCGGATGGCGTCTGAATACAGAGAGGCTTGGGGTGGGAGCTGCTCAGCTGCTTGTGCGTGACTGATCCGACCTGACTGCGGCCGCACAGAAGGCTCCATTTGGGTCTACGCTGCACATTTCGGGGCACTCCTGAAGTCACTCGCGCACACAAACATTTACTCATACCCATAATGCCGTGTCCAGCGATGAGGAATATACATCTCAGAAGAAAGCTGACACACTGATCAGATACAAACTCTAGAAGTCTCTTGTACTCTGCGCTTTATGGACGTGCAAGGACATGGGACGGGAAAACAAGGAATAGAGGACAAAAGACAAAAGGGATGACACCTTGTTGGGTCTTTGTGGTGAATCTAAAATAGCTAGAGGCCAAAAAGCTGCTCTATTATTATTATTATCTCTCCATTAACAACACAAATACTTTGTCCTTGAATGCTCACTTGGGTCTCACGCAAGATATCCTGCAAAGGAAGAATCGCTTTACTAGGAAAAAAACAACAAATTTAACAGCTAACTGATGAGTAACTGGTGACTAACATAATACACCATTTAAATTGAATTCAGAGATATACAAACCATCTAATGAAAACATCTGGCACGTCTCACATGTCGTCCAAGGGTGAAAATAATATAATCAGAGGGTGTTTTTCACCCCGAAGAGATGTGATGACAAATAAATGGAATAATCCTCACATTAAACCACCAAAATTAAAATGAGACATACAAAGTTACAACGTGTCTTCACATTTTGTGACAGGTGTTGTTTAACATGAGAAAAACATGAGATCGGCTCATCTTTAACATGAACAAGAAAGTTATTGTACATTGCTGTATATTTTGAATTATAAAAAATAATGCCCCCAAAATAAATTCGATAAATACAAAAATAAAATAAAATAAAATAATCACCGACCATTGGCAAAAAGTACATTTTGGACCCTGGATCTCTTTTAACTTGGGCCATTAAGTAACCATCTAGAAATCAAACAAAACCTCCTAGCAACCACATAGCAATAACATATCATCTATTAAGAACACCAAACCAAATAGCAACCTGCAAAAATCTTGTTTTTAATAATAAGCTGTTGCACTATTCGATATACCACAATAAAGGTTCAATAATAGAGATAAACTGCTTAAGTTGACTGATTTTGTATGGTAACTGCTTTAAGAAATTTCATTTATAGACATAATGAAAGGCAGACGGCACTAAGCACAGCCCCTAAGTCTCCTAAGCCTTAGCCTAGGAGCCTAGCATATAATCAGTTGTTTTGTTGTTGGGAATGAGTGGCAGTGTATTCCTGTAGGGGTGAATTTATTCCCATCGGATTGGTGTAACGGGTGAGGAAGTGTGTGTGTGTGTGAGTGTGTGTATGTGTGAGTGTGTGAGAGAGAGAGGGGGCGGGTGTTTGTTAGCAGGAATCCTTGGAGACATTATAATGTTTGATTGGTGTCCAATGGAGAGGGAAACACTGTTTACTGACAGCAAGAAGAGACAATGGTGGCTTGAAGTTGTTGCAATGTTTTGAGCCTTTCTGACATGCCAGTAAAACTTCATGCAAGATTTGATCTGCTGTCAGTTATACAAATGAATATAATACTAAAAGAATATCTTTTCAGGTACTAAAATGAGCAAGATAAATTGTGTGCTATTACAATCACAAATACATTTTTCACCTGGGCAACTATTGCAAAACCCAATGAAGTTGGAAACTGAGTAATATCTATGAATTAGAAAGGTTGTCTCTTATGACTTGGGACAGTAAGCAAGAACCTAGCAATCACCCAAGAAAACCCAACCACACAGCAACATATGAATGTATGAATGTTATGACAGATAAAAAATAATAATAAAAAAAGTTTTAAAATAAAAAAGTTTTAGTATCGAAAAAAGTTATGGAGGACTTACAATGTACATTTTCCATAGCAACTGTCAGGGAAACTTTGAAAAACTGGGATTCAAAGTGTAAGTGACACCCATAAATAAGCAAAGATCTTTGGGACGTTCTCAAATTGTGCTGGAGAACACAATTATTAGTCACAAAATTGCAGAGTTCATGCAGCTCGACTGTTGCATTAAAACAAGGGGATGTAACATATTCTAAGAAATTATTATTTGTATTTTCATTATTATTAGTTTTAAATAACAAACTTTTTCAACTCAACTTTTCACTCAAATTATTATGGTGTTTTCCCCCCATTACATTGGAAAAATTAGAAATACAGTAGTAGAAGCCTTTTCACTAATGTCAGACTTCTGGACATCTTTGTATATTTAAATATATATTAATATTTTACCCTAAAATGTAGGGGAAAATGCAATGATACGTCAACTACCCCGATCTTGATTTGTATAACTGATACAAATAATGTTACCAAGCCATTTGCTCCTCATATAGGCTGTTTTAACACTCTGAATCCCTCTGTATCAGACTTTAATTAATATATTCACAGCATGTCCAGATGTTAAATAGAGAGGGTATGATGAAATACCCCATGAATGATGACTTAATAAGCCCCATAATACACGGCACCAGATTGCTCCTCATTTATTCACTGATCATACATACAGTATATAGAATATTATAGGTTCACCATTTAAAAGAGCTTCATACCATTTAAAAAAAAGTTTATATTTTGTCACTTCAACTGAAGCATTTGCTAAAAACCAGACTGTATTCTTTAGAGTCTGTCAAACATTTAAAAACATATACTAGTGAGATAAATAATACAATTTTGCTCTTCCGACTTTCAATGAATGATTGAATGAATGAATGAATAAATAAATAAATAAATAAATATTAATAAATGATTGTGTTGTTGTAATATTTTAGGTCCGATTAAGATGATAAAGATGCAAAAAGGTTCTAAAACAAAAAATTTTAAGTAAAAAAAAAAAAACGACAAAGAACTGAAGGCGAAAGAGGAACATTTTTTTTCTCCTTATGAATTTATTATAGGCACCATTCTATATGCCTGTATGTATTCTTGGGCTGTTAAAAATTAAACAAATATTAAATATGTTTATGAGTATTTTCATATATTTATATTAAATATTTACGAAAAGATTAATACTACAATAAACTATCCGTGTTTAAAAAACAGTCAACTTAAGATATAAGTATTAAATGTTGTTAAATGTCGAAACAACGCTAATATCATACACTAGAGTTATGTGGGGTGGGGGTAAATTAAGCGCGATCTGCTGTGATGTTATGTCATGGTGTTTATGGATCTGCCTGAAGTGTACATGTTGAGTAGATTCGCTCTCGTCAAAGTCGAGGGGTCAAGGCGGGTCTGCCCAATAAACTTCCCTCGTCCACTTGACGAAGTTGAACTTCAAAGTGGTGGTGGGGATTCCCCTGATGGGAAGTGCTTAGGGAAGTCTGAGTGTATGGCTGCGTCCGAAATCGCATACTCTCTTGAGGACGTACTTATTTTGAATAAGTAAATACTCCACGATACTCGTCGCTTCACAGCCGTTCATAAATCCTCTCCCGTTGCCTCATGGGATAGTGAAGTGTCCATCCTATGCACACTTCAGAATCTCACTGGAAGTAGCCTACTATATATTATGGAAGTATGTGATTTCAGATACATCCTATGTCTAAAAGTGAAGCCTACGGTATTTCTGACAGCTGTAGGGACAAAATAACATATTTGTAATTACAAAAATAAATAAATTAATAAATATGAGTCTCAAACAAATTAGGAATTTAGAGCACATAATAGCTGAATTGTTCATTGTCTTGATAGCAAAGAAAAATGCTATACACATATTTAACTGACACTGAAGTTTGTGATTTAATTATAATGGGTCAGCAAAGGATTAAAGAGCATGGGCCAATGTAAATGTCACAACCTGATTTGTTTTTACCCAGTTCCTTTAGCGAACAGGAAACAAAACCAAGCAGACAGAATGTGCAAATGAACAACGCTACCAGCGGACTCAGATCCTGTCCTTAATCTTCAACCAAACTACGATCTACCAGACAATTAGCTTTCAACCCGGTGAGACGACGACGGCGGGCATCCTCGGATTTAACCGAGGCAAAAATGCAGATAATGTGCAAGAGATCATCTGCTTCCATTTCATACCATGAGTCACACTCACAAGCTTACACATGTATACGCACCCGGGAGGTTTGGCACGCTAATACATGCTCACACTGTTGCACGTGGCCACACATCTCATCGCATTTGTATTGGTCCAGCGTAACAGCCAGAACACAGTTTCTCCTCCAATCACACCACAATCCTCTCTTCTGGCCTTCATATACAGCTCAATCAGCATGTGCGAGCGCATCCACGGGCAGAAGGAAACAGGGGGCCAGCTGTCTTCTCTGCCTTATGCTTCCCCTGACAGTTGCTCTGGCAGACAGGCCCCTGCTCCTGACGAGAGGTTCTCTGCAGCATACGAGTCCTCAAAGCTGTAGCCAGTCATTCAGACCCCGAGTGCAGAAGGTAATGAATAGCACTACGCTGCGATATTCATTCGTTACTGCGCCACCCACTGACTGTGCCAAGTTTGACTGCGGAGGATGCTTGGGGTGGAGGGGGGGAGAGATAGATGGCATTCATGATCAGCGTCATCATCAGATGTCACAGGAAGTCACTTTTTCGAAAGCAGACACGAACTGGAGACCCGCGTCTTTAATGTGCATCAATTTCGAAATACTACAGCCTTAATTATTCATGACTAAATGCTTTTTTATGAGTGGCTATGGACCTAAAATGGCTCGTACGAAAAATTCTGTCTGATTTATATATGTATATATCAGTTTAGTATATATGCAATCAGTCCAGCTGCACGACTCTTTTAGTTTCTAAAAGGGTTGTCACCGTACCAAAAAATCAGTAGTCGATACCAATACCTGTGAAATGTCATGATATTCATATTTATAATAACTAATATTTATAATAAATAAATTAAAATGCATATTTATAATGAATAATGAATATTATAGTAAAGCTTTATGAAAATAATGTGTAATGATATTATTAAAATGTTATTATTGTTATGAATAATTAAATAAATAATAATAGTTTAATGGTATTATTAAAATGATATTAATTATCATAAACTAATCAATTCAAAAGTTTTGGAGAAAATAATGTTCACCAAGGCTGCATTTATTTGATCACAAAAATACAGTAAAATTAGTTTAATAAATATGTAATTTATTCCTGTGATGACAAAGACGAATTTTCAGCATCATTACTCGAGTCTTCAGTGTCACATGATTCTTTAGATATTATTCTAATATGCTGATTTGTTAAAGCTTTCATAAACAAACCTTCTCAGATAAACGTTCACATACGGTACATGGGCTTTCAAACCCAATGGAGTCAATAGGTGGTAACTAATAATGTATTGTTACATTTTGTTTATATTTTAGTACTGACTTGGTACCGGAATAACTAGCCAACATACTTCTGAAAGATTCAGGCACCTTTTTACAGATATTATTAATTCATTGTAAAGTTAACATAGAAAGTTTTGCTTCTTTTCACAGTGCTTTTCCTTCCACAGTGCAACGGAGACAAGGACATGATAAAAGTTAACATACAAAGGCTTCTCTCTGTTTAAATCCAGGCACGCTGCACGGAATCGCAGTAATAACAGTTCCTATTCAGTCTCGTACTCCTATACTCTCCTTCTTCTACGAGTCAAAGATAAATCATGCTCCAACACCAAAATTCATTTTCATCTAATTTGTGAGGACAGCTGAAAAGAAGCTGTGGCAAACAACCAGCTGCCAAAAAGTCAGGAAAAAAAATAATAAAAAATCACCAAATCCAACAAAGGCAAGTTCTTAAACTTCACAGAATTTTGTGAGCCAGCATCAAAGACAGAAAAAAAAAAAAATGTGCCAGCTGCAGACAACAGATACTGTTTATATCCTAATATGGCGGGTTATATTTTTAACCAGGAGCCTCTGTAAATGGGCAATATTTTTTTTTAAAAGTGTGTTTACACAATGTTTTATATGTTAATATGTCTACTGGAAGGCAAATGTTTAGTTTCAACCATTGTATTACAAAGAAACGCTTTAAAACGATCGATTTAATTTGACAAATTTCTTCAAAAAGAGAGCCACACATTTTTCCAGCAAATGACATACTTCTAACTCTTAACAAAAATCACAGAAGAAGTGTAGCATAACAGAATTATCTATAAATAAATAGCTTGTCAGGAAAAAAAAAACATTATGATGAATCATACCATTTATAACTAGCTGGAAGAATATTTGTCTAATCTGTTTGCTTTTTTGCCTCTCCACTTCCTGTAGCTGCCAAATTTAGAAGGCAGACCCCGCTGAATGTAACACAGCCCACTTATCTGCTACATTTCAGCACAGATTAAACCTTTAAGTATGCAACTTGATTCAACATTTTGAGAGTAAAGTCTAAACTCTGGGTCACTTCTATTTATTAACCCTAATCTAAACCAAGCAGCAAGTTTAAGACACACATGTTGTTTTATAACAGTTAGCTCTGGTCACCCAACTGGATTTGATTTATTGTTTTTTTTTATTGATTGATTTCATCCAAAAATAGCTCAATGCAGGCTTTACTGGCATATAATCTTCTTACAGCTGTTACTGTAGCTCTACCAGCTCTGTACAGCTTGCTACTAATCTCTTTGATATCAGTGTCTTTCCTTTGTCCAATTTATGTAATACATCTGTGCTGTGCTATTGTTTAAAACAATCATGCAGCTCCACCAGGCACCAGGCTTGAGCAAAATGTAGCATTTAAAAACCGGCTCACTTTCAGGTAGAATTTGAATTGAATTAGCAACAAGACATAAATTATTAACTCTTTCCCTGCCATTGTCGGGAAATTTCCGGCAATTCATGTTTTCACTGTTATATGGTAGGGGGTGCTGTTACACAAGAATCAGAATCAAAACACAGGAGAAGTAGAAGCAGAAACAAGAGAAAGGAGCATTGCTTACGCACATGTAAAATAAGGCGATCACGGTCTAACGTAACGGTCGGTCTAACGTTACTAAATGAAATGATGAAAACATGAAGTAATGAAGCTTTGGGGGTGTTGATGGACTCAATCTACTCCATCTATGTTTTGATCATCGTTCTGAATCCGATCCGGACAAAATTTTTGACAAAAATGCAATTTTCTGAGTTTTTTGTTCAAAATGCTGCTTTTTTAAATTAAACTCACCCACATTCAAGCGTTGATTTAAAAAAAATGCATAAAGATATATATATTTTTTAAAGCAGAGGATCTGTTCTTTCATTTGATATATTGTATGTTGAGATGTTCAGATATTCAACAAAATACTCTGGAGGCCATGAACATTTTTGAGAAAATAATAAAAAATGCTGCCGCTGGATGGCAACTTTAAAAAAAAAAAAACGCTTGCACGGGGGTATGAGTTAAAAAATCTTGTTTTTAACCATGTACAGTAAAGTGAAATATTTACCTATATTTTAAAGACTTTGGGCTAAAATTGAGAAGTGTGTGAAAAAAATTGTGTTCATTCATCATGGTCCATGTATATTAATAAATATATTGAATAAATACCCCATATGTGTGTGATAACATGTTTATGGATGAATCAATCCATTTTATTTTCATTTCTACATGAAAAATTCTGCATGTCTGCACTTGAATTCATATTTAGAAATTCAGGAATATTCAGCAATCAGAAAGGAGCACAAACCTGACAAACTATTAATAGTTTAAAAAAAGTGTTGTAATGCAACCACTGCACACACACACAGTTTGAAAAACAACAACACTAAGATTTCTTTTTGGATGCCGTTCTATCACTTTTCAGTTTTCCTTTTTGGAAAGTTCAGATTCACAATGTTAATTAACTCGCATTACAAAAGTACAGACGCTTTGGATCCATGCCACGCTTCGAGATGCCACGTGAAAAGCACCTATTGTGCAATAAACGCTAACAAAGCACTTCTTCTAACAAGCAACACTGCTGGCACCATTAATAAGCAGTTAAATCACACGCTGCTGGTTAATTGATAGAGACCATCAAAGTGATGGCAGAGTTAATGAACAATTCATGTTGGAGGTAGAGACGTGAGATTCGGCAGAGAAACTCTGGGAGAAATACATGGGAGGAGCAGCCCAGCATGGATGAAAAGCTTGATGCTTCAGGGTCTTTGTGTAACGCAGGAAGAGAGCGTTCGTGATTTATGGCTTTCTGACCTGCATCCCTTGCTCGGGATAGGTAGGGATGCTGCTTGACGCTACAGGGAGGAAGGTGAGGGTGGAAGAGGGTTTGCACACAAACAGCTCCGTCTCCGGAGGGCGGCTGGGCTTGCCTACACACGCTGTCAGAGAATTGAGAGATGCTGATGGGATTACATGATCCGCAGATTGGACAACCGAGTGCCGAGAGACTGCCGGAAGATCTCTCCTCTGGAAAAACATGAGGTGTAAATGATATATGAACGAGCTAGAAGTAGTACTGACCTCCAGAGTGAGGGGGTGGCCCGCAGAGAAGCACCACTCCTTGCCCTTCCCGGACAGACACAGAACTCCGCTTGTGGGTTTTGAAGTTTTCCAGGTCTTAAAGAAGGAGGAGAGAAAAGACAGAACAAAACATTACATTTATGATAAATAATGTATGCAGCACATTGAACGTGATTGTAATTTTCTTCCTGAAAGGTATTTATGCTACAATGAGCGAGCCACACAAAGTTGAAGCCTTGGAAGAGTGTGTATACAGATGTGGTAAATAGCCTTCAGCTGGACTGGGGGCTAGATCACCACCCATTGAGTCTGTTTATTGAAAAAAGCTTGAGCCTCTTGCTGACTCAGTCTAGAATAAATGGGGAAAAAAAAGTTTGAGGGTGAAAGTAAAATTCAAAAAGTAGGGGTCAAAGAGACTGGGAAAATGTCTAGCACATATTACTGACATCCATAACATCCTGCTGCGTTTTGAATATGACAGTGAAAGTAGTTTTTTTTTTCTATTTTGTGCAATACTCTATGGCCGGAATGCATTGGTATGTGTTGCTAAGGTGTTTTAAGTGGATTTCAGTGCATTGCTATTCAGTTGCTAAGGTGTTAGGTGGTTTCAAAGTCCCTTTAAAGCAAGTAATTTCACTCTGTGCCCATTTTGGTAACATCCCCCAGACAGCTACATGTCAACTCGAAAGACGTACCTATATAGACAGTTCACTGCAGTTTCCTAGTAGCAGTAAAACAAACTACTTTAATTCTTTTTCAGTCAAATTATGATTACAAGGGGCAGATTATTGATTGAAAAACACTTGCGGTTCCTTGGACAATATTATGACCTCAAAACACTGATTTGTAAACTAAAACTTTTGAAATTTGCATCACATAACCAGCTCCATATGGCTTTTCTGACATGGTAAATTTGCTCGGTAGCTCACCTGACACGACATTACACTTGCGATGAGAGCGCACGAATACCATGAAGCACGAGTATCAATACAAGAGATCAAAGACTTGTTGTTTTGCTAACGCTATTGGTTAGGTTAATGATAGGGTTTGGTGTAGGTGGTACATTATTTTCAAATGCAATACAGCATTAAAGGGTAAGTTCACCCACAAATTATTAATATTTTGTAAATTAGGTGATACATTATACTTTGCACAAGCAAATCAATTGCATTGCTTCATAAAACTGAGGTTTAACCACTGGATTCACAATAATTTATGATGTCTTTACTATCTTCCTGGGGCTTGAAAGTTGTAGTTGCGTAGCTGTCAATGGAGGGACAGAAAGCTCTCAGACTTTAGTGCTGGGCGGTAAAACCGGTTCTTATCGACTATACTAGCATTGATAGCTGTCAAATTATATTGTTTCCCATACATTGGCTCACAATTTCAACACAGCCTTTTGGAACAAAAAAAATTGTGGTTGGCTTTGACGTCGTTGATTAAACATGAGCACTGCACATTTCAAAGTCAAAACGCGGCGCGGGTGTTTTTATATGAATGTATTTTTGAAGGGAACTGACTGTCTTTAGAAAAGTTTCGATGTTATTTTCATTTAATCTTTCTTTATCTTTCCTGATAAACTAAAGCTGCGTTTATGAGTGCTGCGCTGCTTTGTGTACAGCCGTTACCGGGGAAACCACTGTCTCTGAATGTTGTTCCACTAGAGTGGATTTTTCTACAATATTCCCTCATGACAGAAAAATAGGGCATTCTAAGTCAATCTACTGCAGTATTTCCTCACTCAATCAGTAGAAAATGCTTGAAAAAATAAAATACCGTCATATACCGTGAAACCGGGTGGTGGAAAAAATACCGTGACGGATTTTTGGTCATACTGCCCCAGCACAAACAGATTTCATTAAAAAGATCTTCATTTGTGTTCTGGAGATGAATGAAAGTCGGGTTTGGAAAGCCATGATTAATGACACAATTTTAATTTTTGGGTGAATTATCCCTTTAACGTTTTAGTGCAACTCACCAGACATTTCATTTCGAAGCTGCTGCAATACGTACAACCGATAATAAAACATTGCCAGATCCACAATTATTAGCTTTTAATAAAACTGAATACGCTTTTACTGCCACTCACAGGCTATTTCACTTTGAAAGTGTTGCATAACGTGCAGGAAGCTATGTAATATAATTTTTCATAAATATGGGCACTGCAGGCACATTTTCCCAATGAGCAAGGAATGTTGAATATAGGCATTGAGTTGGCAAGAACAGCTCTTAAAAACTCATGAAACTTTTGTCAAGACTAGGTTTATGTACAATTTGACAATGTAGTATCAATATTTTGCTTCTTTAGCTCAAGTGCAGCAAAAATTGGTTTCGGTTCAGCTAATGCAAATGCATTTACTAGAGTAAACAAGATTTTGAAAAGTGTTGCAGTGATTTTTTTGTCTATTATAATGAAACAAAATAGGATCCAAAGTAATTTTGGACCCCACTGATTCTCAGTCTATGAACAAAAACAGATCTTCAAGATATCTTCTTTTGCGTTGTCACATGAAGTTATTAATCATGTCTGTAGCACAAATGGTGTGTCCAATACTAACACTTAAGGCTTAAAGATTTTTAAGGATTTCTTTACAAAATATTGCATTGTGTTTTAAAGCTCACTGACAGACCTCAATCACAAATCATCAAATCTATAATCACCAGCAATGTAATTTTACGACGATTTAACAGATTGTGAGTAAAGATGAGGACAAAATCAATGAGTCCCTCCAAACAGAAGAGTGCTCCTGCCCAACTGTGGCGGTGTTTTGCTAAGCGTGAGCCACACATGAGTGCTTTTAATGGCTCCTGCAGTTATCAGGCCCCCTCTGAGTTGTATTCATCACAAAGCATGCCGGCAACCATTACAAAGCCTTTCTAAAAAACGCATCAGAAACTGAATTTCCTTTCCTTTGAAACTAATTTAGATTTGACAATTGACGGAAAACAATAACAAGTCACAACAGCTTCCTGCTTGTCCCTTGCGCTATTGTTGCCTAAAATCATTGGGAAAGGTAATTCGTACAGGCAGATCGAATGCATGGATGGACGCTTTGTAAAGTCTCAGGTGGAAACTGTTAGGACGCCGTTTTTACAGAATATTTTATTGTTTTTCAGAGACAAAAGTGAACAACAATTAGATGCACCTATGCAATAGACTAGCCACTAGGGCTATTTGTCACACAGGAAAATTACAAGACCTGTATCTCACTAACAAATACATATGGCTTTTATAAATTGGTTTCAAACCAGGGTTGTTCTAGTTAACTAAAACCAAAATAAAAACATTGATGTTACTTAAATTAAAATGAATGTTGACTGGAATTTATTTATAATAATATAATGAAAACAGATTTTCACATTTATATAGAGGCAGGTATTTGTGTTATATAGTTAGTTTTTTACAATGAATTAATTGCAATATCAGATAAATGATTTGATATGTTTTATGTTACTTTGTACACTTCTGCTGTTTCATAATCATATTTTATGCTTCATAATTATTTTAATAACTTATTTATTGTCAGGTCCCCAATGTGACAACATGCCCCGCTATTATAATAACAAACCAGCCTGTGTTTAGTGAACTGTATCTTTTTGAGTAATATACGCATCTTTCTAGAAATTGGCTTTCAATAATAAACCTATGAGAAATATTCACTGGATTAAAAAGTGTGAAAACGTCCCCACTGGAAAAAAAAAAGGAGGAAATTGAGAAACTTCATGAATTAATTTGTTTAATTCCCACACCTAAAACCCACAACTAAATTCCGCTCTCTGCATGACCGGAATAATCTTGAAATTATTTGACATTAAATCACTGAAGAGAGTTTTTTTTTTAATGGCATCCCTGTTGCACTTCTAAGGATCAAAAATATAGATGCTGATGTAAAAAAAATCTGCGAGACCAGCACGCTTTTGAATTCGAAAGCGTGAAGTCAGCTTTGCGAGCCCCCGCTGTCATCTTCCTCAAAGGGATTCTGCAGTCGCTCAGCTGAAAAGTACATCAAAAGTTCAGAGACCCCTTTACTTGAGTGACTCGCGTTGAAGAACACCTCACAACTGGCCTCATCTAACAAAATAATTACCAGGAGCTCTTTTATAGGTTGAATATCCTAAACAAGGCTGTGTTCAACAGCACTAACTCGCACGCCACATGCTAACGGTGACATTTAATGGCACATATTGCACAAATCAGAGGAATTAACCCACATTAACCTCATCTCCAATGATCCTGGTTCTGTGGTGTCACCTGGAGCACTGATGCAGAGATGAAATGGCTCTTTATGGGCTAAATCAATGCTAAATCTTCCTCATTTCCCCCTAAACACAGACCAGCGATTGGTTCTGCTTCAGGGCTAGATTTAAATGCAAAATTATGGCGCTCAATGGTTTATGAAGATGACTATAAGGTCAGCTCGGATGTGTCATGTTGGCTAATTATTTCTTAAAATATAAATTTCTTTTTAACCCTGGGAGTCAGCTGCAATTTGAAACACTGGTCTTCTATTAAGGAAAGCAATACTTGTGCATTTTTCACAGATTACTATGAGACTGCGGTAAAGGCTTATACACCTCTGCAATAAGCAGTTTGTAATGAAGGAGTAATTCATGTAATTGCTTTTCACTAGGACAGAGAATCAGCATCAATGAGGAGTTGAAACCATGCTGGTTATTTTATTTTTCAACGGATGATGGTAAATGGGTTAGAAATGAAACTCACACTGATTTTAGTGATTTTAGTCCAACTTATTGTGTCTTTAGAATTCCCAATTTGTACTACTAATAAAAAAACAAAACAAAGTACAAGTGCTTAAATTAAAATAAAAATGAAAAAAAATAAAAAGTAAACATAAAAAATCTGTATCAGGACAGCTGGGCCTTTTTCCCTAAAGCCCACCAAATGTTCAGCTTCCAAAGGCCACTGGAATGAATTCAAGTCACAGATGTGTCATGAATTGTATGAAGCTTATTGACAGACTGTTAATACTTGTAATACTCGCAAGCTAATTACCCTTATGAATGTCAGGGCATAGCCGGGAACGAGGCATGCAAATTATTCATCATTTGTTCATATTAATGTGACAATGTTATAGCCTTTGTTTTGGAAGGAAATTACACTAATTCTGCTTTAGTATCTGTTTGTGCAAAAACGGTGGAAGGAACAGGCTTTGCAGTGTATTCGATCAAACTGAGTCTTTCTTTCATTACTAATCATTGTGGAGCCACTGGCAGGTGGACAAACAAAAGGAAATTATTTAAAATAAGATAAAACAAAAACGATGTAACTTAATAAAAGTGCAGTTTCCTTCTGCATGAGCTCACCACCATTTTGAACTCCCCTGCCTTAATAAAGATTAAAATAGAATTAAATATTAAAAATGTGTGTGTGTTAATTTAAGTTTACACATTAACTAAACTTCAAAGGAAATTCTGGCTGTAGTACCTGGATTGTGGCCAGTAAGCAGCAAACCAAAAAGTGTGCGCTTGAGCACTCATGATTATAACCCTATTGGATTCTACCTGAACATGATGGGAAGGCAACAAAGGGCTGGACTGCCACTTTCATGTCAATGAAACACAGGATGTTAGATAAAAGACTAACAGAAGCCATACAATTGAGAGCCTACAACAACAAAGTGGACAAACACATTCAACATCTAAGGTACTGAATTAATTTGAGACAGGAAAAAAAGAAAAGAGTGTCTTTTTGGGGATATTTTGGATAGAGATAAAAGCCGTAGTGATTTTGAGAGGGGACATATGGTCGTCCACAGCGAGAGTGGGGCGCACCAGTTTTGATCGCAGCCGGTTTACCTTTATTGGGCTACAGACAAACCGAATCTTGATCTCACTATAGTGTTTTTGTCTGCCTTTTTTTTTTTGGGAAGGTTACAAGTGGTGCTCCCCGCTCCATAAACACACAGCAAAAAGAGCAAAGGGACTATTGTTGTTTAAAGTACTCAGCGGGCTGTTTCCTTCAGGATAGCACGCAGCTGAGGTTTTTAAAAAAGAAACTGAAATAGACAGACAGAAAGGGGGGAGGGGGGGGGGTACTTAAACAAATGCTTCTTTTAATATACACAGCTGAAACCATTCACTTTTTTATTTCCCCTGAAGAAACGTGGCATAAAAGCACCCCGCACCAACCGCTCACATGAAGAGACAACTTTACAAAGAATACACGAACACGCATCCCCATAAACAGTCGGGGCTGGGGGGGATCCAGATGGTATTCATTTAAACAGTTCAGGCTAAGGAAACGCAGTGTTATAAAATAAAAATGTGGTAAACAGGCATTTAACACACACATGCATGCTCTAAATCAGTGCTTCTCAACTGGTTTGGCTTGAGGACACAACTTTTACATTAAAAACCAAGTGCTCAAACTGATGCACAAACGCACATTTTAAACTGTGTAAAGTACACAATTAGTCGTACTTAGAATCAGATAGGGACATATACGAAAATTACAGTATAGTTATTGCAAAATGATAAAAAATAAAAATAAATTGTGAATACATATGCCACAGAAATGCAAATAACGGCAGAACGTATAGATTAGAGAGAGTGAGAGAAAAAAAACTAGATAAACCCTGAAACATTCTATTCTAAAATCGGCAGCCATGATGCTATACAGTGTACAACTGTTGCTATATTCCAATGGGGGAAATTCTCAATTCTACCCAAAAGGCAATCTTCCAAAAAAAGTTAATTAAACTGCAATTCATCGACTGGCTGAGAGTCAATCCCATATACCCCCCCATGTTAATATGCCTAACTTTACAGCAGAAAAGAAATATGTACAGCCTTGTACAAAAAGTGGTTTTGGTCTATATAGCTAATTTTGCTCTCTATGACAACTGTGAAGGGGGGTGAATCTTTTTAGAACTCATCCGTTTAAATTATATTAAGCTGTAAAGTTCTGCATAATTAAGGGCGTGGCCACTTGAGTGACAGGTGAATTGCCGCTGCTGTCACTACTAGCCGTTTGTCTGCTGTCTGTTAGCCATCACGTCATCTCAGCTAATCCCGCATCTTTGCCCATTTTCGGATATTCGGGAGTGACGCGCGGTGACACTGCCAAGATGGCAACGGCCGGCTCTGCCCACTTTTTTTTTTTCAAACCACAGTTTGTATATTTACCCAAGTATCAGGTATTCATTTGGACTGAGAAGGAAGACCGGAGGCAGCCAATGATGTAATGTCCCATGAGCACTTTCCTATTCTGCAATTCATAACAGTTTGAAATGAAGAAAAACGAGACCACAGAAGAACTTCCAGCTCTGCAAAACCGCTCTGATGGGATGTACAGTAATCTAAATGAACCTGACTATCAAGTGCCGCAACCATGGGTGATTTGTAAATGCCAGCATAACTTATTATGGTCCTAGTGAGCCGTCGCGTCTTTATAAAGACTGGTGAAACCCGCGACCCTCCCACCACAGGAAGGAGATACAATACTCAAATCAGACTTGCAGAGGAACTCCAGCTGTTTTTCACTGTCAATTGGGACAGAATAAAAAGAAATTCCTCAAATAATTGATTAACAGCTCTCGCACTCTCTCTCTCGCACTCTCTTTATTAGTCACATATCTCAAATTCTTGGCTACAAGAAAAGCTAACCATTATTGCTCAGAAAAAAGATATAATCGGGCATGTTGGCACACTACAACATGTTTCACAATGGGAACCAACTATTTTTTTTTAAATGAATTGAGAAGAACACCAGTTTAAGTTAAACTTAACTATCTAAACTATGTTATCTAAACTAAAAGAAAAGCGATCATATACAATATATCAGTATTTGAAATGTATTATCGACTGCTTCGTGGATTTACAACAATATTTCAAACTAGGTTTAGCATGTTATTATTAAATATGGCAATGTTAAATGTGAGCATGTTAGTCTCGCGTAGCTAGACCTTCAGACTGACAGCAGAAAGTCTGGACTAGGGATGCACGATATATTGGCCATCATAGCGCTATCTGCCGATAAATGACTACATAAAATTATAATGAGAACACGACTGTAAAATACTGTTATGAATTCTTTGTGGATTCTTTGTGAACTCTAGACTTCATTGCAGCTTTTAGCCAAGGACTGCCACAAGGACCGCGTCATTATGGCTTTGTTTCCAGGCGGACCATTAAAAAATTTGACACACACGTCTTCCGGAAATCCTGTGGAATTCAACCAATCAGATGATGACTTTGAAACTCACAAAGTTTTCCTGTTTTGTGTGCCTTATTCATCAGATGTTCAGCCAACGGTCCATGGGCATGATGTCTGAGGATGAGACTATGATAATGTAAGATATGCTGTTGCTGCATAAAAAGACATACATAAATTCCATAGAATATCAATGTAGGTGGAGCTGGGGAAGGTGGAGGGAAGGTTTCAGAGTGAGAACTCGGATAGCGCACTGCACGACTAGCCTACAACAGACATTGAACCAGACTATTTAAATGTTGAGCAAGCAATCTTATTGGCTGCCGAAACAACAGATGCAATCAGCTTGTGCCACGCAGTAATAATAGGATTGCTTTCAGAATCAGATTGCATGTAATGCCGGGGACACACTTAACGACTGTAAGGCCGATTATAAATGTAATTTGATACTTACGACTGAACATGCCCAAAAGCACAAAGTCAAAGACAGTTGCATTCAGTCGGTGTTCACAGTCGGTGTTAAAAATCTGCTCCAGTCGTTGGAAACAGTCTATACTGTAAGTGTGTTCAGTTCAGTCTTGGAATGTGTGTCCCCGGCATAAAGGACCTATCACCCTGCGCCCTCTAGAGTTTAATGACTGAAGATATTTAAACAGCAAA
The DNA here is from genome assembly GCF_949152265.1 of Phoxinus phoxinus. Taxonomy (NCBI): domain Eukaryota; kingdom Metazoa; phylum Chordata; class Actinopteri; order Cypriniformes; family Leuciscidae; genus Phoxinus; species Phoxinus phoxinus. The sequence goes on from NC_136886.1 coordinate 7,546,335, forward strand.
ACAATTATGAAATGCAAATGATTAATAAAAAATGCAAAAGGAGAGCACACAAAAATATCAAACCCATGTTTCAGCCAATGAAATTAGTAATTACTGAACTGCATAAAACTGGAACATATAAAAATGTAAATTTGCCTCAATATAAACCTGACACTTATGAAGAATACAGTTTAGACTAAATGATATACTGTACAGTAGTTCACAATTGTTTTAATGTATAACACTGTGGTTTAGTCCTTTAGTTCTAGTACAGTGGATAACATTCACAAAAACAACTTTGAAGATGGTTGAAACTACTTCTAAAAAAAAACAAGCATTTATGCAATCAGATTCCAAACCTCATCGTTACTGAGATACAGCCATTGTGACAACTACACCTGGTATCTTCACTATATATAGTAGGTAATATCTTCAGCATTCACTGACCCATCAAATAACATCAGCTGAACTGCAAAATACTCTATTCAACCTGTCACCACAATGTTCAACATGTTGTTAACGCTACACATACACAGTTTAATTTCTTACCAAGTCAAAAAGAACTTTAATTGTTATTGCACATTTAGAGTGAGGTCTTTTTCAAGACTCAAATATGAAAATGAGAAGATGGTACATATGTGAAATATGATTAAGACGCAGCACACAGCCTTCTCTATCAGTGGCATTTTAATTAAAAACATTCTGCAATTCCCCAGAATGCAATTACTGCTTTAGGGATTGGTGCATCGACACTGACAATTTTTCTCATTTCCTATGCATCTACTGACAACCCTTTCAATATCTGCTTAATTCATCCAGTACTATTCAGAGAGAGTGAAAAAGAAAACATTTTATCACTTCCAATGAAAGTCTCTTTAATAACCAGTACTTTTGATAATTTGAAAGCACACAAAGGCACCGTACAAGCTTACAACAAAGTAACCATGAATGTATTTTCACAAATTAAGTGATTTTCACAGTCATTTTATTTAAAAAGAAAAGGCAGAGCTGTTTAGAGACAAATACATTCTAAGAGGTGCAAACTAGTTCATGAACCATGTTATTTCTAAAGCTAGTCCTGACAGAACACTGCTAAAAGTCTGCATAAAAAAACACACATTTTTGTGCAAATTATATAAAATTACATATAAAAAAAAACCTAATAAAAACCCATGAAATGGCTTGACTAACAATTTTCTTTCCTGTGTTAATGCATTTATTATTGAAACAAGTTTTTGAAAATAACAAAAGAAGAGCAACAGTCTGATTTAAAAATCCATTCATTTTCTCCATATAAAAATGTATTTTTAATAGGGTTGTAAAGTTTTCAGAAACTTTCCAGAATTTTTGGAAACTTTCCAGGATTTCTTAAAAAAATTACCGGAAATGTTCAGCCCCACTGCGGTTATTTTTAATGATAACATCATTGTATGAACAGAACCAATATGAAATCTAAATTTCAGGTGCGGGCGCGTTTTGCTGGGTTTTTTTTTTTACATAGCAGCAACATAGACTTAAAATACTCCTTCATGTATGGTCATACAGGCTTAAGAAATATGAAAAAAGAATCTGTGAGATGTCTACTTTTGTATGTGTCCACTTACAATCTAAACAAAACGTTGTGCTTTTGTAAAATAAAGAAAATAAACAGGGTGTGCTTTCTGCCTCTCCGTCTCGTGAACTTTTTTTTCTTGAGCACGTCCCTAAACATAAACAAAACTCAGCGAATACTTGTCACACATTTATGAGCTCTATATCTTTATAATCATTTAAGTGTGTAGTTTTAAATGACCTGATGCATATGACCGTAATGATAGTGCCTAAGAGCTCCTAATAGGGCCATTATGGGAGGGTCTTTGTCTTTCTCAGGTGTGAAACACTCAATATGCATGGATTGTTAACGCCTCCTCGCATACAGCTTTCTTACACAAAACATGTCTTACAAATTTTAAACCAATATATTGTCTTATATTTTCACATAGTTTTGAAGCAAATATTCTAGGCTACATGATACAATTTTCAAAAGTCTTGTGAAGAAATAATCAGTATGGGCATTATCACCTTATGTCAGTGACAATTTTTTTTTTTTTCACAAACCACGCATAAACATAATTATCTCAAAACTACAAACTTTTACATACATGCTGCTGATATACTATTGTAGCAGAGTTTGTGCTGAATACAGTGTAATAAGACTTTAGCCATGAAAATGTCACAAGTAACAGAAATAAGCGCAAATGTCAGAGCATGTCAGAACACCTCCAGGACCCAGAAAACACCTCAGACCCCCGAGGGTTAATGAACGATATATGCTCCGCTTTTATATTGCACATATTTATATATTATTTTTTATATTTAATTACATAATTCACATTCCTTATGAGATAAATATGAGTAGTATATATCCATGAAAGACGCTCAGTATACCATCTAGCTCTTTTATTAGATAAAAAAATGGATATGCCTGGGAGAGCAAGATGAGTCATTAATATTTTTTATTAATTTTAAAGCGTAAATGTAAAAAAATTTATACATTAATTTGGTCGACTTTTAAAAGTACACTAGCATATAAACGACCTTAAAGGACAAGTTCGGTATTTTACACTTAAAGCCCTGTTTACAGATCGTATCTGATGAAATAGAACAGTTAAGATTAAACTTTGGATAGATGCTGCTGTCGCGAGAATTTTAGGTTTATATCGCTTTCCCCCCTCACCCCCACAATGGTTGTCTATGGCCACTGGAAGATTCCTTCCTAAAACACATTAAACTTTCGTTTACAAAGACGTGAAACTCACCGAGTGGTCAGGGGTGTTCACTGATACGGTCCCCAAAAAAATCGCTGAAAAAGATGCATTCCAACAGGTTTTATCGTAGTGTTTGTCCAACTCCATGACTTGTATTGAATGTGCTGTGTGAGGTGCGGTATTACTCCGCCGCTTGAGTGTCTATTATTCAAGCTCTCAACGGAAGAATCACGGGTGTGACACGTTTGGCAAAATAGGTCCTAAATAAACCTAAAATTCTCGCGACAGGAGCATGTGTCCAAATTTTAATCTTAACCGTTCTATTTCATCAGATACGATCTGTAAACAGGGCTTTAAGTGTAAAATATCGAACTTGTCCTTTAAAGCTTAAACATATGAACCAACAGCCACAAACCTCCAATATTCATTTCTCCATGCTACTTTATGAAGCGGTCTGAAATCAGCATCTTCCTCCATCCACTTTACAGCATTAAAACGAATACAGGTTCGAAATATGACTTCTTGACTTCACCTTTATGCATTCTCATGCACAACGTGGTCTCCTACAAATTCTCCTGCATTAGATACCAAATTAGAAAATATCCCATCTAATAACATCAGCTGCCCTTTAAATTATTCTCTTGAACCTGCACCACTCCATCATGCGGCGGAGTTAATTAAGCTATGGAGAGAGTAATAAAGAAGATGGATGTGGAGCAGTCAGAGACGCGTGCCCCCACCGCACGACAACAACTGGAGCCTAGTAAGGTCAGAGACCAGCGATTGATGGATCTGTCAGCCAATCGTCTTACGATGACAGCGGACTTCCTCCCCACAGAATTGGATTGTTCCCTGCCCTGCAGTGCCATCGTCTTCAGGCAGTGGCCTTGCTGGGAACCGAATTCAATCGGAAAGGCTTGTTTGTCATTTGCTATCAGTGCCATATGCAAAGACGTGTCAGCCAATCAGTGTGATTTTAAATGTTATAACAGGCGAAAACTCTATAGTAAAAACATTTTAGTTCTCTGTACCAATTTCCGTACTAGAGCAAAAACTGTTGAATTAAGCTCTTTACCAGATTTTGTCCCGTTTTGTCCCATCCGTTGGTTATTACTGTCGATCATCTCAGTTTCCGATTCAATAGCCCATTTAAACACGGTTGTCAATTTTGCAGCATACTTAGCAACATGGAAAACTAAACTTGTATTCAGATTGTGAATGGGTAATAAACAGAAAGCGAGAAGAGCCCTCCTTTAATAATGACTTCAATCTCTAAAGTGCAAGCTCAGTTTTCTTCACACTCGAAAACGTATAATAAAATAAGCCGTCTCTTTGTATAGTGAATCTCTTATTTACATTGCGTTTCCACTTTGTTGGTAATAATGTAAGAATTCGCGAGCATGCAGCTCACGTTGACCAAAACAAAACCTTGAGCATTTTCAGCTGTGACTAACTTACTGACTAGCGAGTTTGCGTGCTCTACAATTTTCAGCACTTAAATAGAAAAAACACGCTGTAAATAAAAACCTTTGACCTCAAATAAACAGGAACAAGAGCGTTTGAATGCAGTGTCGATCAGCGTGTACCGAATATAGCTGGTACTCGGTACTGGTACAGCAGTAATGCTGGTACGTCAACTTCTTTTGTGTACTGACTGGAATATACATTTAAGAAAATTTTATTATAAAATCTAAATGTATCTAAATTTTACTTACTTTACTTATTTTGCCTTTATAAAGCAGTGTGCAGACCATTTTTCATTTTGGAAATAAAAACTTGCTCAGGGTTAATTATTATTTATTTATTTTATTAGAGTGAAAATTGCTTAATTAACAATTGTTAAATAAATAAAAAATAATGAAAAAATTATTAGTACTTTTATTTATTATTGTAGCCCACATTTACAAAATAACATAAAAATAAAATAAAATAGGTATTCTAGTTAATAATGCATTGCATTGTGGGGTCTGTATTTCACACTGTGGTCTGCACAGTATGGTTTTATACGCTTACAGAAAATTCAAATAGTGTGTGCGGTATATACTGTAGAAATTATACAATTAGTACGCTAGTGTAACGCTTAGTTCCACAGAAGATGAAGACGATGATTCAATAACATAAGGTTTAATATAATACTTAGAAAAAACAGCCAACAAACGAAACAGCGTGCTAACACGAACAATACCAGACAACAACTGAATGAAAAGGAGGAACTTAAATACACTGTGGTGATGACACAATGACAAACAGCTGTGGTGATATGAAGGTGTCCATAGTGACTGATCAGTGGCGGCAAACAGAACTAGGAACACATGTGACAAACAAAAACAAATAGAAGGTCCATGAAACAAACGGAACATAACGGTGACAGCTAGTTTGCTATTCTAAACATGGTCTCATTATTTTATGGGCTGGATAGGGCTTTTTTAAAGGCTGTGAGGAAAGGGTGGAGTTTGAACCAATTACATGCAGCCGTTGCTCTAAAAACAGCCATAACAAGGAGCACAAGGCCTGAATGTGTTTTACTGAATCTCATTTTTTGATATCTCATTTTCAGCTGATGTAAATGATGACTGCAAGACTGAATCTGGCCCATGACCAACCTGTGTGTATATGTGAGAAACAGACAGAGTGCGAGAGAAACAAGAATGAGAGAGGGCAGCGAGAGAGAAAGCGACCAGGCTATCCTCAGGGAAAACATTTTCATTTTGATCATGTTATCGGTGAGGAGTACAAGGGCCAGCGTCCCAGTCCGTGCTGTCAGGTCTGCAATGTCCTGTTTGTTTGGACCTTATTTGTGCTGCAAGTGTGATCAGAGATCAGGATGTGACTTACAGGCAAAGGTTAGGCTGGCCTCCCTGCTGACAACAGTCCCGAAAGAATTGGAAGCGAGGCACTGGTACGTCCCAGCGTCCTCATCTTTATTGAGATGGTTGATGCGAAGGTTGCCTCCAGAAAGGCTGTGATGGGAGCCGGGTTTAGGATTGACCAGACTGCCATTTAGCTTCCACCTACAAGACAAAGGAGTTCACAGTTCAGAGATTTCAATATGAACTCATACATCTCTCATCATGACCTTCCATGACGAAACTGACACAGCAAGGCGTATTAATGTTACAGCTCTACACTCTTATTCTAAAAAATAACAGCATTGAAAATATATTTATTAATACATAATATACACTACCGAAAGTTTGGGGTCAGCAAGTTTAAAAAAACACAGCTGGTGTGAGTGAGTGGAGGCAGATTTTCATATTCATAGAACCACGTACTAAACGAGGCAAGGGTGTAGAGTTACATTCAAGTTATTTTAAGGAAATTATTAAGGAAAATTTTTCAATATGTCATTTTGGTGATCAAAAATGAGTTGTAAAGGATAAAATTATTGACTACAGGGGGACTTTAAAAGACAACAGAAATTATGTTCACAAGAACTTGGACACTTAATTTAAATATTTTGCGACCACTGTTCAGTATATTAAGAATGAATATACAGAATGTATCTCTGAATAGTTAATATATTTCCATTTATTAACTATTTCATTTATTAAAGTCTTCATAATATATAAAGTAGGCTATACTATGTAAAAAGTAAATCTTCAGGTTTACAAACACAGCAGTCAATATCAGCTAATAAAGTTTAATAAGAAAGCACATGGCCAGAAGCAGGTTGTTTTGCACAAATATCGGGTGTCATCAGACATGTGGGTCGGATCTGTGCTGGTGAAACAAAAGTTTCTAAGTGAGATCCCACATAAAAACAACCAGTGAACTGCATTGAGTAACTGAGATGCACTGCTGTTATTAGACTCCAGAGTAAAGCACTTAGTACACTACACTAACTCCAAGGGGATTGTCCTTGCAATTAGTGCACTGTAAAGTGCTTTGCATAAAATGTGTCTGCTAAATGAAAAGCAACCATCTGTAGCCCTGATAAATTCAGAAGCCTGTATTTTTCCCATACCAAGATTAATGCCCAGAATGGCAAGGCTTGTGACCATCCATCTTGTTGAACACAAAGTCATACAGCATCAAATGTGAGCTTTATCATGGCAGAGCACCAATTAAAACTAATATTTGAAGTAAGCATTTCTGTATTCTATAGCATGCAGTGTGATTACTAGGAATTTACTGAGATTACTTAAGGATTTAATTCATTTAAGATATCAGCGGATTCTCCAACCCTTCAAACAGCCTTATTAAAATAAAACAATCTGCCAAATCAATACAAAACCCCACATATAAACCAGACTTTTAGAAATCGTTCTCTTTTCATCATTAACTGTGGTAATGGGAAGAGAACGATACTGCGTTTATGAGGTTTGTGTGGTTGTGTGTGTGTGTGTGTGTGTGTGTGTGTGTGTGTGTGTGTGTGTGTGTGTGTGTGTGGGTGTGGGTGTGTGTGCGTGTGTGTGTGTGTGTGTGTGTGTGTGTGTGTGTGTGTGTGTGTGTGTGTGTGTGTGTGTGTGTTATGAGAGATCTATGTAGGGCTGCACTGTAAACCCAAACGCTCAAAATAATTAATTGGTTTGAGTAGGGCAGACTTAAATTAAAATTAATTAGAAAAAAATAACTTAAGTATTTAGAACTTTCTTTTTCTTTTGAACTCATGAACCTGACACATTTTAAGTAATCTGAATGGTTTAATTATTGTGAGTTTAATGAACTTGTTTCTTTAAAAAAAATGTTGTGCAAGATCAAGTAGTGTGTGTGTGTGTGTGTGAGTGGGGGGGGGGACCATCATGGTGACAAGTGGAGCATGAGCTTAGTTTGACAACAGGTATATGTTAAATGTTCTATTGTCTTATGCCTTCTACAGACAGATGCCAGATTGCAATTTTGGCAATCGCAATACAAATCACACTGAACGACATGGAGCTAATAAACTTGGGTACGACATGTATGTAGACTGTACGATGAGCACACCTATTGAATTGTAGGCTACGACAAAAGTTAGTATAGAAGAATAAAACATCATCAGTGCGCTAGTGATAAACAAATAGAGTAAGATCAATCAGACTTTGGCAATATTGTGTTTTCTTTGTGCGCTGAAAAAAAGAGGAAGTGAAAGAGGAGAATGTGGATGCACTCATGGCTAAGGAAAAGAGGTCATCTTGCATGCCAATTTTGCAAATGGAGCTTGAGGTCAGTTTAAAGTTTTAGTGTCAGGTCGCATTGATCAATATGGCATTTCATGTCAGTAGACGCAGGTCGTAGAAGCAAACACATTGTTAGAGGATCATGCAAAATTTCTGACACTGTAATAAAATTATCGCAGGCTATGATTGGTTCAAAAGGAATTTTAGACAGACATTTCAAAGACAAATCTTTTGAAATAACATGCATCATTTAGATCAGAAACTAAATTATAAAGTACATAGGGTCAATTTTGTTTTCATGTGGACATTTATAGCCAACAGCCTTCAGTTCATGACACTAGACACATCATTTTAGATTTGTGATATGCACAAGGTGCCCCTGCTTTTGTGCCTGACAGGCGGATGAGCCTTACAGGCTCAATGTGGTTAGGGTTAGCAGCAAGTTTTGGGTTATGTCCTTGACCGCCTGTCAGGCACAAAGCGGGGAACTTTCCACCAATCTCGACTGCAGATGTTGCAGTAGACAGCACAAAAACTGGTATGCCCATGTGAACAAGAAGTTTCAACTTTTCCAGGAAGAGGAAGATTGGGAAAATGAAATCTGCTATAACATTATTTTCTGTAACCACTCAAGTGCCTTGGGACACGCAGCGTTGTATGATGCGTTGACGTCTTTCCACTAAAACAGGAAGCTAATGCAGGACATATTGAATGGCTCCTCCCCCTTTTCAAATAGCCAATAGCGTTTCGTTTACCTCACAGACTGCAAGTCGTACTTGACAGCACCATGGAAGCGAATCCGAGCGCTGATGATACGTTGGATTCAATAGTAGAGGTTTGAATAACTTCTAGCCATTTCATTCTTAACTAACGTACAATTGGAAAAAGGAATAAAACTAAAGCGTTTGAGCAACCGAACGCACATCTCCAACCCATATTTCTCCGTGACGTGACCACAGTCGCTTTGGCCATTTGGTATTTCTATTTATAGCATAGGGAGCGGGACGCTTTAGATTCTAGAGAGCATTTGATTGGACAGAAGATGTGATCCACGGGGATGTCATAAAAAATCTGTGATCCATTTTAGACTGAGACTGTACGTTTTGAATGCTTATATCTCCTAAATGTGAATTTTGTCATTGTTTTGGAACACACCAGCTTATTCATAACCTTAAAGGAGAACTCCAGCGCAAAATGAACCTTTGGTCTAATTACACATTGTTACCTAGTCAACCGTTATCTGAGATTTGTTTTCATGATTATCGAATGTAAATAGTTTTATCTCTAAAAACAGTTTAGCCTATAACGCTAGTATATGGGGCATGGAGTAATGACAAATAAAAATCGCTTGTTAATACCACTAACAAGGCTCAAAATAGCCCCACACTAACACGGTAGCATAATGAGGGTCCCTACATGCAAACCGAAGCATTGAGAACTGTGTAAGTGTCCAGACAGTTTAATAAGAAGATATTTTATACATACAGTCAACTTCACGAATATAAGCAGAATCCATCTTTGAAAAACAGACTCTATCAATCGATCTACGAATCACCGATCCAAATGCGCTGGACCATATGAGATTCTACACAGTTCAGCGCATTTGGATCGGCGGTTCGTAGTTCGACTGATAGAGTCTGTTTTTCAAAGATGGATTCTGCTTATATTCGTGAAGTTGACTGTATGTATAAAATATCTTCTTATTAAACTGTCTGGACACTGTCAAAGTTCTCAATGCTTCGGTTTGCATGTAGGGACCCTCATTATGCTACCGTGTTAGTGTGGGGCTATTTTGAGCCTTGTTAGTGGTATTAACAAGCGATTTTTATTTGTCATTACTCCATGCCCCATATACTAGCGATAGGCTAAACTGTTTTTAGAGATAAAACTATTTACATTCGATAATCATGAAAACAAATCTCAGATAACGGTTGACTAGGTAACAATGTGTAATTAGACCAAAGGTTCATTTTGCACCGGAGTTCTCCTTTAAGGCTAACATATTTATACTAAAAGCTTAAAACAATTATTTTGATTTCAGGGGGCCTTTAAAGGGATAGTCCACCCAAAAACTCATCGTTTACTCACCCTTGTGCTGTTCTAAACCTATGACTTTCTTTCTGGTATGGAACACAAAATAAGATATTTTGAAGAATATTGGTAACTAAACAATTTAGATCCCATTGACAAAAAAAAAAACAGTTTCAGAATACATTCTTCATTATATCATCTTCTGTGTGCAGCAGGGAAAAAAAAGCATAAAGTTTGGAACCACATAAGGGTGGGTAAATGATGACAGGATTACATTTCTTTGGTGGACTATCCCTTTAAGTAGCGATAAATCTAAAGTTAAATCGCCCCTTTCAGCATGTGGTACATTCACACTGTGCTTTCCTAAATGGTGTTTGTAGTACAACATCTTGTTTTCTTTGTCTGTTTCCCATTTGTATACAGATGCATCTTATTTTCCTAAACAAAAACAGAATCTCCCTAATGCCCCCTGAGAGGAGGGTCATTTGCAAACTCTTCACCCCAGGTAGCGAATGCGTGTCTATGCAAAGCACAGCAGAAATAATATGGGTGTAGCCCTACATCGCTTCTTTCAGGACTTCTGCTCTCGAGTCTAATTTGAATCTAGTACCTCTAAATCAAAGACACCCGCACATTCCCACCGCTACTGCGAGTGTTTTCAAATACAAAAACGCAATAAATATTTCATATTTGTAGGCCACAGTGAACGATACTGCACAGTCTTTAGAGATGCCAGTAATTGATATGAGTGGTGAGTTTCCAAATCTCAGGCTCAATAATAAGATGATTTCTCCTTCCTGTTAGTTTCCAAGTGCCCTTCTCTGCTCCGTTTGATCTTAGTCAGGCTGATGAAAAGAAAAAGGGACGCGCAGTTATTTCTTGTTTGTTTGAGATTCTTGATTTGGCAATTTGTGAAGGATAAAAGCGCACTTGCAATTAAGAATAATAATGACAACATCATGTGAAATCAAACTCGTAAAAGAAATGTTGGTTGAAATGTCGCAAATGATGTAACGTAACATTGCATCGAAACAAGAGAAGGGTATGAATGGATGTCATCAGTTATTACTAACCCCCTGTCCTTGGAAGAAATTGAGATTTCACCACCTACAGTTCCCATCTTGGGTGACAAAACATCCAGTTCGTGTCACAGACAGCCTGTGTTATTTCTCTTTATCTCCAAGTTTTTGTGACACATTTGCATTTTCACACTACGCCAATGCTTCGTTCATGTTTCATCATGGGGGCCAGAAATACTGCCGCATTCTCCCGAAAAATGTAACAACTTTATTTCAAAAGATCAATTATCAGCATAGAAATGAGAATGCTGCTATATGACAGCATGTCAAGAAACTTTGTGTAACCGTAAAAAAAAAAAAAAAAAAAACGGCCACTTCCCATCTGCTGCTGTAACTATGGCTACAGGCTATCCTTTGATTGACAATTCTCCCTCAACTTCACGACGAGGTGATGCAAGGATACTCTATAGCATTCTCTAGTCTCCTTCATGTCTTAAGCTGAGCTTCTTGAAGTGAGGTAAAGAGGAGAAGTGAATTAGAATGAGAAGCTACAGAGAGAGAAGGTGGGACGTCTGAAGTATAAGGAGCAGCTGTCGTCTCAGATGAAGAGAACCTAGCAGTATAATTTACAATAAGTTGTTAAACTTCAATTATACCGCCTCTCCAACCGTCTCTACAAGGAATAGGTGTTACAAAGCGGCATACCATGGAAGGTTAACGGGGCTGTTCAATAAGCAATGATATAACATGCCTTTTTTCTATTTTATTCTTGGTATTTTAATGAGAGTTAAAAGATAGTGAAAGAGAGGAACTTAAAGTATTGGGAGAAGATGGGACAATGAGATAACTCGTTGAATAATGCAATACTCGATATGCGACTCAATAATGCTTTAGGTGTGTCAAATTAATTAAAATGATATTTAAATATATTTTAAAGACTGAAAATGATATAACCAACAGTGTTTCAACAACAGAAATTGAATATTCAAATGTAAAACTAAAACTGCTTAGTTTTAGACACTGATTCTTATTAAAGCCACAAAAGTTATTTTAAGTAATTTTGTCTTTGTCTATTGTTGTTTGATTAACATTAAGCACACAGACGGAAGCAGGTTTATTAGGCTGATGTCACTTTAAAGCTGAACGGAGCCAATATATTGTAACACGCTTTCTTTTTCAACTGTTTACTCCACTTAAGACATAACTGAGTGTGTTTACGTGAAAACTCACCAAGAGGAGAACTAAAAGTGCTGTCTGAGAGGTGGCTTCCTGTGCATGTGTGCATACTACGCTTATTTCCCCTAATAACATTAAGTATGTCACACGTATGCAACAGTCGTGTATCCAGTCTATTCTCTGCTGTCTGCGTCAAGATAAAACTTTGACTTTTCATAATCTTAAAGTATTAAAATTAGTTATTGTAAGCCATTGCGATATGCATATCGCGGTATGTACTTTTGCGATATTTCGATATACCATGCAGCCCTACTCCATACTCTACTGTTCAAAAGTCAGTAACATTTTTTAAACAGTTTTGAAAGATGTTTCGGTTGCAATTTATTTTACAGTACATGAACTTACATGTACGTACAGTGTACTTACCTAAGAAAGTGATTGTTAATGGGAGGTAACCACATGGGTTAAGGTTAGGTTTAAGGGTAGGTTCAGAGTTATTACCCAGTTGATGTATAATAATAGGTACATATGGGGAACAGGACTGTAAAATAAAGTGCTACCGATGTTTCTTATGCTCACCAAGGCAGTCCTCAGTGTCACATGATCCTTCAGAGATCATTCTAATATGCTCATTTGGTGCACAAGAAACATTTATTATCATCAATGTTGAAAATGTTGATCTGCTTAATATTTTTGTGGAAACCACGATACATACATTTTTAAGGATACTTAAGGATTATTTGATGAATAAATGAAAAGGAAGTTCAAAAGAACAGCATTTATTTGAAAAAGAAAACTTCTGTAACATTGTAAATTTATAGATGATGATCAATGTAATGCGCCCTTGCTAACTAAAATTATTAATTTCTTTAAAAATGTAATTTATTAACTTATTTACAAAATGTCACTTAAAATATTCTATTAATATTATGAAATTAATATGTAGAAAATAATACTGATAAAAAATAATTAGGTGTGGTAGAGTGATAGAATTTAAGCTCACAAGATGTTCACTAAACAAACATTGATACATCAACCCAACTTTTATATATACCACATGGAAAATATGTGATTCCAACATGGAAAATATGCGATTCCAATGGTTATGTGACAGTGCTAATATCTAACTTAAGACTAACTAATCAATTTTTTTTTATAAAAATTAAATTAAAAAATAGTATACAGAAAAAAGGTTTTGTCAAGTAATCTAAAAAGTCCTTCACTTGTGAACATCTAAATCAACTGTGCACGGCTCCCAGCAGTACTTGATTCTGATTGGTCAATCAAAAAATATCACGCAGTCAAATGTTTATGTATATTCTTGAAGCAGTAAACTGTACGATTGACTATTTGGGCAAGTGATTTCATACATAAGAGAGATAACTTCAACTTTTTCTTCTCACGTAATAAACGAATTGCATCGCAGATAAATATGTTATGTCCATTTATTTATAATCCATATACTAAAGAAAAACTAATGTACAGCGATCAGCCTGTTAGGGTTTATTTTGTGATAATATACCTCATTCAAGTCCCAAAAATGATTCTATATGGCCAAATAAACCTGACTCCACTAAGTTACACCAACAAAGGTACGTTTTATAGGTCAGATCAGGTAGAAATGCACTTTTTCACTTTAAAGTGTAGTTTGACATAAAAATAATAGTACTGAAGTATGATTACATAGGATCACAACATCAAACACCTCACGGCAATGACAGCTTTAACCAGACGCTCCATTTGCCGAGCACATGCTTTACGTGCTCATGCTCAAACAGACATTACGTAGTGCTATACAACACCATCTGGCTCAGGAGACAGGAGGCGGTTTGAGGATCTGTTGCACACTTTAAGTCTTTCTGCGTAACACGTTCTTTACTAAAACCTTTCTTCAAGAACGTAGTCTCACACCAGATGCCTTAGCTCAAAAGCTACAATCGCAACTTTGATTATCCTCCGGGCTTGTGCATGGGCTTAAAGGGATAGTTTAAATAAAAACATACAATTCTGCCGTCATAACCTGTGACTATATTTAAAATCATCTCAAGTAATACAATATCTATATGGTACAGAGGGAAATTTAAGCCATTATTCATGAAAATGTTCACCTCCTGGGAACTGAATCAGTCCAATTCATGAACAAATCATTTTGTGAACCACTAATTCACTGACAAGATTCAGAAGAATACCAACATTTCAGTAGTCAGTGCCAATACCAGTCAAATTTCACGATTCTCAATACCAATTTTGGTACCAGACAAAAACTGATGAATTAAGTACTTTACATTAAAAAAAAAAAATTGGTTATCCCTGTCAATCACTGCAGTTTCCAATTCAATTGCTGCATTAAATACGGTTGTCAATCCAGAAACTGAAAAACTAAACTTGTATTCAGATTGTGAATGGGTAATAAACAGAAAACGAGAGAAGAGCCCTCCTTTTATAATGACTTAGGCTCACTGAATTCTGCACTCTTGCGAAAACTCTAATTATAATTTGAAAAAGCTGTCTTAATTGTACAATGAATCTCATTTACATTGTGTTTACACTTTGTTGGTTATAATGAAAGGATTCATGAGCGTTCAGTTCGCGCTGAAAAAAACAACCTTGTGCATTTTCAGCGGTGTTAAACTTAGTGTTAAGTTTGTCAGCTCTTTTTTTTATTTAGTGTTGGCGTACATTTACACGACAACGATGTGCTAAGAACGGAAAAGTTTTTCCTTTGCTTGTCAAAATATAGTCAAAACGACTAAAAACGCTGTTATGCATGCCAGGCCAGTAGTTGGCGATGTCACTTTGTAAAGAAACATTACACGCCTATAGACTGAGTATGTAATACGCATGTGCATGACGGCACCGCTTTCAAAAAATCGTGCTTTTGTTGTTTACATGGAAACGATAACGAGATCGTTTTCAAAAACTTGCACTTTGAAACCAGATTGTGTTTTCAGACCACCAAAACGTTGTTGTTGTGTAAATGAATGGCCAAAATGCATATAAAGTTTCCCATTTTTAGTTGAACACAGTGTTGTGTAAATGGCCTCTTAATCTTAGACCTGTGCCAAATGTACTTTTTAGTCTTTATCATATTTAGTCAACCTTGTCCTGTTTTTGTTCAGTCAAGTTTTATATCTTTATCACTGAAAGCAACTTACAATGACATAACACGTCTGTGAAACCAGGCCTAAACGTCCGAGCATTTTAGTCTAGGTTCAGTCCATGGAAACTTAGTCACATTTTTAAAATTCTGCATAATGGTTGAATTAATAATCAAGATAATTTTGCACAAAATTACAATCACAACAATTGTTGGCATTTGAGATATTTATTTTTTCATTTAATCAGAATGATTGCACTTTCACCTATAGGCATAAATCAAGAGATTGTCAAGTCATACGCATGGTTTATTTTACCTCATCTAGTTTCTTGATTTATTATAGGCTATTTATCATATAAATTAACATCTCTACATTATTAAAACTGGTAAAACAAGAAACATTTAAAACAATAAAACAGAGAAATTCCTAATTAGAAATTACAATAATTGAAAGTGGCATGAATGTTTTTCTATTAAAACAACAGCATAAAAGACTTTGTATTAAAGGCTCGTAGTAAATGCTTGTACAGCAGTCTGTAATATTGTGTTCTCTTTTTTTGGACAAAAACAGTGATTTTGGTCAAGTTTTATTTTTTTAACAACATTTAGTATTTTTTCATCAATGATATAGCATGCAATTGATATAGTCACAGTTACTGTTTAATGATATTGGTGTCGTCTCGTCATTATCTCTTCATAGTTATGAAAAAAGGACGTCAACGAACATTTTTCTTCAAAGATTTCGTTAACAAAATTAGCACTACTAACCGACAACTCTGATCAGCCATTGTGATCCTGTGCTCAACAGATATGATTGTGATTGGCTAGAATGCTCAACGCTGGTAAAAACTCGCTGTAAATAGAAACCTTTGACGCACAGAGAGCACTCAAACAAACACGAACGAGTGCATTTGAAAGCAGCGTCTATCAGCGGTTACTGAATATACCTGGTACTCAGTACTACCGGTACTGCAGAAATGCTGGTACAGTCAAGGTAGTACATGTACGTTTGACAACACTAGGGAAGGATGGGAGTAGTTCAGGAGGTTGAACTTAATGCACTTTGAAAGTGATGGACACTCGAGCTGCCGAGAGAAGGACATTCATCAAAAGGCTCCATGATTCAACCTTCCTGACAGGAAAGAGGAAGCTACTGATTAGCTTTTCCATTAAGCTTGATCAATTCTGGAACTGCACAAGGATCCAACTTTCTACAGCCCCTCTGAACAGTGTCAGGGGAACATGTTCATTAGAGGCCAGACGCTACATTAGCATTCTTAAGAACATACTCAACCATAAATAAATAAATCATAATATGTGAAGGAGAATGAAAACAGAGTCAGGACAATATGTAGCTAAACATTTCTCAAAAAAAAATGTTTTAGTCTTTTGACAATATTTCAAAATACACATCTCAATAGTTATGCATTTGCATGAAAACGGCTCACTACCACTCAAAAGTTTGGGATCATATGACATTGAAGAATATAGTAATGGCTGCTGAAAATTCAGCTTTGCCTTCACAGGAATAAAATACATTTTAAAATAGATTCAAAAGAAAGTAAAAAAAAATAAAAATCGAATAAATGCAGCAGTAGTATATATCACAATAATTACGTATCTGTTTGAAAATGTCAAGTAGATTCAACATGTTTAATGTAAGAACTAAAAGCAAAACTAAAGAATCTAATTACAAATAACCAATATATTTTTTCCACACTTACATGAACCTTTATTTATATCTTTCTTTACAAATTTTCCTTTATATGCACCAATATAACAATACATAGCGATGAACAGCAATATTTATCTACTTTTTAGTGAAACATTGTAATCTTTGAAAAATCCTACATAGGAACATTGGCCAAACCAATGGAGTTTGGGGTGGGACTATCTGTTTGGCCGACCAATGGCAGATGTTGGGTGTGTGTGTGTTCAGGAAACCTGTCAGAAACAGGTCTACAGCTATGATGGAAAACATTTTGGACCAATGCAATTTCACTTTGGGTTGGGGCTACCCAGTGCAATGATGTAGAAATAGAAACCAATCGATTGAGACAAAAACTCGCAAGAAAGATTTTTAGTGCTTATCATGTCATGTTGCATATGGTGCTACTGATGCCAATGTGCATTTGCACAAAAGAGCCTGTGCATTTCTGAAACCGTAAAAAAAAAAAGGGACTGAGGTTCAATTTACCGAAGCAATGATGCAGATGACCAAACAATGTTTTTGCGGTGGAAAGTTGGCAGTGAGCTCACCTGTAAAAAGGAGGAGGGTCACCTTGTGCCTCACAGCTGAAAACCACCTCTCTGTTCTTCTCCATGGAGTCTACTGGAAACACAATGCTGCCTGGCTGCTTGGAGAACACGGGAGTCTGCAGCGTGTTGCCTACAGACAGAGAGGGAGAGAGAGAGGGAGAGAAAGAGAGCGATCAGCACGCTCCACTTACAGACACCCAACCTGCTTGCAAAACAAGCTATTAGCTGGTGGCACTGAGCAGGCCAGCACTGGTAAGGCATTAGAGAGTCAAACCACAAGCAGACAAAACATATCAATTAATTCAACTAACACCACGGCAACTGTAATGGAATCGCCGTTGATTGATACAGAACAATGGTTTGAAGACGCGCGTCCATCGCTTTCCATCACCTCTGTGGTTTGTTTTTAACCTTCGCTATGGCAGCGGAGTTGTAACGGAAAACGCTCAGGCAATTAGACGTGTGGTAAGCGCCTCTCAGTTGAGATTTGAGGCTCCTCATTTGAGGTGACACACTGAGATGGCCCACGCAACCTACTCGGATTAACCGCACAATATTCTAGGTTTTGAGACATGGGACCAAAAAAATAAATCTTGCCCTGGTTTCACAGACAAGGCTTAAGCGTATATTCCCAGACTAAAATGCATTATTGAGCTGTTTTTACTGGAAACGACTTGCACTAACATATCTTAAAATATCTTAAGATGCACACCAGTAACGTGTTTTTTTAAGGCACTTTATAAAAGCTACTTAAATGTTCTAATTGAAACAAAGGCCTAATCCTGGCTCAATCTAAACCCTGTCTGTGAAACCGAGCCTTGATGTACTGAGCTAGAACTTATTTTGGATCAATCTGTTAAACATAGAAAGGCATTAATTAAAATTGTAATGTTTCTTAAACATTTTCAAAAGATCCATCACTATATGAGGTATATGAAATACGATTACCGAATGATAATGTAAAATCGTCCCCTTGGAATTATAAGGTTCTGACATTTTTGTAAAAATTTAGTTATTCACATAATATTTTTATTCTGTGACCATGCACTTCTTTACATTATGTGATGTTGTTTTTTAAGTTGTGTACATTTTGGAACTTTTTATTTAGAAAATAAAAAGGTTCTTTCTACACAGTCGAATGGAATGCAAAAACTTTAAAGCTCAATATCTCAAAACCAGTCAGAATGCAGATAGAACCTTATAATTCCAAGGTGGCGAAATCATAATTCTCGTACTGAAAATACAATGCATTCATTGAAAACATTCCAGTGATCACCTCTGCTCATTTTCAAAGAGGAAATGTTGTTACTTTCAAAAAAACTAATGCGATGGCTTGGGCATGTTTTCTTCCATCTCTCAAAATCTACAAAATAGCTGAATATTACCAAATGATTATGAAGAGATTATAATATCAAAGCTGAGAAGACGTGGGTGAAGATAACATTAAAATATAATAATGCTGCTGTGCTGTTACATTTGCAGTCTTTTGTTGTTGGAAAAAATAATCGATCTTGTCTATGAATTGCTCCTTTACTGTATTTAAACAGTCTGTCATTCTCCATAATTTTACACCTACAGCCTCAGCTAATTACACTTGTACTTTACATCACTTAATGTGTTGCTGGTTTGGTCATGGCTCTGTGCAAAGAAAACTCATTAAGCATTGCACTTCACCTCGCTAGATCTCTGCACAACTGATGAAGCAAATTTTATTTAGCATTTTTTTTTTAGCAAAAATAAAAAACAGAGGAAGTAGAATTGAGACTAACTAACTCAGTCTGCAGCAGCCATAAAAAGCTCTAAAGGTCATCAGGCTTCTAAAGAGCAGCAGGAGTGAGCATTTTCTCCACAAACCAGAGAACATCCACACGTATTACAGCTTCAAAATAACAGAAAAATGCTTTTTAGCGACAAGGGGTGTCAGCACATCATTGGTAAATTGCTACATAAATAAGCAGCTTAAAAAAATCAAAACATTATTTAAACAAGCCATAAAAAGGGGAGGGGGAGCACCAGAAATCATAACCATTTTCTTAGGGTTCATTTCTGTGAAATTAATTTAATTCCATTTATTAATTTTATTCCAATTCCAAAATGCTTTCTGGCTTGAGAGCTTTTATTGCTTGCAGGAGAAAAAGTGAGAGATACATTTTAAGCTTCTTTTAAGGAGACATTTTTTTTTGGATTTTCTTTTCCCTGAGGTCTTTAAAAAATAATAAAAAAACATAAAAGTATATTTCTTTTTAGGCAGCCTGGTTGCATGATGTTTCGCCATAAGCCATGTAAATGTGTTTTGTACCTCAGACAATATTCAAAAAGTGTTGGCACTAAAAAATTCAATAGTTAATATAGTAAATAATATATTTCTACATTTCTTTTGGATATACAAAAATGAAAGGGCACAAAAAATGATGGTATCAGCTCACTCCATATGAAAAGCTAAAAAAAACAATTTATATCCAATACCTTTCTAAACATAATTGATTCCAATTTATATAATGCATAATCACCGATTATTGATTCATTTAACTTAATTTCATATAAACACTCTTAAATTATAATATTATATTTAAAAACTATAACAAATTGACTTAAATGTATATCATGATTTAAATAAAATTCTAAAAATAAATTAATATCAACATTTATTTACAAACAGAAATATATTTGTGTGTATACAGTATGTGTGTGTGTGTGTGTGTGTGTGTATATGTGTGTGTGTGTGTGTTTATTTAGAAATAACACATGAAATCAAGTGACGACCTGCTGCACAATCAGAGTAATTTGACAATATACGTAAATCTCAGTAATGATATTTTTTCAATTGAAAGGCTTTATAATATGTTCAAATATCAGAAGATACCCAGGTCTCATGTTCTGCTTCATCTCAAATGTTTTGAGTGTCAGTCAGTATTCACCATCCATTCTACAACTGATGCGTCTTTCCAGAGTAAATGGATACTTACATCACCGATGAAGAGCGCTTTCGATACTAAGTGCCTTATTTTGCAACCTTTATTTTCATTTTATTGCATTGGGTGTGTATGTGTAAACAAGTGAAAACAGTTGTCTACACCACAACACAGTAGAATTTGTTCCACAGTGCATAAGTGTGTGTGAATCACTGCCACCTGTATGGCTGCTCTCTAGGTCCCGGGTGCTTTAATTGGGCTTGTTTTGCTTCCCATCGCAGAGACAGATACTTCATCCCAGCTCTAACTATCTCTACTAATTCCTTCAGTGACATGACAATGACAGCCCCTTATTTCAGTGTCAGAGGCACCACGGTACATTCTCCCTGTACCTGCTGATAAACACTCCATAACACATTGCTTAGATTTGGTTGGTAAAAATGCGATTATGAGTAGCTTTTTAGGATATAAAATTCAACCTGGAATGTCTTTACTGTCACTTTTGATCAATTTATTGCATTCCTTCTGAATAAAAGTTTTTTTTTTTTTTAAGTTGACCATATATGGATGGATGGATCTATCCGTCAGTCCTACTAGTTACCTAAACATGTCTCTACAAAAAAGGGGCATTAAGGAAATGCCATTGGTTTGATGTACATTCTCCATAATTTTACACCTACAGCCTCAGCTAATTACACTTTATATCAATTAAAGTGTTGCTGCTTTGTGCATGTTTGTTGGCTCTGTGCAAAGAAAACTCATAAAGCATTGCACTTAACCTCGTTGGATCTCTGCACAACTGATGATGCAAAAGCAAAAGTAAGAACAGAGGAAGTAGAATTGAGACTAACTAACTCAGTCTGCAGCAGCCATAAAAAGCTCTAAAGGTCATCAGGCTTCTAAAGAGCAGCAGGAGTGAGCATTTTCTCCACAAACCAGAGAACATCCACACGTATTACAGCTTCAAAATAACAGAAAAATGCTTTTTAGCGACAAGGGGTGTCAGCACATCATTGGTTGTGCTAAATAAATAAGCAGCTTAGAAATTTTCTAAACAATTTAACCAAGCGATAAGAAGGGGGGAAAAGCAGCAGAAATCATAACAATTTTCCAAGGGTTCTTTTCTGAGAAATCCATTTAATTCCATTTACTGAAAAATGCTTTCAGCTTTGAGAGCTTGTATTGCAGATAGATAGATAGATAGATAGATAGATAGATAGATAGATAGATAGATAGATAGATAGATAGATAGATAGATAGATAGATAGATAGATAGATAGATAGATAGATAGATAGATAGATAGATAGATAGATAGATAGATAGATAGATAGATAGATAGATAGATAGATAGATAGATAGATAGATATATAGATAGATATATACTGTAGATAGATAGATAGATAGATAGATAGATAGATAGATAGATAGATAGATAGATAGATAGATAGATAGATAGATAGATAGATAGATAGATAGACAGATATATATATATACTATAGATAGATAGATAGATAGATAGATAGATAGATAGATAGATAGATAGATAGATAGATACTGTAGATAGATAGATAGATAGATAGATAGATACTGTAGATAGATAGATAGATAGATAGATAGATAGATAGATAGATAGATAGATAGATAGATAGATAGATAGATAGATAGATAGATAGATAGATAGATAGATAGATAGATAGATAGATATAATCTATTAATAAGAAAAAAACCTACACATTTCACTTCATAAGACATTTATTCCAGAGGGAGAGCACTAAAAATATTCTGTATGTTTGACATAGTGTTATCTTGTCATATGTTACTGTTGATGTTGGATGCAGAGGGGCCAATCACCTGTACAAACACACACGGAATATATCCAGAGGACATATGACACAAGGCATGAGACACGTTTCACAAGCCTTGCATCATGTCTTGCTCCATGACAACGTACAGCAACACCACAAGGACTGACAAGACTTTTAACACGGGAAAGAGTAAACAAAGTTTTAATCCAAGATAAGATCTTTAAAATCACATTAAATGGTGGCAACCGCACAATTATTCACGAACAGGTGCGTTTATCCTTCGGGAAGACGAGTCGGTTCAAAACTGCAAGATTGCATGTGTTGCGATCAACCGCATCTCCCAGTCAGTCAATTAACAACGCATTCTCATTAAAAGATCCCTGCAGTGTCAAGAAAGTCTTCAACTTAAGTCTGTCACATTTTTCCTCATCAAAAACATCTCGGCTTGCTCTGCCAAACATGTTATGATACCGCAAACAAGCATTAGGAGAAAGTCAAGAGAGAGTAGAGGGGGGGGGGGGAGAGGTAGGAACGGGATCGGTTTGCAATTCCCATGAATAAAACATTTATCGATATATACATATGCAGAAGAAAATGTCGAGCAAGCGCAACCAACAACAAAACGAAGCAGGTGCCAAAAAGGGAAACATAAAAAAAAACGAGAACGGTAGGAAAGAAAACAGGGCCAGCGGTGATTCGCTGACATCACCAATTAACAAGGGCTTGCCTGCGCAGCCATCTAGGGATGCGTGTGCCTTCATGCAGCCACGAGAAGAATAATTGCATCCCCCGAGATGGAGAAGGTGAGTCCACCTGGAGCGGAACAAGGGCTTCTGCTACTCAGAGACGGTCTTGGCTTTCATCAACAAGAAGTCAGCTCCCCGCTAATACTGTCATCAATGAACTGCAATGAAATCAAATGAAAGCTAATGAAAGCTTTAATGCAGTCAATCGCAGGAACCGAGCGGCCTGCTATTAAGACGTCATCCTGCGCAAGATTATTTTTCACAAAGTCAGGAGGTACTTGAAATATCACAGGCGCTGGAGTGTCTCACTAAAAATTGATTACTTGGGGGTTTCTGGTCTCCTTCAAAGACCAGATGGAGAGACCGAGGCTGAGGCTGCAGAAATGCAGACGTGGACGAGGATCAGGACAGTGCTGTATCACAGCCACAGCTGTACTCTGCTCGATAGTCTTTTTGAGGAGTCCGCAGGGCTGTGCTAATAGGACACTGCCGCTGTTGGCCTGGCAACGGGACACAGGGTGGCGTAGACCAGATGCTATGATCCACAGAACAACGGACAACCGAGGGTGCGAAAAGCAGTTGGAAAAAAAGCAATAACATTAAAAAGGTTGCAAGTTTCTCTTATCTTGTTCTCTCTCATCCAGTTCGGTGGTTCACAGTGATTTAAGCTACAACAGAAAAAGAACAAAAAAACAAAACAAAGAAGAGATAGAACAGAACAGGCACCAAAAATGTACTTTACTTGTATTTCATTCAAGTCAACAACATCGCTGAATTGTGTATAAGGTAAATACCTGTACATTAGGATACAGTACCTCGTGGCATCAGTTGCACTGTTGCAGACTTATCACTTTTTTACTGTCTAGTCATGACACTTCAACGTGCACCTAATTTTCAGGCTCCATATAACAATTAACAAAGTCAATGTGCAACGTAAAGGTGATAAATAGTTTAAAAAAGTCAAAGTCAATCACAATTCAGTATGCAAATTGTGGTCAAAAATAAGACCAATCATAATTCGTGTTATGTTTTGAATTAAGAGATTCTGAGAATATTGATAATGGGATATTTGTTTTCATACATTCCAAAATTTCACACTAAAAAAAGTTCAAAACAAAAATAGATTATACTTAAAGGTGCAGTAACACTAAAAAATGCTGGGTTGTTTCAATCCATATTTGGGTCAAATATGGACAAACCCAACCGTTGGGTTTACAATTGTATTTCATAATTTAAACCAACAATTAGGTTTTTCCATATTTGACCCAAACATGGGTTGAAACAACCCAGCATTTTTTTGAGTGAAGCGATTTCTGAGGTATTTGAAATGAACACAAAAAAACAGACAATTCCCTTTATTGCTCCACCCCCAAAATGCACGAACACGCAATGCTACAGTGTATTTCTTTTTAAATCATAGGCCAAAGTGAACGACAAGGAAGAATAAATAATGAACATACTGTACACAAGAGTATAAGCAAGAGTTTGTTGATAGTCGCTAGTAGCACAGCAGCTCCAGACAAACAATGACACTCAAAACTGTCCTGTTACTATAACTAACATTACAACATCAGCATATCTTGGTTCTGTGAAACCGCAAAACCAGTGTTATCAGTAGTGGCATCTATTTTCAGGCCTTCCTGCTTAATATGTCTCTTCAGCGCTGGAAAGCTTGTCTAATATAAACGTGGGTCCTAAAGCTCTTGCCTGATTATAACCCATTTTTTTCCTTTTCTCTTTTGTAATGTCTCTCAGCCATCTCTCTTGCTACAGTCTGTCTTTAAATCTCCCTCTTGCTCACTCGCTCTCCTCTCCCATCATGAGTGGACACGCCCCCTACTGCTGATTGGCTACAAGTGTGTTGTTGTGCTCGGTCTAATCCATTTTTAATAGCGTTTCTCAGAAATCGATTACTGCATAAGTTTAAACTTATTAGCTAAATAATTTGAATGGGAGTCTTTATGTTAAGTGATTTTTGTGTGTTTAAATGAACAATAATATACCAAATAAACTGACAATGTGCAAACTCGCATGAAATTGAGACATTTTAAACTATTACCAAATATAATTTTTTTGTGCATTTCAGCACATATTTAATTAATTGGTATCTAATTGGTATACTATCATTTGTTTTGGGGGCAGCTTGTAATATAAAAATGCATATGATATTGCAATAAGGAGAGTAATAACTTGGCAAAGTTTCATAGGAATATTTCGTTGTCATTTCTACCTTGTTCTGTGGTTCACACATAAGACTATGATTTACTGGGACATTGTCAGAGTGCAGACTGCATTGCTGGATCAATGCGGAGCAAGAGGACCTGCGATTGGTTGGGGTTCTTGCCACACTCCAATCATTGATCAAGCCCCTGAAAATTCATGAGCGCAAATTCCAACATGTATTGAAGGCTTTCATAAATCTGCTCCTGAGAGTATTAGTTCCGCTGGGTGGCTAAATCATGGGCTGTCAATAATTCAGCTGAAATAATTCTGACAGCCAAAATATATAACAAACTATGCATGATAATGAGCAAAATCAGTTGCGGCAGCTGCTAAGACTAGTTTGTGTTTGATTAATGAGGTATTAATTGATCTTAACACTGCGCTACTCTTTGTAATGATCAGATTAAAGGTTTCTAAGTCTCAAGTAAAGCTGCTGTTATTAATGACAAGAGATGTATTAGAGCAAGAAGACCGAGAACCAGTCTCAGGACCAAGTACAAATAAAAAAAAATTCAATATCAAATGTATGTAAAATCAAGCAACAAGCTACAAAACACTAGATCAAAACCATACCAAAATATGCTTATGTGGACATGCTACTATGGTCATACCACAATATGTGGACATAATATGGCAATAGTATTATATTGTAGCACATTTATTCAGCAACCACAATTGCACAATATGATTGCTGAATCAAGTTTGGATATATTTCTGGTCGTCAAAGAGAAGGTTTTCCCGCAGATTTAGATTTCACAATGGACATCACTAAACTCCAACATATGTTTGTCAGTGTTGTCAGATCATCAGCGCTTTTTTTTTGCAGCCCAGGGATTGCGTGTGCGTGTGGTTGCCAGATTGGGAAGATTAAGAAGATTAAGATTAAGGGAGCCAATATCAAGACGATTCTTTTTAATTAATCGAGGGAAGCAGAAATTCTTAATCATGCAGCCCTAAACTTTTATTTAATTTTGAAATCATTTTTACATTTAAATTACATTTTATATCAGCAATTTTTTCCGAGGCAATATTTCTCATTTTTATTTAGTTTAACTTGATGTACTACTATAATAACTAAAACTGAAACATTTTTTTTATAGAAACTGTATTCAAATCTCAAATTTGAAAAATGACAAAAATGACAAAACAAAATTGACAAAAACAAAAAAGTATATGAAAACGGAAATCATAAAAATAAAAACCAATTCAAAATTATAATAGTATCTCACTGATGCTTAAATAACCCTGGATTGTAATCCATGGTACTTTGAGAAATACCATGGTAAGTAAATATAATGCATACCATAATATAATGCAAGCTACCCCTTAATTCATAAAATTAAGAAAATGCAATATGATAGTGAATATAAACAATATTAAAATAGTTATTATCCTTAACTGTTCAAGACTTCCCATGCAGGTACAACAGGTTGACTTTCTTTATAATGGCCTTGAATGTGGCTCACCCAATCTTTTATTGGTAAAACTATACATTTTTTAATACTAAACAAAGTGAACCAGATCCAATGGCTAAATAGAAATAGTTGCAAACATCATAATGCATGCATAAATGCATATTTTAACATTCAAAACTATTTCTATTTAGCCATTAGAACTCATTTACATAAGTCTGAAATGCTCAAATGTCCATTGTGCCGCCATTAAATGACAAGTGCCAGACATTTCAAGAATTTCAAACTGTAACGTTGCTTGCATAATATAGAATGTGACACTTTTATATTCAATTCATTGCAGTGTCTGTCACCATGACAACATACAATACCATTACCTTTACAGTTCTAACACAGTCTATGTGTGAGAGTGACCTCACATGCCACGTCTCGGAATCCGGCTTGGCAAAGGGCCGGAATCAATCAATTGAGCACCAAGTCAAAAACTCCTGTTAACTTTTCTCGCTCTCTCTCTCTCGTCTGAGTGTGGATTGGAAGATTCTTATACATAAAGATGAAAGAAATGTATTATGTTGGTAAAAAAAAGAGGGATTTCTCAAGGTGAGAACATTAAACTAAGAGCACTTGTGTTCGGTTTCTCACACTGAAGACAAATGGCTACTTACTGTAGTTACTTTAGCTTGTACATAGAAAAAAAAAAATGTAATCCGTTTTATTGAAAACACACACGTTGCTAGAGATTTCAGTATGTCTTTCAAAGGAAAGCCATTAAAGATTACAAGCTTTAGACTTTTAAAATCCCATTCCGAATGAACCAAATGCGCAAACCACAATCTCTGTGACCAGGTGACCATGTGAATTTACAGATCTCACCACGAACCACAATGTGAATAGAGAATAAATTACAACAAGCAGACAAGGCAAAACCTTCTTTAGAAAATCCAAAATCTATTGCATTAATTTTTGCACTCCATAAGCCACGGGCAGAGCAGCTTTTCCACGCTCAGCTCTTATAGATACGGGCAGATAAGTCTGTTTAGAACTCAGACTTGAAGCCAAATGTGGGCATGTTCTCCCTTGGGTTTGATAAAAGCTAAACTTAGAGATACGCTCCACTCTTTTTAAGAATAGAGCTACGATATCTGTAAATCCAACTGTGGCAGACGCCACACGGCGTGCCCTGGTGAACTTACAAGAAAATGTATTCCTCCATGCTCGATGAAGCCCCCAACACATCTGATCATGCATTTGTGGGAAGAGAGCGACAGAAAGCTATATAAATTGGTTCAAGGTCAGGGAACGACGGAAACGCTGCCCGTATTGTTCATGCTCTGCGGGAGCCATTAGAGTGAATGGGGTTCTGTGAGATGGGGCTAGTCCGGCGCCAAAGGGGAATATCCATCTTTGGGTTGATAAATGATAATGGAAAGAGAAAGATATAGATATGAGTACTTTGGTCACATGTGGATATGATTTATATCAAATATTTAGATGTGGAAAGAATGGAAATAATCATGGCAGATGTTTTATGCTGCTTTGAATAAATGCATATTGCTTTTTTTTCAGGAAAGGTGACCATTCAGAATTAATTCGGTGAATGATTTTACTTTAAACTTTTCAATAATCGTGAGTGACTGTAAATGTTCAGCGTTGTATTACAGAACACACACACAAAATGAGTTAATACTGTATATATATATATAATAGTCCTGAAGTCATCCAACAGATGAGGAAACTATATGTGTAATATCAATAATAGATGAAAAGTTAACTTAAATAATTTTCACAGAAATTAGAAATGTTTCCTTGGCAATTAACTGAAAACAATAAAAAAACAATAAAAAACCTAATAAAAATTATAAAAGTACATAACAAAATTATTGACATTAAAATGAATACTAAAAATATAAAAATAAAAGCTAATTCATATTATATAAATAATAATAAAATTAATAAAACATTTATAATTACATTTCACTACATTGTCAGGGTAGCATGTAGTTAATATCCCCCAAGAGATACGAGATATAAGAATGAACGAGAAATAGACTATTAATAAACACCAAGAACATTGACACTATAATCCAATGAAACATTAACACAATACAATGAACAAAAGGAACCGAGGGCTTAAATACGCTGAAGATGATAATCAACGGAACAGGGAACAAGTGACAATTAATCAGAAACCATAGAAACAAATGAGAACTCGGGTAACAATGAAACAATGGCAATGAAAACCATTGCATCGAACCTAAAAAAGACAATGAAACTAAACACGATTTTGACAAACATGACATTTACCTAAATTTTGCTTTAAGAAATTAAAATTAGGTCAATATTTTGGACTATTTAGGACAATTACCACTTTTGACCACAATTATAAGAATTACAAAATATAGGTTAAAAAAAATATATATATTGTATTATGGTGATGAGAATTTTGTTGGGAAATGTAATTGTAATGAAGTTCCAAACGTAGGTTCGGGAGGAGCCTAATCATTCAGTCCTGTCAATCATCATTATGAGTGTATATATGCAGCAGTTCCAGCGACAATTCTTCTGGCATTCCTCCACCTCCCCATCTCCTCCTCTTTTACTCTCATTCTCCCTCTACATACAGTAGTACCGTTATAGGGGGGTTAAGCTCGGAGCTCAAGCCAAGCCTCGGGGTTGAGCCTCCTTCGAGGACAGCAAGCCAAGTAGAAAATAATGTCACAAATAATGCAAAAATAGGCACATTACTATTATCGCTCTTTTCTGCAAACATGTTAGGTCTGAACTCAGTACTACTTAACTTAACTTTTCCAGTGCTGTCCTTTTCTTCATGAAGTTTTCTTAGTATACTGCACTGGCTCTGGCAGAGTACACATCTCCTCTTTCAAAGTGTTTCTAAGACTAGGACACCAGAAAGAACAAACATCCTATCTTCCAAGTGGATGACAAAGTGCTCTTCTTTGCCCTCTTTTTCATCTACAACCCCTTCCTCTCCTCTGTCGGGACATCTTTCGAAGTTCCAGGTCTCTGCCTGCGAGCAACACTTGCCCGAGGCAAAGTCTATTGGCCCTCCCATGAGACACAGAAACTTGTCTGGAGAAAGTGGCCCTCTGATCTGCATGAAAGCAGAGTCTCCCAGCCAGAGGCTCAAAGAAACAGCAACAAATACGTAAAGCAAATCAGCAAACACAACCACACAGATCCCACATCCGAATCTCTCACAACAGACAGCTGTGTAAACTTGCCTTCGAAATATGACAAAGAGCCACAATAAGAAATCACAGGAAACATAAAAGCATGAGCTGGGATTTTTGGATGAGTGACAAGCATATTTTCAGTACAGAGGAGCTTGGCACGGGAGTCTGTTTGATTACTTCAATTTGTTTCAGGGGTGACAAGGGATTTGCATGGGGCCAAATGTTGGGATTTATTTGCATAGAATTCTCATGCCATGCTGACACCTTTGATTTGGTTCACCCTCTCCTTTCTTTCTCCATCATTATCACTATCTCGCTCTTTCTCTGTCTAATCATTTTGGTGAGTGGACAGTCCATTTGCTGCCTTTCGTAGGTGAAGTTACTGATGAAAAATAACCTTAAGTTCAGGACAAAAACTCAAATAAGTAGGTACACTAAAGCTATTTAAAGGAATACACACACACACACACACACACACACACACACACACACACACACACACACACACACACACACACACACACACACACACACACACACACACACACACACACACACACACACACACACACACACACACACACACACACACACACACACACACACACAGCTCAAAATAATTAATGGAGCACTTAATCATCACAGTATAACACCAAGTCAATTAAACTTCTGGAACATCAATCTTTTAAATTAGGAAGCATAAGTGACTTGTGAATGAGTTTTTTCAGTTACACCTGCTTTGGTGTAAATGAAAGTGACATCAGGTGTACTGGAGAGGCAACAGCAAGACAACCCCCACAAAAGGGAATGATTTTGCAGGTGGTGGGCCATAGACAGTTGGTTCTGTTCTTATTCTTCCTGACTGATTTGTCTTTAGTTTTGTGTTTTATTAGGGTCCTTGTCTGTAGCATAAGGCAGTTCCTGCTCCTCCAGGATGACACATCCATACGTGCCGTCGCAAGGAGGTTTGGTGTGTCCCCCAGCACTGTTTCAAGAGCATGAAGGAGATACTGGGAAACAGGGGACAGGGACGTAGAAGTGCAACAACCCAGCAGCAGGACCGGTATCTGATCCTTTGTGCGAGAGCCCTATAAAAAGACCTCCAGCAGGCTTCTGGTGTGCAAGTTTCTGACCAAATTGTCAGAAACAGACTTCATGAGGGTGGCATGAGTGCCCGACATCCTCTAGTCTAGTGGGACCTGTGCTCACAGCTCAGCACCGTGCAGCTCGATTGGCATTTACCAGAGAACACCAGAATTGGCAAGTCCGCCATTGGCGCCCCATTCTCTTCACGGATGAGAGCAGGTTTACACTGAGCACATGTGACAGACGTGAAAGAGTCTGGAGATGCCGTGGGGAATGTTATGCTGCGTGCAACATCATCTAGCATGACCGGTTTGGCGGTGGGTCAGTAATGGTCTGGGGAGGAATATCCTTGGAGGGTCGCACAGAGCTCCATGTGCTAGCTGCTGTTAGGTACCAGGATGAGATTCTCAGAGTCATTGTCAGATCTTATGCTGGTGCAGTGGGCCCTGGGTTCCTCCTGGTGCCAGATAATGCCCGGCCTCATGAGGCTAGAGTGTGTAGACAGTTTTTGGATGACGAAGGCATTGATGCCACTGACTGGCCCTCACGTTCACCAGACCTGAATCCAATTGAGAACCTCTGGGACATTATGTATCGGAGCATCCAAAGCTGTCAAGCAGCGCCAAAGACTGTTCAGCAGCTCGCTGATGCCCTGATCCAGGTCTGGGAGGAGATCCCCCTAGGACACCATCCGCCATCTCATCAGGAGCATGCCAAGATGTTGTCGCGAGTGCATATAGGCACGTGGGGACCATACACACTGACTTACATTAAGAGTTGCTGTGATGAACTTCATGCAAGTTGGATCAGCCTCTAACAAAGATGTCCTTTTTACATTGGTTTTTAGTATATGATTTTGAATCTAGCCCTCAGTGTGTTGATGATTTGGTTTCCAAATTATAGAATGCATATAAATAAAGATTTTCAAATTGAATATTTAATTTATTGAGATCCAATGTGGGATTAAGTTTTACCTTCATTTTTTTAAGCAGTGTAGTTTAAAAACATTTATGCTACACAATTATGGAAAACCCAACCCAGGAACTGTCTAAAAACTGTATAAAAAAAGAAGAAAAAAACACCTCAAACTACAAGTTAGCTAAAATTATATGAATTAAATTATATTAAATAAAATTAATTATATTATTTTAAAATATATTAAAGTTATATTTATTTTAAATTAAATTGAAATATAAACATTAATAATAACTGTATTTAATTGAGTTAAAAATAATGTATAACTAACAGCATTTATATAGTTCAAAAAATATGATTTAACTCTTTTTATTATCATTTTAATAAATATTTTAGAAAATAAAGTAAGATGCAACCCAGGAACTTCTGTAAATTATTGATTCAATAATTTTCAACTAATTGATTTATATAAACTGCCTAAATTAACTAATTCACTCAACTGAATGACGCTACAAGACAGAAACATTTGAGAGAGCATTTTAGATTTTTGCTTCAGTTCACGCACAATGTGACATAAAAAGAGAAATGTAGTGTTTGTCGCGCTACCCAGCTAGAAAAAGTATAGCTTGAAAAGACAGCTACACTATTTTGAAAATAGCACTGGAACTAACTAAATCAATAAATCACATGAAAGCAAACCAGACCACTAACCAACCAACCAACCAACCAACCAACCAACATGTATGGTTTCAGACCCGCTGGACAAAGCTATGCCACCTCAAATTACTCTCACATCAAATCGAAACAGGATTTATTAGTTCTCACACAACTCTCATTGTCTATCTTTGAAGATCAATAAAGCTTATTCCATCATGTGGACTCAACCAACTAATCTGGGCATGGGCAATCAAACCTCCGATGCATAAAAACCTAAAGTGTCACAGACACAGTCACTAGAACACATTACTGATGTCAGTACAGTGATTACTCATAGTTTCATCATTCCATATGAACTCAATTCATCAAAACATGTGATTCACATGTTAGACAATGTTCAAAAAAAGGCTATGTTTACACCATAGCTAAATGTAGACCAAATCTGATTTTTACCCCCACACATGTGACGTTGACAAAATTATTTTTTTAATCCAATTTGGACAATGTTCAAAGCGATTATGTATCGGATTTTTTGCAATGTGACTTTGCGGTGTGCGTAGTCAGGTTTGAATTTAACCTTAACATCAAAATTATTGAATCACCCTGAAACAAAACATTACATGATACAAAATATTAAATGATTATATGGAATTTGTGGATTATGTTCTGATGAACATGCCATGGTAGGAGCGCTTTATGCATGCTGGTCACATTGTTGCTTGTTAAGACCGGTGTCTGATATGGGCCACATTTGAAAGGTCATGTCCACAACCTCAAAAAAAAAAAAATATATATATATTATTTGAGCATAAAATTGGAATTCTGGTCTGTACTAAGTAATATAACAGGAGAGACATTGCCTATGATACTAATGAGGACAACGGATAAGCTACAAATCCTCACCACACATGAAAACCAAACATCTATTCCACCTGGAATAGAGTCAGGTAGCGCACGCACGCTCCCGGACACACTCATACCCATCCACACACACGCAAACCAATTAAGATTCATATTTCCAAATCACATTCACAAGCACAGAGGCGTGTGGAATATGTGGTGTGAAATGTGATAACATACGATACAGGGCTCAATGACTACACTATTTCTTGCTAGTATAAAGACAAACACTCGAGATATACGCACGCTCAACAACCGCACACAACAGCTTTGAAGAAAAAGATCACACAATGTGATTGCATAGTTTTTCAATATAGAGAGTCGTGGAGGCGAGTCATTTGGTGTTCTATTAGCATTTGTATGCGCCGTGTCAGCGGTGGGTCGGGGAGACAGTGCTTCTTAGAACATAACACCTCGCGGAAGGCAAAAATTGTTTTGTGAAAATGCTGTTTACAGAATCCCCACTGGGCCTCGCCTTTACAAGCCATGAATAACTTGGTCACCAAATGACGGGTTTCTGGGTCCCGCTGTCTGTCTTTTCACCTGTGAGTGGTCTATATAAACCAGACATACAAAATAAAAGCATAGAAACAAAGACTGTGTCTGAGCTGATTGCTATATTGAAACGATCTAAACCCCAAATTAATCAGAAAAGAAGATGCTCCTCTAGTATTTTATGCCTACAATTGAAGCACACATCTAATGACAGTCTGTCAAACACTGCAAAAAAAATGACAGAAAATAGAGAGAGAGGATTTTACGATCGCCTCACAGTAAATTAAAAGAATATTCTGGCTTATTTTTGTCTTGTATGAGTGAATGACATTTAAAAGATGCAGAGGGCACGTTTCCAGTGGAAAAACAACTTTCATTTCAATGTGTTTCTCACAAAGTTTCAGACAAATTTGAATATATAGTGCACAAGTTTAAAGTTGAACTTCTTTTGTGGTTCATTTCTTTTTGCCAATTTAAGAGGTTTTTTTACAGTATAATAAAGACTGCAAAAAAAAAAAAATCTTCTTTTGTGCACCTTAGAAAAACAAAACAAGCCATACAGGTTTGGAACGACATGAGGGTGAGTAAATGATGACAGACCTTTCATTTTTCTGTGAACTATCCTTTTTTACACCTATTACATCATTTAAATTTAGTTTCAAGTATGAAATATTCTTTCTGAATTGGAACATAAAATGGCTTTGTGGAATTGAATCCTTTTTACTTGCAAAAATACTTCTTAGCAGCTGATGGTAAAGAGCACTTCACAGACTGGAAGAAATTTGTAATCAAAGATGAAAAAGGTGGGCAAATTAAACAGCTCAGCTGGTAAGGGAAAATGTCAAGTGGTTTGTTTATAAGGCTCAAGCATTAAACTTCCACACACACACACACACACACGCTTCAACTTAGGCACTGACAGCTTGAAACAAACATCTCAGGCCTGCTAAGTTCACTCACCAGTTCAAATGTTAAAACAAATCACGATTTAGCTACATTCACCTATGCTTTCTCCAATTTCCTTTCATTGCATCATTTTCTGTTTTGATTTACCTCAGTGGAATGCTACAATGTCACTTTCTGTCTTTTCAGATGGTGTCTCAGGTGGATAAATCAAATGGCACAGAATAGGAGAATTAAGGCCGTGCAGGATGATAGTATAAATGTGTCAAACTCTGAAGGTTTTGCTATACCGTTTACACTGACGAGTGATGAAAAAAGTAATGTGGGAATAGAGAGTAGAATGCATCTCAAGTCAGGATTCATTTTATATTAGTTTTATTCTTTTTAGCTTAGAGCTTAGAGCTTTTTTGTTTTTAACTCAAGTGTTGCATCATGTTTTTGCTCAGATGCTAGGTTTATAATTTCTTAAGATTTTTTCCAATAAAAAAAGTTCAAATTAATAAAAGAAATAGTCAAATTGGTTATTTAATATGTAGCCAAGTTTTCCATTGAATCGCAGGCAAAAAATAAACAGAAATATACCGATACCCTGAAATAAAATTACAATTATGCACTCAAAAAATTTATTCATTATCCATGCTTAATTTAATTTAAATAACTCAATTTAATTAAACCAGTTTAGTTGGGTCAACACAATTTAGCTGGATTTCTATTGTTAGCTATATTATCGCACTACACTTTTGTGCGTAAGATCACATTCATAAGCTAGAAATCCTTTTTATTTTCCTAGAAAATCTAACTGGTTCAAACTGGAACACCGTCCCTTCTTGAAATTCACTCACCAGACTCGGCATGTCAACAAAAATTATTTATGTAGCCCCAACACTTCACAACACAACACAACTTAAATTAAGTTGTGGCAAAATGTTCAAATTTTTAATTAATTAAACTAAACAAGAGGCAAAAATAATTTTTGAGTGTACTAAAAGGCATTACATTTTTGTCATTATTTACTCATGTCATTATAAACCTGTATGACTTTCTTCTCTGCAGAACACAAAAGAAGACATTTTAAGAATGGTTTAAAGAACTTGACCTTCATTGTTTGGACGAAAAAGAAAGTCATCATACAGGTTTGCAATGACGTGAGGGTGAGTAGACGATGACAAAATTTTCATTTTTGGGTCATCTCCTCTGACAAAAAAGGAAATCATGTTGCTTGAAGTGTTCTTTGAATCATGAAAGTATGCTGAAGAAACTCAAATCTAAACTAATGAGCCTGAGTCAATGAGAACAAGAGAAACAGACAGGGAATTAGAATGCAGCGTGGGTTCGGTTGAAGAGTGTGTGAC
Organism: Phoxinus phoxinus; assembly: GCF_949152265.1. Taxonomy (NCBI): domain Eukaryota; kingdom Metazoa; phylum Chordata; class Actinopteri; order Cypriniformes; family Leuciscidae; genus Phoxinus; species Phoxinus phoxinus. The sequence continues at coordinate 7,582,343 of NC_136886.1, forward strand.
GGTAAGGTAATCACATGCTAACTGGGTGGGCGATCAGGGTGGAGTGACGTGTATGTGTGTGTGTGTGTGTAGCAGACAGCTCGCCCCTGTCACTACGCACTGCTGTGAGAGAACAAAGGAAGATGCCTAGCAGGGGATGGAGATCATTGCAGTCCCTCTCAGCATTCTGAGCAGTCGCCCTGCCAAGCCTCGTCTTTTCAGGGGCAAACCTTCCTCGTCTATGCTGTGCGGCAGGTTGCACGACCTTTCCTGTCAGTTCGGCGTTAAAAGGGAGTGCAACACTACAACAACCAGTGCCACCTACCACTAACTGAAAATACAAGGGATGAACAAAGATCCCTCAGTGCAAGAAAGTTAAGTACCACCAAACACAGTGTCTTTTCCGATTCAGGCATGCGTTGGGAGATAATGTAAGTGAACAGATTAAAGGAACAATTCACCCATAAATGAAGACTCTGTCACTATTTACTCAACCTCATGTCATTTACATTCATTGTAAGTGCATGTAAAATAGCGGCCGGTGTGGAAGAAAGGAAGTGTGGTTTGAAAAGACATGAGGTGAGTAAATTTCCCTTTGAATGGGAACTTCTGTCTTCAAATACACTGCGCATTTTGACAACATTAAAGGTGAAGTTCAGAGAATTTTCATGGAATTTATTCTGCTCCTTTCAGCAGCTGAAAAGTTACTTGCAACTGCATTTTCTATGCTGTCATACATTTGCATATACGCTACTGATTTAAAAGACACACCTAGCTCGCTCTGTTTCACCCTTTTCCATGCATTAGAATAATATGCGGATCAGATCATAATAATTTTATATTTTAGCTTCTTCAAAGTCACCGCTCTTTTGAGTACATTCTTCATGAGCATCCTTATACTTTTCAAACAGTACTGAACAGGTTTAAAATAAAATAAAATAAAATAAAATAAAATAAAATAAAATAAAATAAAATAAAATAAAATAAAATAAAATAAAATAAAATAAAATAAAATAAAATGAAATTTGGCTGCCACATTTGTAATACCAAAACTAAAGGGAATATATACATTTTTGATCATTTGTGGCATCTGTGGATCTTTCATTTTACATTCCCTAAATGTAAACTGTGGTAAATGATTAGCAGTACATCATCTCGCAAAATACTATTTTATTAAATGCTTCAAAGAAGGTAAATAGTGTTAATTTCACACAGAAAGTTTTAAGTATGAGAAATGGAACTGCGTAATCAGATTATGATTGATGTACAAGAGCCCTCAGGTAAAGAAAGTATGATTAGAGATAATAGCCACCTTAATTGTTCCTTAATGAAATATGAAATAAATTCACGATATGAGTTTTGAATACATGCATATCGCCATTTCCCCTCCTTGTACATTAATTAACAACAAAGACTTTAGAGATAAATGAGGGGGGTGAGTTTTACTTCCCCAAGAGCTCTAATTTTCTCTTTTAAGACATTGAGTGGGAAGGATCATTGATTGCAATGGCGTTTCACTGTATGAGTTTTATAGGTGTTTAACTAGTTGTTGACTAAAAAGTCATTAGGGAACAATATCCCTAGTATTTCCCTCAAATCATCCACCCCACAAAACACAAGTAAATCTTGTTAATCTTGGTAACAAAATGCTACTGCAAAATGGATCTCAGGTTTTTGCAACAGTTCATATCGTATTTTAAAAACCTTGCTTTATATCGTATAAAAACTACGACTTAAACAACAAAACTGTATAACGTATTGTAAAGCACAATCAATCAATCAATCAATCAATCAATCAATCAATCAATCAATCAATCAATCAATCAATCAATCAATCAATCAATCAAACAATCAAATCAGCCTTAATGAATCACTGTGATGAAGACAAGAGCTCACTATCACACTTCTTTAGCTCTGTTATTCACAAAGTAACACTCAATAATTGGCTTTTTGTAACAAGTCATTTTCACTTGTTCAGTACAAAGCACCTCTGGGTCAGTAGCGTCCCAAATAATTTAATTTCAGACTGCTATAAATTATATCAGTCTGCCAAATAATAAAGATTAGGATTTCCTCCTCTTCTTGATTAAATATCACATTCTTAGCTATCAGTAGATTCAAATGAATATTTTTCATCTTAGTATCCTATCTTGCAAGCTGATCACCTAATTTATATTCCAAACTATCAAGCAAACAGCCGAGAGCCCTTCCTCTCGGATCTATCCGCCATATCCTGTTATTGACTGTAACAATTGCTCTCCTAGGGCCTCATATATAAAATGAGTAAAAACATATGATCTTAAGATCATTTTTCAAATGTGCGTACGTGTGATTTAGAGAATGAACGTACGCGCAAAAAACATGCGTACGCCTCTCTTCCAGAAGTTATAAATCGCAAGTGATCTTGAAACATTGTTTCCGATCTCCGCTTTGTAAACGTTGCCTTATAAATGTCATTAACATATAAAAGTCAACGTCCAAATCCTTTACTTGAAAATGGTGAGCGGCAAGAAGTGCTAAGATTTCCAAATACCTGCAGTACTACGACTTTCTGCCACAAGGAAACGTGTGTATGTCTGCTCAGACCCTGACGTGGCGTCAAAGACTGTGAACGTTGAAATATGAACGTTGGCGTGGATCTTAGCGTACACACCCTCTAAGATCAAATCTGTGCGTACGCACGCTTTATAAATGAGGCCCCTATTAACTAAACTACACAGCTATTTTCTTTGTAACTTGCTCTTTTTTAAAGATCAGGCCTATTATCGGCTAATGTAAATTGCATGAGTTGGTAGCAATTTCCGTGACGTCTTTTCAGAAAGTCCCCTGCCCTACATACACAGGAATATGAAAACAGAGTTCACAAAGAACAGCTGCCATGCATGCATCAAAAGTTCTTAATAAGATACTTTTACCTGTAAGGCACCCCAGGAATGACTGCAGAACCAGCAGTTTCCATAGCAACTTCATCTTCACTTTGGTACGGTCAAAGTCAACTCACATCCAATCAGGAATGTATGGAGTCCTCTCTGTGGTTTCTCGTTCTTCACTCTGTAAGGGACACACAAAAAAATTGTGTGCTTAGTTTGATTCAAAGATCCTCCACTCTAGTAAAGTTCTAGTAGTTACTGAGCTAATAACGTTTCCATTTTTGGGGGCACTTGAAACTTGCCGCTTTTCATTCTGAAATGATGTTCACCACCTATTTAACTTTCATTATATTACATATCACCAAGTGAAACAGGATAAGCAACAAAAATACCCTTAAATTTACCCATCAGGAGTTGATTGGATTGTAAAAAGCGATCTCTACATATACGACAGTTGGCTGAAAAAATAAGAGGGTTTAGTGGAGCAAGTTATTACATTTTGATTAAAGATTATAAAGATACACATTTCCGGTGACACTTGTGGTGCAGAAATGACACAGTTTAGCTTTGAAGGCAAAAATATCTTTAAAAAAATTATATACTATGAACATGTATTTACAGTACAATCACTCCATATTGTTCTCTTTTAGTTGGTACTAAAATCCCAGTATATTATGAGAGTGTGATCTTGTCTGGCAAAAATATTGTCCTGATTCAGTACTCTACAATGTAAGTTGTGGAGCTATTTTCTATATCAGTGCCAGGTCAAATAGCACTTACTTTCACACTTGGTACAGTTTAATACACTAGTTGAATCGTCACATGCCTCACTTCGATACCTTCTGTGCACTTGGTGTGGTTGAAGGATGTTTGTAGTGAAAATGAGAAGAGAAAGCTGTGTTTTTTTTTTTGGAGGGGGGGGGGGGGGGGGGGTTGTTCTGTCTTTACGTCTCAGTGGAAGTCCCAAAGGAATCACCATGGAATCGGGACCAAGCGCACATTGTGTCTAGGAAAGGAAAAATTCTCTATGTGCTTCTAGCTTTTGATACTGCAAAAGTAGCTGGAAAAGGGGAATAAATCAATGGGGTTTACTTTAAATCCCCAGAATCCTCAAGCAGAACTGTCTTTCTTTTTTTTTTTTAAATAGTTCTAATTTAGCCAACAGATGATGGTTTTAATGAATGAATAGCCTCATCGTGTTTAATTTGTATGCATTCTGGGCTCAAAATACTTTATCTAAAGATTTGTTTTCCATTTAGGTAAATTTTATGACAATATTTCACCCCAAAATCAAACGGAAAACAATATTTTCATAAAAAAAATTACGCATACTTTTAAACACCATTGAGTTTTTTTGAACTCTGACAGTACAATAAAATAAATGGTAAAAATGGTACATTTATGTTAAAAAAATAAATGATAATGAGATTCAATCAGTGAGAATAAGATTTTTTTACATTACACTAATGAGAATTTGGTGGGAATGTGCTCATTTGTCAAAATGCCACACTGCAAAAACTCTTAAGGGTACGTTACATTTTATTTATGCAATTTTTTTGTTTTTTGTGGTGAAATATGTCCCAGACTTTACTAGCTAAAAACACTTGGGTCCAATCCTTGGAGAGGTCAAAAACAAACAAAGACATAGGTAAACTTCAATACGCTGGTAGCAATATAAACTTGAAAAATAAGAGCACAAACCATGGATCAATCTAATCTCTGAAGTGCATATATGGATTCCTCTGTGCTCCATTCCACTCTCAGATTCCCGTTCAGACCGGCTGTCTGGGAGGGTGAACTGAGGGGCGTTCGGTTCTGAACTACCGGCAAACAAAGACGAATGTAAATGGGACGCAGTGTGATTTATGCAGCATGCTAGAGAGTGAGCAGAGCAATCGTGAGAGGGAACATGTCAAGAGTTCTGCTTTACTAGGAGGAAGCACAGGAATGAAAACGGCTTGAACGCATGACGAGCAGCTGCTGCAGCGGACAAGTCTTGCATTTGCAGTTTATTAATTCAGCCGTGCCCAAACTAAAAAAGATGCTAACACCTTTCCGCTCGAATATCCGGACTAACCCCGAGGCATGATTTCCAAAGAGCTTTCCAGATCGAAATCACAAGGGTTGCTGAGATTGAATCCACTTTATTTCCTGAAAAGTAACGTCAACAACTTAAGCTAAGGATTTGCAGACGTAGATCATGTCTAATATCTTATCTCTATTTCAATCAGTCCAATCTCCAGGTCACCCTCCACCCCTCCTCCTCAACCCCAGCTCCACCTTAATCTTCTCTCGTATACAAGCTCTCTTTTCTCTGTACCTGGGTTAGAGGGATATTGCCTTTCATCTGAAACCAGACCGGGCCAGTACAGTCTACTCTTCAGACTCAAAATCAGCTGGATCTACATTGATGAGATGTACGGATATGGTTTTTTCTATATCAAGATCTGTCAATAGCAGATCCTCTATCACTACTGTGCCCTTTGGCAATGCCCTTTACCCAGTTAGAAGACCGCTCCGATGTATTGCTTTGGACAAAGGCATCTTTCTAACAAACAAAAGAGCAATATTCCTAATCATTTAGTTGTCATTTTAAAGGAATGGTCCACACAAATTTCTATTTTGTCATTGTTTACTCCACCATTTTGTCATGATTTTCTCACCCAAACCTGTATGGCTCTCTTTCTTGGCACATCCTTACTGCTTTAAACAAAAAACAAAAAATGGGACAGGAGATATCAAGCTCCAAAAATAACAAAAAAATACCATAAAAAAATAAAAAAAAAATAATAAAAAAATGGACCATTAAATAGTCTATACATATATTATAAATCTTCTGAAGCCATACAATACCGGAATGCTTGAGCATGAAGCACTAATTCAAATTGAGATCTGATTTTGAATAAGGGCAAAATGACAAACAAAAAAATGATTTCTTCTTCTTTTCTGATAATCAGTCTCGGTCAAAAGGTTGAAATAATTACGGTTTTATGTTTTTGAAACAGCATGAAAGAGAGTAAATGATGACAGAAATTTCATTTTAGGCTGAACTATTTCTTTAAAACTGTGTTAAATACTAAATCACATCAAGATGATAACCAATGACAGAAACATACATCACATTACATGTTTTACAGTAAAACAAGCGATTTAAACAATTTGCTCTGAAAAAAATCCTCTTAAACAAATTCATTTAGGAGGTCTCTATTACCACGCTGTTCCCAAGTACGGGTTAATGGTTGTGATTGATTGGAAATGCGAACGTAAACGATCTGATGACATGCTTGCACTAAAAACCCTCTAAATGAGAGCCATTTCTTTCTTTTTTCAAGGGGTCAAGGGACAAAAACAGCATTTAGATGAGGACCATTGAGCTTGGTCATCACAGGCATGCTGATTCGACCACAAGCTTTAATTTGTAGCTGGTACTGAGACGTGACTGAGAAGGGCAACAAATGAGGTGGAGAATCCAGACCGCAGAACAAGCTACACAATTGATCCAGCAGCAGATGGGGTTAATGCGCTATTTCAAGAAATGTGTTGATCAAATCTAGTGCACTCATGCCTCTCAACTTACAAAGTCAATTGTTTTATTGTCTCCTGTTTGTTCACAGATTAAATGCGTAGTCTTATGTACCGGTAGTCAAGAACATGTAACACACTCTCGTCAGGAAACCTCCCCGTAGTGACTTTCATACAACACAAAAAAGATGGTAATGCGATTACAAGTGTGACATTGATTTATACAACAATTCAATAAATAAAAAGTGAATATTGAGAAACTTCCATTAAAGACACAATATTGCTCCATGTTATTGTTCCATCAATGAAAATGTTCCAAACAAAGCCTGTATAAAACCTTCGCACATCTGTAAACAAAACACCTTAACGAATCAGTGTTTTTGAACTGAGTGAATGATTCAAGGACTCACTCATAAAGACACGTCTCGTTTCGTTCCAGAAAAATCCCTACCACTAACACAGAGATTGACAGTCTGGCTGGAAGATCAGCAACTGTTGTATAATATAAAAATAACAAAACACGTAAGTCTGAACAACGTCTTGTCATTCAAACACATCATAATTTCCTAAACTGTCAGCACGAGATTGCCGCAAATGCTGCCACACTTTTCTTTTAATTCCAAAATTGCCTTGTAATTATCTTACGTATACATTCCATTCATATAGATATGTATGAATTTATATATATTATTGACTAATATGACTATAAAGATAACTATTATCATCCACACCAATGTTCATCAATGTTTTATGATTCAGAAGCTGAAATAAAACATTTAAAAAGTGATTCCAACTATTTTTTTGTGTGTGTCGTTTTTGTTATAGGCCTAGTTGTGGTATGAACTTCCCTATTCCCAAAGAATTGGAACGATTCTTAAAACACTATAGTTATCTTGGTGAGAACGGTCCTTAACAGTGTAATACCTATAGAGCTATTATCTATTGTTTAGTGGCACCATGGTGTTCTATCTGCAAATTATAACACACTTGCAATCAATGTCCTTTGCGTGGGTGTTCAAAAACTGTCATGGTCAAAAACAGCTCAAAAATAAAATCATGCAGGATTTCGTTTTTTTGTCTTCAAGCTGCCATGGAGGGGGTCGTGCATTTCCTTTTTCTTTCTTTTTTTTCTTTCTTTCTATTTTCAAAGTGGGTATACATTGCTTAAACGGGTCATAAATTGATAAATCAAATTTCCCCTGATCTTTTGACATATAAGAAATCATTGTACTATAAAAAAATATCATGTAAGTTTCAGAACTCAAAACTTCCTTGTTAGTCCAAAAACAGCTTTTATTGAAACCAAAATGACTTGTTTCGGGTTTAGTCACATTATGACATCAAAGTGCGACGAAAGACCGCCTCCGCAGAAGAAGATCAACGCCTACTTCTACATCATTGCCTCTTTAGCCCCGCCCATCAATCCGTGCATGTAGAGAACGCTGCTTTTGTTATCGTTTGATCTAATCCCTTGGCTATAATCCAGTGTGTGACATCTTCTGTTTTGTCATCAGTAAGACATTACAACCCATTTCATTTTATTTAAAACACAGCACTGCAAACTACAATGTATACTTTCTTCACTTTATCGAATAGGATGAACTATAAATAGCCTATAAGAACGACAGTGACAAACAATGGCACATTAATAATTCCATTTTTGCTTTGAAAAACGAGTCTCGAGATACGTTTTTTAAAAGTTGAACTGATTTGAACTATTTTAACGCTGCAGAAGACACAAAAAGTGAGCGCAATGCTTATACACATCCGTCTAGCGTTTGTTTACATAGAAAAATAATGCAAAAGTAGCACATTGGAATGGAAAAACGCGTTCTGTTTGAACGGCAAGTCATCCTTTGTCTATTATAACTGTGGCAGCTCCAAGTACTTAAACTTTATTTGACACAACCTAAATATGTAATATGCATAATGTTTCACATTGTTGGAAAATCTTTCAACTATAACGAGACATTTTTCAACATTGAAAGTTTTCAAAACAATTCCACACATGTAATGGCGGGGACGTTGAGTAATCATTTTAATATGCAAAACTGTTACCCAATCAAAGCGTTTACTTCCAAGTCTTGAATGCGACATGCCTATCAAAACGGAGTGTTCGAAAAAGAGGGTCAACTAAAAACAGGATAGAAAATAGCTTATAACTTCTAAATTGGGATGTTTTTTTGAAGTAAAAATCTTGATAACATTATAAGTGGACCTCAGAGAACATTAATAAATAAAACAAAAAAGGCAGTTCATGACTCCTTTAAGTGACATTCCTCCATCTTTCATGCTTTTTTGGGCCAGAAAATCCCTCTCTCTAAACCAGAGTGGAGCCCAGGGTGCTGAAAGTCAGGCATGCATTGGTGCATCAATGACAAGCACTCAGAAAGATGGGTGAGGGAACGCATAGGCATAAAAAAAAAGAGTCACCGCTACTTCATGGAGCTTCAGGCAATGGGTGATATAAAGAGAGTGGCTTAAAATGTCTTCTTATGGCTTGCAAAGCAAAGCCGCACAAAAGTCTTTCTGCTGCCTCTCTCTGAAGCTGAGCTCTTTGTGTTGGATGTAACCTTCATGGCTGAGCCACTCTGTCTTTGCCAATCTCGTTACAATGTAGGGAGCAGAATAGGATTCGCAGTCAAAGGTTCATTGAGATCTGCCTATTTTTCACTTTTCTCCACAGTCTGTCAGTCTGCCTTCCTCTCTTCAAAATCAAATACTAAATAAAAGCACTATTTATACTCTTTTAATGTCATTATGAAGTCAAAACTGACCATATTCACTTTTTTTTAATGAAGGTTCCTTGTCAATTCATCACTTTACATTATTCCAATACTAATTATTTTGCATCATGATAATGCTGATTTGGACACTAAAAACATTTACTATAATTGAAAGAAAATTTTTGCCAGATATGTCTCAAAATATTTACACGGTTTATTTAGCAGTTTATGGTATGGAGAATTGTTTTTATTTTAATTTTTCATCCAGACAGTGTGTAGTTAAAGTAATAGAGGTTATAGCTATCCTAACCAGTCAAACCTTGACCCCTTGGTCTTCATAATCTTTAATCTTTAATCATCCCTGTTCCCTATCGGCAAACTAAACCGGCTGCGTGCCCGCTGGCTTGAATTTTTGCACTTCGGATGAGGGATATTGGTGAGGCTGGTTGTATTTGGTATGTAACACCTGCTGTGTGTGTAATACAGTATATGCAGGTTAATGGAAATTAAAATCATTAAATGTCATGCTACAATGCTATATTTATTGAAAAACTGTGGTAAACATTTTGAATACTTGACAAGTCAAAAATATCAAGTCAACATTAAGTAAAATTATCTCCGATAAAATAAGGTTTCAAAAGCCTTGAAATGTAATCAGTCAGGTATCATGCATGTGCACACGGATATTATTCTGATTTCAAAAATGAATGGGAAAAGGCCAAGGGGTGTAAGCATAAAATCACATTTGACCTTCCATTTACTTTAAATGTCCTTCCAAAGAAAAAAAAACACACCTGCCTTCATATATATTTTTCATAATAATAACAACATGCTCCAACTCTTCTTTTCAGCTGTCTTTACTAATCCCGCTTGTAAATGTAACACTTTTCCTCCTGATAATTTTTTTTCTCATCGTCAAAGTCTGGACTAATATATTCAAAGATAGAAGAAATGGGTTTAATTCATAAATTTGTTAAATTACAGAGGTAAAATGGATTGTGACCGATATTTCATGGATATAAATGGACAAATATTAATATGGCAACACCACAGCTATAAAGTAAAAGAATGCCAGATTAATTAAAGCACAAAGAAATACAGCACCAAAGTCATATATTCGACAGTTCTGCAAGATTTATAAGAAGTAGCTGGGAGTGTGAAATTGCAGTCAGTGTGCCTTAAGCTTTACTACCAAACAAGATCTCACATCGACAGCTGACAAATGCCCAAGGCTGTGAGTTCTGGTGCACTGGACACTCTTTGCCATAGCAGTATCTTAGGCTGACAACAATAAATCCACCACTAATACGCTGCAAAGTCCACAGAAACCGTGCTCAGCACCAGTGATCTCCAGAAATTAGTGATAAGAAATAAACACGTATTCAGTTTTAACGCAATGAGTTCACTGAATGAAACCTTGCCCTTTAAGTGAGGTCACAGCAATACAGTACCGACATCAATACAGGGTTAAATAAGGGCGAGAATCAATTAGGCTTTTTTATTAAGCCAGCTTACTTAAAAAGCATAAGGCTTGAAAGCACAAAAGCCCTGTTAACATTGTTATCACTACCTCGATATATTTAGCATGTAACATCTCTGAATAATGCTACTTCCATTTGCAAACACCTTGTTAGGCTCTAATAAAAACACGGACACTTTTCAGATGCTTTATTCGAATTTAAATGTTATGACACTTAAAAATCTGCAGTACTTGACATCTCATTTAATATGACTCAGCTGATTGTTACTGATTTATGTAAATGTCACCACTTTGATAAATATGCTTAATCTGATTCATATCATGATAGTTAAACATACAATACTTTTAGCAACGTTTTTAATTCAGGATTAAAATTTAAGATGTTTTTTAAAAAGAAAGAGCACTGAAATTGTTAAAATTTGTTTAATTTTACACCTCCAGCCTTGCAACAATGGCTTACTGATTCTACTCTGCTCAAATTGCAGCTCGCTGCCCCATAAAGGCTTTTGCTATGGTCCTGTATTACAGCCTAAGCCAAATTACAGCCTGAGCCTTGAACAATAATGGCATCAACAACATAACACCACCACCATTACATCACCATTATAGCAGGAACAATACAAATTCTTGTGCCTCTCCAACTATTTAGCACAGCGCCAGTGATGAGCTGGATTAGCCAATGACTCGACAGAGTCACCCTTGTTTCTGGGTGATGTGTGCCAGCCAGACTGTGTTAACCAATAGAGAAGCCCAATATTTGATGAGGAATACAATTTTCCTGAGTACTATGAAAATATACTGCAACTTTAAGAACTCAAAACTTTCCATAAATGTCCAAAAATGTGTGTTAAAACTAAGCTGCAAAAATGATGCCTATAGTGTAAGGAAACAGTGACAGAAGTTCAACTTTTAGACCTCAAAACTTGAAAACAAAAGGCAAGTTGATGGTGAAAAATCATGGCAGTTGATTAGGTCCCATTGACTTCCATTGTATTGAAAAATAAAGTTACCAACATTCTTCAAAATAGGGCTGTAAACGATTAATCGCGATTAATCGAATCCAAAATAAAAGTTTGTGTTTACATAATATATGTGTGTGTATTGTGTACAATTATTTTGTATATATATAAATACACACACATGCATGTATATATTTGAGAAATATTTGCATTTATATACTGCATACCTATTTTTATATGATTTATATTATATATAAAATATAAATAGATCTATTTTATATATAAATAACAAATTTTTCTTAAATATATACATGCATGTGTGTGTATTTATATATACAAAATAATTATACACAATACACACACATATATTATGTAAACAGAAACTTTTATTTTGGATTTGATTAATCGCGATTAATCGTTTACAGCCCTACTTCAAAATATCTTCTTTTGTGTACACCAGTAGTAAGAAACTCACACAGGTTCGGAACAACTTGAGGGTGAGTAACTGATGACAGAATTTTCATTTTTGGGTGAACTATCCCTTTAAGTGCAAGATGTGCAGCACCAATCTGCCATATATACATAACATTATAATGAGAACACTATTGTATAGAATATTGGTGAATTTGTGTCCGTGTTTCAGTGCATTGTTATGAGAAGAGTGGATCTACAATGGGAGGCTAGCACGTAACATTAAAGTTCACTTGTATTTCCGTCCTTTTGTGCCGATACAAGTTGTTACATGTATCCAGAATATCTGATTCATCTCATAGGATGTGTAATATAGAACGGGATTCAGTTTACTGGTGTTTATTCACTCTTCAGCATCACCTCATGCAGCTAATCCTTTTAGGTGATCCTTTTCGAAATCAGCGATGTAGTATTATTGATAATCTAGCAGTTATTTTTCTAATCATATTTTTCATTTTGATACATATTTTCATGTCACAATTTTCATTTGTCAACATTCATTTTCATAAGAGTGTTTTAATTCAAGTATTTTCATTATTGTCATGACGGACACGCCCCGCCCCTTCCTGCCCCCTGCACATGCCCCGCCCCCTTAGTACTCGAGTACTCTAAGTTTTTAAGACCTATCACTACTCAAACTTAAAAATTGACAAAAATTCCCATCCCTATACAATATGTAACTAACATACCATCTGCAACATTAACACATGCTGTAGCCTAAGCTTACTGTAACATTTGGACAGGAAGTGCTCATATTTGTGCTCATTTTGAAAAGGGCACTTGTTATATAAATGCTACTTGGTCTTGATATGAACACTTGCTTTCTGCAGGATAGTGGCCTACATTCTGCAAGTATCACTCCATCATTTCCTCCCTCAGAGACAATGCATCTTTAAAATGTCATTTTTGCACAGCTTGTCTAAATTGTGGGTTTTAGAAAACTCGAGCTCTGGATCCCAGTTTGACAAAGAAATTTTCAGTAGCCTTTCGTCAGCTTGTCAAATCAAGATCAACCGCTGATTCATTATCACGGTCAAACCATAATTCACATCAAGGCGACTTATCTGACCAGATAAGATGAGATGACAGTCAATCCAACATGGTAATATAATTCAAAGCTTTTTTATAGGGAGAGAATCGCTTTGCTACTTCTCAAACCCGAGCCATTGGGGGATGATTATATTGTGAATTGCCTCAGGCCTTCAGGACATATTTTAAAGAGCTAAAAATTAGGTATTTGGAGTAAAAGAGTAAAAGAAGTCTCTCAGCCTGAATTTTCACCCTCTTTATCTCTGAATCCTCACATGCTTTTCTTCCAGAACTTGCATTGCCACATTATGCATTTCTCCGTATATGGATGGACTTGTTTTTCTCTTTGTCTTACATTTCTATATAATGTAATGTGGTCAATCATTACAAAGTTAAAAAAGGGGATGTGCAAAGAATAAAGCTTATGAAGTTTGGGGAACGGAGACTTTGTGCTTCTGACTCTTTCCATGGGCCCATGCATTCTCGAATAAAAGGGGGACTGAGAATATTGTGGTGGCACAGAGAAATAGAGTTATAATCTAATCTAACAAAAAGGTTCCACATTTCTATCACTGGTAAGACATGAGGGCCTGGAATTTGCTTCAGCACAACAATTTGTAAGAAGCGCACAGGAAATTGGAGTAATCTCTCATACCTGAGAAGTCGTGTGAGGACACACAATGACACGGGTATCGTTTAACCAAAGAAGACAGCGAGGTCTACGTAATTTATAGTAGTACACATATTTCTGCCTTCTTCAAGGTGAAAATGTGAAATGTACATTGGAAGTTCTCACCAAAAAAAAAAAATCATCATACCAAGAATATATCTGGCCCATATCAGTTACTAACCAATATCAGTGTTTTTAGATATTGGATATGTATTGCCCAATATTGGTTAGAAAAAAAGAAATGGTGTAACATTTCAAAACATTTAATATGGTTACGCCACAGTCCAAAAAAAAATACTTTTAGTGTGTAAAGACAAATTACATCATGCCTGGTTAAGATATGGTGTAATGGTCAGAGAGTGGAACATTTTAATGAAAAACAAAATTATGGGACAATTATAGTGTTTTAGGCACTGGGAAAAATATTATGCAACATCATAAGTGGACCTCAAGGAAAAAATGCACAATAAAAAAAATATCCAATATAGCTCATTTAATGTTATTGAAATCTGTATTATGACCTTAATATTTTTTTTACCAGCACCAGCATAACCACTGCCTGTGACCAGTTTTCTATCTTTTAAGACAGATTACATCATGATCGCTCTCAGAAGAAGCACGCATACACTCAAGTTTTATCATCTAACCAAACTTTAATCTCAGTCAGTAGGCTATATTCCTCATGGACGGAAGCCACTTGTTTGTTTTTCCAATACATAAAGTAGTAGTATGTTTTTAGCACCATCTGAACTCCCATGAAAATTGTCTTAGATTTCTCATAAGCACTTCAAAACACACCCATGTGGTTTGGCACGATGCACTTTGCAGATTAAACAATTTGCCCGACACGGCCATCATTAAAGCACATCATATACAACGTCTCTATCTGACATCTTAAGTTTACTAGAGGGAAGAACAACCAGGGAGCACATTAAAGGTAAATAATAAAACCAGAATCACAGCGCCAACAGTTCCATAACTGCCTTATCATGTTATGCTCCGCTAATGAAACCCACAATTACCCATATTCCCAAAGGAATATGTTGCACCATGATTGCATAAGAAACAACAGACAATAATAGGTCTGTAACACATTTAAAAATGGCAGATATGGGATACAGTTCAGTGAATCTGAACTAATTCAGACCCACAGATTATTAGAGACAGATGTGTTGGTTATTAAACTCAAACCAATTTTCCTCTTCTCTTTATGTGCTTAGATAAATGATGATGCACTAACAAAAAGTAATTTATTATTTATCCGTCATAGGTATCATTATTATCCAAAATCATAGTATATCAAAAGTATCATAATATTGGTCTTCCATTGTAAAACTATATAAGAGTGGTGTAGAAAATTCTTCCAACCAGAATAAAAAAATATTAAGAAAGTATATTTATAAGTGTTTTTTTGAGGCTGTAAATGCAAAAAGAAAAAAAAAACATAATTTTAATGTGTCTGTAACACTGAAATCTGAAATAAAATCCGCTCACAAGTCCATTCACATAACTGGACATTAAGGCATAATAAAAAGGCACAATGGCGATGTTATTAAAATGAATGATAGCTCTGTTTGTGGCCGGTCTACTTGCAATCATGTTTGAAGATCATTACATGAAGCCAAGGAGCTTAAAAATACAGCTCGGAGACATTAAGTGCTAGTGATGATAACAGCAGAATAAAAGAAAAGCACTGCTTTAAAGGGAACTTTTTTAAACGCGCTGAATACTGAATGTACCCTTACACTCAATATTTAGCATATTTGCCCAAACAATAGCTTTAGTCCGATAGTACAAAATGCTGTATTTTACAACCATTCCTGCAGGAAACTTGGAACTGGGAAAAAAAAAGAAAACTGTACTACACTGATGCTGCCCCTCCGCTACTCTTAACCTTACATTTTCACCTGTCTTCAAAAATCACTCAGTTTCTTCAAGGCAATTTCTCACAAAACACACTTTTTGAGGGTTTTTTTGTTAACTCTGATCCCAGCAACAATACAGCTTTGCTTTGTTCGGTTACGGTCCTGAACCCTTAAAAAAGTGTTTCTGCTCTTAAAAAAAGTGCAATGGTGTGAAAGAGACATCTACACTATTATACGCTGCTGTCAGCTTCCCTCAACTTCAAGCCAATATGGAATAAAACATGATGTGTTAAAACAAAAGGGAGGCTTCCTTTTCCCAGTGGCGTTTATGTCTTCAGTATAGCCTTTTAGCCATCAAAGCTAAGCACTGGGAACACTGTTAATAATCTACAAGACCCATTGCTTCATGTGAAGGGCGCGCAAGTGCATTCAATACACCTTTTTCACACACTTTCGAGAGGTATCTGAGGTATCACCAGAGGGATTGTTTTTCCTAATTGACAGCCATCTTAGATCCATTAGTACACTGCTGTCAGTATACAAGGCTTTGATCTGTGATGTCAGCTGGATCAATTTCTATGCTTGGCAAATATGCAAATAATTCCGTAAGAAGAGACGCGTCAAAGGCACTCAGCATATGCTTGCGCTAAGACACTGGCTGTCTCTCGATAAAGAGAAAAAAAAGGGGGTGGAAGAGAGCGAGAGAGAGAAAAAGAAACTGACTTTGAGATTCCACAACGGCTGAATGGGGAGGGAGAAAAAAAAATCATCTTAATACGACACAAGAGGCTTACAAGTCTCAGCATGCGCACGGGCGAAAGAAGTATCATGGGCACACAGCCTCTCTGTGCATAACAATGTTTTGAAAAATTGCACGCCGCTGTTTGCTTTTAAAAACCCACAGAGTGCCGAGCAGAAAGGAGAGTCTCTTACTGCAGGCGCAAGGCGGGTGACACAGAGCATTTGTCTTTATTTGCAGGGCTTCACCCTGGCTTACCGCACGGTCCGCTGGGAGAGGAGAGCCCCTAGATTAGACGCTAACGGACTTCTCAGGACACTGTCCAAAATGCTATTTTGCCAGGCATGAGAGTGGCCAGCTGTGTCTAGCCCACATGTAAATTAACTTGAATTCCCAATGACGGCTTTGTTGCTTTTTTAAACTCGGGCTGCCCACTGAATTTGCTCTATGTAAACATTAAAGTTGGACTCGCTTAGAAGGATACAGTAACAACGCGGAGATCCCGAGGGGCTCTGCATTTCCCTGAAGGAAGCAACATGGTGTAAATCTCCCAGCAAAACATGACGAGTATTCAAAATACCAGACGAAGCAAAACATATCTTAAAGGGATAGTTCACTCAAAAAAAATCATGTTGTTCCAAACCTGTATGATCTTCTACAGAACAACACAGAGGATATTTCAAAAAATGTTGGTCCAAACAACATTGGACCCCTTATATTTTACGCAAAAAAACAGACACTTTTAAAAAAAATATCTTCTTTTGTCTTCCACAGAATAAAAACAAATATTCATTTTTTTCTTTTTAAACTACATACTACATGAGGTTGAGTTAATGACATAAGTATAATTTACTTGACCCTTTAACTAACAAGATTTGTCAGATTCTCAGATCTGCTTTCTTTCAGTAAAAGCTTAAGTTTTCATTATAATTACTATTTTTTTTTATATTTCACAAGTTTCATCAGAGTGATCACAATCCCTGCTAACACTCTGCAAGAAAGTTACAACTAATGTCACAATGTTTTACTTATTAGTCGCCTTCACATGTCTGTTGCCAATGAAGTGAAAATGACCTGTGAAATGAAAACTCTTCAGCCCTGACCTGCACGCAGATACCACCCATTTCAGTAAGTTTTCTTAGAAAGGAGTGGGAAAGTATATATTATATAGAAGTGGCCTTCCTGACACATTTTCTCAATGCTTCCACCAGCAGAAACCATCCATTAAAATTTTTATGAAAAGCAACCACCCCAGAATCTTTTTAATGTCACTTGCACTATATCACTTCTGACAGCCCGCCACACTTACCATAAGAACACAGTCACTCTCTCTCTCTCTTACTTTCGTCTTGATAACGCTTGGTAACTATTTGTGACCGTGCAGTATATCCAAAAAGGACATCCAAAACGACTTCAGCTGTTCGCCAAAACATTATTATCCAAAACAATAATTATGCGCCATATTCTCCTATCAGCAGTGTTTTGACATTAAATGTTAGCCTGATTTATACCAATCTCATTTGCATGCATGTGTGCAATCACACTGAATTTGTCTCTAATGTATTATGGCATGAACATAAACAACGGTTGCTTTGAAAGAAAAGCCAGGAAGCACTGTGAGCGAAAGATAATCATACAACATGCCCTGCATTGTTAAAGCCTGACCAGTGATTAACATTAAATATGATCCATATAAAACCTCATCTGCTTGGCCACCAGACGAGATGAGATTGTACTTAACGCATGAAGCTGCAGTCTGTGATGCTGAGCGACAGATGCTAGATAAGTCTATCTATCCAGTATCCAACCACATACAGATGAGGTTCAACTTCAGTTTTATTTAGATCGCTGATCTTTGCCTACAGAACCCCGACACCGAATAGTGAGCCCAATAGTGACTAAATTAATAAATCAATCAAATAAGGAGCAAAATATAAGGAAGATATGACTTTTAACGTGATGCAGCGAGTAAATCCTTCACGGGAAATAAATAAATATATTGTGAGTGGTTTATGGGGTTTGTGGACAGCAATAATCAGTAAATCCGGCCGGATTAAGCGATGGAGGGACAGTGAGAGCGGATTAATAAACATCTGCAGAGGCACTAGTCTCCAACATAACGCTCTCTAACCGAATCAAACCCAGAGCATATCAGATCATTAACCCCAGCGCAACATGTCTCAAAGCATCGGTAATGCAGACCCGTCCTGACGTTAATGCGCTCTGTACACAACCCAACACCAGCTGTTGCAGTAAGTAAGATCAATTCGAGCAAGGTTTGAAAAGTCAACAGTGATGATGACTTTCACTGCAAACATCAAGATGCTTGTCACTCTCACTTGGTTAAAAACAAACATTTATATGGAGAGAGAGATAATAACATATATATATATATACACACACACACACACACATAGGAAGAACAGCAAAACACAGGTGAAAAGTCACGTGATATGAGGCTGTGACTCCACGTGATTGGCTGATCACGCTGTCAGCTGGATAATGAAATCGTAACAGGTGCACAAATCAGCCTGAACTAGTGAAAATGGACAGACTCATTAGACAGTAAACAACTGACCCACTCACACATGTGTCATGAACTTGAAACAAAATGATCTGTGATTTTTTGTGAATAAATTAAAGGTACACCTGCGTGTCTGCCAGCATCATGACACCTGCAGTGGTTACCGAGGATTTGATGAATAATGATCCCAAACAATGTCACTTTAATACCGATAATACCAAAACAACAGTTTGCACTGATAAAATTGTACAAAGTATTCTCGCTACTGCACTATTAAAATGACTTTTGAAGCAATGCAAAACTTTTAAAAACGCCATTCCAGAGTCTTTTCTGCATGTAACCACAGTACATTAAAAAAAAGAAAAATAATAATAATAGTGAATACTTTTCATAGCAATGTTTTCTTGTTAATAATGTAAGGTAAATGATGTTCCATTTACCACATGTAGCCTACATCAAATTACAATGGAACAATGTTGGACCAAAAACAACAATTGCAGTGAGAGATGAGACTAGACAGACAGACAGACAGATACTGTAGATAGATAGATAGATAGATAGATAGATAGATAGATAGATAGATAGATAGATAGATAGATAGATAGATAGATAGATAGATAGATAGATAGATAGATAGATAATACCGTGAGTCCAACTAATGCTAATTAAACTATTGCTACAACTAGTACTACTACTCTAATATAATAGTCATTCCATCTAGTCATTTTGATCACTACTGTCTTCCCAACTAGATATAATACTACTATTCTAGTGCTATTTTTACAACTACGCCTTCTAACACTAGCACTACTACAAACAATAATAATAAACTGATCTTTAGTGTTTTGGTTGAATATCGCATACATAGAAAATCTTTGAAAATAAACGGAGAGACGTCTGAGCAGTCGTCAAAGTGAGGATGTGTCCCTTATCGAAGTAAATGACTAAAGAAAATAGCCTATGTCGCTAACCAAAAACACGAAACGTGCATCGGCATACTCACTCTCCACAAATGTTTGAAGTCCAGATAGAGAAGCAATATAAACCCGAGTTCAGTGTGATGGAGCGATGCACAGCTGATAACTAAAGACGCACTTACTGTGACACATCGAGTCTCTTCCTTTCCTTAGAGTGATGCGGGCTCACTGCGAGACTCACTGAACCGAGCATCCAAATAAAACGGGCAGGGTCTCCAAAAAGTGCCGCTTAATGTCAGAATATGTGAGTGCCAGCGTTCAGCTGAAGATATCGCGCTATCCACACACGGTCCCCGCTGATTCCTGCATTAGATCAACATGAGCCCGCGCGCTGCTCGTGTGGCACGGGGTGGGCACCTCCCACATACTGTGCTGGAGGGCTCCCAAAGAGTCACACAAATCACATCATCTTTGTGTCACGAAGGGTTGAGGCTTTGACATTAGGGATACGAGGGCACAGCTGAAATGGCAGAAACGTAAATTTGCAGTAAAATATGTCCATGTATTATTCATTTTGCTTTCAAGAGGGCGGGATGCTTTGGGTGAACTATACAGAGAATAAAAATACTGTAAAAAGGTTAGTAATTAGAACAACTACAACAAAGAGCAATTTAATAATAGATATTGAAAAATAATATTTAAAAATAGCATAGCATAATGTCATTGTAGTGTAAAATATTGTGAATAAATAACTATAAATAACCTTATAATTTATAGAACATGTATATTCAGCAAGGCAATATGTATACTTAAATGCTAAAATATTCTTAAAATGAGTTTGCCAAAAAAAAATAATGAAGCAGTTTTTGGATGTTAAAAAGTTTAATAGAGTAGCCTAACACTAAAAAGTGCTGCTGTTACAAGGATTATTTCTACATCTGACCTTAAACTCAAATGTAGATTTAGATGATTAATTAAATAACATTTTTTACTTTAACAAAACCACATACTTTAGACATTACCACATTTGTTATCACCTAAACATATTAGTCATAATAAAATTAAAAAATAAAGGCATTTTTAAAGCTGATGTTACAAAATATTTAATTTATATGATTACATGCTATACTTTAACCTGGAGACCTAATGTGTAGACGTAAAGATAGTTATTTTCAGAAATTAACCTCTTACCTTTCCTCATATTCTTTTATTTTGTTTGTCTTACCCAAATCCCAGAACACCGAAATTATTAAAGCTTTAACTCACAAAGCAGGCATGCACCTTTCAGAAATAACACTTTTATCCAATAGAGTAACACTGTTTCTCTTTCGGCCCACTTTGACTCCAGCAAAAACACTAGAAGAATACAATCAAACAAATCCAATTAGACAATAGCAGAAGAGTATCTCCCACACACTGTACTGCATTTTGTGGAGTTTATAGAACCCTAGTAGCTGTAACATTTTCATGGATGATACTGCATCAAGTTAAAACATTGTTATAATTAGTTCTGATAACATTAGTCATGAAATATCTCCCTGACACAGTGGTTTTGCAAGGAACACGAAAGCTCATCACAGAACACAGTAGCCAAATACAATCTAAGAGAAACCCTTATGAATCGGTTGCATTAGCTGATAAATTATGTATGTCTTTTAATGAGATCGCATTGCTCTATATGTCATGATTGGAGTATAGACTCCCCCCGCCTCCTCTCCTCAATACTATCACATTTTCCTCAATTAAGTTGGATCAGAAGACTGATCTATCCAGGCACCTGCGCCAGGGGGTTTATAAGCTGTTCAGTAAGTGTCTTGATCAATGTTAGGGGCTTATTGACATGCTTAACTCCCGATGGCACCCTCTGTCTGCTGTGACAGAATGGCAAGGTGGGGAGCGTGACATGTTTTGACACTGGTGTGACAGGGTTGTTAGGTGCATGTCTGTGTGTGTGTGTGTTGCTGTGTAACTATGGCTGCTTTGCATATGTTCATGCAACTCAAAGGCAGGGGAAAAGGCAGCAGCACACAAACAGTGCAATTTCTCATGCACAGCTGCTTGAGAAATAGGTCTACAATGAATCCATCTTCCTTAGCACTCATATCCTCATAGAGGGAGGCAGATTGTATTCACGTCGGCTGTTAGAGAACACACTACGACCATAGATGCTCTGGTTGTGTGTTTAGCACTGGTGAAGTTTTAATGCAGTAAAGCTTCCAATTTGCGAGACTGTCAGGGAGGGAAATCAATCGTTTTTTATTAGATACGTAACCTCATGTCCACACAGAAGGTGCTAATCCACTAGGTGGCACAAGCTAACAAGCCTGTTGTCAAACACAGGTTTTTCAAATCAGGATAAACTGGTGACATTGGACTGTTTGGGGGAAAATATAGTGCTACTGATAGCTGCCGCATTAATTTTAGGCGGCCACTTTATTTTTTTATTTACATAATTATTGGGGCACTTTGTATTGCATACCAATCTCAGGATTACACTGCAAGCAACTACATTAAACAGATCCAGGCCCCTCTACAAATGAATTCCACCTTTGATCCCTTAAAATTTTCATTATCCACACATAAGCCCTAATTATAGTAAGTGGGATTGGAGAAAATCTTCTCCTTTTAAAATAGTCAATTGAAAGGCGATAATTAAAAGAGAAGTAAATTGAATTCCTGATGGGATTAACTTGCAGGAAAGACAGCGCGGAAGAGAGCAACAGCCTTGAAGGGAGAACGGCGAACAGCAGCTTCTCCACTGTCTTTGTGCACTCAGACATATTTGCTGACTTCTCATGCTGCATATAAAATCGCTAAATCACTACAAGATAAAAAAAGAATGTCTGCAGCCAAGTTGACTGTGTAAATGTGAACAAAAGAAAATATGCCAAATTGTTACAAATCTACAGTCGCTTATGACTATAAATTATGACTATTTTTTCAAACAGAACATGTTTCCAGAACATATCTTTCGGACATATCAGAACATAGCTGACTGTTCCACGTCGGACAAGAAGGCCGTTTTTTAGACTTTATGTGTGTCGTAGGTATCGGCCAGGAAGGCCATTTTGCCTGCACTGCATGCCTGGTCCTTCAGCCATGTCTTCACTGCCTAATGCACATCAGCCCTTTGCCTCCTCCTACTGCCTGTTGTATGCATCGTGGATTCGCCTTGGGCTTATAGTTCGTCCGCTACCTTGCTACCTCGGCTCCACTTGGGACCGTCGTCCTCACGGCTCCACCGGGCTTTCTTGTCCCTCAGGCTTCGTCTTGGTCAGCCGTTGCTCTGAATTCGCTGTGGACTTACGGGCCTTCATCGTTGACTCGTCGCTCCACCCCTTTGTCTCCGTTGGGCTTCACCTTCCCTCGTGCTCCAGCTCAGTCCTCTTTACACCGGCTCCGCCTCAGTCACCCTGACTTCACTTTGGCTGGTTGTCCCCGTGACTCCAGCTTGGTCTCCTCCACTAACCGCTCTTCCTCAGTCAGTTGTCCTCCCGGTTCCACCTGGCAAGGCTCCACCATGGCTCCTCCCTCCCTCAACTCCGCCATGGGCCTGTATTCTGGTTCTCCTGTTGGGGATACTCCCTGGCTCCTGCAGCCTTCGTCTCCACTTTGGATCCTCCCGCCGTCAATTTCACCCTGGCTAACCCCTCCTCTGGGAGACCCGGCACTACCTCCCTCCCTCCCTCCCTCATCTGTTGTTTTGTTTTTTATGTTTTAAGATGCAAGGCTGCGCCACCTTGACTAACATAAACAAAACACTCAGAACACTCAAAATTTAAAACAGAACAGCCGGTATACACGGACGATATCGGGAAACCTGTTTGTAAACAGTCAAATTTTTTTTTGCAATGCTGAAATTACGTAGATACATGCATTCAAAAAAGTTAGTCAGCGTCACTTGAAACCAAAATCTTTCACATCGGGGGGTAAGTAACAATAATAGGACGCTTCAACATTTTATATTCATATTAGATTCATTATTGTACAGAACACTGACAGATCATAATTTATCACTTTGTTGTAGATTTAAATACTGCAAATATATCACAAAGACTGACTGCTGCTTTTCTAAACTTTCTATTCATCAAAGAATTCTGAAAAAAAGTATAACAGTTTCCACAAAAATATTAAGCAGCACAACATTGATACAAATATTAAATGTTTCTGGAGCACCTAATCAGCATATTAGAATTATTTCTGAAAGTTCATGTAACACTGAAGACTGGAGTAATTGCTCCTTTGCCATCACAATAATAACATTGAAAATATATTAAAATACAAAACAGTTATTTTTAAATTGTAATAATATCCCACAACGTCACTTTTTTACTGTACTTCAAATCAAATAAACACATGGGGAGCATAAGAGAAGCACAACCCCAAACTTTTGAACGGTATTGTAAGATTGTAAGCCATAGCATGATCTAATTTGCAGTTTAGGTGAGAAAAAGAAACAAAGCTTTAATATTGCAAGGGGACACTAGTCCAAAATCCCTGTTAAGGGATTATTAGTATAAACCTCAACAAATACTGTATGTGGGCAGATTTGTTCTCAGACTTGTCAGTCTCCAAAAGCATTTTTTAATTACGAGAAAGCAACCACTCCTACTGAATCTCTTAGAAGTTCAAGGCTAAGCATTGCCACACTGACCTTCCTATTTGTGATATTTCAGCGTCTCCTGGGCTGAGCTCTTTTGGGACACGTCTACTTGGTATCACTCTACAGTCGCTAATGACTCATGGACGGAGGCATTTAACTGTCCGTGCTCAGGTTAAGTACAACCTCTGTACCGTGAAATAAAGTTGCACTCCACACCATGTTGACTTTTCTCATGTTGTACATGGATAAATCAATTGTCTTCTGATGCAGTATTCAAGGGGTATTGATATTCAGGTTGCATGAGCTTTGTGGATCTTGATAGCTCATTAATACATAATATTCCCCATCCACTAAAGGGTTTATATGATTAAGACGAGATCTCCTGATCAACAGAGATTATAAACTGTGCAATGCAATAAAGAATATTAATGATGTTGGGAGAGGAGCTGCTCTAGTGCATTTTAAAGTGTTGTACAGATCGCAGAGTGATTTTAAGCATTAGCTAAACTCGCTTCAGGAAGAGCAGATTTATACACAGGAAGCGTGACGTTATCAAGCCTTTTTATCAATGGCCACAGGGTCGTTTTGAATGATGAGCCCTGTTTCCTTCCCATTCGGAATTACATTACGGCTCTTGACGGCGCACATTCAGTAACACAATAGTTTAGACTGACAGCACAGCTGAAACACATCTACAAAGTTATGTGGGGTCAGATCGGGCAAAGGGTGATTTCAATGACATTCTTCATTGGGATATTATAGCGTTAGGGTAATTGCTTTCTGATTTTCTATGGATGGAAAGTTTTTTGTAGTCTATGAAAACCTTGCTGGAACATCAACAACACTTAAACCAGCTTAAGCTGGTTTGTTGTCTTTGCTGGTCCCAGCTACAAAACTACTCTGCTGAAAAACAAACTGCTGAAAAGTGCCGCAAAAATCCAACAGACCAGACTGACCAGGGGTGCGTTTCCCTAGCTCGTCACGACTGTTTCCTGAAACCGTATGTCGCAAAGTATCGTTCAACCACGTTGGTTTATGACGTCTCGCGCGTGGTGGACTAATAACTTCGAATTAACGCTAGATTTTGTCATATAAGTTACAGACATGGCATCTGAAGACCATTTCAAATTTTTCTCAGTTATTTTGCTGTATTACCAGACTCAATATTTGGCTCGTTCTTACATAGTTGAGCACGTTCGCACATGCGCAGTCTTCAAAAACGGTGCTTTAAATCTCTTGACAAACTAAAAGACGTAAATTACATTTGTATGTATTCTAAATAAATAACATGGGTTGTACTGGATTTCAGCTTGATTATTTTGCTAAAGATAAGGATTTATTCAGTCATCTCATGTAAACTAGAAACTATGCTTCTAACCACAGCTCGAAAGCTCTCGTTCCAACCACACAAGTTTGCGATGCTGTTTGCGAACGTTCGTTGGAACGATGGTTTCGGAAAACACCAAATCGTTGATCTATGCTGACAACGACGGAACTTGCAACCATAGTTGGCTAACGATGCTTTCGGGAAACGCACCCCAGGCTTGTTAAAGATGTTTTTTTTGTTGTTGTTTTTTTAGCAGGGAAGCATTGCAAAAAGCATTGCAAAACCAGCCTATGCTGGCCATTTAAATTGACCTCCCAGTCCGGTCAGGTCTAGTTAGCTGGGTTTAAAGCCACCTTTCAGTTGGTCAGGCTGGGAGACCATAAACCATTTGAAGGCCATCTTAGCAAAGATGTTTCTGTCAGCAGGGTTTCGGACTGAAAAGCATGAGGATCTATCATGCATTATCATAACTTTATTTTGAATAATGAGTCTTTATTAAAATCCTAATCTATTCACCTAAGTGACTTGGCTGCTCTGTCTTGTTTTAACTGCTAGCAGACATTAGCTTTAACAAGACCCATGGCTAACCGATCTATTGACAACAAGAGTATTTTTCACAGAGGTATTAGCATTGAGAGCTATTGTGCAATATTATCATTCCCTATAATTAAGAAACTATTTGAGAACAGCTCAAGTCATGGAGCAAAATAAATCTGAGGAGATTTTCTCCTGGTGCGTGTGCCATGTACCACATAAAATCTGCAGTGGAAAACAATAAACAATGAGGACAGTTAAATCTCTATCTATCCCTGGATAGAGAAGATAACCACCTTTTATGGCCAGTGCGGCAAAGAAGAAAATTAGTTTCTGAAAAAGTCATTAGCAAGTTGCCTTCTTTATAGGTTGACACAGCCCCCTGTGTCCAATATTGCCCAGTTTCTCCTGGAAGCCTTTTTTTTATTGGCCGAGACCCAAACTGGGCTAAATCCACGGTGAAACATTTCTCAGCACAAGCTGGCAAAACTGTCTAAATCACACCTGTTCTGGCTCGATCAAGATCAGATGTTTGCACTGCTCTCTAAGCTAACTGTGCCAGATACATGTCAGCTGATACAAAGTTTCCACACAACTTAAAGAATCGAAATTAGTAAGAAAAACTTTTATACACTTAAGTTGAGTATATAAGTTATACACAGTGAGGTCCAAAAGTCTGTTAGTAGAATAAGTTGATACAGACAGTAGTTGCAAAGTTACTTGGTCAGTAGAATGTCTGTTGGGGGACCATCACAATAAAGTGTTAACACATACTTTTTTCCAAAATGAGTTATATTCCACAATGTCCAGGTTGCTCTTTTCCATAAACGAAAGTCTATAGTAATCAGTGGCTGCCAAGCTCTAAGAGAGACATAAAGTATGAAAAAAAGAGAGTTTTGAGTGACATGAGCGTGACTAAAGGCTTTAATTTTTGGGCAAACAATTTCTTTAACACAATGCATTTTACATTAAAAAGGCATAAAAGGCAAGAACATTTTACATAGCACATTTCATACACAATGGTAATTCAAAGAGCTCTACATAGAAAATGAATTAAAATAATGATAATATCACAACATATGCGTAAGAAATACAAATAATCGTATTTAACTAAAGACTAAAATACTATCCCCGAATCACTTAATTCGTGGCTCCCCTGTATGATATTTTCGGTTCGTGAGAATAATGAATTTAAAACATAATGCGTTTGTATGCATCAAGGTAATTTAGTAAACGAAAACGGAAACTAAGACTAATTATTTTGGTCAAAAAACATTTTCGTAAACTGAAATAAAAGAGAGATTTCAATTCTCAACATAAATGAAAAACTAAAACTAAACTAAACTAACAACAGTTACCGAAAAACTAACTAAAGTAAAATAATAATTAGCTAAAATAAATAATCGTTTTCGTCATTATGCTTGCATCCTGTACCGAAAAATCACTTTTTCCCAATTGACTGCTACTTTATTTTCCAATGTAAACAAGCGCTAGACGGACATGTATGACTTTCGTCTTTTGCAACGTTATAAGTTCAACTTTTAAAAGACCTCGAGACCTTGTGCTTTTTCACGTATTTCCATCATATTTAGATCTTATGCAAATACTGTACATTAATTCCAGGTAAGATAACCATCTCATGTGAAACTTAATAATAAACAAGATACCACACATATTAGACAGGAGGATACCACATGCAGCAGAAAACGGAAAAAAACTAATAGCATGTCTAGCCCACAAATAGACGTACATTTTAACTAAATGTCTGAGAACACATGCACTTGAGTATATGATATTAAAAGATACAATAGACAAAAATCATAAATTGATCAATACAAGAATATGTTTGAAAGGATTAATAGAAATAACCATAAAATAATAATCATATGCATATTTTCTTCTTTTTCTTATACACCACATGTTCAACAAGATTTCGTCTTTAATATGAATGAGTTTGAATGAATAATTTTTTACTTTTATACTTCTAAGCTGCATTTGTTTGTTTCTTTGTTCAATCTCAAACAGTTATTTTATTTGTATTATTAAGAGGTTTGCAAGAGTTAACTGTAAATAGCAAACTTTGCTGAAATTAAATGTCTTTAAATGGAAATGTTCTGTTAAATCTGCTGAACTATAATGACTAAAACTGAAACTAAATATATAAAAAACTAAATAGAAATGTGTTCACAAAGTAAAACCTAAAACTAACAAAACCATTAATGAAACTAACTAAAACTAGAAGACATGCACCATTCAGCAAACTTGGAGAACAAATGCATAACAAAATATCCCAGTTCTGTTGTTTGAGACCTTAAAGAGAAGTCCTTGTATGGCTCTTCTCATTCAGAACATATACAAATATTGACCTTGTAGCTTTTTGAAATCTTGCTTCCAAAAAACTTTTCAGTTTTTCCTTCTCTGGAAACTAAGAGACTAAGTAGTTCTACACTTGCGCCAACCAAAAAAAAAAAAAAAAAATTGCCATCAAAGCCACATCTATATTATAATTCAGCATCCACTAACAGTGCATCATATGATTACAATCTAGACAGCGTACTCAGATGAAGGCTTTGATGTTTGTATCCTTCTTATTATTTTCCTTTGTTCCAAAGAAAACCTATTAAATCTGCATGAGAGATTTTGTTATCTGTCACCTAGGAAGATCACACCCCATTTGCTTCCAAAAGAAACGCATTTGAAGAGGAAATAGCCTTCTGTAGAGCTCTCACATAGCTCCTTTCTCAACACATGATTGGTAAGTTTGAGTTCAGACCCGCTGCCTCTCCTGGAGTAGAGCAACAGACAAACAAGAAATCCTCTTTATTAGTCACTTCTCCAATGGAGCTGTACTGCGCCAAATACACCGAAAAGAATGCAGGCCAATTACTCTAAAAGGAAAAGTGCTTTTTTTTAAGGCCAACTGCAGCTCAGCAAGTTTCCCCCAATTTTTTTCTTTCACAAAAAAACAAAAAACATGAACACTCCAGCTCCACAGATTAAAGGCTCTGCGCCAAAGAGTGAGAGACTGCCGGATCCATGCTGGATAAACCCATGTCGCACCAGCGAGTACAGTGATGGGTTTTTAGATTTGAAGAGATTATAAAAAGAAGCGGGAAAGTGGAGGAGGATTGGCAGGAAAAGAGAGAACATAGAACCCTCTCGCCACCACCCCCGGGTGGCACGCTGATCCTAATTTCCCTGCTCGCTGTAGCACGTCTCCCCACATCAGACCGTTCCAGGTGCTGCCTCGACTGCCTCGTCCCCTGGTGTCACACAGGCAGCGGGACGACACCGAAGGCAGAGGACACGCTAACAAGGATATGTGCAAAGAGTATACATGCACTAATGCACATAGATATATCCGGGGTACCGAGCGGGAAATTAAACCCACTGCCCCTCAAGAGGGGACTTCATCGAAAACCCACCAGATATGCGCACTGAGGAGTATGACAAGCGTTGCATTTCTCATTTAAATACAGCAAATGCTGAGCTAATGACTTACAGTAGGCTCCTGACAGCTGAAATGTAGTAATTTGTGAGTCATTTCCCCAATGGCCGAACTATACTCTATTCTGCAAGTAGACAGCAACAAAACAAGCAAAGCAATATTTTGGCTGGCTATGGCAAAGCCTCATTAAAAAGTCATTGTGCATATGAGGAACAACCTTGTGAACCTTTGTAATTGGTCTGCAGGGAGTTTGCTCACTGGTATCATCAGGATTCATTTCCCAATGACATTAATGTGAATGGCACAAATAATCATTACTCTCCTCTTTACGCCGACCAATAAACTCGTGCCCATGAACTACAATATCAGCCTGTATTTAGAAGGATCGTAATGGGCATGTCAACACAAATGAAAGCTTGTTGATGTTATTTGTGCAGTATTTGCGGCTTGCATGGCAGTAATATATAATAATGATAATAATAACAAGAATTATCAATCAACTAAGACCACAATGCATCATGGGATATCAGCCTCAGCTAATGTCACATAAATATATATAAAAAATATGGTAACACTTTACAATAAGGGTCATTTATTAAACATTAGTTAATGTCTTAACCATGAGCAATATTTTTTTTTGTTAACATTAGTTAATAAAAATACAGCCGTTCATTGTTTGTTCATATTAGTTCACAGTGCATTAACTAATGTTAACAAAGTTTTTAAAAAGTATTAGTAAATGTTGAAAGATTTACAAACGCTGTATAAGTGCATATCATTATTAGTTAATGTTAACTAATGTAGCTAACTAATGTTAACTAATGAACCTTCCTTTAAAGTATTACCAAAAATAGATTGAATATATATATTATAGAATTATGTACATGTGGCATCAGTTTAGGCAGCTTAAATTCACATTATGCGTTGCAGTCTTGCAAGCAAGCAAGCATAAATAAAGTTTTAATTGATTGTTATTCTATAATAATACTGCTTTAATTTTTTTTGTTTTATTTTATTTTTCCCAATAGAAATAACTAACTTGGATAAATGTATATATATATATTTATCCAAGTTATAAATAATAATGAATTTTCAGTATATTCATAATGAAAATATAATAAAATTAATAACACATACATGATGATGTGCATGGTCTTTAAATTTGTCCATGGGTAGCTTTGAAAAACACG
Source organism: Phoxinus phoxinus (assembly GCF_949152265.1). Classification (NCBI taxonomy): domain Eukaryota; kingdom Metazoa; phylum Chordata; class Actinopteri; order Cypriniformes; family Leuciscidae; genus Phoxinus; species Phoxinus phoxinus. Next base: position 7,613,196 of record NC_136886.1, read on the forward strand.
AGTTACCTTGAGCAATGCATTAAAATACACTTAAAATATTACTCAGACCTTCCTCTAAGTTCAAAATATATATTTCCTGCTTCAATGAAGCTACATCATTCTCGACCAGGGTCACTGGCCATTATCCCAAGGCTCACTAATTGCACACGCTAAAGCACACACACGCACAAACACACACAAATAACTCACCCATCAAGAGATGTTTTGCCTTGAATGTCCAAGCTACTGACATCAGTCTTCTCCTAAACACCCCGTTCCCATTTTCACGTGACCCTTCCTGGGAAAAGAATGAGTGACATCGTCTTGTGCGCCGGTTCAAGATGGCCTTAATGGTCCAAGATCATGTTGCTCCACTGACACGCCATTAAGTGCTAAATGTTCAGAACTGCATTACTGCAACCTCTAAGATTAAGAGTGATAAGGTAAAGCACTATTTCCCCTCCTCTTCCCTCTTCCTATCTACTCCCTGGCTGCATCCGTAGCTTTCTAAGAATGAATTATTCATACCTCCAAATCATCAGCTGCCCAAGATAAAGGAGCTCTAACCACTTCTCAAATGTATTGATTTCTGTTCCATTCGCATGATGGGCGCTAGAAATTGTGTCCAGCGGAGGCTGAAATCTGAGAATGTTAGATAAGTCAGAGTAGTTTTTAGGGAGTTCTTTCCATACTTGTAATATCGCTATCAAGGACACGAGGCCTTGAGACAGGAAGTTAGACCGAGAAAGCCTCGAATATCCTTTACAAGGGGTTTCAGCTTTTGTTGTGAACACAAACGGATTATGATGTGAGTGTCTTAAATCAAGCGATATCAACATTGTGTCAGAGGCATTTGAAACTTTGAAAGCCATTTCCCTGCAATCTGTTGTCTATACAGTGGAAAACTATTTACATCTTATGCAGCATTAAGCACATTTGTGCATCAAAAATCATTCCGCACATGTCGGCGAAGCTGTTTTAGTCTTCAAACCTGAAAGTTGCATTTTAATTCACTTACAGCGTTTTTAAGACAGGGCAAATGCAATTTTGGCATTAGATGCAATGGATTATCATCCCCACTTTCAAAAATGTATTTTTTAAACCAAGCTGAGGTGAATCATAACATCACAAACTAATTGGAGAAAACTACAAAAGGTACAAGACTGTGTAAAGGCTTTAGTGATAAAAATAACTACAATCCCATTAGGCAATGCAAACAGCATAATTAAATGTAAAACAATAATAGTAAAACTAATATATATATGTGAGTGTGTGTGAATACATTTTCAAATTTCTAGGTATTTTGAGAGTGTAGGGAGACCAACTCGATTACACTATTTGCGGTGCTTCATGGGAGTGGGCTGAGATAACTAGAAATTTTGGTGCGCTCTGCTTGATTTGCTCTCTGATTGGTGGAATTTTCGAATTTCACATGATTATTTTAAAACTAAGTTGAAATTATGTGGGCTGATGGCTTCAAAGGAAGCAAATATTCTTGATTAAACACCTCGTAGCTCACGTTAAGGTTGTCTTTAAAGACTGATTAAGTTATCTTTTAGAAGAGTTTTTACTTCCGGAACCTGACTGTTGCACTCTTTTAAGCCATATAAAACACTCCAGAATTTCTTTCTTTTAAAACAGACACAGTAGACGCATCATTCACAATTCAAACACTGTTCATTATTACGTCTTAACTGAAATTGATATCCAGTCTTGGTCAGAGGACAACACCATCTCACTGTGCAACCTTATTCCAGGGAGGGAAAAAAAAAGGACATATAAGTCGACATCAGAAATAGATCAAATCTGAAATCGGATTCCTTTGTAAAACGTCTAGCACAATAGTAAGATATCAGCTATAAAAGTTGCACCATAGTCAAATCTTTGAAAATACAGAGGATAGACAAGCGCCACATGAGAAAGCCAAAGTAACCTTGAAGTAATAGTTATAAATGCTGCTGCAAGTTGGAGTCACACTAGGCTGATCGCCAATTAGCAGTATGAGTCAGCTTTAAAAGAAGTCTGACAATAAGAAGCTTGTTCTCATTTCTCGCAAGCACTTGCGTGTTTGAAAAGATTAGCGCACATCCATTTGGAAGGATATGAAATTGTTAGTTAGTGGAGCGAGGTGTGCAAATGATGAAAAACGCATCAAGAAATGTAAAAATGCATTTATATTGCACATATGCCAAAACCAAACCAACCACATTTTTAAAAGCCTATAAAAATAGGATTAATCTGTTAGGTGATGTAGCTTATATGCATGTTATCTGGCTTATGTTTATCTCATCCCATTGAAGAAGAAAAAAGGATCATCCCAAATCGTACCCGGTGACATTTTGTAGTATAAATAGTATGATATTTATAGTATGTATGTATGTAATAAAACTCATACAGGCCCAGATCCGGCCCACATCTGGTATGCGTTGAATCCAAATGTGGCCCGGATCTGGGCCGGCACTATGTTGCTGTTTGGGTACTGTCACAACAGAATAGATATCACAATAGAACATCCACATTACCTTAGGACAATCTATGAAAACTTTACTAAAGAGGCCAAATAGTTGTTGTCAAACTGAAAAAAAAGTTGGGGTAACTCTTTATTTCGATAGTCCACTTCTACTAACTATAAGTTCTATAGTTCTACTAACTATAAGTAACTTTGCTGCTACATGTCAACTAACTGTCATTAGAGTATTAGTAGACGGTCTGCTTAATATTTGCTAACACTTTATTTTGTTGGTCCCGATATTCTACTGACTATAAGTAACTTGGCAACTACAAGTCAACTTATTCTACTAACCCGAACCCTAACCCTAACCCCTAACCATAACCTACCAGTCTATTGACAGTCAACTGCAGTCTACTAATGCTCTAATGAGAGTTAGTTGACATTTAGCTGCAAAGTTACTTATAGTTAGTAGAATGTCTAAAGTGGACAATCAAAATAAAGTGTAACCAAAGTTGGTGCCCAAACAATAATAATAATAACAAAAAAATCCACTACAATTTAACTTTCATATAATTCTACACAACTTTGTTATTCCCGGAAATACTCCCCTCCTCTGCATCATTTTAAAAGCAGAATTTTTGTTCGTGGGTGAACTATTCCTTTAAGCTCTCTCCTTCTACGCTTGGTCTTGCGCCGAGCTTAAGCATGATTAGTTCTGAGATATTTCTTCATCTTCATCAATTACCTACTTGAGAAGCTGTCGACTGATTCATGAGTTTTTTTTAAATACGTGGGAGTTTAGCGAGGGTTTCTGCCAGACTGTGACTCGGCTCTCTCTAGCAGAGACGGAGACAGGACTCACTCCAGAACACAAGTGATCTGACTTTGGATGGGCCTCAAGGACAAACAAAACCGCCTCCTATATATAATGATGAAGTGGTTGCCCTTGCCATTTAGAAAGAATTGTATTCTTTCTCTGTCCTCCTATTAATCAGGAGTAAATTTGTTTAAAACAGGTCATTTAAATACAATGAGTCACATAGTGTAAGGAAAAACATAACGCTGCAAATAAACTCTACATTCATATGGTTAGTATACAAATGACAATTGTGTGCCCACAAAGTTGTTTAGAATATAAACAGCTTTAGATTTACATAATGTGTGCTATAATGAGAATGATAGTGTGTATACTTCAAATAGCTGAGAGATCAGTTAGCCTCCATCGTGTGTCCCTTTTATATAAAGCATGACACGGTTAAGGATAATGGAATTACTCTCCATTAACCTCAGATTATACTCTACTACAGCTCCATCACAATCTGAAACTGTACTTCACGTGCACTTGAGAGTTGTTATTTATCCAAGTAAGATCTTTTATTGATTGATATTCAGTTGCTCACCCTCCACTGTTGACGGCGCAGCTTCAAGCAGCTCTTTCCCTTCAGAGCAAATAGCAAGCACTGCCAGAGAACTTTAAAAACATGTGCTGATGCTCTTGATGTCCTTGATAGCTACATACAGGTATTGACTTCTGACTTATCCAGTAGTGCTGTTGGCTAGTTTTATGTTCACTGGTTTAAAAGTACAGAAAATGTACATCCTGACTGGATGAGCCACATTTAAAGCTACTTATAGACCTTAATGACATCATTTATCTTTAATTCTTAATAATAAAATAAAAACTTTCTATGTACATTGATTTATATGCTGGATATTACATATGTATAGTGCTATGATTTTTGTATACCCTAATAATAATAATATTTTTTTAAAACTAAATTATTGTGCACTGTTGCGATGGAGTTTACTGTGTCACTACACAAACATGTCCAGGATTATAATAATATCAACAATAATATTTGATAACAACAATAATATATATATATATATATATATATATATATATATATATATATATATATATATATATATATATATATATATATATATATATATATATATATATATATATATAATGTGAATATAATTTACAGACATCATGTGGAGTTTTATTCCAATCAACTAAATAGTGATTGTGGCATTTATTATAAAAGGTTTTATTGAGGTTGGATAATTTCCTGTTTATCAATTTTTAATGATGATGACTTAAAAAATAAAAGATATTTGGCTACAATTATCCGTATCCGTAGAAATCACAATAAAAAAATAAATAAAGTTATCAAAATGTATTTAAATATTGGCCTTAAAATCACTTGGTATCAGATTAATAATAAAAATAATGTGAAAATCATTGTAATTATTTTTTTAGTTTAAATATGTAACTATTGATAATTTTTTAGCATATAGCTGCTGTTTTATAAGAGATTCACTCAAAATCATTGTAACACCCATTCTTTTGTGGCTTAGCGCTTTATTATACAAACATAACAAACGCATTTAGACTGCTAACTTCATTGTTTGAATCTTTTTGTGCAAACTTTCTGAGCCAATTGTTCTTGTAACATGTATTCCTGATAATTATGAAAAACAACACTTACAAGACCAGTAACTTCCCGGTGCTGTCATTTCACATAAAAACACAGCTCTTCTCGCAGAAGCAAACACACGGCCTGTTCTGCGGGATAACGAAGTCTGCTGGGACTGTGGGTAGGATGGTGTGCTCCGCTGGAGCTTTCAAAGGGTAAGTGGATGGAGCTTAGGGGAATGTTAGCGATGCAGAGAAGCTTTGGCCTCTAGATGAGCCACTCCACTGGACACCACACACCCAGATCAGTCTACCTGCTGCCAGCATTCTCAATAACAGATAAGAGCCTATCTCTACAAACCAGATACACAAGTCATTTAACATATAAGGTGGTGGGCCGCAGAAAAAAAAGGAGAAGAAGAGTTCGAACTCTCTTCCTTTGGCTGCCCCCACCCATCAATGACATCGCTCTTCTATAGAAAGGGATGGTGGCCTTGGTAAGTATTGATTCAGCGTTTGTTGTTCACCAAAACAAATGGTGGATTTACCTGCTGGACTCAAGGGAACATGCTTTGAAATTAATTACACGGGAAAAGCCAATGATGGAAAACAAATACACCTACTATACTATTTAAAAGTCAAATGTTTTCTCTGCACCTGCAATCACACAGAAGCAAAAAGACAAACATGGCATGACACATAGAAGGTGCTTAATAGTCCCTGTGAGATCAGGCTGACCATGATGTGCATTCGTATCAGTTTTCTTTTTCTTTACGATGAACTGCAGGGACTTGATTTAAACATCCATCTGTTCTTAAAGGAAGGATAACTAAAAAATAACATCAGTGACAAGTTCACCAATTAAAGAGCAGATGGCAGACTGTGGCAGCTGCTACCTGAGCTGGGTGAATAGCATATGCTGGTGGACGGAGTTTACAATTAAGTTCACTTTAATGGTTTATTAGCATAGCGAGATCAGACGGGTTGCCTTCACATTACGAGAAACTTTTTTTTATTTGATTCAATTTTTTTAGAAAACACTATTTCAGCCTGACAGCCACATAAAAAGAAGCCCCTGATAAAAATAAAATAAATAAAATAAATAAAATAAATAAAATAAATAAAATAAATAAAATAAATAAAATAAATAAAATAAATAAAATAAATAAAATAAATAAAATAAATAAAATAAATAAAATAAATAAAATAAATAAAATAAATAAAATAAAATAAATAAAATAAATAAAATAAAATAAAATAAAATAAAATAAAATAAAATAAAAATATATATTATTGCCATTTAAAAAACAAACTAATTAAAAACAAATTTTATATTTTTCTTAGTTAACAATGATATAAGGCGCATTGATATATATCATTTTCAGATGAGAAAAATATTTTATTGGAAGTTTCATCTTGTATTGACATATATCAGAGTGAAATGGCTTCTTTAACAAGAAAGAATTTAGGGTGGGACTTGGTCAGGAATTGATTAGATCTTTGTGGTTTGCTATTGCTATTGTCCCGCCCTCACGCCTGTAAACACTTACTGCATCTTCCCTACTATAGGTGAAAAACATGATGTTACAAAATAAGTTTGTCTGAATTCACAGTACTTATAAAATAGTAGGCAAAAAGTACCCAAAATGACCTACTACTCCCAGTGAGATTCTGAAGTGTGCATAGGATTGGCACTTTACTATCCCATGAGGCCATGAGAGGATTTATGAATGGCAGTGAAGCGGTGTAACTGACACTGGTAGGTCACATGATAATGACAACATGACGGATGTATTACGTCCGGATTACATTCATACTACACACATTCATACTACAGAAGGTCCTTTTTTTAGCAGTCGTGAAGTAATTACTTATTAATAAAAGTGCCTAAGAGAGTATGCGATTTCAGATGCAACCGAGAAGAGATGAGATGTCGCTGTAAGAGGGAGGGGATGATATATGGAATATTCCATAATAAAGAATTGTCCATTTTGATTTCATGATGACTTTAGGGTATTCAAAGTTAGTCAAATTATACAATAGCCAGAAAGAAAAAGTGTAAGTACATTTCACCTAAAAATATACCTCAACATGGCATGGAAAAATGACCATTTTTGTTTGGAAATAACAATAGTAGTTGAACTGCATCCAGATCTGATGTTCTATATGCTGATTCACATAATATTGGACCAGCACTTACTGGAACATAAAGATCAGAGACGAATCAACCAAAGTATAGATGTGCATGCAAACTATTCCTGTGTGGCTCTGAGATAGGTACACTGAATTGTCTTTATGGAGCAGCATGTCGCTGCTGGGTAATGGAGCGTGATGAGCACTTTGTGTCAAGCTCAGCTGTCCCAACAGATAAGACCCAAGCCACCACTAACAGTTGGTGTCATATTTCCACCTAAGCATTGCAATGGAAGTTCAAACTGCACAGTACAGTACAGCGCATCTTTATCATGAATCCATGCATCCATTTTGCAACTGGTCTGTTCAGCAGTCGCAGGTTGCTATTTCTAAAAGCCAAAAAAAAGAATGCACTATACAAAAAAAATAAAATAAAAAAAGTGTTAATAGAAATATTTTTATAATTAAAAAACCTGAATTAAAAATAATTTACTTGATTATTTTATGTGTAACTGAATTTTTTCCATTTTGTAATTATGCTTCTTATTTTTTTAGTATAAACGTAAGTTACATGACTTTATGCTATAATTGTAAGAATGATCATTTATCATTAATTAAGAATAAAAAATAAAAAAACCAGTATATTGCAATGCAAAAGCCCCATGGAGATGTGTTTCTGTTGAACATTGATAAAACTCAATACTTTTTTCAGGATTTTTTTTTTTTTTTTTTTTTTACTTAATAATTTCTACAGTGTGGGTCACTTTGTGTCAAAAAGACAAATAGCAAAGATTGTATTTCAGTGCAGTCAGAGTTATTTGGTGATCACAGATCTTTGTGGAAATTACATCTGCTCAGACTCAGCCTGAGTGTGAAGGACCGGCGCTTCAGGACGCACGGATAAATTTCCTGTTGAGGCTCAGAAGAAAGGACACGCGATCAGATACCTTTGGAACACGTACAGTAAGTGGATGCATTGGAAGGTGACACTTCAATTGATAAGCCATCCTGCTTCTTTTCGCTTTCCTTCTATTTTTGAAGTTTTTTGTCTCTCTAACCAGGTGTTCAATGTTATTGGAAAGTTTACCCCCAAACAATGTCAGAGAGGCTTGAGCTGGTCTGAGAGAATCTCAAGCGAGCATTTTGCCCATCACTGCAAGAAAGAACGTAATTATCATCATTATTATTATTAATTATTGTGCCAAACAGCCAGAGCAGCAATTAGCAAAACTTACCGCTTGCGCTTTATTGTAGCGATTCATTAAATCTATTACACACTTCTGCACATTGAGCCAAGTGGAAATTTATTTAACCTCCATATGGTAGAGTTAATGAAACTCCCTTTGACTGTTCTGTTTGTGTTGACACTGGGAACCTCTCTGCAAAAAAACAAACACACAAAAAACTGAAGTTCCAAAGGATGCATTGTTAAAAATAGGATAATCAAAGGAAACATAAAAGCTGTGAGACCAAGATAAAAACAATAAAATCATGAGTATTCATTTATTAGTGACCGGTTTCCAGTGTAATTAATTACAAAGAACTTGAACTTATTCATTAAAATAAGTTTTTCTTTGTGCAATACTTAAAGTGGAAATGTAACTAAAGGTGCTGTTTTTAAACTGGGAAGCTGCAGTCTAAGAAAAAATACAATCCATAAGAGTTTGTCTGTTCAAGGTACTGTATGCGTCTTGCATAAATCATCTGGAGCAATGTGCCCTCTATACAGCATATAAAACAGAATGCAAATGTTGAATTCTTTTCTCTTGGAGTTTTTTTTCACTGTTTCAGTTGTTTCTCAGCTCTTCTCTCATATATTACTGTTTGCTTAGACATTCTGTAAGATTAAGTTAGAGGAAAGGTAGAATAAAGATATTGTTTGGTTACAGGTTTAACAAGGATGTACTGTACGAACCCTCTGCGTCAGTGGTTACAGCCTGGGTTTGAAGGTTTAATGTTTTGTTTCAATGAAATGGAAAATGCACATGTTTTACCGGCAGAACATAATGCACAATTTTCTTTATTGGATTTGAACTAAAGCTACTCCTTTAAATCAGAAAATACAGAATAATAACATTTACCAGATTTGCTCTTTCGCCTTTTAAGATTTCACTTATAGTCAGAGCACAAATAAAAGCTTTCAGGAAAAAATACACAATTACATTACTTGCTATTTATATGACATTAAATGAACATTGCTTATGAGGTTCTGCATGTTCACCGAGTAACATCAGAAATCATTCTTCACTTTAGGCATTTTATTTTGCCCTGGAGCAGATGAAATGCAGCATATTGGGGGCTGGATATAGAACAAACCCTTTCTAATGATGATCTGTGACAAAAACGCACCAAATCAACAAACCAAATAGAGTTGGATGAGATATGTATTATTGATTTGATACATTAAAAAGCTACATATCCAGATATTTATGGATTGCTCTGTTGATGTAAAAGATGACAGTTTTTTCCTCCCAATCAGAAGTAAATCCTTGCCCAACGTCTATTGACGATACAGTTTTGAATCGATTCAATAAAATGTACAGTTTGAATTGATTCGTGAAAATGCAACACGATCTCATGAAAGTGCGTATCTATACTACACGAATGTTATTTCTTGTGCAATTTATACGCCAAAAATATGCTACGCACTGAAAACCCATAGGATTAGGGGTGAGGAGTGCGTGCGTACTACACGCCATAAATTGCGTATCATATGCACGCGAAAACTATTTTTGCCGTATAAATGGCACGAGAAATAACATCCGTGGTATAGATACGCACTTTCATCATCAGCAAAATCCTCACAAATATAATGTTAAAATTCAATTTCATTGCCACACGCTTTTTTATGTGTGGTTTGTCATTACAATTTATAAACTAACTTCAACCTCAAATTCATAAGCAAACAGTGAAGTGGCAGACTGAATAGAAGACAAATTCTCTTAAATGTAGGAAAGAAATGTTTGATGGAAAATTTTCGACCAGCCGCCCTAACGGAAGTTAGGCAAACTCAATTAATTCTCGCCAGATTGACATTTCTGTCCTGTGCCTCAGAAAGTATGCACCTCGTCCAAGCTAATAACAGTCCTTTCCGTAACTGCAGTAAAGCATTGAGCGCATTTGACAGAAATGCGGCTGCTCATTGCACAGAGACAGGAAGGTGAAAAGTCCGGGTCTTAATTACAGGGCAATGGCATACCTCTACAGGGCAGAGTCGAGTGGATCAAGTTAGACTGAGTGGGAGAATGCCTGGAAGATTAGCCGTAGGCGACAAGGTCCTATAGGAGAGAGAGAGAGAGAAAGAGAGAGGGCTTCGGGGTGGAAGATAGGTGACTAGCGGAAGGATGGGGGTTGTGTGTCAAACTCTCAAAGGGGATCCATGCTGATGATGCTGACATTGGCCTGTCTACCACTCAATGAGCCAACACCTGTCAAGAGACTGTAATCAGAGTCAGACAGACAGAACGAAAGAGAGACAGACTTGTCTTTTCAGTCATTGCTGAAAACAGCGAGAAGATTCACAGGAGAGAGAGGCACAGACGGTAACCACATGATATGGACAGTAACAGTTTTTTGGCCCATGATGATATTGTCCAAATCAGTTTAAGGAGGTACAGTATATAAATACCTGACACATGACAGGTCTATAAATTATTTAGAATACGTCTACGGTCTAACTATGAAAAAAAGTCACGCGAGCCCTAATTAGTAGACCACTTTTTATATATTACCATTACTTTCGCGTCACAAAAGGATAGTTCACCCCAACAATGAAAAATCATAATTCACGGTTATGCCTTTTCAATACCTGTATGACTTTTATTATTTTGCAGCAAACAAAAGAAGATATTTTGAAAAAATGCTTCAACTGTTCTTGTCAATTCAATGAAAAAATGGAAGAAATAAATTCAGGATAGAGGTTTGGAATGACAATGATTATTTGGGTTAAACTATTACTTATTTTAAAGATCAGACTTACAACGTCAGATAATTTTTTTTGCAAAAAACATAATCCATTGAATTACAGTAAATGAGAGGAGGATACCTAGGAACCAAAATAACAACACCTTTGCATCATGAAAGTGGCTTGACACCACTTACAATATCTTCATAAAATGTAAAAAGCTATAGTTTAATTATTATTGGGCTCTTTCCAAATAGAAAGTAGAACAACTATATAAAATAATGGGACAAGGGGGGTTAGAGCACATACACCACCAGCCAGGCCATGTGTCTGGACAAAAGCAGTCTAATCCCCAATTATTATTATTTTTTTTACTAAAATGTTCATGTAAAACCCAATATGCTTTAACACTCTGGTCTACTGAGAGTAACTTTTGCTTCTAAGAGTCTGAGTGAAATGGAAGCTTTAGCGTAAGTTCTGCTGGGAAGACTCAATTGTTGCGTCATTGATTATCTTCTCATCTATCCAATCACGTTTTAATACTAGAAGTATAAAAGACCCGTACTTACACTTGTCTGAGTTCGCAGATGCTGACGCTTCACTCACCTCCATCCACCCCTCCACCACCAAGATGATTTCTTCCCTCCAGCAAGAGATGGGATTTCCCCTTCAACCTCCCCACCACCACCAGGATGGTCCCTTCCAATACCGCATTGGGGGTCGGCTGCGCCCCCGCCATCATCAGGCGGGAAATGCTGAATCCGTACCCTCGGATTGCGAGTTACGGACGGGGCCTACGCCAAAGAACTTATTGCATGTGGCTTGCTGGGCTGTTAATAAATGTATAATTATCGAGTATCTATTCTCCCGAGTCTGTTATAGCCAGCAGTTCTGGAAATTATGTTGATCATGAACATTTCTGTGCATCATCACCTTTAGCCACTGGCTCCATTCACTGCGGTGCTCTAACAAACACAACTGAGATCTTATCACTCTTCTTTTCGGGTTTTATAATGTATTCTCTTCACTACCAGTGCTAGCTATAGCCTCCACACCACTGGTGGATGACAAAACCTACCAGCCCATAAAACTTTCACATTATACATAATTTTTTATTGTGATTCTGTTAATTATATTTATGTTTTGGTAGCTTTATGCAACATATATCAAATATATTGGATTTATATTCATATTTATTGAGGCCAAGTAACATGACTTTAATGACTTTTTCAGTTCCAAACAAAGTTAACAAGCACATTTTATTCACGTTTAGAAAGTGTTCATTTTGGCCCGTGCACACTCCTATAGCTTTCCCCCCTGAGACCACCAAGGCAAGGCAAGGCAAGGCAAGTTTATTTATATAGCACATTTCATACACAGTGGTAATTCAAAGTGCTTTACATAGAAGAAATAAAAATAAAAATAATTACATAGATAATAAAGGAAATAAGAATAATTAAAACAGTTTAGAAAATAAAATACGGTGCAAACAGTCGGACGAACAGTGGCACAGTGCTCATTCAGTAAATGCAAGGCTAAGCAGTGGTAATTCAAAGTGCTTTACATAGAAGAAATTAAAATAATCAAAAGAAATAAGAATAATTAAAACCGTGTCTGAGATGGAAGTGATTGAGCAGGTTCGCGGTGCCACTGGACCTACAATCCAGGGACGTCCTCTGCTGGGGTGGTGTACCACACCAGTATTGCCCCACTGGGCCCCCACAGAGCACGTTTCACTTTTGCTGTTTTAAACTAACAGCGAACCTCTATACTCTCCGTAGTATAGATAATCTTCACTCGCCTCGTCGGAGTGAAGCTCTCCCGTTCCCCTTCAAAATCTCTTCCAATCAGACAGCCCTGATAATTAATAATCACCCCTATCTGAGATGGAAGTGATTGAGCAGGTTTGCGGTGCCACTGGACCTAATCCAGGGACGTCCTCTGCTGGGGTGGTGTACCACACCAGTATTGCCCCACTGGGCCCCCACAGAGCACGTTTCACTTTTGCTGTTTCACCAGTGCTTTTGACTCACGAATCCAGCATTATCATCGTATTACCATGTACAGTATGTACATTACAATTCCATTTTACACTGTAAATAAGGTCTTGCGCTGTCTATTGTAACTGAATCATGAGTATGTATTCGTGTACTTTACCTCTGCACTGAATTTCCTCTATGTAATCAATAAAGTACAGCAATACATCTTCCTGCCTATCTAGAAAAGCACTCGGAAAGTGCTTAAGCAAGCAGGAACCAGGCTGAAAGATCACTTCATATGCAAAGTGTGAAACTGGCATATGGTACAACTATCACACTCTGCATGTCTGACTCAGAAATAGTTATGTGATGCCTCGCAAATTGCTTTCTCTGTCCCTTTTACCCTGAAATATCCAAATCACTCCATCGCCATCGCTGAGAGTTGGGTACAGCCACTCCTTTCCTCTTAGTATAAGATAATGAGGACATTCAAATGTGACTTATCCCGTTATTATGGACATGAGTAAGCTATCTGCCTTCTCACCGTCTCTTAATCAGGTCTCACAGGAGAGCTGCTCAATTGTGTGAGCATTAGCACTCCACATTGACATTTAGCTATTATGCCGAGGCTGTATCCAACTCTCAGCAATGGAGATGGAGTCATTCGGATATTTCAGGGTTCAACTGTGCGAGAGCTGCGCCGGTATTTTAAGATGTTCCCTCTTTTGCCCAAACCTTTTCTTGTGAACTCGGGACCGGCCTTATCTCCTGGGAGGGTACTCAAGGCGTTCACGGAGTTCATTAAGTCTTTTGTCATCGGAAGAGCTGATGGGGGGACATAATGTGTATTATTATCCACTTCTGTTGTTTTAAGTGGTTGGTGTCTGTCCTCTCTGGAAGGGAACCTGATGTCTGAGTTATTGACAAAGCCACAACACAAAAGGAACCAGAGATACAGTTACCCTTTTATGGAAAGAGTATATGACCATGCTACAGTATCATGTCAATCATCTAAATTATCTCATGCCTGGAATTCAAGAATACATCCTTAAATGCCCCTGTTCTTTTCCCATAAACCCCCTGATTAAACACACCCAGAATAAAAAATAAAAAAAGGAAAGGAACCTCTTAGCTCACCAAGGCTGCTTTTATTTGATAAAACAAGTACAATGACCACAGTAATATTGTGAATATTATCATTGCACTTTAAAATTATTATTTTAAGTTATCTTAAAATTGTATTTATTTCAGTTATTTATTTCAGTCATGGCAAAGCTGACATTCATCAGCCATTACCCCAGTCATCAGTGTCACATGATCCTTCAGAAAACATTATATTGATTTTGTACTCAAGAAACATTTCTTAATATTAGATATTAAGTCTCTCTTTACAGTCACTTTCTATCAATGTAATGCATCCTCGCTGAATAAAAGTATAATTTATTTTTTAAATCTTACTGACCCTGAACAGTATGGTATATGATTATTTTTTTGAGTGTAACAATGGATACAAATAATACAAAAAATATCTGATTTCATGGTCAGTAAGAAATATTTATGGCCAGTAAATTCTCTCATTTCATCATTGGCAGGTGTGGTAAAAAGTTAATGTTGGACCCTGGACACGACTGCATATGCTCCCTTTTTTTCCCCATAATTCCACTGCTGGGTCAATTTGTCTTTTCCTTCTCATTTCTTTCACCTGCTCATGAACGCAATCTTAAGAAACTGACCCCAGGTCATTAATATGCAAAAGAGGCTCTGTTTCCCAACTGAGGACTTATTGGAGCGTGTCCCCGTGTCTTTACGAGTACAATAATGTGTTGCCTATGACACTGAGTGTGTTATAATCAGCTGACACATGGGGAGGAGGAGTGTGGAGCGAGGTGGAATGGAGCAGCCCCCCTGGAGGGTGAGAGATGGAAGCAGCCCGCTCTTCAAGGATCCCAGCAAATCTTATAAAGGATCGGTGGCCTCTGGGGCTCAGGAAATGAAAGTTTGCTTCCTCTTTTAGAACAGGTGCTGTAACTTTTAGGCAGTGATAAGTTAAACATAGTCTGGAGGCTGGCCTAAAAAACACTGCTCTTCCAGCGAACTGCAAACCTCAGATGGAGGAGAGATGAAGTTCCAGGACTCTAGGAATGGGGTAAAGCTGCAGCTGTTTTTGCTTGCGTAAAATTCATATGGAATGCTTAGTGGTCAGGTTTGTAGTCAGGTGGGTTTTTAGTCCTTATAGATCCAGATTAAAGTGCTGACACAGATAAAATAGAATAGAATATACAATTCTAATTAATATAATTCTCTTTCATTTAATTTCAAGTCATACACTGGGGTTGAACAAAGTTTATTTTTTGATTGATCTATTTTTTGTTTTTTATAATATGGAACATTTCACATTTCATTTTTTTTGTTTGTTCAATTTGGCAGGAACTTTTAGGACATCCTTCATCCTTATGTCCTAATACGAAGAAGATCTGACCACCATGTTGGATATGCTAAGATATGGCTTATCTGCTTAGATGATATTTTAAATACATGTCTGTACTATTTACCCTGGGTGATTTTGTAGACAGATCAGCTCTGATATGGTGACCCAGGCAACCTCGAGTATTCAGAGTAAACCATAAGCAACCATGAGTCAGACCATCAGCAGGGCCAGCGAAAGCGTTGGGCACACTGAGCAATTGCCCAGGGGTGCGTTTCCCGTACAACTATATAGCTCACTGCTTAACTATCATAGTATGATGCATCGTTGGAGAAATCAACTAGCTCGTCACGACTGTTTCCCGAAACCATATGTCGCAAAGTATCGTTCAACCACGCTGGTTTATGACGTCTCGCACGTGGTGGACTAATAAATTATTTTAATTAATCTGTTTGAGATCGAATTAACGCTAGATTTTGTCATATAAGTTACAGACATGGCATCTGAAGACCATTTCTAATTTTTCTCAGTTATTTTGCTTTATTACCAGACTCAATATTTGGCTCGTTCTTACATAGTTGAGCGCGTTCGCACATGCGCAGTCTTCAAAAACGGTGTTTTAAATCTCTTGACAAACTAAAAGACGTAAATTACATTTGTATGTATTCTAAATAAATAACACGGGTTGTACTGAATGTCAGCTTGCTTATTTTGCTAAAGATAAGGATTTATTCAGTCTACATCTCATGTAAACTAGAAACTATGCTTCTAACCACAGCTCGAGAGCAGTCGTTCCAACCACACAAGTTTGCGATGCTGTTTGCGAACGTTCGTTGGAACGATGGTTTCGGGAAACACCAAATCGTTGAACTATGCTGATAACGACGGAACTTGCGACCATAGTTGGCTAATGATGCTTTCGGGAAACGCACCCCAGGGCGCCAGACACTAGTGGGCGCCGCACCACGATGAGCACGAGTTCATCGAACTAGTAGACCTATCTGCGATCGACGCGGTTACATGCAACCAAATAATCCGTAAAACACCTTAATCGATCCGATTGAGCTCGATCCGATCCGATTGAAAGGGGTGATTTATTCCTTTTCTAATCCGATCGAGAGGACATGTCAACACTTGATCGGATTGAAAACAAAAACTGAAAGGACTGCGCATGTGCAATGATGTAGAAATAGCGTACAAAATTTCAATTCAGCACCAAATCTGTCGCATCTGTCGATAGTTGAAGAGTTCGCAGCAGCCAAAGCAAGAAAGGTCCTCTTTTAAATGGTGAGTAAACTGTATTAATTCATTACACCTGTCTTAAGTCAACAGCAGGGGTCAATATGTGATATATTGGCATTTTTTTCTCTTTTGCGCTGGATTGTCTTCCCCTGGCCCTGACCATCAGATGAAGTTGCCTGAACAATTATATGACTGCTGGTTTGCCGAAGAGCAGTACTAAATGAAACAAATGGACATTTAAACAAAATCAGAGAAATTTGGATATCTTCATCCTGTTGAAAAGTGTTCACCCCTCGCCTCTAAAAGGATATCGGCTTGAATAAAGTTCAATCATGAAAGGATACCAACACTCTTGTGTGCGCCACCAAAACATTATCCCAGTGGCGTTTTCAATTCAGGATTCTACAGGCACCTAGCAAGACACCTTATAAAAATCTAACTAGGTTTGAATATTTTTTGTGAATGAATTTGACTGCTTATAATGATAAGACAATATTAGCTTTTAATTCTGTAGAATCTTTTTGTAATAGCAAAAGGGAAAAGCAAACCAGCCGTCATATAATTGTACAAGGAGTTTCAGAGATGGGTGCATTAGCAGCGGAAAAGGATTACTTCAAAGCACGAATCATTCAGAAGAAGAAAAATCCAGCTGAAGATGAAAAGTAGAAAATAAATACTTTTCACATGGTTGCTAAAGCAATTCAGCAACCTTATTCAGTAAAGTGAATTAGCAGGCTTATTTGCTCTTTTACCCTTGCCCAAAGCAAATGCTTATCTCAGTTGTCTAAACCTACATTGACACAGCACTGTAAATGCTATTGCTAAATGCTAACGGTCACCTTTAAGCCAACACCGTAAAATTGTTGAAATGTCTCTAATTTTTTGTGTGTGTGTTATTCTGGTCTCAGGTAGTCTTTAAAAGGAGTGAAGCTTGACTTTGATTGATAGCTTATCTCCATCGCCCTCCAGATGTCACAACAAAAACAGCCCAGGCCAGGGCTCAGGTTCAAAACAAAGATTCAATTCCTAATGTGCCCACGTTTATCGCCTCCGTGAGGCAAGGCTATATCTCCCCTGAGTCATTTCATAGGTGTGTACCTGTCCGTTTGTGTGTGTGAAAGAGTGTGTATGTCAAAGGCAGCGACAGCCTGCATCTTCTCGGTTGTGACTTCCTGGATAGATCATACCAGGACGGCAGATTCAATTCAGCTGTTGATCACTCTCTCCCCCACACATTTTAGAAAAGAGGCAAAGGTTGAGGTGGGAATCTGGTAAATATTGATCGGTGCAATCGAGCCATTTTTTTTTTTTCTCCACTCTCAGATCGAACATCTCAGAGACTACCGTTAGTTGGAGCTACGTGATGGAGGAAATCAGTCACATGCTGAAGAGATAGAGTGGATTAAAACAGAACCGGTCGCCCTTTTTTAAAAGCTTAGTTCACCCAAAGTTGAAAATTCTGTCATCAATTACTCTTCCTCATGTCATTATAAACCCTTAAGTTTTTCGTTCATCTTCTGAACACAAATTAATACATTTTAAATGAATATAGTCTATTCTTTATTTTTATCTGAGGGATTTCTGTCCCTCCATTGAAAGTCTATTCACCCAAAACTAAAGAGATCGTAATATAAATCCATACAAATTGAGTGGTTCAATCCGAGTCTTTTGAAGAGACACGATCGGTTTATATTACGAACACATTTAATTTAGGCTTTTATTCACATATAAACATTGATCACCGAATGTGCGTAGTCGTAGACCATAAAATGTTTGTAAAATTGCATGACGCGCAAGAACCAATGGTCCATTCTCGTGTGTTACACATTTGAGCTTCCGCAAAAACCAGTGAGATTCGTTCTCGAATGTCGCGGCAGCAGTTTGAGGTTTGTTCTCGCGTGCCAAGCAGGTGGTTGAGCTTTCATTTACCATATTTGAGTGCTGTATGTTCGCTGATCAATGTTTACAGAATAAAAGCCTAAATTCAATCTTTTCATCATATGAAGCGATCGTGTCTCTTCAGAGGACTTGGATTAAACTTCTTTATGAATCTTTTGAAGCGTGAGGTTTTGGGTGAGTAGACTTTCAATGGAGCAACAAAAATCCTTTTTACGCGGCCCATTTTCGTTCGACGCCGCTGACAGGAGCCTCTAAATACCCCACCACCCTGACTTCAACCATCCCTAAGTCTGCGTCTCTCTTTCTAGAGCTGCTAAGCTTTAAACATTCCGGTCATGGTTGGGCATGGTGCACACTGTCAGTTTTATTTATAAACCTGGCTGCCCCAGTCTTTCATACGGACAGCAGGCCGCCAACCCCCCCCCCCCACACGTACATGCCGAGAGAAAGCAGGAGTGGCGGGCAGATACCATTCACCTCTGAAAGACACAACCAAACGCTTCGGCGGCCATGCGACCCGCCTGATGTTAATGAGACGACGTTAGCAGGGTGTTAAGAAAGCGAATACAATGAGGCTGAAAGGCTCGGTTGCGCGCAGTGTGAACCGAATTCATGCGCCATGTGCCACTAGCCCACCGGCTTTTCTATGAGAACCTTCTCGTGGCAAAAGACACTGAAGCGGTGAATGTTTGAAGGCACCTGAGGCAAAAAGTCAGAGGATTGTGACAGTGGGCTTTGATAGGCACAAGCCAAATGATGATTCTCTCGGCAGGAGGGGGCGTGCGAGTGAACCGCGAAAGCCGTCGCAAGACACGCACCCTCACCAGAGAACTCAAACTATGTATTAGCAAGACATAATGGGGACAATGGCATGCAGCCACGTACTCCTTTAAGACTTATGTGGCCTAATCAACACTGAGCGCGTGTTGATGTCACTCGTTAGGCCGATGTATTCATTTGACTTGATGTGCCGCGCGTTTCGCTCTGTAAATTGTGTCAACCTGCACTACGTGCCACCCATTAAAGAATAGGTGTAGCTCATCAAGTTATTGTTGTAGTGTTCGAATGCTAATGCTATTAGCTTTAATTAGACCTCTTAATTTGCTAGAGGGTTATAACTCAGCCGGCAGGAACATGAATCATATGAATCAAATTTAGAAAGCATTGCTGCCTATCATATTATGCCACCGCAGCTGTTTGCAAAACAACAATTAAAACATGGTTTGTTGAATCAATCTTGAATGCAAAATGGTGATATATTACAGAATTAGATTCTTACAAAACATTTCTATACAATTGCAAGGATGTTGCTGAATGAAAAAAAACACTTGCAAAGTAGTCATATAGTTTTAAATTCCAACATAACGGTGTTCGGGACTGCCATTTCTCTGCAAGTGTGTGCCATAGGCAGGTGGGAAGGAGGCACATTCCATGCATGCGCCATCTGCCTTAGGCTAAATAGCCTGGCCGAGATAGCCCATTTTTGACATTACTAGTCTCAGGCCTGTTCAAATAAATATCTTTGCCATGATGTAATGCACATCTTTATTGTAAAGCTGGTAGGTGCTTGTTTTATAGGTCGACATTTTTCATCATTTGAATATGCAATCTCACAGCACCAAACACGCTCAATGAATATTGAACTGTTGATTGAAACCGCATGGGATTAAAAATAAATAATGGAAGGCAAAATCATTTCCAGGGATCTCTGGCTGATTTGCTTCATGTAATAAATCATTTTGAGAGCAACAAAGCGATGTATCTGTCAGTGGACATCAGTTCCACCAAACGAACACCGCTATATACAAGCACGTGCAAGAATGGCTGCTGTCAGTCACACATAAAACAATAAAGACACGCACGTATGCTTACATACACTCGAGATAAGTGGTGTGCAATGGTGTCCTGAAATGAGGATGCAAAGTCCTCACAGTTTTCTTAAATGTGTTTTATAATGTGTTTAAATATATACATTTATTAACCAGGAAAATGTGACAAACTTAAGTGTAACTGGGACATGCATTTTTATATATTTCATGTCCCAGTTACACTTAAGGTTTGTCACATTTTCCTGGTTAAGTAAACATTACATCAAAAAAGAAAAAACAAGAAAGAAAATTCTATTTTGTATTTTTACATTAACAATGTAATTAATGTTATGTTTATTAAACCAATAATAATTTTTTTTTGTGAACTGATGTCCAGCTATTCTTTTTAAAATGCAACTTATTTTCGGATCATCAGTCATGCTCTGTAAAACTGGTCACAGACACGATCAATGTATCTTTAATTTCCCCAGGTTGATTACTCACTAAAACCCCCCACAGTCATCATCCCAGACAGCAACATAGTGTCAGCCCAGATCCGGGCCACATCTGGTACATGTGGATTCAACGCATACCAGATGTGGAACCGGATCTGGGCCGACACCATGTTGCTGTTTGGGATGTTTTTAGGCCATTTTGAGCTACACTGTGTAGGAATTACTCCCATCTAGCGGTGAAATTATATGACTACCAACTGAATATTACTTTCTAGCCCCTCCCATTCCGAGGGCGTTTTAACTCCTACGGTGGCCGTATTATTTCAAATATGCCGACAGTCACGAGTAATCTCCCCCTCGCATTCGTCATGGTGCCACTGAGTTTAAAAACGCGAAAGGCGAAGCTTGAATTTCCAGGTATGTCCCTCTTTGGCTAATGTATTTTCAAGATGGCGGCGCAACATGGCTTCCCCCATTCGAGCAGCTCACCCGTATGTATAATAAATGGCAGATTTACGCTTACGAGAATACTTGATTCACGAGTTCACACTTACAAATGATCAGAGAATGAATGGTTATGCGTATTTGGCGTGCTGTCCGGGGGGAGGGCTCCGAGCTCGGAAATTGGGCCCGAACCCAGAGTATTCCCCCCGTATCTCTGTTTAGGAGGATAACTAGGCAAGTGTGAGGAGATGGGGTGCTGGAGGGATGCTGAAAACTGTCGAGGAATATGGGTGAGTCGACTGAGTATATTTATAGGCTTTACTCGTGCTGATTGAGTGGACCTGTTGATTACTGATTGCTGACAGATGGCTGGAATGACTTGATTGTTTGATCATTAGAACGTGTTCCTCCCGAACCTTGTTAATAAAACATCAATTAGTTGGTAGAAGTAATTATACATTAATGAGCACATACAATTTTGAAAGAACAAAGTGGTTTTTGCAAAGAATCAACTTAAAAAAATACACAGTGTAGCTTTAAAGTTTGATTTTGACGTGACATTAAGCTGTGATAAGTGTCTTCCCATTAACGCGATAATTTTGTTTATTCAGACTGACTCTCAAATGTGAACGAAAACAAGAGGCGGGATTTATCGCGTGAACCAATCACATCCAATCATAGTGCGATGTAGGCATTGCCTCCTCTCATGTGACTTCGTGAACCTGCGGGCGTCGCTGTTGGACAGTTACTTTAAAAAAACTAGTTATTCATACACCTTTTAATGTCACATTTTTAAGACTTGCATTGTTTTATTTTTGCAATATGGATTATTTTCTTTTTGAGGAGGCGATGCCTCCCTTGCCTCCTCAGAGGAAACGCCCCTGAGATGTAAGGCACTCTATAAGCTATCCACACTATTCGAAATCTTTGAACCATATTAAATCAATTTAATATTTAACACACCATCCACAGTATAAACAACGTCTGCAGTTCTCATGTTTGGAAGCTAGGCCTCAATGGCGTCTACATTTGTGTATCAAATAGGCCTACTTTTGAAGTTAGGCATGCAAACCAACTAATCCGAGCCAAAGAAAAGCCTTCAAATAGCTTCTATCTTCAAGTTTTCTCCATATACTTGCTCCTGCAGATGGTTTCAACAAAGTAAACAACAAAAAATGTCTTCCCAGAGACATTTCTGGCATTGCAAATCCAATTCTGGTTATTCTGATTTTCACTCTGTTATTTGCCAGAGGGCCACAGATTGTATTTCCTTGAACAAAACAGCTATGACTTGGTTGGATATATTTGCTCAGTGATGCTTAAACAGCATTTACTGCCTCACCAGTCCACACGCCATCGTAGCCGGAGGGAGGATTGCCGCACTGAGAGCCATCTAAATGTAGCCTATCAAGTTAGCACTTGTTAAATTGGTGCCAACTACACATTATGAAGGGGGAGAAGAAATCGAATAACTTTGTAAGTCTGAGAGAGTCCCTGGATTTTATTGTGGCAAATACACTGCGGTGGTGCGGAAAATCCTTGCAGCACAAAACAGGCTAATTCCATCTTCCGGCATCTACAAGGGACAAGATGGAAATACTAATATGACACGGCCTTGATTAAGTTGATAAGACACAAAATTCTATTTTTTCATTTGTGTTTTTTCTTTAGACTTTCATCCCCAACAATTCCCACTCCATTTGCACAAATTAGGCGGATGCAAATTGCTTTATGAGCAACTGTATGAATGGTAATGCAGTTCTGAGTGGGTGAGATGAGAAAATGAACATGGAACCATTCAATCAAGTGACACATTTCAGTCAGAGCCATTTGTCAGTGTCACATTTCTTTATATTTGATCCACGAGGTAAGAGTGTTATGCAGAGATCATTTGTCTTCATCAAGTATGAGAGGTGACTTCACTCTTCTGCCCACTGAGCTGTCAGTCTGCTAGTCCCTCTGACTCGAGAAGCAAGAAAACCAGTCAGTTTCACAGTGGATGTGCATTCTCCAGTTTATCTGGGTTGAAATGTATTATAACATGAATAATCGCAAATCACTAACTCGGAATATGACAAATGGAGTGCTGAATCAGTACTGTGGCTGCACCATTGCATAGTACGCATATAATCGGTATATATTAATTAGCAAGGATGCAATAAATTGATAAAAAATTACAGTATAGACTTGATAAGTTTATAATGTTACAAAATATTTATATAAACAAAAATACTGTTCTATTGAAGTTTCTATTCATCAAAGATTCCTGAATTATCAAATTTTCCACAAAAAATATTGAACAGAGCACAACCATTTTCATAATCAGCAATAATACTAAGAAGAAATGTTTCTTGGGCACCAAATCAGCATCAGAATGCTTTCTGAAAGATCATGTGACACTGCAGACTGGAGAAATGATGCTGAAAATTCAGCTGTCATCGCAGGAATAAACTACATTTATAAAACAATTGTTATAATATTTCACAATATTACCCTTAATAGTTGAGCAAACAAATGCAGCCTTATTGAGCATAAGATACTTTTTAATATTCCAACCCCAAACGTTTTATGATACTGTTATTGTGCCGGGATGTTCTTTTTAAAACAGTGGGAAAAAAAAGTGGGAGACAAGATAAATACTATCACTACATAATTTGAGGATATACTGAAAATGAGCAGTGAAAAAATACTGAATTGTTTTCCTCTCAATAGTGATGAAAAACACATTTGGTCTCTGAAACGATAAGCTGGGAAATGACAATACACTCACCATGTTTTATACATTTCTCTGTCACACGTCTCTCTCACATACAGAAGGCTATTTCTCTGTGCTAATGTATTAAAGCTGTTGACAAGTTGGCTACAGAATGCTTTTGCACACATCTCTGCATTTGCCCCTGTATAAAGAGGATTTGAAGAGATGAACGTTTGCCGGAATTCTGGTTAGTCATTTGGAAAATTTCAAATGGTGGTCATGGCTTCTTACTATGGCACTAATGCCAGACGTGTTAAGTGTTAGTCATGATTCAGGGCACAAAATAAGAGCCCCAGGCTTAGCGGTTTCTCTCTCACACACACACACATGCAGGGACTATATCTATCTCTATATATTTAACTTTGATAACAGTTTATGTTTAGGGATAGTACACCAAAAAATTTAAAATCTATATTTCAATTATCCATTTAGCAGACACTTTCATCCAAAGCGTCTTGCATTAGAAGAACGTAAGTAATTCATCCCGGAGCCATCATTATTCGTATAAAATCAATATAATATAACTATTAGGCAGTATCAGTCGTTCACTCACCCTTATGTCATTCTAAACCTGTATGACTTACTTTCTTCTGTGAAACATACAGTAAAAGAAGATATTGTGGAGCTTGGAACTACATTAGGGTGAGTAAATGACAACAGGAGTTTCCCTTAAAAGGGAATATTAATTTCAGGGAATATTCTAACGGATAGCAAGCAATCAACACCACACTGGATTTATGACAGTCTCCAACCATCTTGAAATGCCTACAGAGAATGATTCACACCCTGGACACCCGCTGGGACTGATTTCCCATCTTTTAACAGAATTGTGGCTAATGTTGAGCTGAGTTGCTCACAGTCCACAGAGCTCATAATTAGAATTAGAGGAACTGAAAGTAAAAAAAAAAAAGCAGCTAGAGTTATGATTATGTTATGATCTGGCAAAGGTAACGAGACATACAACAGATTAAATCCTGCTCGTAGACGGTGGAGGTTGTGCTCTTTTCAGACACTGAGGAGAACAGTATTAATTGAGGTCAAAATGCCGGGCCTCACAGTCCATTTAACACAATTTCCCCAAGTAAGACCTGCCCTGAACTGGCCGCACACCATCAGGAACTGGTGAAAAGCTGCTTGAAATGAGCCTGTCATGCCATGGCAGCTTTCCCTGGGATGCAAGAGCAAGGAGATCGCTATATTGGATTAGAGGAGTGTTAGCACATGCTGCGTGTCTTCGGGTGAGTGTGCGCGAGAACATTTGTGTGTGACGCTCCCATGCCTGCTGGCAATAATAAAGACTAAATGCCACGTTACGAATGTGGTGTCATTAATCTTTGGGTGGGTTCCACACAATCAATGTCTTTTTCTCACAGGAGCGAAGATTGATATTACGATTGTAGCCTTAACTCTGTAATCGGCGCGACTACACAACACGCCCCCTTGACATCACACCTTAGAAGTAACAGATGCACTGACGGGCATGTTGAATGGCACAATGAATGCTTGCTGTTCTTGCCACAGGCATAACAAAGGTATATTAATTCCTTTCCTTTTGTGTGTGTGTGTGTGATAACTTCTGTTTAAAAGTGCCCAGATTGCAGTTTGTCAACTTTTTGAAAGGTAATTTTATTGCAACGTGAGTAGAAAAGATAGTAGCCATGGGAGAAATAGCATTAATTTCCATCCTATTGTTTACCACAAGCAGACATTTATGCAAGTAATGCAGTTTTTCTTTAGACCCAGACTAGTGCACATCTGTAAAACAAAGACCAACAGGATATTCTTTTCCACCACGATATAATGAGGTTATACTATTTGTCTTCATAATGCTATGTGAACCGTATTATTATTACTTAATTTTGTTTAGCCAACATTTCTCTAGGTTACAGATGAGGATAATCCAGTGTTAAAAGCAGTCAACCAAATAATTTAATATTTGCTCATCAAATATTCATCAGGCGTTCATGATTTAAGGGATTATTTGGCATTTGTTGAAACTACAGTGTGCTCATATTAAAAATCATTCAATTTCATACAGGTAACAAAATCTAAATAAATTAAGAAAATGCAAAGGTAAATATTGTAAAACTTTTTTTTTTTATACGCTTTTACAAACTGGTGGCTAAATTGTATCTGATTCATTACTTTTCAGATAATCTGAGTACATCCCACTGAGCAGGGTTACTGTTGTTAAAAAAGAAAAAAAGAAAAAATAATTACTTGAAACAAACTAAATTAAAATTCAATATTTAAAAATATGAACTAATATTAAACATTTATACAATTATTTAGAAATATAAAAAAACATAAAAATAATTTAAATGTTAACTAAAATAAGAGATTATAAAAAATAAATGTATTCAAATTATTAATAAAAACTAAATTTATATTTTAATGATGCGCAAATGATAACACTGCACTCCAACTTGTGAATTGGCACCTCGTAGTTACATTTTCTCACGAGATCAGGTTGGGAACAGCCTAAAAATGTTACATCACTGATATGAACCTGGAGCGATCTCATGTTCAACATTTAAACATTCATTTAAACTTTGATTTAGTTTTAAAATCAATGATTTGGAAAACTATGGAATATGCATGCAGCAAATTCACTGCATTTTTAATAATAAATAAAACAAGGTAGCACGTATGTTTGTATAAATATATAATGGAGAGATGGGGATGCAGTATAAATAAACTTAAGGTCGTCCATCATGGGTTCGCCAGAGTGATGAGTGATTTACCGGAAGTGGCAGTGCACAAAGATCACTGAATGCGGAAGTACTACGTATCAGCGTGATAATCCCCTATTAGTGTAACCCTTTATAATTAAACAAATTAATTATAAAAAGGAATTAAATAAAGAGTTGTTAAAACTAACCAGAAATTAGTAAAGAGTGTAAGAAAAATAATAAAATCAAAAAGAAATGCATGTCAGTGTGATGATTGACATCTTAATGATTGTCCAATTGCGTGAGATTTATGTTGATGTCCCGCCCCACCACGTTAGTTGCTGTATGGGGGAAGCCATTTTACTTTATCTGCGTTACTGTGAGACGAGCAGCAGCATAACTTTGTGTGTACAAGTTAAGATCGTCAGAGAGGATTGAAAAAGAGAGATTTATGATCTATGTTCTTTGGATTTGGTGAGTACACACTTTGAAATGTGTAAACTTTCATAAATGTAATTAATTGTGTACAGATGTGTTAAATTGAGAGAGAGTGAAATCGTATTTCTTTGTCAGCATGAAATGCTGATATGATCTGATGTTTAACGAGCAAAAAGTTATGTATGGTAAGAATATGAGTTCGTAATGTTCATATTTTGTTGTTGATTATATTGAACGAGTGATTTTCCTTGTTTAAGTTGCATACTGTTATCTAAGCTGTCAAATTACGATTGAAGTGCAGCACAATATGTTCAACAGGATAACAAGTGCTACTATTTTCTGTTGCTAACCTAAAAACAGTGAATCTAATGTGTGTTGTGAACTAAATACTGCCTGTTACATATGCAGGTCGGGTTTTTTTGTACTACGCTGGAACTGCGTTAATTTCAGCGTGACGATCTAAGATGGCGAGCCTTCCCAGCGAGATGAACGTTGAATGATGCAAGATTTGAGTTCAAACGAACACCTGTGGAATTGGGTAGGAAAGTTCTGATTGCCTGCTAGTTTTTCTAAACAGGACTGAGCTTTGTTTTTTGCAAGACTGCTCAGAGAATTTTATTTTCCTGCACAACCGATTTTTTTTCTTTGGACTATAGAATCATTTTTCCACGGTTCTAAGGAACTTTGGATTCTCCGAACTGAATCAGTGAATCGAGTCTTTTGAATCGGATCTTTTGAATCGAATTTTTTTGAACTGAATCTTTTGAAACAAATTTTTTGAATCTGAGCCTCTAAACGAACCTTAACTGAACTTTTCAAACAAACCTTTTGAATTGATTCATTGAACTGCTGTCTACTGAACTGTTGTTTGTATTTTGTTCAATTCGGTTGAGTTTATTTTTGAATGTGATTCAGTGATCTGTCAACTTAACAAATTGTGACAATTTGTAAGGGTTTTTGAAGGTGTAGTATTTTAAGGATATCTTTATAGCCTAGAGGGTGCACCCAACTAATTGAACGAACAGAGTCAAGTGAAATTGTTCATTGATTGTGAATTTAATCCATATAACTGTGGTTTGATACTGAGCAAAAAACTGTCACAATTATTTGTTTTATTTTTATTTTATTTTATTTTTCCGAATATCAACAATTACTTCCAATCATTCATTTAAATACAAAGATTTACTTTATCATTTAACCAGTGTTGTCTTTATTACACCTCCATAGTCGAACCTACTGGCCTATAGTGAATATTAGTAACAAGTTCAATATTATTTGACACGTGTGCTACATAAAAAGTGGCGAGCCAGCCAGGAGGTGTAATTAATAGCTTTATTTATACTTTACATCCAAAAGAAAAATTGAGAAAAGAGACATTCAAATCAGTTTATTAGTGTGGGAAGTAAATTGACTTTGAAAACATGGAAATAGTACAGAAGGAAAGTGTCAAAGTTGTAAATGCTCTTCTAGTTAGTAGACCAATTAACACTCTTGAGGATGAAGAGGTCCTTGATCTTCTAAAACGTCATGGTACCATCGCAAGAGTCCTTCCCATTAACGATCCTGAGTCCAAGTATCATAACCACACCATTGTAGAGTACAACTTTGGATCAGCTATTGAATCAATAAGTCACTTGCTACCTCTTAGCTACACAGATAAAGACGACCCAAGCTTAACTTACCAGATAAGAGCCCTGAGCAGTGTCTACTCTTGTGAGGAGAGTTTTGGTGCCACAACCTCTTACTTATCCACCCTGAAAACCATTGCTAAGCAAAGTGGAAAATCCTTCAATGCTTTGCTACGAGAGGAACTCTCGCAGATCTCAAGCTCCTTAATTCCAGATGAGGTGGATGCAGATGAGCCTGCGCTTGATGAGCTCAATTCCATTAAAGAGCAGAATGCATCCAAGAGGAATGTCCAGAGTCCTGGTTCCATTCACAATGAGCCAACAATTGATCAAGATGACTTACCAAGGTCTGAAAAACAGTTGTCAGGCACCATGAGTAACGTTCAGCTCAATCCTGCTGAGGTGCAGAAAGTTATTGTGGAGCATATAGTAAAGAGTGAAGTCGCTGCAGCAATTCCATCCACTGCTGTAGTTAGGCTCCGTCCTTTCTCAGGGAGAATTCCCCAGCCCAATCATGAATCTGATTACGACACTTGGCGTTGTAATGTTGAATTACTCTTTGATGACCCTTCTGTGTCTGACTTACAAAGGGTAAGGAGAATTATGGAGAGTCTCTTACCTCCTGCCACTGATATTGTCAAGTCTTTAGGGCCCCGTGTTTCTCCCAGAGCTTACCTTAATGTGCTTGATGCAGCTTATGGTGCAATCGATGATGGTGATGAGTTGTTCTCAAAATTCATGAACACATTTCAGAATGATGGAGAGAAAGCATCTAGCTATCTCCAAAGGCTTCAAGTTGCTTTGAGCAAGGCAGTCAGAGGAGGTGGGATTAAATCGTCTGAGGCCAACCATCATCTTTTGCGGCAGTTTTCCAGAGGCTGCTGGGATGACATTCTTATTTCTGAGCTTCGTCTCGAAACTCGTAGAGACGACCCTATCGAGTTCCAAGACTTACTGCGTTCCCTTAGAACCAGAGAAGACAAGAGTGCACAGAAATGGGTACGCATGAAAAGCCACATCAGTGCTTCTAAGCAGAAACCACCAACATTACCTAGATCTGCTCATGCTTATAGCCAAGACACTGCCATTGCAAGCATATCCCCTCACGAGTCAAAGTTGTTGTTTGAGACTGCTGAGTTGAAGAAGCAAATTGCTGAGTTAAAGGAACAGTTAACTTCATTGACTCTACCAAAGCCCAGAAAGACTGTCAAACCCAAGCATAAAACATCGCCCTCTTTCACTACTCCTGAGTTTATTGCTAAACATCCGTTCAAGTCAACCGGTGATCCTGTCATGAAAACCAGACCACGCCCTGGTTACTGTTTCAGATGTGGTGAAGATGGCCACATCTCTGTTACCTGCGAAAATTCTCCGAACCCCAGGCTAGTTGAAAAGAAAAGGAACGAACTGCGGTTGAAGCAACAAGAGTGGGATCAAGAGAACAGTCATGATGGTGCAGCTTCTTTAAACGCCTAACAGTTCCAGTTGCGGGACAAACTGGAACTAGTGAACTTAAAAGTTGTCCCCCCAGAATAAATTCAGGGCCACACCACAAATTCCGTATTCAGCGTCTGGTTGGATCCAAGTGTACAGCGCAAGTAAAAATCTCAGGGACTGAATGTCATTGCTTACTTGACACAGGGTCGCAGGTGACCACAGTTCCTTGGTCCTTTTACCAAGCTTGCTTGATTAATCATCCCATCAAGCCCCTGAATCTTCTGCTTGAGGTCAGTGGAGCAAATGGTCAGCCAGTTCCATACAAAGGATATGTCGAAATTCCAATAACTTTTCCAGAAGACATGGTCGGATCTGAGGTTGAAATTTCCACACTGGCACTGGTCGTTCCTGACTTCAAACCAGAAAAACAATCTCAAGTCTTAATCGGGATGAATACGCTTGATTCATTGTATGCTGAATGTTCTAACTTGAATATCCTTGAACACCATTCTCCACGATACGGGTACAGTGCTGTGCTCAAAACTCTGCAATTACGTCATAAACAGAATGCCAATGGATGCCTTGGATTGGTGAGATTACAAAGCAAGGAGCCCGTAGTGATTCCAGCACAGCAGACCGTTGCTCTCTGTGGAAAAGCAAATGTGAATTGCTTATCCACTAAAGAATGTGTTCTTCTGGAGCCCCCATCAAACTCCTCCCTCCCTGGAGGTGTACTTTTTTCAAGAGGTGTAGTTCAAGTGCCACCATTCCCAACGCAAAAGTTGACTGT
Organism: Phoxinus phoxinus; assembly: GCF_949152265.1. Classification (NCBI taxonomy): domain Eukaryota; kingdom Metazoa; phylum Chordata; class Actinopteri; order Cypriniformes; family Leuciscidae; genus Phoxinus; species Phoxinus phoxinus. The sequence continues at coordinate 7,644,061 of NC_136886.1, forward strand.
CCAGCTACGGAATGAGTCGCATCGGGATGTAGTACTGCAGCCAAATGCTGTGGTTGCTGAAGTGCATGCCATCGAGAGTATCATCCCTCAAGAACGAGATGTGGGATCTGTACCTGCTGGTCAAAGCTGTTCTGAAACAGGGATTACCTTTGACTTTGGGGACTCACCGTTGCCCAAGGAGTGGAAGGATAGAATCAGTAAGAAGCTCAGTGATATGTCTGATGTCTTTGCGCAACATGACCTGGATTTTGGTCGAACATCCAAAGTAAAGCATCACATCAAGCTGTTTGACGAAACTCCTTGTAAGCAAAGGGCACGCCCTATCCATCCTCATGACCTGGCTGCTGTCAGACGCCATTTGCAAGAGTTAAAAGAGTCAGGAGTCATCCGGGAATCTGAGTCTCCTTTTGCATCCCCAATCGTAGTCGTACGTAAGAAGAATGGCGACGTAAGACTATGTGTGGATTACAGGAAGCTTAATTCACAAACTGTGAAGGATTCCTACGCTTTGCCGAACCTTGAGGAGTCTTTTTCAGCCTTGACAGGTTCTCGATGGTTCTCTGTCCTGGACTTAAAGTCTGGTTATTACCAGATAGAAATGGAGGAGTCTGACAAGTACAAAACCGCTTTCTCTTGTCCCTTAGGATTTTGGGAATTTAATCGGATGCCTCAAGGAATTACCAATGCACCGAGTACATTCCAACGATTAATGGAAAAGTGTATGGAGGACCTACATCTCACAGAAGTCTTGGTGTTCCTTGATGATTTAATAGTGTTTTCCCAGACCCCTGAGGAGCATGAAGAACGGCTTCTAAAAGTACTGAGAAGACTAAGAGAGTATGGGTTGAGATTATCCCCAGAAAAATGCAAATTCTTCCAAACTTCAGTCCGGTACCTAGGCCACATAATATCGGAGACAGGAGTCCAGACAGATCCTGAAAAGATCAGTGCTCTTAAGACCTGGCCAAAACCAAAGAACCTAAAGGAACTAAGATCATTCTTGGGATTTTCGGGATACTATCGGCGGTTCATCCGCGATTATTCCAAGATAGTGAAACCCCTAAATGATTTAACTGCTGGTTATGCCCCACTGAATCGTAAGACCATGAACAGTGAGCTGAAAGGAAGCTATTTTAACCCAAAAGAGTCATTTGGGAGCCGATGGACAACGGCTTGTGATGAAGCATTCAACACAATCATCTCCAAACTTACCAGTGCTCCTGTGCTTGGGTTTGCAGACCCGACCTTACCTTACATCCTCCACACAGACGCAAGCACCATAGGTCTTGGCGCTGCGTTATATCAGGAGCAAAATGGAGAAAAAAAAGCCATAGCTTTCGCCAGTAGAGGTCTTTCAAGAAGTGAGTCTCGATACCCCGCCCATAAGTTGGAGTTTCTTGCTTTAAAATGGGCAGTGACCGAGAAATTCTCTGACTACTTGTATGGCAATCACTTCTCTGTCATAACTGACAGTAATCCTCTTACTTACATCCTAACTTCCGCGAAGCTTGATGCCATAAGTTATCGTTGGCTATCAGCATTAGCCACATTCTCTTTCGATCTGACCTATAGAGCAGGAAAGCAAAACCAAGATGCCGATGGGTTATCAAGACGTCCCCATGGTGAGCTGATCAATGACATGGTATCACAGAAGGAACTGGAACGGATACAGCAATTCGCCTTCAAGCATCTGGGTGGAGATAAAGGTGTTGTCATGGACTGTGATGTTGTACAAGCTGTGTGGGACAAGCATCTGGTTCAGCAAGGATGTGGAACTTCTGTTGCTCTAGTGGAGTCCTTGGCAATGGAACAGGAGGTTATTCCTGGTTGTTTTGCTCAAGACCTGACTGAAGAGGAGTCTGCAATCCCCTGTTTAACTGGTATAGACCTGCAACGTGAACAAAGGGAAGATGTTGTCCTGAACCAAGTCATTAGCCACTTAGAAGAAGGCCAGATGCCATGCCGGACGGTGAGGTATGAATGTCCAGACTTTTCTTTGTTGTTGAGAGAGTGGAACCGCTTAGAATTGAAGGATGGAGTTCTGTACAGACGACGACAGTTGGACGGTCAAACAACTTACCAACTGGTGTTACCTGTTAAATTCCGTGCAATGGTGCTGGAGAGCCTGCACGATCAGATGGGCCACATGGGAGTAGATCGCACCCTCGACCTTGTCCGTTCTCGCTTTTATTGGCCAAAGATGAGTGCTGATGTTGAGAGGAAGATTAAGACCTGCGAACGGTGCGTGAAGCGGAAAGCTTTGCCAGAGAGATCTGCCCCCTTGGTCAACATCCAGGTTACACGGGCCCTTGAGTTGCTCTGTATAGATTTTCTTTCCATCGAACCAGACCGAAGTAATGTCCAGAATGTACTTGTCATGACGGACCATTACACCAAGTATGCAGTTGCCATACCCACCACCAACCAGAAAGCCAAGACCGTGGCTAAGTGCCTTTGGGATGGATTCATTGTCCACTATGGTTTCCCGGAGAGGATACTAAGCGATCAAGGAGCCGACTTTGAATCCAAACTCATCAAAGAGCTTTGCGAGATGGCAAAAATTCACAAGGTACGGACAACTCCCTATCATCCTCGCGGTAATCCCGTTGAGCGCTTCAATAGGACACTCCTAAACATGTTGGGTACCTTGAAGGAACAGGATAAGTCACATTGGCACGACTTTGTGAAACCATTAGTGCATGCTTACAATTGCACGAAAAATGAGACCACTGGATTCACGCCTTATGAGCTCATGTTTGGGAGGCGACCCAGATTACCGGTGGATTTAGCTTTTGGGCTACCCGTAGAAAAACCTGTCCATGAGTCGCATTCCAAATATGTTCAAAGTCTCAAAGCCCGACTTGAGGAGAGTTACCGAATTGCCACTCAAAACGCTTCAAAGTCTGCAATGAGGAATAAGGACAGATTCGACAAACGAGTGAAAGAGTCAACTCTTGAAGTGGGAGATAAAGTTCTAGTGAGGAACGTCCGAATCAGGGGAAAACATAAACTCGCAGACAAGTGGGAGTCTACTATCCATATAGTAGTGGAACGAGTTGGAGACCTGCCAGTTTATAAAGTTCGTCCACAAGATAAGGATGTTCCTCTACGAGTGTTGCACAGGGATCTACTATTACCGTGTGGTTTCCTTACTACTTCTGAGGAGAGTGTCCCTGATCCAGTAAACATCTCCAAGCCTAAGACACGAAGCCAAAGAAAGAGAGAACTGTTAAATGAGGAACAATCGGATTCAGAGGATGAAATTTGCATATTCAGTAGAATTCCTGTTGAAAAAACAAAGATTGTCTATGCATATGACACCACAAAGTCAAAAGTGGCTGATGGAAAAGAAAAAGACTTACCTCCGAGATCCGACTTACCTCAGGAACCAGACTTACCTCAGGAACCAGACTTACCTCAGGAACCAGACTTACCTCAGGAACCAGACTTACCTCATGAAACAGAATTACCCCAGCCTGTGAACAGTCCAGCTAACATTCTTCCATTGGATGAAAGTTTAGGAGAGGTGACTGAAATGTATGAACCTACAGATCCTGAAGTACCAGAAACTATACCAACAGAAAATGGAATTGAAGAAAGATACTTACCATCATCCAATCCAACTGGTAATGAGGAGGAAAAAGATATGTCCACGGATGCTCAGGATCTGGAAGAAGAAACAGAACAAGTTAATGCATATGCAAGATCAAGTGTAGATCAAAATCTAAGAAGATCAAACAGGGTCCAAAAACCTCCAAAGAAATTCCATTACCCACAGTTGGGTAATCCCCTTACCTCAGTAGTCCAAAACTTGTTCCAGTCATTGAGTGAGGCAGTAGTAAATTCAATGAGTCTTGCTGATATACCTATAACTGATTTAGTGCTGCCCAAGAGTTACTAAAGGGTCAAGTAAAAGGCAAAACGCAAAGAGACTTGCTTATCTTTAAGAGGGGAGAATGTAACCCTTTATAATTAAACAAATTAATTATAAAAAGGAATTAAATAAAGAGTTGTTAAAACTAACCAGAAATTAGTAAAGAGTGTAAGAAAAATAATAAAATCAAAAAGAAATGCATGTCAGTGTGATGATTGACATCTTAATGATTGTCCAATTGCGTGAGATTTATGTTGATGTCCCGCCCCACCACGTTAGTTGCTGTATGGGGGAAGCCATTTTACTTTATCTGCGTTACTGTGAGACGAGCAGCAGCATAACTTTGTGTGTACAAGTTAAGATCGTCAGAGAGGATTGAAAAAGAGAGATTTATGATCTATGTTCTTTGGATTTGGTGAGTACACACTTTGAAATGTGTAAACTTTCATAAATGTAATTAATTGTGTACAGATGTGTTAAATTGAGAGAGAGTGAAATCGTATTTCTTTGTCAGCATGAAATGCTGATATGATCTGATGTTTAACGAGCAAAAAGTTATGTATGGTAAGAATATGAGTTCGTAATGTTCATATTTTGTTGTTGATTATATTGAACGAGTGATTTTCCTTGTTTAAGTTGCATACTGTTATCTAAGCTGTCAAATTACGATTGAAGTGCAGCACAATATGTTCAACAGGATAACAAGTGCTACTATTTTCTGTTGCTAACCTAAAAACAGTGAATCTAATGTGTGTTGTGAACTAAATACTGCCTGTTACATATGCAGGTCGGGTTTTTTTGTACTACGCTGGAACTGCGTTAATTTCAGCGTGACGATCTAAGATGGCGAGCCTTCCCAGCGAGATGAACGTTGAATGATGCAAGATTTGAGTTCAAACGAACACCTGTGGAATTGGGTAGGAAAGTTCTGATTGCCTGCTAGTTTTTCTAAACAGGACTGAGCTTTGTTTTTTGCAAGACTGCTCAGAGAATTTTATTTTCCTGCACAACCGATTTTTTTTCTTTGGACTATAGAATCATTTTTCCACGGTTCTAAGGAACTTTGGATTCTCCGAACTGAATCAGTGAATCGAGTCTTTTGAATCGGATCTTTTGAATCGAATTTTTTTGAACTGAATCTTTTGAAACAAATTTTTTGAATCTGAGCCTCTAAACGAACCTTAACTGAACTTTTCAAACAAACCTTTTGAATTGATTCATTGAACTGCTGTCTACTGAACTGTTGTTTGTATTTTGTTCAATTCGGTTGAGTTTATTTTTGAATGTGATTCAGTGATCTGTCAACTTAACAAATTGTGACAATTTGTAAGGGTTTTTGAAGGTGTAGTATTTTAAGGATATCTTTATAGCCTAGAGGGTGCACCCAACTAATTGAACGAACAGAGTCAAGTGAAATTGTTCATTGATTGTGAATTTAATCCATATAACTGTGGTTTGATACTGAGCAAAAAACTGTCACAATTATTTGTTTTATTTTTATTTTATTTTATTTTTCCGAATATCAACAATTACTTCCAATCATTCATTTAAATACAAAGATTTACTTTATCATTTAACCAGTGTTGTCTTTATTACACCTCCATAGTCGAACCTACTGGCCTATAGTGAATATTAGTAACAAGTTCAATATTATTTGACACGTGTGCTACATTAGCAAATCCAGGTGATTGGAACAAAACACTGAGGAGGACTTTTACTTTCTGAACCTGGACTTGACACCTCTGACTATATGCTAAAGTTGAGTAACCATAAATATGAAATCATCATGACATCAAGTAATTCCTAACTTTATACACAAACCGGCATTCCAGGAAGCGGATGCTTCTCATAATTACCAACTACTCGGCCAAGTCTTCATCAGCGCTAGTGTCTCTGAAAGCGAGCGTCTGAGGGGGGATGCCGGGCTCAGTATGAGGAGGCTGGTTCACGGTCTGCTGCCAATGATAAGCCTCCTGACTATTATTCATCTTCACCGAGCAATAAGGCAGCAATTAAGCGCTTTAATTTACAGAGCAAAGCAGCTTTGAGGAGCCATACATCACCATGTTTCACCGCACGCAACACTTGTTTGCTTCGGCGTCCATGATTGGTTGAATGATTCCGGACTGTACCGAAATAATAAAGAACGTGTAGCATTTGATCTGGATGTTTCTTGGTGTTCTTGTATTAACGGTGATAAAGCAGAGCTTTTAGAGTTTCTAACAAGCTAGCGCTAACAACCGGAAGCTAATGAATGAAGCCCGCGCTCATAAATCTCTGCAGGCGATGTTGTACAGCAGTGATCCCTTCAGTGGGGTCAAGGCAAAAAGTCAGAAACACGACCAATATGATTCAAAAGGCATTAGCACGATATAATGAGGTTATACTATTTGTCTTCATAATGCTATGTGAACCGTATTATTATTACTTAATTTTGTTTAGCCAACATTTCTCTAGGTTACAGATGAGGATAATCCAGTGTTAAAAGCAGTCAACCAAATAATTTAATATTTGCTCATCAAATATTCATCAGGCGTTCATGATTTAAGGGATTATTTGGCATTTGTTGAAACTACAGTGTGCTCATATTAAAAATCATTCAATTTCATACAGGTAACAAAATCTAAATAAATTAAGAAAATGCAAAGGTAAATATTGTAAAACTTTTTTTTTTTATACGCTTTTACAAACTGGTGGCTAAATTGTATCTGATTCATTACTTTTCAGATAATCTGAGTACATCCCACTGAGCAGGGTTACTGTTGTTAAAAAAGAAAAAAAGAAAAAATAATTACTTGAAACAAACTAAATTAAAATTCAATATTTAAAAATATGAACTAATATTAAACATTTATACAATTATTTAGAAATATAAAAAAAACATAAAAATAATTTAAATGTTAACTAAAATAAGAGATTATAAAAAATAAATGTATTCAAATTATTAATAAAAACTAAATTTATATTTTAATGATGCGCAAATGATAACACTGCACTCCAACTTGTGAATTGGCACCTCGTAGTTACATTTTCTCACGAGATCAGGTTGGGAACAGCCTAAAAATGTTACATCACTGATATGAACCTGGAGCGATCTCATGTTCAACATTTAAACATTCATTTAAACTTTGATTTAGTTTTAAAATCAATGATTTGGAAAACTATGGAATATGCATGCAGCAAATTCACTGCATTTTTTTTATTTTCTGGACTTGTTCTTGACAAATGATGAACTTAGTTTGAGACCAACGAGACTGCTCAGCATTATCGCTCTCCATCCTTGTCCAGAGATCTGCCAAATTGAAACAGAAGGGCCCATAAGGGAGATGGCACCGTTCACTCATAATTTACTCTCATTCAATCATGTTGTTGGATAAGTCTCCCAGGAGTTGGCCATTCTGACTGGTAGCGGGATGCAGACACGATACCGCAAAGACTCAAAACTTTGTCAAATAATTGCTCTGAGAGGTTGAGAGGCAAACCACTTTGGGGCCTAGTCATTTTTTACAATTTAAGCTGAGGTGGTGATCAGAGGTGTACTAGGGGCCGATATCTGACATATGCCATTCGTACGACATTATTGATATTAATGCAATGATTCAAATATTCTATAGCAAGCAACTATGCTTAGAGGTGTAAAGTCCAGGGATCAGAAAGTAAAAGTCCTGCCATATGTTTATTCATGAACTCAGAACTAATTGATGAAATCAGCTGGCTATCTCCTGGCTGAAAAACTGTGCTAATAGGGGATTATCACGCTTCCGGGTTTCATGGGCGGGATTTTTCAACTTTGTGCATGTCCACTTCCGGCGCAGTTCAACAATGGCTGAAACGAAGGCTAGATGTCACTGCTCTGTTCCACTTTGTCAATCAAACAAACAACGCCAACCTTATTTAAGTTTCCATGGATTCCCGACTGAACTGAGTCTAAGGAAGAAGTGGATTAAAGCGGTTCGCCGGGATGAAGGGCCAAACTTTAAAATAAAACAAGGTAGCACGTATGTTTGTATAAATATATAATGGAGAGATGGGGATGCAGTATAAATAAACTTAAGGTCGTCCATCATGGGTTCGCCAGAGTGATGAGTGATTTACCGGAAGTGGCAGTGCACAAAGATCACTGAATGCGGAAGTACTACGTATCAGCGTGATAATCCCCTATTAGCAAATCCAGGTGATTGGAACAAAACACTGAGGAGGACTTTTACTTTCTGAACCTGGACTTGACACCTCTGACTATATGCTAAAGTTGAGTAACCATAAATATGAAATCATCATGACATCAAGTAATTCCTAACTTTATACACAAACCGGCATTCCAGGAAGCGGATGCTTCTCATAATTACCAACTACTCGGCCAAGTCTTCATCAGCGCTAGTGTCTCTGAAAGCGAGCGTCTGAGGGGGGATGCCGGGCTCAGTATGAGGAGGCTGGTTCACGGTCTGCTGCCAATGATAAGCCTCCTGACTATTATTCATCTTCACCGAGCAATAAGGCAGCAATTAAGCGCTTTAATTTACAGAGCAAAGCAGCTTTGAGGAGCCATACATCACCATGTTTCACCGCACGCAACACTTGTTTGCTTCGGCGTCCATGATTGGTTGAATGATTCCGGACTGTACCGAAATAATAAAGAACGTGTAGCATTTGATCTGGATGTTTCTTGGTGTTCTTGTATTAACGGTGATAAAGCAGAGCTTTTAGAGTTTCTAACAAGCTAGCGCTAACAACCGGAAGCTAATGAATGAAGCCCGCGCTCATAAATCTCTGCAGGCGATGTTGTACAGCAGTGATCCCTTCAGTGGGGTCAAGGCAAAAAGTCAGAAACACGACCAATATGATTCAAAAGGCATTAGCATGCCATGGCCTATTGCTTATATGATAAAGTCATTGGAAAATTCCATTTTATTTTATGCCACTATTTTCTTTACAAGAGTTGTAAAAAACTGGTCTATCAATCCTGTCTTATAGGCGCCGAGGACAGAAGATGTCACATAAATTTGAACACAATTTGCATGTACAGTAAATCCACACAATTCCATTTCAAACAAAGAATTATACACACACAGCTTTTAATTGAACTCACTGAAATCCATATAACTATAATTTTAACTAATTCAATTTCAATTCCAACTCATGAACCGAAAGGGAAACAATTTTGTAGGATCAGTGAGAGTCAGATGAACTGCTTTATAACAAATCTGAAATGTAAATGAGGCTTATTCAGCTTCCTAATTAATATGAAACGCACACAAATTTCATTTCAATTACTAGCTAGGTGTTATTTTGTAAACAATCATTTCCAGTCAAGAACCCGTCGTGCCGTAGGTGTCACAATGATGACAAAGTGCATAAACCACGCTTCGTTTCAACTAAATGATTCCGCGTTATTGATGCTCAGAGCAATCAGTTTGTTCTCAATAGCGTTTGATTCCAACATAAGACGTGGATTTTGCTGAAGAGCCGGCAGCTGCATAGGGGAGATAGGGCTCAGACCTTTTCTGTTCTTGTTGCACAAACAGGATTACTTTAATCAAGTGTCGTAGCTGGAATATTTGACTATCTCAACCTCGTCACGTCTCTGGTTTTCCGCTGCGGCTTTCGAAATTTACAGATTAGGAGGCATTCTTACAACTTCCATACATTAATCTCCATAAAGAACCCATACACATGGGTATGAATACAGATACGTTAAGGGCTGGGATGTCAAAATGTATTACGGAGATAATTGGAGTCACTGAAAATGAAAACACTGAAGCCTGATTTATGCCTATTTTCATGTTTAGGTTTTTTCATGATAATTTTATCATCTTGAAAAGATATGCTTTGACATTCGTCATAACAAATACTACTGTTGCATCAAAAATGTCCTCTCAAGTGTCTGGCAAGAAACAAGGAAAACAAATGTAAAAGCTTTGATCTAGTTTTACCAAAAGCTTTGAATATAATGAAAAACATGTTTTATGCTATTATGCAATAAATACAATACATATTCTTTACCCTACTGACAAACATGACAATATATAATGCCGACTCATGCACCGGCTGTTGTGAAATGCAGTAGGCTATAATCTGGAGTACACTAAGGTGCTTTATATAACTGTAATACTGTGTCTCTGTCAGTTCCCATCTGGGCTTATGACATGTCCCTCGTCATGCAATGCAAATCTTTAAATCCGCTTGATGAAAATTACCATTAACACTACATATTACTTTTTTGGAAAAAGCAAGGAATTGAAGGTTTAAAAAGTTCTGTCAGTGTTCCCAGACTTTTTCTCTCTCATGTAATACTACGAGAGGTTGCTCACTGAACCATGATGTCCAGTGCTCTTTGGACGTAATTGGTGGAACTTGAAGGTCCAGCCACACCCTAACCTTACCCTATCCCCTATCCCGAAACATAAGGAGAAGCTCCACCTATTAGGTCCACAGAGGCGGAGCTGGACTATGTCAAGCTCCACCCATTACATCTAGAGAGGGGGAGCTGGACATCATTTGGTTCTGCAGTGAGCACCACTTGAATACTACAGCCCCATCAATAAGGCGCATGCTTCCCTTCATCAAATATTAAAGGTATAGCGGAGGATCTTTCCTAATTTTAGAAAAGACCCGCCCTCTCCAATTTTTTTTAAAATGCACATGTGCAACACTCTATTTGCTCCCGAGAGGGAACGCTTACATTAACTTTTACTAGCAGTGATTTTAAATGGATTTCTCCAAATAGCATGACAAACTTTACCTGTCTAGTAGAATCTTCGCGACTGCGGCATCAGTGGGAAGCCCAACCTGTGCTTTTAGCGCATGCCAGCGTGTGAAATATTCTCCAAAAATCACTCTGGTCTTGTTTCTATATTCTGCGGCCTTTCTCTTCTTATCATACACTTCGTATACATTTTTTCTCTTTCGACACTCAGCCATTTTCAAAGAAATGGCTGAAACCATAACTCATCACACATAATACACCAGAAAGCGAAAACTACATAGGGACGAGCACGTACGATGGCCTTACGTAAACATATCACCAGAATGATTGACACTTAGGTGGACCAATAGTATAGGCAACCCACCCGGAAAAAGAAAATCCTCCGCTATACCTTTAAGTAATTTTTCTGACTGATGAATTGCACACTTACACATACTGTACACATAGACCTATAAAAACATGTGTCAAGAATCCAGTCGCACACACACACACACACACACACACACACACACACACACACACACACACACACACACACACACACACACACACACACACACACACACACACACACACACACACACACTAACAAATTTTTTTCGCCGATAGAGGTCGCATTTTCAAAACAATAACAAAGACGAAGATTGATGACGCTATGAAGGAGAGTGGAACGATGGAATATGTCGTTTTCATCATGCAGAGATGTGTGGAATTCACAAATCATATAAATCATATATCATCAGATAATAAATTCGTTTTTATATTACCTGAACGTTTGATCACACTATTTTATGTCATGTTATGTAATGAATAAGCTGCAAGGAATGTGAAATATTATGCTATATTAGCCTGTTACTGATAGGTAAATATTTGTCAAATGATTTGGTGGGTTAATGCTGCACAGTTTTACATGTTTAAAACAATCTCTAAAAGTACATTTGAACAAACCCACAGTTTTGCAAGTAATGGCTAAATATTTTTGTGAACTCACAATCAATAATCGTGAACTATGATGACTGAACGACACAACAGCGACGTGCGATATCCTCATTAGCGGCTTGTGTGTAGCGGCCCATTGAAATGGCAGCTAATGAGGTATCTATGTATATCTATGGTTTTTACAAGCAGAAACCAAGGAGTGTGGATATTATGTAATTGATATGTGACAATGACAAAGGGACGAGCCATTAAAACTGGAATTTATCTGGATTTACAAATCCATGGGAACTTTTGGGATAATGGAACTACACAACTGCATGCGATATAACACTGTGCAAGTGGTTTTTGATAAACAGTGATAAACAGGAAAATAATGATTCAACAATTCTAACATAATTGAATTCTGCTGTAAAGCAGCTCAAGAAAGACAATAGCAAACAATAATTATTCAGATCAATTCAGTTCAGTGTTGAATCAGTTTGCTTGAAATAATAACTGAAACTTCAGTTAATCTATAAATCAGCTGTGGAGATAACGGTGATGTCATTATCATCTGGTTCAGTTCAGGTCTCATCCAATAGTGTCAGTGCAGTCAAGTCAATAATATTGCAGTATATTTAGTGTCTCCAAATAAGCAACCCAAAAGGCGACAGTGGCAAGAAACCCAAACTCCATATGTAATAGAAGGAGGGAAGAGGACCTGAAGCTGTCCGGATCATTATAAACTAACCAACATTTTTAATATGAATCAGACTTTCCAACACTACATATGATAGAGAGGACAATAAAGGAAAAACTGATTCATTAGAGAATGAATCCGACCGACTTCATGAATTTGAATTCATTACAACATATCGTTCTTTCTGAATGAACCAATTCCCTGGAATGAATCAAACTATCCAAACAAACTTAGAGTTCATTAGAATGATCTGTCCTTGCCAACGCTACATATGAGAGAGAAATGGCCGTTTGGAAATGGAAATTGGACAGTTTGACCGACTGTCCAACACCACACATCGTGAGAGAGAGGAGCATTTATTCTCTCAGCTCTCTCTGCAGCAAAACAACATAATACAAAGACATTAAAAACAGCATGGTCGCGTTGCAGCTGCTACTAACTGTTGGAAAAACCATTTACTATTTCCATGTTACTTCCCAGTGCTGACGCAGAGTTGTGTCTGATTCATGTATTTCTAAATGTTAATGTGATGGATCGCAGCCAATATTTAGATGACAATTTGACGTAAATCAATGATGTTATGGCAAAAATAAGCCAAAGGGTAATATTCATTACATCTTCTGTAGTAGTGTCAAATATTGATAAAACACAGGACAGTTCATCATGAAAGACCAAAATATAGCACTCTTAAACATGTCTCTCATTCTCTGTTATTTTAAACATCTTTTTGAGGAGATGAAAAAAGAACAGATTCTGTAGAAGACTTGTTTAAACTGAGCATGTCCATGACCTGAAAATAAAAAAACAGTTTACAGAAAACAAACCTATCCACTCACATTTGGTGGGCTCTTTCATTCACAAGCAGAGAGTAAATGATGAACGGCAGTGTTCACAGTCTTTGGTTCAAATTGAGTTCATGGTTTCAGGTTCAGCTGAGGGTTGCGCTTACCTTACAGAGCGTTCATGGAGATCAAAGATACAAGAATATATTGAGAGCTCTTGGAATGAACTTTTAAGTTTAAAAGGTCGCCTTAATCCTTTATGTAAATACAAACAATTTTAAACTTCTTCCAGGTAGCATGTTTGAATCAAATATAGATATATCTATTGCTATCTGTGTTCACCTGTAACAGTCATAGCAGATTTCCATAGTTGGATTTACTGGTTCAACTTTAGAAGCTACTTGATGAGTTTTGCCAGAGCCCATACGGAGAGCCTGGCCACTCCGTATTAAGTCCTATTGTACCGAATTTTGGTTGTAGTTCCAGCAGAGTTCCACTGGGGGCAGTCAGTGAAGGACTGATTACAACCAGAGATACCGCTTGATGGCATCGTGGTATCTGAAGCGGGACCAGAATGTCTTCAAGCAAAAACTCTTCTAGCACGTGTATTTACCTGTGGCAGCTGTGTTGTCGATGCCTCGAGAGAAAAGAAAGTGCAGAGCGCGAAAGCACCAAAGTGACTGAAGGATTGCCGTAAAGCAGTATCTCTGGTCATACGATGTGTATGACGTCATTGACATTTTAAAATACTTTTTAAAGCAAATAAGTGACTAAAAAATCTAACACCCAGCAATGTGTGATGTCTTTGGATCTCCTTTCGAATACAACATTCAAATTACTAGACAAAAAATTATATCCTGAGAAAAGTGGATTTTGAGGGGTATAGCTCCATAGACCATAGATCTCCATAGATTAATTCTGCACTCGTCCTGTGAGCGCCCTCATATGGAACCAGAGTGGAACTACAACCAGTTCAGAAGTCGGAAGTTTACTGAGAGTGGCAGTTCTCCCCATATTAGACATTCTCTGGTTTTGCTTCTTCTTTGCTTCTTCTTCATATTCTTGTTATTTTAATGGTGGTTTGCAAACAACTTTAAGGTGCATTACCGCCACCTGCTGGTTTGGAGAATGGGTCAAGATTGCACAACCCATTTCCTAATACCCCATTAACCCCTTAACACCTTATTTTATACAATTGAGTCCTTTTCAAAGATTGCACTTGATGAGTTTTCTTTCTTGTACTGACTTATATTTCCGAGTGAACCTGGGAAGTTTGGGGAGGGACGAAGAAAGGTGCCCGCCTACTTAATATAATAACCAATAGTCTTCATCAAATATTGCCTGGCAAGCATTGGGGATCCATATATATATATACTTTATTGTCATATATATATATATATATATGAATGGGCTGAGGCTGGGTTGTAGTGAGTTTGGAGTGAAAGTATTTGATGAGCACATAGAGAAAAAGGAGAACGTCTCGGTTACGTATGTAACCCTCGTTCCCTGAGTACAGGGAACGGAGACGTACGTCGGGTTCCCCTGACGAATTGGGATCACGCTAGGGAGCCTATTACCTTCGAGAACTAAACAAAAAGCCAATGAACATTGGCATGCAACATTTGCATTCCGCGGACCCGCCCGTCAGCGCGGGTATAAAAGCCGGAAGTAAACATTGCATCATCGCTTTTCGCTGAGGAGCCGAAGTAACGGACCCCTGCGAAGGTGCAGCCACATGGCAAAGGGACGTACGTCTCCGTTCCCTGTACTCAGGGAACGAGGGTTACATACGTAACCGAGACGTTCCCTTTCGTCCAGGGAACTCCGACGTACGTCGGGTTCCCCTGACGAATTGGGATCCCTAATAAAACGCCATGGTGCTGGCCCCTTCCAGTGCCCAGCTAAGCCGCCCTACAGCAGTTTTTTCAATAAATTTCGGGGGCTGCTAGGAATCCACTGCTGTTCCGCAAGACCCACACAGAGGACATTGGATAACACTGGGAAGCGTGCCTCAACCCCCGGGGGGGGAGGCACACTACGGAAAACCAGGATGCCTGATCTGGCCTGGAATACTCATATGAATTCACATAGTGAACATATGGAGTCCCTGAGATGGTCCCAACCATTGGAATTGGGAGCGCATACAACAAGAACGACGGCGCGAGTCCGTCGGGGAAGACACGGCTGGACTGCACGTGGCAAAAACCGGTACACAAGACCACTGAACACCCAGTCTGCTACGACTCTAGCTAGAGGAGCAAACCTGGCGCCGGGCGGTCCGCTACGCCGGGCGCCGGGGGGGTGATGGAGGAGCTCAACGAGGTTACCACTTAGGGGCCAGCGGAGCGGAAGAGACGCACTTATCTGATTACAGAGTGGCGCAGCAAGCCGACACAACCTATTCCCTCGACCCACTGGACGAAGCCAGAACCCGGGAGGAAACCGGTTCCACACGGAGGTTATAGAACCTAGCAAACGTGTTAGGTGTCGCCCAGCCCCCAGCTCTACAAATGTCTGTCAGCGAGGCGCCTTGAGCCAACGCCCAGGAAGCGGCAACCCCTCTAGTTGAGTGAGCGCGCAACCTGGGGGGACAAGGCTCACCCTGAGCCTCATAGGCTCGGGTGATGGCATCCACTATCCAGTGGGCTAACCTCTGCTTGGAGACGGCCTTCCCCTTCTGCCGGCCTCCGTAACAGACAAGGAGCTGGTCTGAGGTCCTGAAGCTTTGCGTTCTGTCAACGTAACACCGCAAGGAGCGGACGGGACAGAGAAAAGCTAGGGCTGGGTCTGCCTCCTCCTGGGGCAGCGCTTGCAGGTTCACTACCTGATCTCTAAACGGAGTGGTAGGAACCTTGGGCACATATCCGGGGCGGGGTCTCAGTGTTACATGGGACAGGCCCGGCCCGAACTCTAGGCACGATTCGTCGACCGAAAATGCTTGCAGATCCCCGACCCTTTTAAAAGAAGCCAATGCTAACAGGAGCGCTGTCTTAATAGACAGGATATCAAGCTCTACTGTCAGCAAAGGCTCAAAGGGAGGACTCTGGAGAGCTCTCAGTACCAGAGTCAAGTCCCAAGGGGGTACAGAGTGTACAGGGCGAGGAGGGTTCAACCTCCTAGCACCCTTCAGGAATCTGATGACCAGGTCGTGCTTTCCCACCGACTTATCGTCAACTGCATCGTGATGCGCCGCAATGGCAGCGACATACACTTTGAGGGTTGAAGGGGACAGCCTACGCTCCAACCCATCTTGCAGGAAAGAAAGCACAACGCCGATCGGGCAAGTTCGGGGGTCCTCCTGACGGGAGGAGCACCAAGCGACGAACAGGTTCCACTTCAACGCATAGAGGCGCCTCGTAGAGGGGGCTCTAGCGGAAGCGATAGTGTCTACCACTGCCTGTGGCAGACCACTCAGAACCTCCGCGTCCCGTCCAGGGACCAGACATGGAGTTTCCAGAGGTCTGGACGCGGGTGCCGTAGAGTGCCCCGTCTCTGAGAAAGTAGATCCTTCCTCAGAGGAATCGGCCAAGGAGGGGCTGTCGAGAGGAGCATAAGTTCTGGGAACCAAGTCCTGGTGGGCCAGTACGGCGCCACTAGCAAGACCTGCTGCTCTTCCTCCCTGACCTTGCACAGAGTCTGCGCAAGAAGGCTCACTGGGGGGAACGCATATTTGCGTAGGCCCCGGGGCCAGCTGAGAGCCAGGGCGTCCGTGCCGAGGGTCCCCTCGGACAGGGAGTAAAACCACTGGCAATGGGTCGTGTCCGGAGAGGCGAACAGGTCGACCTGCGCCGCTCCGAAGACACTCCAAATCAGCTGGACCGCCTGGGGATGGAGTCGCCATTCTCCGGGCAGGGGGGTGAACCGTGAAAGCTCGTCGGCCACACGGTTGAGAGCCCCCGGCACGTAAGCGGCATGAAGCGACCTCAGATGCTTCTGACTCCATAGGAGGAGGTGGGAGGCGAGTCGAGACATACGACGGGAGCGTAGACCACCTTGACGGTTGATGTACGCAACGGTCGCAGTGTTGTCCGTACGGACCAGTACGTGCTTGTGTCTGAGAACCCCTACGAGGCGACACAAAGCTAGACGTACTGCTTGCAACTCCAGGCAGTTGATGTGCCAATGCAGCTGGGGCCCCGTCCACAGACCCGAGACTGCATGCCCTTTGTACGTGGCCCCCCACCCCGTGGCAGAGGCATCTGTGAAAACCACAGCATGCCTGGAAACCTGGATCAGGGGCACTCCAGCCCGAAGGAACGCAGGGTCCGACCACGGGGAGAAGGTTTGGCGGCAGTGCGGGGTCACTTGGACCCGGAACGTGCCACTCTGCCACGCCCACCTGGGGACTCGATCGTGAAGCCAGCGCTGTAGCGGTCTCATATGTAATAGGCCGAGCGGTGTAATCGCCGCTGCGGCCGCCATATGCCCCAGGAGCCTCTGAAATTGTTTCAGTGGAACCGCTGTCCTGCCTCGAAAAGACCTGAGGCAGGTGAGCACTGACTGGACGCGCTCCTCTGTGAGGCGCGCAGTCTGGGCGACCGAGTCCAGCTCCATACCGAGATAAGAGATCCTCTGCGTGGGGCAGAGTTTGCTCTTGTCCCAGTTGACCTGAAGACCCAACTGACTGAGATGCCGGAGCACCATGTCCCTGTGTTCGCACAGAACATCCCGAGAGTGAGCTATAATAAGCCAGTCGTCGAGGTAATTGAGGATGCGAACGCCTTGCTCTCTCATGGGAGCAATGGCCGCCTCCGCGACTTTCGTGAAGACACGGGGGGACAGGGCCAGCCCGAAGGGTAGGACTCTGTACTGATACGCTCGACCCTCGAACGCAAACCGCAGGAACGGTCTGTGTCGAGGAAGTATCGAGACGTGAAAGTAAGCGTCCTTCAGGTCGATTGCTGCAAACCAATCCCGGGGACGGATGCATTCGAAAATGCGCTTCTGCGTGAGCATCTTGAAGGGGAGTTTGTGCAGGGCCCGATTCAAGGAACGCAGGTCCAGGATCGGTCGTAACCCACCGCTTTTCTTGGGTACAATGAAGTAGGGGCTGTAAAACCCGGACCTCATCTCGGCAGGAGGGACCGGCTCGATCGCGTCCTTCGCCAGCAGGACATCGATCTCTTTCCGCAGGACAGGGGCATCCTCTGACCGCACACGGGTGAAGAAAATGCCCCTGTACCTGGGAGGCCGGCGAGCAAACTGAATTGCGTAGCCGAGCCGAATGGTGCGGAGGATCCACCGGGACGGAGCTGGAAGCGCTAGCCAGGCCTCCAGGAACCGAGCGAGTAGACCCACCCGAACCACCGGCGTACCCGCGGAGGGGCAGCAGGGCGGGGGACAGGGACCCGGCTCCAGCGACGACATGGCGACCGCGAGCGGGGTCTGGGCGCAGGTACTGACACCTACCTGTCCACACCGGGGGGCAGACGGCAGAGAGGGTTCTTCGTGTACCCTCTGCTGTGGGCCGCCCCGTGGCGAGGGGAGGGGGAGAGACGAGGAACGAGGCCCTGACTCCTCGTAACCCCGTCTCTGCGCCTCCGTGGCCAGCCGCAGGCCGGGGCGACGCGGAGGGTTCCGCGAGGCCGCTACCCGCAGGCTGGGGAGAGGGGAGCGGGGGCCGTGTCGCACTGAAACGACACGCGCCGCCGCTGCGACCCTCTCGCACGGGGGAGACTGCGTGCCCGACAGTCTCGGCCGTGGATGACCTGGAAAAGGATGTTTCGGAAACTGCTCTTTTATTGAGAAAGTGGGTACCACTGACTGTGTCAGTGGCGGAACAAAAACAAAACAAGGATTCTCCACCCGGCCCTCCCCCGGGGGAAGGAGGCGAATAGGGACCGCCTCCCGCAGAGCAGCAACATCCTGATCCAGGTCGCCCGCATCAGGAACGACGCCCACCTCTCTTCTTCCTGGAAGGTGCAGGTGGCGTCGGAGCGGGCTGGGCCGCCCTCTTACGGCCCGACCTCCGTCCCCCAGGCTGAGGCTGCTGGCCTGGAGGGGGAGCGGCCGCAGGAGGACGACCTCGGCGACGAGCGGCCGGAGGCTGTGCAGCAACAGGAGTCGGGCCAGCAGCGGCCTTCCTCCTGTGCAGGACATGCCGCATAGCTTCCGACTGCTTCTGGGCGGCGGAAAACTCTTGGGCCAAGTTATCCACCGCCTCGCCGAAGAGGCCCCCTTGGGACACGGGGAAGTCGAGAAGTTTGTTCCTCTCGGCTTCCCGCATATCCGCAAGGGTGAGCCATAGGTGGCGCTCCTGGACCACAAGTGTGGACATCGCCCGACCCAGCGAACGTGCGGTAACCTTCGTCGCCCGTAGAGCGAAGTTAGTCGCCGCACGCAGCTCCTGCAGCAAAGCTGGGTCGGGACCACCCCCCTGCAGGTCATGGAGTGCTTTGGCCTGGTGGACCTGAAGCAGAGCCATGGCATGCAGGGCGGAGGCGGCGTCTCCACACGCCTTATAGGCCTCCCCGGTTAGACCCGAGGAGAACCTACAGGCGCGGGAGGGGAGTGAAGGGGCACCCCGCCAGGTGGAAGCGGTCTTCGGACACAGTTGCATCGCGATAGACCGCTCCACTGGGGGGATTCCCTCGTACCCGTGCGCCGCCCCGCCGTCAAGGGTGGTGAAGAGGGAGGGGCGAGGAGGCCCCCGCCGGTACGCCAGAGGCGCCGACCAGGACTTCCTCAACTCCTCATGCACTTCAGGGAAGAAGGGCACTGGAGCGGTGCGCGGGGCATCCGCACGCACCGCAGCAGGCCAATCATCAAGCCGCGCATGCGAGGGCCCGGGCGGAGGGTTCCACTCGAGTCCCACATTCGCGGCCGCCCTTTCGAGCATGGCAACCACTTCGGGATCAGCGTCAGCCGCAGCCACCGCACCCGAAGGGGGTGGAGCCGCTGACTCCTCACCCGAAGATGATTGCGCCTCTTCCGATGCCGCGATAGACATCTGATCCTCCGGGGGCGCTCCAAAGGAAACAACCGGAACCGTGCGGGACGGCCCCGGAAGTTCCCCCGGAAGCGCCGCTGGCAGCGAGCTGCTAGAGGAGTGGGAAGCTCGCGAGGATGTTTCACCACACGAGACATTCCGCACTGTAACCCTCATACGCTCACCAACGGGAATGACCGAAGTAGCCGCCTGTCGAACTGAACCGACAGACTAACTAGATCGAGCATTCTCCGAAGGGACTCCCCCATTTTTCAGGGATCTTAGTCTCGAGCGGAGCGTCGCGATGGCCATGCTCCCACAGAGAGAGCATGACTCATCCAACAACGCTGCCTCAGCATGCCTTAAGCCCAAACATGCGAGACAGTGTTGATGGCCATCATCCGGAGGGAGAAGTCTACCACATCCAGAAACGCACGGGTGAGTCGACATCCTGAAAAGGACGCGAAACACCCGCCAGCTCTTTTAGATAGAAAAAGAGAGAGAGAAAAACAAGAGAGAGAGAGAGAGAGAGAGAAACGCCGAAGCGCCGAGGGACCACCGCAGCAGACAATCGGGGAAAAACTGCAACCCTTTGCTGCCGAGGGCGAAGATCGCTGCACCGCGCCGTCACACCAGCGATTCTGCTCTCCAGGTAATCGATCTGTTTGTTCTCCAGAAGGCTTAGCTTGAAGTCAGGAATACTGAGGCTCCGAAGCGAAAGGCGATGATGCAATGTTTACTTCCGGCTTTTATACCCGCGCTGACGGGCGGGTCCGCGGAATGCAAATGTTGCATGCCAATGTTCATTGGCTTTTTGTTTAGTTCTCGAAGGTAATAGGCTCCCTAGCGTGATCCCAATTCGTCAGGGGAACCCGACGTACGTCGGAGTTCCCTGGACGAAAGGGAACACAAGAAGACAGACGACATGATTTCATAAGAATAAAGATTTCATCAAATATTCGTCTTTGCAAAATCACAAGAGTGGTTAGGACCGTTTGAAAGTCCCAAATGGAGAAGAGAGGGAGAAAGGGAGGGTGGGGGAGAGAGAGAGAGAGAGAGAGAGAGAGAGAGAGAGAGAGAGAGAGAGAGAGAGAGAGAGAGAGAGAGAGAGAGAGAGAGAGAGAGAAAAAGAGAGAAAGATAACCCCATAGACTGCCAGTCATCTTTTCCAGTTCTTTGTGGGGAGAGGGGGCTCCCAGTCTTTTTAATTCTCTGTGAATCTTCTGTCCATCACCACACTTTATCCCTGCTTTAGAGCTTGGCTCTGACTCACGCACTGTCACTTTCCTGACAAACTACACCTATGCATGGAGAGACATCATAAACTGTCAGGAAAAAAGGGAAAGAATCCACCCGACTCTTCTCAGGAGAAAGAGGAAACTCACAGATGGACTCCATACACACTTACTTCTTACTTTGTACTGCCACTGAATAATTCTTAACACATTTTTAAAAAATATAAACATATAAAAAATATATATATAATTTTAAAAAATCTAATTCAAACTATAGAATGCAGACTTTTTACAAACTTTTATAACATCGTTTGCCATTATTTTACAAGCAAGTTTTAGGGCTATACAGTACGTGGCAAAATGAATAGCTCTAACACATTGGCTTTGAAGCTTTTTGTTATGTTGAACCTCATTTTAGTCTTTTAATAAACCCGGAACATTATTATGGATTAGGCTCTTGGCTGGAAGCTGCAGGTAGGCAATTCATGTAGAGGTTTTAATTTGACCTAAAATGAACCATGACCATTTTCTAGGGCTTTGACAGCCCCCTACTTGGATTAGCCGTTTTAATTATCGCAAATGTCAAGCGGGGCTAACAACCTGCTCACAACAGGCTAAAAACACCAAACAAAATGACTGAACCAGTAATACCTTTTTCTTGGGGTGAGTATATCCCCACATTGCATTGAATTCCCTGGGAAAGGCTCACGGTCACTGATGGCAGGTGAAAAACACGAAACAGCTCCTCTTGTCAAATTTACCCCTTATGGCAGTACAGATGTAAATTCAAATGTAGTAAAAAAACACAAAACTAGCATGGCCCTCAGAATATTTTGTTGTATGAATATCTGAACATATCTGAAGAGAGCCTCTGCTAAAAACAAAACAAAACAAAAAACATGTTATTCTAGCTTCATGCTTTTTTATTTATCAACACTTGAATGTGGATTAGTTTCGTAAAAAAAGAAAGAAGTAACAGGCCGTTTTGATTTATATGCTGTTTAATGATTGATGATCACCCTATTTTAAATTTACATAATGCAATGCTTTTATTGCTTGTTTCTGCTCCTTCTTTGCCTGTGTTTTGATCCAGAGATGCGTAATAGCGCCCCCTACAGTATACCAGTGAAAACATGGATCGGAAAATTCCGTCAATGGCGGGGAAAGAGTTGGACCTGAGCTAACATGAACTAACAATGAACAGTATTTTTTTTATCAACAAAGATTAACACAAACTGTAACAAATGCATTGCTCATTGTTATTTAATGCTACTAATGCATTAAGTAGGCTATTGTTAACCAATGAATCCTTACTGTAAAGCATTACCATGTCTCTTTAGGGTAAAATATTGTTACTTTTGGTTTTATGAGTAAAAAAAAAACTTTTTTCAACCAAAAATCCCACAATTCCCAGCGTGACACTTCACATTTGATGTATTTTTGTTGAAATAACTGTTTCTTCATAGTTTTCTTAGCTTTTTTCTAATACATTAGAGTTTTATGTTACATTTAATGTTGTTAAATTAATGTTTATTGCATTTTAAAAATTTCATGATGGTGTTTAATGTTTGTGTGAATGACACTGTGCAGCTTCTATATGTTAGTATTAACTTCCATGAGGAAGAGCTGCTTGTGATGAGCTTTGATTGATCATGTGACTCATGTCTGCTGTGATTATTGGTTGTCAGTGTATTAATGGTCCAAGACAGGAATCGATCGGTAAATTACCATTATATCAGATAATGAAATACGGGTTACTGTAAATGTTAAGTTAAGTCTGTAAAACCTAAAATGTTGCTACTGTATTTTATTCTGTAAATTTCTGGCAACCACAGCTGCCAGTACTTTACCGTAAATGTAACAGATTTTTTGTTTATTACAGTGTACAGGCAAACTGAGCTGAGTTGGCAAATACTGGTCCATCCATTTCATTTCGGCAACATATTTTACGCTTCAGAGAATCTACAGCTCATCAGAATATAGTGCAAACATGTCTATGCTGTTTGATCAGGTTTTGTGCGCCTGTACTTAATATTCACCGTCATGAGAAAAGTAAGAGTCTCTCTGAGCAGTTTCCTTCTGTTCAGCTGACAGGTGAAGTAATGGCCCATCTTTCCTCTAACTTCTAATCCTGTTTACTCTTCTTCCTCGGATGCTGCTTTCCCACAGCTTGGAGTCTGGGGACAAGCTTTGTAAACACACAACCTTCTCTATTCACGCCAATTTACAGGCCTAACAGCCCAAGGCTCTACTTTGCAGATTATGAATGCTTTAACCTGGCTTTCCACACCTCTTGGTAATTTCGTCTGGTTTATCTTCTTCGGACCACATTTTCTAACCCTCCCCCTTTACGCGTGTCACTTTCGTGTGAATTTACATGCATAAACATCATGACCACATCGGCTCCATGAAACACAGAGAGCTCTTGTTGATATGCTGCCATGTCATCACATTCTGCTGGTGTGCAATTGTCAAATTAAATGATTAGTTTTGCATACCAAATAAGGTCGTGATCAGTTTGATTGAAGTGGTTGAACAAATGAAGTGATATTCTAAGGCACAGCGCAATAAAAAGGAGTTTCTTCTTGGCATGCACGCGTGTCTTTAAACTGCAGCATGACATGTAAGTAATGCAGCAAATTAGCAAATCATGGCAAGCTCTTTTAGATCAGGTGCCACTTGCATCGGTGTGTTTAATTGATACGGCAGAGTGTGGGAAACCCTCTGTGTGAATACATTACAGCGATTACAGGAGATTGCACTTACAAACTGTTGCAGGCACTCAGGTCACATTTATTTTGTTGATGCTGTTGATGTAAAGCTAAAATAAAGCTCAATTCATCATTTCAGTCATCATTTACACACCCTCGTGTCTTATGAATGTTCCTTTAAACACAAATGTATGTTTTGCAATATGTTCACACTGCTCTTTTATTACAAAACCATATAACCACATGCTTCTAACCAACACATTTCCTGAAAAAACAACAACAACAGTCAGCTTGAAATCAAAATCAGCCCTATTTATTTCTTAATGCATCTTACTTGTGTTATTGTTACATGCAAATATTATACAGAATGTTAGAGGTAACGCAACACAAGTTACTTTTTCAAATACTGTAAGTAACGCAAGTGACTTTGTTTTTTTCCATGTATTGACTGAGAAATCATGAATAAGTGCAGAGGTGTTGTGTGAGCTGTGTGAACATGGTGGTTAAAGCTTACAGTTTCAGTATTCCTCAAAATTAATCAAATCTGTGAAATGCAAACTCAGAATATTACACAAACCTGCAAAAATGAAATGTTAAATGATGCAAATATACTTTATGTATTTAATCTCACTTTATTTACTGGAGTCTTTGCTGCTGACCTGCTGATGATCCAATTCAACCATACTAATAAGCATAAATGACTTTAGATTTCATTTTTTGTTTTCATTGCTGAAATAAGAGTGTTGAACTTTCTTCTCTTGCGTCCCATTGTTCTGTGATCCAGCCTAGATGAGAAAAAGTAACGCAAAAGCAACGCAACATATTACGCTCCATAAAAAAGTAACACAATGCGTTACTTTTTAAAGAGTATTGATATTGTAAGGCATGCTCTTGGCTGCTTTTATGTGATTTAAGATAATAAAACAATAATATTATGAAATATTATTACAATTTAAAATAACTTGATCCTTAGAATCTTGATCCTTTAGAAATCCTTCTGGTTTGGTGCTCAAGAACCACTCTTTTTTATTATCAATGCTGAAAGCAGTAGTGCTGCTTAATATGTATGTATATACCATGCCATATTTTTTCAGGATTCTTTGAGTAGAAACGCATTTATTTGAAATATGCATTTAGACATTATTCGTATAACCATTTAAACGTCTTTACTGTCACTTTTGATCAATTTAATGCATCTTTGCTGAATAAAAGTATTAACTTCTTTTTAAAAAAACTTCCTGAACAGTATGCAATCAGTATTTTATTTTATAATTTAAGTTGCCATTTCCATTTCATTCAGACTTCAGTGTATCTTAAAGGGGTGGTAAAATGCCCTTATCACAAGATGTAAAATAAATCTCTGATGTCCCCAGAGTGTGTGTGTGAAGTTTTAGCTCAAAATACCACACAGATATGTTTATATAGCATGTTAAAGTTGTCACTTTTTGAGGATTTGCAAAAACGCACTGTTGTGCCTGGCCCTTTAAATGCAAATGAGCTTCTGCAGAGGGCGGGGTTTCAAGAGCTCCTGTGTGTTAGCAGCATTGATTACCTCATGCAGACACACTAAAATGACAGAAACTGTTCTGCCTTTAATGTTAAAACGGAGTCAGACAATGATGGAGAGACTCAAGATGAAGTGACAACATGTAGAATGCAACAGGACGTCTCTGAATGGTTAGTTGACGAATTTATGTTGCTGATGTGGAGTTAACTATCTTTAATTAGCATATTCTGTCATGATAATCTATAAATCGCTCGTATTGTTGTGAGATGCACACAGACTTTCTATTGCATGTGAAAAGATGGATGCTAAAGTTTGAGCTGACTCACAAATGTACTCTTATACAACAACTCTTCCTCATCTCAACATGGACTGCGTGTTCAGGGGGCGGGGTTTATGTACATTTTAGACTTGCTGATGTCACTAAGCCGGGAGGAATGTCGTGTAGTCATTACCAGCTGTTTGTTGTAGTCCTTTTCTTTAAAAGCAAATCTTCCTTTGCTTTAAACTTTGAGCGTTGTAACTTTGCAGATGTTGTTTATGCTCAAACAGCAACATTACACACTTACTAAAGTTAGAAAAGTGAAATCATACTCAACCACCCCTTTAAATGTAGTCTTTTGCACGTCTTCTGAAGCCTTCAAGAGCTTTATTAAGGAACAGACCAAATAAATTAATAAATGTCATTCTTTTGCATATGAGGACCAATGGTATTTGCCAACAGACGTCAAGGACGTGATGCATCTTGACGCAGCGAGTTTGAATATGTTCTTCTGTGAATTACAGACTTACATTTTTGGTTGTGCTATACCTTTAAGAGTGATGCATTAGTTCTCGCTTGAATTAGAACATATTAGCGCTCTTTCTCAAAAAGGTTTCCCCCCTGATTCAAATGAAGTTCTGTCTTTGTCTCCCTGGAGGTGAAATTTGTTTTATGGTCCTCACCTGCTTGTACTTGAAACCAGCTAAATAGGCCGCCAGGTCTCTCATACCCCCTTCAATACTACAACCTTCTTCTCAACCTTTCCTCGAACATGCCGAACTTCTAAACCATTCATTATCTTACCAGTTTCCCCCCTGTGCCGCTGCACTACTAACAAGTGAACTATGACAGCACTATTCTATCATTGAAATGATTAATTTGAATAGCCAAAGGTTTCCTCACAATTATTTCTCCATTTATATATCCGAGGGCCTTTATAAACCGCTATGGCTATCTATGAAAAATCTGGGCCACATTTTCTCCATTCATTTTTGCATAAGATCCATTACATCGCTGCAGGGTAGAATTTTTAATCTGCCCCACTTCAATAAGCACATCTCTGCCTACCTTGAAAATATTGTCAAAAAGGAAGGTGGTTATTATTTATCAGTGCCAGTTTTGATAATAAGGGGCCGAGAAGCCCTGGTAATATCTATAGTGGGTCCAAAAGAGACCATATTAAAAATCTGGGATTTTTTTTTAAGTCGGCATGAAACGGAAGTTGTGATAAACTTTTGTCCCCTATTGTGATGTATATGCGAGAGTGAAATTGCTTCTCGAACAAGAAAAAAATGTAGAGCGGGACTTAGGGTGTATTCACACCGGGAAAGTCCGATAGTTCACTTGCTTTGGTCCGGACCAAATATTTTGTTTTGTTTTTTTGTTTGGTACGGTTCGCTTTCACACTGCTCTTTTTGCAAGTGAACCAAAATGTGTAAACAAAACCACACGTGTGCTAAGGTCGTCCATTCATTGGACAAGGATTCTCAAGTAGGGAAATCAGGAAGTGCAACAAAAAAAAGGCTCGGAGATATAAAAAATATGAAAATAAATAAAAAATAAATTTGGAGATATTTCGTAGGCTACTGCAATAGGCTATTTGTTCTTTTACTGTCTCGTTATTTCGAAATAATATGTGTGCGTGCATCTGTAAATCCGGTGACGCGTGTATTGATTTTTATTAATAAACAAGTGTTTTCTCTAAAAGTGTTGACTCGGCTGCAAAGATGAAGTTGACGATCGCCATCTCCGTGTGAACGCGCTTAGAGAGAAATGCACATAAATAGGCTAAGCCTAATAATGGATTACATAATCAGATAGTAGCCTTTTTCTTTTTTCGTTTTGAATTATTTCGTTTAAAGACATTTCAAGCTTTGTGTATTTGATGTATTTGTCATGTCTGTGTGAGGCATACACTGAGATTCGTTAAGTTAGGATGTGCTCTAGTTTACGTGCAAGTGAGCGCGCGGGCGCCTCCCTCCGTTATATTTGTTTCGTCGGCCTATTCATTAAATACAGGCAATTGGTTGATGAAAAATGTATTAAAATTAAGATACAATTTATACAAAACGAAATTCACTTTAAAGAAAGGCTTTCTATAACAATTTCAACTTCAACGGTCAAAATCATGTCTGACCCGCTCCATGTCTCATATTGCGCATCCTATCTCGGTCGTGCTGTTCACTTTTCATAAATCAACATAAATGGGAAAAAAATAACATTATAATATTTTAACAAATATGAAACGCGCTTTTTTAATGGCTACAACAGTATAGTAGGCCTACATATCCTACTCTCTATTTGTACAAATTTCTGCACATTAATTTAATTCTAAATTTTGCACACACAAGTTGAAAGGCATTTGTTTAAATCAAGTTCACGGATAATTGTGCGTGCATTTATTAGCCTAATCATTATGATACTAAAATCCCTAACAAATAGGCTATGCTATATGTACAAAAAATCAGATGAGTTCTCTCGAAAAATCTCTCGTTCACGTTCATTGTATGAAAAGTGATTCGTTCAGTTCAGCGTTCGGCGAAAATATGAACGTCGTTCATTGAACGCGTTCATGCACAACACTGCCAATGATGCACACACGACGCGCAGAACGACGCGCAACAGTATCGTGTGGCCAGACAGCGCGCCGGAATGGAATTCTCTTTCGCACTTGAACGAACAATATTGGGTCGATATTGATATTGGGCCGATATTGGGTCGGTTCATGTTCACATCGTAAACGAACCGTACCAGAGTTCGTTTGGAACCGTACCGAGACCACCTCTTCAGCTGGGTCTCGGTTCGATTGTTTGGTCCGCACCCGAGTTCGATTGCTGTATTCACACCTGCCCAAAAGGTCCGCACCAAGGGGGGAAACGAACTAGAGTTCGATTCAATCGAACCAAACAAGGCAGGTGTGAATACACCCTTAGTTTGCTATTGCTGTGATCTCATGTGATTGACAGGTTGTCCCACCCTCACACTGAAAAAAAAAAAAAACGTCATCAGGGAAGAGAAAAGATATAGCTGCAAGTGGGAGGGGAAGTTATTTTGATAAAAAAGATATAATTATGTGCACGGATAAATCATTTATAATAAATACTGCAATATTCCATAAAGAATGATCAATTTTGATTTCATGGAGACTTCAAGTAAAACAGACATAATCCAAAACCGAAAAAAATCACATCTTTTTATCAGGGCACTGACGCCTTTGTTCTGGGCAGCAGTGTCCGACTTATGGGATGGAACTGCTATCAGATAAGGTGAAACTCCCTTCACAATTGAGCAGGGGTTTATTACAACCATTTTGTGAGATTATGCAGACACATTGGCTTGGCAAAAGTAGTGATTAGGAAACAGCCTTCCCATGTCTCGCTTCCATATGGGTCTTTACAGCTCCAGTGAAGCCATTAATTTAGAAGGATCAGTGCGAGAAATATCAGTCCCCACCAAAATTTGGTCGGACTCACAGGCACTATTGAAGAGCACCAAATGACATGCAAGGAGGACTTCCAAAAGGCTCTGTGACTGCCTACGACTGCTCCCGTTTCAGCTGGACTAGTATTTACGGTTAAATCCCCTGGTAGCCCAACAAGTCGGAGCAATTCTCTGGAGATTACATCCATGTTCGCACACTTACCTGTCAGTGTTCCTGACAAGCTTATTCCTCTGAGCTCTTGGAATAAACTCCTACACCTTCACTGTGAAATCTACTTTAGCAAACTCCATTTCACACCTCAACTGTAGCCCGGTTTCATAACTTAATGTCAAATGTTGGTAAATAAACATGTAAGATGCTGCTTATTGAGTGAACATTTAAGTCCTTCCAAAACAGATAAAAACATTTGGTTACTTGTTGTTGTTGTGTCAAATATTACACTTTTTGGCATTGTAAAGGGCTACAATATAATATGCAATATGCATTGATTCTTTATAATATTAGCACCTCAAAGGACAGTTTATTTATCATGGTACAGAAAGGTATACAGATCCAAAGAACCACTTAAAATATGGTATTTTTCCTCATTTATACTTAGAAATAAAGAGCAATAAATTGAACTTTGAAAAAGGTTAACCAAGGAAAAGAACAGAGCGCCTAAAGTGACATGGTGAAAATTATTTAATTGTTTTTTTGCCTTATCACGTAAAAGTTTTGGGTTCCCTCAAGAAACATTGCGTTCTCTGCCAAATGTTTTGCTTTTCTCGGAGAAACAAACATTTTGCAAGCAAACGTAATGTTTTTTGGGAAAACGCAAATATTTTGTGAGCAAACGCAAGGTTTCTCAGGAAAACGCAAACATTTTGCGAGCGAAAGAAAAGTTTCTCAGGAAAATGTTAATAATTTGAGAGCGGATGCAAAGTTTCGCGGGAAAATGCAAACATTTTGCAAGCGAACACAACGTTTTCAGGAAAACGCAAATATTTTGAGAGCGAACGCAGAGTTTCTCAGGAAACCGCAAACATTTTGCTAGCCAAAGTAAAGTTTCTTGGGAAAACGCAAATTGTTTTCGAGCGAAAGTCAATTTTCTCAGGAAAATGAGAACATTTTGCAAGCGAATGCAAAGTTTTCAGGAAAACGCAAATATTTTGAGAGCGAACGCAAAGTTTCTCAGGAAATCGCAAACATTTTGCTAGCCAAAGTAAAGTTTCTTGGGAAAAGGCAAATTGTTTTCGAGCGAAAGTCAATTTTCTCGGGAAAATGAGAACATTTTGCAAGCGAATGCAAAGTTTTCAGGAAAACGCAAATATTTTGAGAGCGAACGCAAAGTTTCTCAGGAAACCGCAAACATTTTGCTTGCCAAAGTAAAGTTTCTTGGGAAAAGGCAAATTGTTTTCGAGCGAAAGTCAATTTTCTCGGGAAAATTAGAACATTTTGCAAGCGAATGCAAAGTTTTCAGGAAAACGCAAATATTTTGAGAGCGAACGCAAAGTTTCTCAGGAAAACGCAAACATTTTGCGGTTGAAAGTAGTTTCTCGGGAAAACGCAATTTTTTTTGAGCGAATGCAAAGTTTCTTGGGGGTATGCAAAACATTTACGAGGGATGCCAAAGCGTTGACATATAATTTGTCCTCCCATTTCATATTTTTTTCCATCACCATGTCACTTTTAGGGTTCCTTATGCAAGAGAGCGCATAAGCATTGAAAAAAATTTTTTCTCCCATCTCATATTGTTTTCCATCACCATGTGCCTTTAGGGGCTCCGTGGAAAGGTTATCAGTTAAGAGATGCTTCAAGTCTCATTAAACCACAAGATGCTTTTTAGATCTTTCTCAAATCATGCTGGATAACATGATCAACATAACAGGTTTTACACAAACTTTTAAAGTTCATGTCAGTTTCAAAGCATTAAAGTTAAAGGGGGATCATGCGAATACAAAGAAATTAATTTCACTTTTCACTTCAACATTTCAATCAAATTATGCTGATAATATAATTTGTACTAAAAAGAAAGTTGTACTTAATTAGAAAAATGCAAAATAGAAGAATTTTAACTAGTACGCTCAGACTTCAGGATCCACTGTATATTTTTCTGTAATTTAAATAACTGTAAGTGTATGCCTGCCATCTTTACGCTCTCATCCAGCAGAGACTAATCTCAGTCTATTGGTAATTACCAATCAGTATGCAAGTCTTTGAAGGAATCGTCTCTAGGCAACCATATAGATCAGCCAATAAGCTCTCATCCATTCATCAAATTCGAATGAAATGTCTCCTCCCAGATCAAAAATGCTGTAGTGCGATTTGGAGGCTATTACTGATACTGTAGCTAATCACATATTTGCTCTACATATATTTCAATATGAAATTGCATTTATTTTATCTCTCAGAGATTGTACAGGATTAATACAAAGGTATTAAATAGCTCAAAATGCTTACATAACAGCAAAAGAAAACACCAGGCGAATGTTACATTTATAAAATGCAAAATTTCAAAATAAGGCAAAAAATATGGATACTATCAGGTGATTGACACAAAAATAAAACAAACATATAAATACAATAAACAACATACATTTTATAAAAATACAAAAATAATAGTAAATAATAAATAATGCTTTTACGTTGGCATGGTCTTTACTAATAAATATAAAATTTAAAACAAATAAAAATTATATTTAAAAAAAACTAGACGATATAAAACACTTCTTTTAGACACATATTTAGAAAACATTAAACTGGCAGAGGGAATATCTGGTTAAGCGCACAGTTCTGATGACACACTTTGGTCTCATCTTCAAGCATACAAACTCAGCAGATGTTTGAAAGAAAGATTATCACAGGATCAAACATGATGAAGCATCTTTAAAAGATGTTAGGAATGAATCCCACTGTTTAACTGACTCCCATAGGAAAAATATAAATGACAGAAGAAATCATAAGTGAATTGATAAACAATGGGTTCAATTTAAAGGAACAATATATACTGTACGTCTCATTTTAAACCATCAAATGCTTGACTGTCAAAGTAATTTTCCAGAATAATAATTCAAAACTAACTAGCAGCAATAAATCAGTGTAATTATCCAGAAACTATGTATTAAACCACACTGTTGCTATTCATCAAAACAGTAATATCTCTCAGGCTTATGCAAAACAACACAATACATCTCATCTATCTAAAGGCCTTTTTACATAAACAGACACAGCGTCATTGACTTGACTGACGTGTGTATGAGGAAAAACAGCATGGGTATAATTCATAATTCAAGGATGTCTCTTGGAGATCCAACATTCCAGGTCACTACTGCATTACTCGACTTAATATTGTGCTCCATTTGAATCTCAGTTCTGAACACCTAAGCAAAATTATTAGCTAAAAGAGAAAGCCTGTTTTTTTGTTGTTGCATAAAATCTACATACAAAAGACAAGTAGTTTGACAAAGAGGTAAAAAAAAACATCACAATATAAGGCAATGGAGCCGACTCAGCATTTTTTAAACTTCTTTAAAAAAGGAAAATAAAATGGAACTATAACCAACCAATCAAACATTTTTAAAGTCTGTTTTCTTCCTTAGTCTTTTTGCCTTGTTTCCCAGTACAAATACCTAAACATGTTTGAATCAAGGCACTTGATCTTGTTTAATTTGAAGTCTTGTTTTCTAAAAAAAAGGCATCTAAATTAAGCAATTTTTTTGTTTAAAACGAGAAAAAATATCTGCCGACGTGTTCAGAAAAATAACCTTCATTCAAAGGGAAACCAGGAAACCAGGAAAACCAAGTATAATTTTGATACATTTTTCTCATTAATATCTTTACTCATTTTGCTTCTCAAATAAATGCATCTTGATTTAAGAATGTTTAGATGTGTGTACTGGAACAGGACAAAAAGAATGGGTTGCAGTGTTAAAGCTGACGTGTGTAATTTATTGTTTTCAAATGTTAAAAGACTTTTTCCTATCTATGCAACAATTTTAAGCAAGTAATTTTTAGGCTGATTTCTCTACACTCCAGCAAACAGTGTTTGGGAAACAACAGTCTTTTTTTTTTTTTTTGCAATTCCACTCAGTGATATTAGTGGCACGGAAATGACACACTTCAGCTTTAAATAAAGGCAAAGTTCTATGAAAACACCAGTGACAACATCAGAAACACCACTCCGTGAACATGGGCCATCTTGCTCGCGTCTGAACTGAAGTATCCCCTCGAGTTCAGGCCTGTGATGGAGACGAACACAAAGACATCACAGACAGGATTATATGAAGTAGGCAACTACAAATGTCAAGCAATTGCAAGGTTAGCAGTTCGATTCTGTGTATATCAGCGTGCACTATATTTAATGAGCTCGCATGAAGCCTTACTTGACATCTTTGGTATCCGTATAGGGCTGCTGCTGCTGCCGTCTCCTCCGTCACTCAGGGCTTTGATCTGAACGAGCAGGTCTTCTTCAGACGGCACCTGAAGCTCCACGGACGTCCTGTTGGTCTCCACTACGCTGCTTCCTCTGTGCCAGTTTTGACGATACACAACCTACGGGGGAGAAAGTGGGTCAGTGAGATGCAGATATTAGCTAAAAACACTCCAAAATAAACTAATAAGTCACAAGAAGAAGGATATTTCATGCCGCACAGCGGACACAAAACATATTTGAACACACACAAAAAATGCTGAAATGTGATGACATGAAGTAGCATTTATTGTGAAGAAAAAATTGCACGAGCACACTTAACATTTCACAAAAATAGGTCATGTTTGTAAATTTATAAAACAATTTTTTTGCAATAGAAAACAAATGATAAAACGCTCACTATTGGAATGCAATAGGCCTACAGTAGTGGCCTAAAGTGGCATCTTCAAATTTTATTGAAATATTATTAAAAAAAGTTAAAAGTGAAAGATTTTGAAAGCATATTGCATAGTTATGCCTGGAGTCAATTGTTTTAATTGTGAGAACGCAACATAATTTGGGAGATCTTTTTGGGCCAGGCTGTCGTACAAAAAAAAAAATGAACACAACTAAATATTAATAACTTACTATGCAGTAGTGAATTTATGCTTTTTCCTGTGAGCTTTTTGTATTGCATAGTAAAATAAAACCTGTATCTCAAAATAATTTGATCAGATAAAAACCTTAACAAGCTTTAGTGTTCTTCCCTCGTATTTAAAATAACAAAATATCAAATATTTAAAAGTTTTTTTAAAAATATTCCCTAAAAAATAAGCCAACAGCAGCATTGGAAAGTGCATGAAAGTCTGTTAATATTAATATTCCCCACCGTCTCCATGCAATCTCCAAAACCCAGGTAAAAGAGAGAATACAAATTAAAAAATCGTTATCAATTTCAAATTTCAAATTGATTTCTAGTGGGAAGATTAGAATGTTTGCTGACATATCTCGCTGTGAAAAAAAATTGGTTTTACAATCCATTTTTCATTTAAATGTCGTTTTTTTTTTTAGATCGACAGTG
This sequence comes from Phoxinus phoxinus, assembly GCF_949152265.1. Taxonomy (NCBI): domain Eukaryota; kingdom Metazoa; phylum Chordata; class Actinopteri; order Cypriniformes; family Leuciscidae; genus Phoxinus; species Phoxinus phoxinus. The sequence goes on from NC_136886.1 coordinate 7,678,588, forward strand.
CAAAACAAATAGCCACCAAACTGATATTCTTTCTTGCTCACACAGACAAGAGAATTTATGATTATTGATTGCATTATTCTGCAGGTGCCTCACAGCGGACGGTTAGGATTGCAAATGAATAGTGTTTCTCCCTCATGAAAGTGTCTTTGGTGAGGAGTCGCTAAGCTCGTAGCTCCAGATGGAGGATAGCATCAGAGCCGCCCAGCTGTTCGCCGACCCGACAAACCTCTACATTTCAGAGAGGCCGTCGTCAATTAGCTGGCAGAACGCTGCAGCAAATTAATTTGCTCAAAAGAAATGAATCACATCGGACAATTTTTAATCCTCTTTCTGAACATTTTGTATGAACTACTGCTACAGACGACTTGGGTTTTGAGCGCAGCAGGAGTTTGAAGAAGCTTGTTCTGAAATGTAAAAAGACTAAGATGTTTCTGAACTGTATCTATGACCTTGAGTGCTTTATTGCAGAAATTCAATAAAAAAAGATTTAAAAAAAAAAGATCATACTAAAGGGGAAATCAAATCTAGTCTTAAAAAAACCCTTAACATTTACTGTCTAGCCAGACATTAGCTTTAATCCATTCACTTTTACCGTTTATAGTTTATACTATTTGCTAAATGGTCTTGCGCAAAGCATGCATCTATTCCAGAGTTTTTCATAATTTTACTAAAAGTTTTTCTAGCAAAAAGGAGAGAGAATGGCTACTGCTTATGCTAATTTTATCTGTATTGACCAATCTCACCCAAGATGACATTTCAACAGCCCAACTCAACCCAACTCTGATATGAACAGTGCAAAAAGGCAGGTAACCATTTACAGAAAGGTTGCATATGTTAAGGTTTCATATGATATTTAATGGATAATGTCTTTAGTAACTAAAAATGCTGTGCATAACCAGTTGTCACTTAAAACTGGTATTAAATAATGTCATGCAAAAAGATTTGCACTTCAAATAAGAAGTTCAAAAGAAGTTGCATGAAGGTATCTGGAAAGGCTTCACTAGCACCTCAAAATAAAAAAGTGAAATGAAAAAACAGTATATAATGCAGCTTTCAAAGGTAATGTTCTCGGTCATTTATCTCTGAGTTGTTTTATGTGAAACACCAGCGTATGTGGCACACTGATACAGCATGTTTATCAGCAAAGAAACAGAAGAGCGAAAAAAAAAAAAAAACAGATTACCTTGTAGCCTGTTACTTCTGATTCATTGTCCATCGCCTTCACATGTTCCCAGTTCAGAAAGACCTTTGAGTTGGTCAGGTTCCACTCAATGTTCCCTGGGGCTTGACTTGGAGCTAAAAGACATAAATCATATTCTGATTTACTTCCAACCCGTGTAATATAACCGAACAACATCTCCTGGTTAGATTTTGCAATCTTTACAATCAGCAGCTGAGGTATCACTTAAATTTAAGAAAGCGCAGTGGCACGGATTCAATACAGCGTAGCTCTCACTTTAAATTAGCTGGACTATAAATGTAATCCTTAAGAGCTATTTTGATGTAGCAAGCAGCAAAAAAAACTGCTATGAAACATTATGCAGAACATTAAAAGGAATATATCAAACAAAACTGTAAATTCTGTGATCATGTCTTTCGCATCCTGTAACAGAATGTCCAAGCTGCTCTTTTCCATACAATGAAAGTGAATGGTGACCACGGCTGTTAAGATTTTTAAGTGAAAAAACAACTTAAATGTTTGTTTATTAATCATACAGAGCAATTGTGTGGATTCTTAAGATTTTTTTAAATGGTAAATGAGCTGTATGGACTACTTTTATTATGCTTTCATCTCTTTGGAGCTTGACAGGACCTGGGGCCTCATTTATAAAACTTTGCGTAGGATTTGCATCAGAAGTGGCGTACGGATGAAACATAGGACGTGCGTACGCACAGAAATATTCGGATTTATAAAACCGTGCGCACGCACATCCTACGCAGTTTTCCCTTAATAAATCACAATCAATTCTAAATGTAGCGCAGCTTTTGCGGCTTCATGTCACGCCCATAGTTGCCCATAAATAGTCCGTGAAACGCCCACAAGTTAATATTCATCGATTGCGAAATCATGGCAAACACAGAGAGGAAATTTAAAAAAAAAGTAACTTCACTCAATGTGAAGTAGAAGTTATCGTTGGCGAGGTGGAAAAGAGGAGAACATGTTGTTTGGAGGGCACTGTGTGGGCATTACTAATGCCAAAAAGGCACTTGAGTGGCAAAAGGTTGTAGACGCCGTTAATGCTGTAGCCTCACAACGGACCGTGGCCGAAACAAAAAAGAAATGGTCGGACAAGATCAGCCATTGTGCGTCATTACGCATTGTGATGGGGCATTTTATTTCCATCCATTTAATTGTATCTGACAAGCTACAGATGTCTGTTATAATCTACGTGAAAATGGGAAATAGTTCAGTGCCAATGTCATTTCTTGCAGCTTTCTGAATGGTTGAGACATACGTCATACGTTATTTTATCAAAAATAAAACAAACTAAAGGCATATGCATGAATAGGCTACTATGATTCCGTAGCTGATGAATTTTTTTTTACTATGAAAACAACTTTCCCCAGTGGACAATTAATAGTCTACATCTATCTATCTATCTATCTATCTATCTATCTATCTATCTATCTATCTATCTATCTATCTATCTATCTATCTATCTATCTATCTATCTATCTATCTATCTATCTATCTATCTATCTATCTATCTATCTATAATTGCATCTATATCTGCTCCGCCAGACGGACACATTGACGAGAATATCAGTTTTGTACATTATTTAGTTGTGTTTACCATATTATTTATGAGGATGAATTGCAGAACATATTTCACTTTTCTTTTTGCAAATATGTGTTAATTTGCATTTCTGTTGTAATTTCGTTTGATTTTGTTTGTTTTACACTACAGATCGATCAAACGGGTGTTCGTGTAGGCTGTTAATTGTAGGAATTGTGAAGTCTTCATGTTATTTATGAGAGGCAACAGTAGGCCTATTCCCATTTCTTATACACAACGGTCTACAGTTTCACACACTTTCACGTGTTTCTTCCATCTGCCGACGGTGTCGCCATTTCTCATTTCACCCGTTTTTGTGCGTACGCCTGGGTCAGAGCTTGCATGAAGGACCGCACATTTTCCCGTGAAGTTTGCTTTTTATAAATACCAACTATTGCGTAGGGAGTGGCGTACGCCTTCTTTTGTGCGTACGCAACGTTTATAAATGAGGCCCCTGGTCCCCATCCACTTTCATAGTAACACAACAAATCTGAGTAGACATTATTTTTTGTTCCACAGAAGAAAAAAAGTAATATAAGTTTGGCACAACATGAGGGTGAGTAAATAATACTAGAAATTATTTTTTTGGGTGAATCACCCCTTTAAGGCAAACATTTCTTTTCATAACATAAGAATTGTGATCATTTTTATTTATTTAATCAATTTAATGCGACTTAGCAGAGATGTTCAAATAGAATAAACAAGCAAATAACTAAAACATTTTCAAACACTTGTAATGTTGTTGTATTATAATGTAATATTGCAATTTTCAATCTTCTGATGTGACAGACTGCTTGAATGTCAGTGTGTCCTTTTTTCCTTTATTTCCAAAACTCCCTAACAGTAAAATAGTTGCTCCTGATGTAAGATTGCTTAGGATCAATTGTATAAATGTTGTGTTTGCCACTGCCCGGTCATGTGCTCACTCAAACAATTCAGAAAACATCTTTCAATGAATGACTTTTCACAGTAATTGAGGAATTTAAACATAGTTTAACTCCAACAGAACACTGAACCGGGGAAAATCTGATCTCCTTTCTCATAAAATGTCTTGGCTAGGACGGTGTGCACCCGGCATTCATGCTTTAAAAAATTGAGGATAATAGATATCGTAATTTGAAGCAATTTAACTAATGATACTGAGCCCACCGAGTCTACAATACATGCTATTATGATAACTATACTCGATCATAACAGCGGTCTGCGCTATCACATTATACTTATTCAGAGAATCTACCGTAAAAAAGGAAAAAGAACAATCGCCTATCTGCTCCAACACAAAGAAAGAGATCTGTTAAGCTCTTTATTCTAAAGCGGCCTTTAATTGTACGCTCAGTCTATTAGCTGAAAATAGCCATAAGACTCCCTCCATAGTAATGTCATAGTTTATCTGATCAGTTTCTGGCTCAGTTAAACACTGTGTTTTGTTCTTGATTATTGGCATCAGATAATGAGGCTATTTAGCAACGGTAGTTTAACAGAGCCCACCTTAATCTCTCATAGTGTTGAAAACACCCCACTAAGAGTTTAACAGGGTCGGATTATGATCCTGTCAGGCCTCTAATCTCACATCTTTGAAGTTCCACGCTACTCATTTAGTGGCAGACCACTTATTCTACATTCATTGATAATGGTATATCCATTTATATATACATACATACATACTATATGGCGTGCTCTAGCTGTCAGTTTATGCTGCATGTGCAGCCCGAGGGCCTTAACTTGCGCTATTATGTGGTAAGGTGCCTGCCGTACAGCTTCCTTTGCCAGTCTTGGGCACCCAGTTTGGAGGCCCCAGGAAGCCTGAGGCCCCAGGGCACTGGGCCCACTGACTATACTGGATACTTTGCTTTTAGTTTATATACTAGTATGTCAGAAAAGCTACATGCATAACAAATACAGGACTCATCCCACAACGCAGGAAATGTCAACTTCCACAAATGCGTTTTGTCAACTACTCATTTACTTTGTTTCAGTCGAAATCAATCGTTTAAAAACGACAGACTTACGTGGCTTCTTGGTGGTGATGCTGATGGGGGCGCTGGAGGGCCCGGTGCCGGCGCTGTTGTGTGCTCTGACTGACATCAGATAGATCGTGCTTCCCTTCAGGCCTGTGATGTTGACTGAGCTTTCCGTGACCCTTACCCTCTCTGCATCGCTTTCTGGTGACCCATCCTCCAACCACTGCACCTGTAATAGTAAAGGTTATATTTAAAGAGACAGTAAGGGCCGGTTCACACAGAGACGCAGATCAGCGGAATGAAAAAATGCACAAAGTTTAGAGATGCGTTTTTTGTTGTTAAACTAGTCTACAGTGTTTACTTTGGGAAACAATGGAAAAATAGCGCATTCAGTGTGACGTCCTCTACATAATTTCACTATTTACAACACACACAAAAACTGTGCAACTTAAAAATCTGGGCTTTGAATTGATTACAAATTATATTCATAATTAATCAAAGTTCTCCATCCAGCAGTTGGTACTTGAAGTGCTCATATGATTGGGAAATGATGCTTATGAAATGTACGTGCAGGTCAGGACCATGATTAGTTATGTAATTGTTTTGTTGGGGTATTTTTTATTATTAAATCACACTAAATTACACACAAACACAATAAAAATGTACAAATAAAAAAAAGTCACATTGGTGCAAAAGTCAAAAACAAAGCGCTTACAAGCATGAGTTTTAGTTCCCCTCACTTCACAACAAATCCTTAACTTTTTTTTCAGAACAGCAGTGAAAAATATAAGTATAAAACAAACTAATTAAAGTTGCATTCATTATAAACAACAAGCATGAACACATTTATTAAAACGGAAACTACCGGTGTGTGGGAAATGCGCTATAAAAATAAACTATAAATAAACGTACCTCTCTCGATCGGCACAAATCCAAAAGTGCGCATTTTTTGCATATTGTTAATTGCATTATAAAAATCACATCACGTTTCAGATGATAAAAAAATATGACTTATATTTATCTGAAAAATGTATATTTTATGATTTATCCGAAAAATACCGTGTATACACACAATCTTTTTAATGAATTGAATGGGCATTATGTTTCCGCTTGAGTAAGTGTGCTTCCAACCTCACAGCTAAGAAATCGACTTGAGAGGAATGTCATTTTTGTTCTTGCATCAGGGCTCAATACACTATGAACGGTGACAAAGTCACTGTGACTCAGTTTCTTTTTTTTACTGCGTTCAATAAACATCTGCGGACTGCAGCAAGGGACTCTGAAAAGTATTTGTGGATTTTCATATGTGCTCTTTTTACTACCCGGAGCTGTGAACGACTTTGTGGTTTCACCACGGAGCTACCGCGTGACCTGGGATTTCTCGCGGAAGCCTCGTTCGGTTGGGAAGGAGAGAAATGGGCAGAATCCTGTGGGTTTCTCACGCGGTGAGAAACGACCTAGCAGCTGAAGTGTTTGCAGGAGGGGGAATTGATGTATGATGTCCACACATCTGAAAGGTGATTTATATAAGTGCCCAGAAAGCCTGGGTATTGGCGCTCCCCGGGAGACAGGACCAGCTGTGAGAAGACCTCTTCATTCTGCAGATGAGATTGTGAAAAATGTGGCCGGGGGATCGCAGACTCTTGTTGGGGAACAGGAAATTGCACACCCTGCCATCAGCACAATGCATACATTACGGAATCTGATTGAGGTGATGCAGTCTGAGGTCAGAGTCTCTTTTTTTCCCTTCCTCCATTTATGGTGATTACGTACCTCATAGCCGGTTATCCGTCCTTTGCTGCCGCTTTGGTGGACAGGTTCCCAGAATACCTCGATCTCAGACGCGGACAGAGTGCGGGCCCAGACTCTTGGAGGAGCTACAGAGGGTTCTGTGTGTGAGGTCAGCCATATCAAAAACAAGTGGAAAGGAATGGAAAAAACAACAGCTAATGAGAACAGACAGTTTACAGGATTTTAGTGCTTAAATGTACCACCTGTTTGCAAGAACTAATTGCGGTGTTAGCACACTTGCGAATAAAGAAATTACCATCAAAGTGCACTAACACAGCTGTAGAGGGAGTGTAATTAAAAATTGCAATGCATCCATCAACTTTGTCATTCTTAAATGATGTCCAATAATGTCCTCGCACAATTTGCATACAATCAGCACAGAATACAAGCATATTAACCTTCATCTGCTGAATATACAGCGACCACGGGGCTAAACGGTCCCTCTCCGATGTCGTTGTAGACGCCGACTTTGACTTCAAACCGTGTGAGTGGTGGGAAAGTATCATTTTTATAAACGTATCGTGATGCATCAGCCGAGGCCAGCACGCTCTGTTTCCATGTGGTAGTGCCAAGCGGACGAAATGCCACCACGTAACCAAACTTTTCTCCATTTTGTAGCTCCTCCGACACAGGCTGTGAGAAAAGAAGTTGAGAATCAAACATAGTTCCGCACGATTCAATGACTCACTCATAAAGAAAGTTACTTGTTTTGTTCCTAAATCATTCAGTGTTTATACATATCCAGTCGTGCGATATTCCCCCAGTATCAGCACTGAAACCGTTCCCCCTTTGGTATCACTCCGCTTGCAACATTTCTTACACAGAGTGTTATGGCGGACAAGCTAACCACCATCATTTTACAAATACTACTTCTGTTGTGTCACGGAATGTAGTTTTAAATGTTTTTTAGGCGAGAATGTATTTATTTAGATCCTGTAGCCGTAAATCACAACCATGCTGACATACAGCCATACTCATGTGATATTGCTCATGTATACGAGATTATTAATGCTTCATGGAAGTGGATGGGCGCTAAAGTTCTTTTGATGCTATTTGCTTGCTTTGATTCTCCAATTGATGGAGATTGTAGTTTTTCTCCAAATTGCTTAAACAAAAGCACATACCTTCAATTAACAAACTTGTAGCTAGCAGTCTTTAAAGGTTTAAGTTATTGTTCAGAATCATGGAGAAAATTAATGGGATTTTTAAGTCTGGTACCTGACTGTTTCATTCTGTTAGCATTCTTGTAGCGCCACTGAACCGCTCAAATTCAAAATCCAGAGCTAACAGAGTAATTTTAGCATTATAAGCACAAAAAATAAAAAATGCTCACTGCTCTCCTCAACAAGTCCCGTGATTTGAAGTGTCACTCAAAACAAAACGGTGTGGGATGATTTACAAGGCAAAGTTTCACAGGGTTAAGGGGTTGTTCAAAGTATGAGGAATAATGCGTTAATGCATTAAAATGCATTAAAGCAAAATCATTCAGCCGACATGACGTTACATTACTGCAAGTTGACAAGCAATTTTCCGTGGTAGGTTTACATTGTTGCCTACATAATCTGAAATCCATTGAATGCAAGTAAATAAAGTTGACAGATTTAAGCACTACTGTGTCAGTCAAGAAACCCCTGGACTTAGTGAAAAATGCGGTGTATTTGGAAAGTAATACTGTATTTAAACACGCCGCTGAATATCTGTCGTGACAGCCGGTAAGATTACAAGAAAGCCATTGATAAACATTGTCATTTCAGATTTACTGGTATGAAAGCTGTCTCATATCTGCGTCTTCATTATGATTTACATACCAGAGGGAGCAATCCCACTGAGGCAAAGAGCAAAGATGACAGCACTGCCTTTTAATTAAACCTTGTCTAATTTAAACCACGTCACCGTGGAGAATTCCCTCAGAATCCGATTCACCAGAGAAGACTTATTTGAAAATGCTCCTGTCACAATAAATACGCTGAGCTCACCTCCCAAACAATCACGAGTTCGCCTCGGTTGCCTCCACCTCCACTCACGTTAGCTGGGGCGACTTCAGGATCTACGAGCCAGAACAGAGAACAGACAGCATAACAGAAGAAACGGCTTTTATACCTGTGGGATTGGCGGCAAATCACACTTCCTCTTCCTGAGCAGCGGCTCAAGGCTCTTTTCAAAATGCTTCAAAGATTTTGGATGAGGTAGAATGTAATAACCCGTAGAATGTTTAGTTCCCCGCTGAAAGATGGTCTTAGCATGTCACCCAGCCAGGTTTTTCTCTCTCTTTTTTTTGCACTTTTATAGCTGGTCCAACTAGCTGGCCTGGCTAGGAGACCAGTTAGACCTGCTTAAACCAGATAAGACTAGCAAACCAAACCAGTTCAGGCTGGTTTAAAATTTTAATTAAGATTTGACTATGCACTGGTTGTTGTTTATGTCACTTTATGATACTTGCTATGGAATTTAATATCCAAAGTTTGTTTTATTATGCTTTTTCATAGACATATGTTGAGTGTTTTTTTGTTTGTTTTTTAATATAATTTATAATATGATGTATCTGTATGTATATAGTGTAGCTTGCGAGTTAAATTAAGAGTCAGTCACTAAATATTGCTTATTATCTCAGTGCACACAGGAAAGACAATTGTGATCTATTGTAACACATTTACACTGGCTGGGAGAAAATTAATTAAAAGTAAATAATGCCCAATTCTCCAGCCAAAGAGAAAACTAATAACTCTAATTATACCCATTTACACTACATAACTATTTACACTTTCATCCCGCAATGTAATATGATAACTTTTTTTCAGTAATTAGGACAGAAAATGACCTATATCCTTAATTTTCAGTTTCTACAGTATTCTATTCTAAGACATTGCTGTTTAATAGTGTATAATCCTGGCAAATGTAGACGCTTTGTGAACAAAGTTTTATTTGCTGAATGGTTGGGATCTGAAGGAAACAGCTGTTTGCATGTCAGTGATCGAAGCAGTTGCACACGGTACCTGAGCTTAAAATAGCGCCTTTCGTGTGTTACCGCCTCATAGAATTCGGGAGAAGTCCACACAGTTTTTGTTGGTGTTGACATGAATTATTGATAGCTGCATTTCCTGATCGTGTGCAGCAGGTTTGGGCCTTGCCTTAAATAATATAGCTACATTTTATTTTGTCCTAAATTTCCAAGCAACTACATTTTCTTGCGGTTTCAAATTAGTGAACCTTCTGTGATGCCAGTCCGATTCCTGCACACTTAATTTGTGGCCTAATTATTTTGCAATTTGGTTGTTCCCAGGAAAACCTGTGTGAATGCTCGAGTGTTTATTTCTCATGGCTGAACTCTATTACGAGGAGTCACTCCCGGTGATTTAAACTAATTATAGAATTAAATTACATTTCTCCTTCCTGATGTATTAGAGATGACAGATATGGAATCAGGAGGGATGGGCGCATACCTGCAGCTTTGGTGCGAACGGGTTTGGATGGCACACTGGGTTCCCCAACCCCCACGCCGTTGATAGCCACAACTCTAAATTCATAATCTACCCACGGATTTAGATTCACTGCCGTCGCATGAATCATCTGTCCAGGCACAGAATCAGGAACTAGGATTAAAGAAAATTTGGAATGGAAAAACACATCAATGCCCATCTGCACAAATGAGTAGCCTAGCATAATTATTTTGGTCTATCTTGGCAATTGCCTGTTTCTTTTTTTATCTTTTAGAGTGCATTTGAAAAAAGCATTTGCATGAATCACATTTAAATGACTCACAAAAAAAAAAAAAAAAAAAGGATATGAAAAGTTGCTTATATTTCTACTATACACTGTCCAGACAAAAAAAAAATACTGTGTGGATTTAAATGACTAGATCATTATCGTAGTGATTATTATGTTTACAAAAACATGTTGTGATGTTCTTTCCATCAAGAGGTGCATACATTTTTGATCAAGACCTTATATTGACAATGCAAGAGTCAAGCACTCTGTAAAGTCTTCTCCAGCACATCCCAAAGAGTTTAAGGTCTGGACTCAGAAGTGCCAATTTATGTGTGAAAATTGTTCTTCATGCTCCCTCTTAAACATTCTTTCACAATTTGATCCTGATGAATCTTGGCATTGTCATCCTGGAATATAACCATGATGTGTCTTCCTACGTGGTTGTTTAAGAAATGAAGACCTACACACTCCATCAATTAGGGTTTGAAGAACTGTTGCCAAACATATAACATGATAGAAACATAATAATCACTGCTATAATGATCCAATGATTGACTCTTAAGCATTTGCCTATTTAAATCCAATCAGCTACCTTTTTTTGCCGGGCAGTGTATAAACTGATTTTACGAGAAAGTTCTGTAGATTACTATACCGGTTTTGACTGCCTGCCATCCGATAGAGAAAGGGGTCCTGGCTTGCACAATGTAGAGGGTAACGGGACTGTGGTTGTCAGGTCCGGGGCCCCACGAGAGCTGAGCAGTCCTGTCTGTAACGTCCCCCACCAACACACCCACTGGAGCACCAGGGGGCCCTGACAACACCGCCGCCAAAGAGACAAAAAGGACTCAAACTTGCTGTGTATTCTCATCAGAGAAGGGCACAGCAAGGTGACCAAGTACCTTGCGATGTGAGACAAGTCTGCCCACAAAAGCCGACATGTTTAATATTCAGAACCAGGGAGAGTGATCGTTCACTTGATGATGGAAATACAAAAGGTTCTAAAGAGCACGAAGCAGGGAATTAATGCATTGATTTCAGATACTCCTGTAGTCATTACTTCAAGAGCTGAATCACGGAATACAACAGAAATAGCAGGGAAAATTGTAAGGCCTTTTTAATTTATATTTGATAAATGCTCAGAAGAGTGTAGAATACTAAACAGCCTACTCGAGGCAAGACGCACATACCTCTGACAATTAAGTCTGCCGCTGCAGACACACTGTCCACTGCCGTATGCACCATGCAGACGTACTTCCCAGAGTGCTTCAGCTGCACGTTTCTGATCATGAGATCCCCAGAAGATCCCTATAAAAAAAAGTGTATCATATAAAAAGTTACTATCCATCCATCCATCCATCCATCCATCTATCACTATATTCATGTATTATGGAATGTAAATGCTACACTAAGGTACTTAAAAAAAAACTATAGTATTACAGTGGTATATTTTTAAGGTAATTCATCAAATGAAGAAAATTCAAATAAGTTATTCTGCAGATGAGTAAATAATTGAACTGACAATTACAAATAGTAGGCTGTATGGTACACTACCGTTCAAAGGTTTGAGGACTTTTAAATGTTTTTAAAACATACGTATCTTATGCTCACCAAGGCTGCATTTATTTGATCAATATAATTAAATTTTTTAATTTAACACTTTATATTTTTAAATGTTATTTATTCAATTTTCAACATTATTTCTCCAATCGTCAGTGTCACATGATCCTTCAGAAATCAATCTAATATGCTGATGTGGTGCTCAACCAGAAATTATTCTTATTATTACCGATGTTGACAACAGTTGGGCTGCTAAATATTTTTGTGGAAACAATGTTTTTTCAGGATGCTAATGAACAGAAAGTTCAAAGAACAGGATTTACTTGAAATTGATAGATGCCAACTGAGACTTTTGGTCACGTGCTCATAAAACCTTAATTTCTTTTCGACTGAAGAAAGAAAGACATGGACATCTTGGATGACATGGGGGTGAGTAAATTATCAGCAAAAGTTTTTTTAAAAAGTGAACTAATCCTTTAAAGCATTCTTGCTGAATAAAAGTATTAATTTGTTCTCTAACTGTCCCCAACATTTTGAACGCTAGTGTTATGGTAATACTGTGGTACTTTTTTAGGTCTCAGAAATCAAATATATTTAAATTTTTTCAAAAACATCAGGGAACACATGCCAATAAAGTAGCAAAGGACCCTCTGCTCTCATATTTGATTGGCTCTTCAGTTCAGATAAGGATCCTTTATCTCACTTAAACAAGCAATCCTACTGTTGTTAGTGAGAGTCCGCCATTTGTGCATTTGATCATTGGTCTCTCCAGGTTCTCAAAAGCAATACTTGACAACCTGAAAAGCTGGATGATCTACACAGTCAGAGAGTGTGTCCTGTGGATAGCTATTTGACGTTCAACTGTGTGTTAAACAGTGTGCGATGAAAATCCTGTAATCAGACAGATTTGTGCCTCTATGTTCAGAGAGCAGCCAGGTGCCCTTGTACTCAGGTTCCCTCCATTGCTAGCTGAGCTACAAAAAAAAGATAAAACGGCAAGAAATCTCAATCATTCCTCACTCGCATTCCACTACCCCTAGTTCTTTCAAAGAGGAATCCGAGGCTACAGTAATTCAGAAATACAGCATTTGTAGCTTTGAATTATGACGGACAGAAACGCACCCCTCCAATCATCCAGAAGTGATCATGTCTACTGAAATCGATGAGTTTCCCGTTGAAGAACCACTTGAAGACGGGGTGCAGAGTGGAGTCTTTAGATACTTCACAAGGCAAGACAATGCTCTCCCCCACTGTGCCATCCATACTCAAAGGGGGGACTGTAATCTTGGTCGGCTCTATTAAAAAAAAAGTTTTGAGTGAGACAAAGGGAAAAAAGGACCATGAGAGACTGTCACATGCATTACTTCAAAATACTTTAGATTTGTTGTAAAAAGAAAATGTCCTGGCACCAGGACACAGGACTTGGGGGGCTTTAATAGTTCTAAGGGGGTCTTGCGGTTGAAATCGTATCCCGGGGAGGTATGGTGGGGGGTGTTCTGGTCCCCATCAGATGAAATCATGCTCGCTTCCATTGCGTTCCTTGCGGGGGTTCGGATCATGGGGGGCATGATGCTTATGGAGTGCATGTGTCAAACTCCACTTGTGGAGGGCCATTGTCCTGCGGAGTGTTGATCCAAAAACTTTTAAGGTTCAAGTGTGTTTAATTAGGGTTGGAGCTAAACTCTGCAAGACAGTGGCCCTCCAGGAACGGAGTTTGATTCCCCTGCTTTAGAGAAGTTTTTGGGCAATTTTCAGCCTGTCAGGCTTGGAGACTGAATCAGCTTAACCAGCTGAAACCAGCATGGCCCGGTTGGGAGAGCAGCTAGACCAGCTTAAACAACCTTAAACCAGCTAAAATAATAGATGATTTTTTTTTGTCAGCATGTACATGTTGATGCAATGACTGTAGCCATAAAAAGGGAGTCTGCCTAATTTTAAAATGAATAAAAAAATAAAAAAAATGTAATAAAAAAAATATATATTTTCATGTCCTGAATTTGAATAACCCTACTTGAAGCCATCAAAGTGTTTGAAAACATGCATATGTAATGCCTAAAGTTATTAAAGGAGTAAATTGAGAAAAAAAAAAAAAAAGAAGCTTGCAACAGCAGCATATTTTTAATTAAACATGTAGAAAGTGACTGGGAGACGAGGAGAAAATCCGCTCCCGGTGATGTGGACGGCTAAGGATTTTTTCACACCAACGGCTGGACCAATAACTCACACATGACAAAAGCTTGGATGAGTTATACCTCTGTCAAACCAGCAGGAACATAAAACAACTATATATTTCATTATCAATTTCATGCTTGGGCTGCTCACTGTTTTTCCACTGGTTCTCATCCGGTTTAAGGCGTCCGCTTAGAAGCAAGAGAAATGTGCTGTTTGTGAAATGTGAAAGGTGTTTTACCTTTGACCACTAAAGTCCCAGAACTGCTGGATGTACCGAAGGGGTTTCTGGCAACGCAAGTGTACCTCCCTGCGTCAGACTTGGTAACGTTGGCGATCCTGAGGGTGCCGTCCTCTAAAATGGTCCGCCTAAAATGGTAAACAATTTTTTTTTGGAATAAATGTTTGGTTTAAATGTTTTTAAGAAATGACAGTGACATGAAGACCAAGTATGGTAACCTATACTCTGAATTAGTCCTCTGCATTTAACACATTCAAGTTAGTGCACTGCACACACACTAGGAGCAGTGAGTAGTGAACATATACACACACACGAAGCAGTGGACAGTCATTTTTGGGGTTTAGGTGCCGTGCAATTTTCCTACGGGTATTGAGACTCGAACCTGCAACTTCCAGGTTACCAGACTCTCTAACCATTAGGCCACGACTGCCCCAATTGTTGAAATTGAAAGTTTTATCCAGCAAGGAGGCATTAAATGGATCAAAAGTGACAGTAAAAACATTTACACAGTTCCTTTATACATAAGTTGAAGATTTTGGATGTCATTTTGCAACAGTGTTAAAAGAACCTCCTTTCCTTTAGTCTTGCCTTCCCAAAATAAATTCTCAGTCAGACTCAGCCCAACTATTCCATACAGAAAAACAACCCCGTATTTGTCTCTGTATGCTTGTGTTTCTTTTTTTAAAAAGTGCGAAAACTGTAGGAAATTATATATTAAATAACCACAGCCAGAATTTAACAGGATACAGTTAGTCAATGGATTCTAAAAGATTAAACCTCTACATTCACAGGTGAATACTGCTATATTAAGACCAAGAATAAAGAGAGGGAAGAGTATGTAAAGGAGAAGCTGATTCGTTCAGGGTTGAATTCTCACCTGCGGTCTTATCATTATCCAACACACGAAAGATGCTATCGACACATTAAAAGGCGTTTCCAAAAATGTCTGGATCATGCGAGGAGATGTTGATAGCATCTGACTGAAATGCTAGCCTTCGCAATAGAGCTGCAACAGAACAAACAAAACTGAAACTCGCACTCTCTTCAAACAGGTTTTTATTAGTGGTGGTTGTTCTTACACAAGTTATGGATTTTTCACAACCCCTAATCCTCAGTATTAAACACATATTTTGGCGTATTTGAGTGACAGCTAAAATTATGTGTTGTGTAGGAGTGGGGTGTGAGATATGTCCATTGTAAGTGATAATTTATGCATTGTAAAATTAAAATATAAAAAAACAATAAAACTAAATCAAGAATAAAACATCTAACAAAATCCCATAGACTTGCATTGAAGGAGGGACATAAGTCATCTAGTCTTAGTCATCTTATTGTTTCTTTAAGACTGATCATAACTTTTTGGTAACATTTTACAACAAGGTTCGTTAGTACATTATTAATTAACTACATTAATTAGCATGAAGTAATAATGAACTGCACGTATACAGCATTTATTAATCTATGTTAAATGTTAATTTCAATATTTACTTAATAATCTTACCAAATAATCATTTGAATCTGAAAAATGAGACTGGTTACCCCTTGGTTAACTGCTAGTTGGTCAGACTAGTTCTTAACATTGAGGCTAAGTTTATGCAAATGGCCATACTTGGATCTTTTGATTAGGAACAGGAAGTAACCATCTAGCCAACACCAAGACCACCTTAGCACCTGCCTGGCAACATGTTAAAAATAATCAGAACAATCTAGCAACCATTTACATCACCGTATCAACTGTGGTAGACTTTTGTACCACTCACATTTTCTTCAGAAAATGTCAAAATTGAATTCTGATTTATTCCTAGCATGTATATTTCATATAACTGGAGGAAACAGTTCTCAGAAGTGCTTCACCTACCATGATGTGCATCAACAAGCAATGCTGCTTTGTTTTTAATAACTAGGAAGGGATTGGGAGGAATGATAGATAAATAAATACAGCAATGTAAATATATGACGCTGAGATCCGCTGTGACCTTCTCCCAGAACAAATCAAACATGAGCGCAGCAGACCTGCCAGCTCAGAAATCAAACAATTTCAGCCGCAGCTTTTAAAAATAAATATGTATTTACTATGGCTCAGAGAACATGCTTTACGCCGAGAGCTTTCATCTGATTTATTGACAAAAATATCAAACGCTGAGCGATAGAAGCGTGCCGACCAGACGACCCGTGAGCAATGAGCTGCAAAACCAATAGAAAAAAGGCAAGAGCTATATCTGCTTACGGAACGAAACTTCTGACCACACAGAGCCACATTTATATCTGCGTCAAGACATGATGGCTTTGTAATCAGTCTCTGATCCTTCCTGTGGAATATGATGACTAATCGATGCTTCTCCTCACGAGTTGGGGCACGTCCAGAGAATCACTTCGGTGAGGCTGCAACACATTGACTTGATACAAACTCAGGAGTGCGAGATCCAACATTAGATTGACACGTTCATGTTTGCACCTCTTCAAACTAAATCACAGTGTAATTGCTGTGAAAATCAGACAATCACGCATATTTACCCACTAAAACAGAGCAGCAATCTGTTCCTTTACTCGTGACTAATGTAGGTGTCAGCAGGTTCACAAGGGCACAATACCTACACTATTGTTCAAATGTTTGGGGTCGGTGAGATGATTTAGAGAGAAGTCTCTTCTGCTCACCGAGGCAAAGACAACAATATTGTGAAATATTATTACAAGTTTAAAGTAACTGCTTTCTATTTTTATATATTTTAAAATCTAATTTATTCCTGTGAAGGTAAGGCTGCATTTTTAGCAGTCATTACTCCAGTTTTCAAGAAATATATTTATCATTTATTCACAGTCACGTTTGATGAATTTAATGTGCCCTTGTTGAATAAAACTATCAATTTATTTCAAAAAAATCTTACCGACCCCAAATATTTGAATTGCAGTATGCATAGTATACACATTTTGACTATCTATGGAATATATAGATGAACCTAGAACCTACTACCACAGAGCACACTGTGTGGAAAACTGTATCCCACAATGCAATACACCTTGAAATTTATTTTCTAAAGCAACAAATATATCAGCCATGATTTTAAACTCTTTCTTTCTTGAATACTTTTTCATTTTTAAATTTAATTTTAAACTAGATACCATTTGATGAATTGAACGTAATATTCAATAACAATATTGTATATTAAATGTTCAATAATACTATTGCTTGAACAATGTAGGTTGAAACATTATGTCTGCATAATATTTTCAATTTTACATAATATATATTTTAAACAGTCTGCAGTATGTAGTGTGCAACATGCAGTACACCATCCCAAACACAACTAATATAGAGTGTAATATCAAATCCCACAAATGCACTCCACTTGACACACCATTTCCTTTCATTGTTTGAGCGAAGTGTCAAAATACTTTACTCAAAATATGATAAAATTGATAAAATTCTGTCTAACAAACCTGCGCACATATATTCAAATGTGCATAACTATAGAATTAATTCTTAATGCGCACGTGAGCGCCATCAGCGTTTCTCACAGGTTTGCATTTAAAGTCTGTGTAGAGAGAAAGGTGTCGTCTTAGCGGTCTCTAATTTAATAACTAATGATCCTTGCGAAGTAAGTGAATCAATCAAAACTAACTTTAGCTGGAAAATATCTTTATTCAAGAACCGCTATATAGCCAAACAATCTCTGTTACCTTAAATTATCAGTTTATCTCTGTAAAGCCGCTTTGAAACAATCTGCATTTTTTAAAAGCGCTACATAAATGAAGATGACTTGACTTGATAAAAACATGGACTGTTTACTGAAATGTTGATTTTCGCATATTGCATTCTATTTCACATTTCCTATTTGTAAAAAAAAAAAAATGCAGTGTGTACACTGTGCCATAGTGTATCCCACAATGCATTGTCAAAAGTTAAGACATTAAAACAAACCCATAAAATAACTACTTGGAAAATGACAACTAGATGCCACTTCCTGAATTAAACGTGTCCATTAGTGCATATTGCTTTATATACAGTAGGCTACTATTTCCAAAACAGTATGCAGTATACACAATGTGCAAGTGTATCCCACAATGCAGTGCAATCGATCCTTCCATTTGCTTCCTGACACATTTGAGTGGCCAATTCCACTCCAAACCTGAAAATACTGCAAAATAACCATTTCCAAAATGATAACTGGATGCCGCTTTCTGAATTAAACATGAGCTCTTTACTAACCTGTTTATTTTTGCATATTGCTCCATATTATCTACAAAGCTTTAGTACATACTGTGCAGTGTGCAGTTTCAGACACTCCGAGGCTTACCTTTACCCTCTGATAGACGGTATCTGATACGCAGTCTTGCACCTCTTGTCTCACTTCCTCAGTTCGCTCTAACTTCCACTCGCTCTCCCCCTTTCCATCACTCCCTCTCTCCCTCATCCAATAATCACATAGTTCCACAGAGACCCTGGGCAGCATCAGTGAGTCATGGCATGTGTGTTCTCTCTCAGGTCCAGATGGACCACAGTGCACAGAATGAGCTCCCATTGGTTATCGCTCCATCCCCATCCATTACTGAAGATCATACACTCGTCCCTCCTGCCACCTGTTCTGACATGGCCATGCTAGAATGATTCTGTCCTGTTGAAACCCCACAGGAAAGACGCAGAACCAGGGGTGTATTAATTAGTGTTCCGCTAGGCACTCACTCTTGTGTGAAAAGTGCCATCAGGAAGGATGTTGTTGGTTTTGAATGTGCAACATCTGTGCCTCAGCAATGTGTGTTCAATATGGACAACAAAAGGCAATTATGTTTGAATAAAAATATGGACAAATATCACACAGTAATGGGCTGATGCTTTTCAAATAATGACTGCTGAAGGAGGAAAAGAAAGAAACAGGAAGTAGAAAAATGTATTCCAATTCTAAAATGTAATAAAATGTTATTTTTATGGGAAGTAACGTTAATATTGCACCCTCCCCCCATTTCTATCTGCAACATCCTTATAATGAGCACAACTAGATTCCACTTAAGTTTTTTTTTGCCATTTTAAATCCCATAAAATCAAAATTGGGAGTTTTGTCCTTGTCCATAAGCTTTGAGGCCACCAACACTACTGTTCAAACTTTTTGGGTCAGTAATTTTGTTAAATATTTTTTCTCCCAGAATTTTCTTATTAACTTTTATTCAGCAATGACACATTAAACTGATCAAAAGTGACAGTTAAGACATTTATAATGTTACAAAAAAATATATTCCAAATGAATCCTGTTCTTTTTCATCTTTAAAGGGATAGTTCACTTTAAAATTAAAATTCTGTCATCATTTACTCACCCTCAAGTTGTTTCAAACCTGTATTAATTTATTTCTTCTGCTGAACACAAAGAAAGATATTTTGAAGAATGTCAGTAACCAAACAGTAGTCTGTACCCATTGACTTCCATAGTAGGAAAAAAAAATACTATGGAAGTCAATGGGTACAGACTACTGTTTGGTTACTGACATTCTTCAAAATATCTTTCTTTGTGTTCAGCAGAAGAAATAAATTAATACAGGTTTGAAACAACTTGAGGGTGAGTAAATGATGACAGAATTTTAATTTTAAAGTGAACTATCCCTTTAAATCATCAAATAATCCTAAAAAAAAAAAAATTACCATGGCTGTCACAAAAATGTTAAGGAGAACAACTATTTTCAACCATGTTTCTTGAGCACCCAATCAGCATTTTAGAATGATGGCTGCTAATAATTCAGCTTTGCCATCACAGTAATACATTACATGTTCAAAATATTACAATAGAAAGCTAGAAAAATTTAAATAGAAAACATTTTAATAATATTTCACAATATTACTGTTTTATTGTATTTTTCATACACCTTGGTGAACATAATAGACTTTCAAAAAATAAAATAAAAATTTGTTTAAATGTTTTACCAAGTCCAAACGTTTGAAAGGTAGTGTATATGCTAGTGTTAGTGTACTATTAAGCAAGTGAACCTAATTACGTCTATTTCTGCCAACATGGGAAAATGTGAGTTTTTCAACTGCATTGATCATTAAATAAATTGCTTGTTGGAAAATATATTGGGTATCATGGTGTTAATGTAACAATGAAACCGAATAAAAAACTGTGCCGATGCATGCAAGAAAGTGCCCTGTGTGAATGACCGCAAAGAGGTTTCCCCACCCTGAACTGCTGCGGTGCAAACAAACCCCAAGGCTCTGGGGACAACAGGAGTGCAAGTGGCTCATTTGGCACCTTTCATTAGCGACCGGTCTGCTGACCCGTACCTCTTGCTGTCTTTCAGGAACTCGTTGCCTCTCCTCCAAGAGTACGAAGCTTTGGGGGACGCGTGCGGTCGGCATTCGATGACAGCTTCTCCCCCTCTCTGGATCAGTGTGCTCTTCTTCAGTGCGTTTTTTGAGAAGTCTGGAGGTGAGGCTAAAGACATGCGATATGTGATATATTATAAATACTGAATACCAGGGTTCCCACACATTTTGAATGGCACCGAAATTAAATTTTCTTTACCAAAACACCTTTTCATTTATTCAAAAACTGAAACCAAAAATGTATTTCATAATTAATAAATTAATTACAGTTATTTAATAATCAGCACAAAAAAAAAACTGAGTCGAATGTAAACATTTAAATTGCACATAAGGCAGTTTTTAATTATGCTGAGCCATTACACAAGCCATTTCAGTACGTTGTACTGTATATTTCAACATAACCTCTGATGTTCATTCATGTTTATTTCATGCTATTCTACTGTTAAAGAGAATGATGATCGATGCTCTGCGCTGCCACTTGAACTGTCAAGCCACATTAAAGGACACGTTCGGTATTTTACACTTAAAGCCCTGTTTTCAGATCGTTTCTGATGAAATAGAACGGTTAAGATTGAAATTTGGACGCATGCTTCTGGCCCGATAATTTTCGGTTTCTGTGGTAGCACCCCCCCCCCCACCTCCACAATGGCTGCATAGGTGCACTGGAACAATCCTTCCTAAAACGCATTAAACTTTCGTTTACAAAGACGTGAAACTCACCGAGTGATCACAGAAACCGAAAATTCTCGGGCCAGCAGCATGTGTCCAAATTTCAATCTTAACCGTTCTATTTCATCAGAAACGATCTGAAAACAGGGCTTTAAGTGTAAAATACAGAACTTGTCCTTTAAAGAGTGCCAAAATGAAATTTATTGTTTAAATTTAGTTATAAAATAGATAGAAATTGATACTTTTGATATGAAAAAAGTTTTTAAAGCACAGTGCTTATTGTGATTATTGGATGGTAGGCTGTTTCGATCAAAACCGAATATTTTAGTTTGCCGGAATTTCAGTGCATCACTACTTTTAATGATTACTAATATGATTTTAAAGGTACACTATGTAACTTTTGGCCCTCTAGCGGTTAATAAACAAAACTACATGCATTTTGCGGAAGAACAGCTTTGGTTTCTGCGGAACTGTGCGAATGAATGTGGTTAACCTACTCCTCATAAAAAAAAAAAAACACTACAAGGCTTAAGAGATGGATTCATGGATTTTAACTTAAAATTTGTTAACTTTTTATTTTATTTTATTTTTTAAGTTACATAGTGTACCTTTAAAAATAGCTGATTAAATATTTTAGGGCAGAACTAGAAAACTACCATAACTAGAAAAAATAAACAATTCTCTACATACCAAATTCCATTAAATACCAACTTTTCCAGGTCTGAACAGTTTTGATCACAGATGTTTGTCGAAAATGTTATAACATTGAAAGGTGCTTACCCACAACTTTAAGTTCAGCGCTAGCATATATGACTCCGTTATCATTCTCTGCCAAACACTGATACATCCCAGAATCCATCAGGTTTATGTTGGAGATGGTTAACCTGCCACCATCAACACGAATTCTGTCCTGAGCATAAACAAAACTGTCAGCACAGATTGTGACCACAACTAATAAACCAGATTTAAAATATATACACATTTCAACATATACACTCCGGCACAGCACACAACATATTAAGTGTCTTAGCATTTCAGGGAAAATGTAAAATGCGTTGAGGGAAATGTAAAATGCGTTGAGGGATGTTATTCTGGCGGTTAGTATTATCACCTGAGAGACCAAAGGCTGTCCATTCGTGAGCCATCTGTAAACAGGTTGAGGTTTTCCATTAGCCTTGCACTCCCAGTGAAGATCAGACTCAATAGCCATGTTTGCGTCATATAGAGTCTGCGACCACTGCAGGTGTTCCACATCTGCGTGAACAGCAATGAACTAAAATATAACAAATGCAGAGGTCTGCATACTGCCTTAACACAACGTTTGTCTCTCTGAACTTTCTCCCTTGCAATACACTGCGACAATAATGAAAGCATTGTTTTTTGTAAACCATCAAAAAATGAGGTTACTGTGTGCACATTAATTCGAGAGGATTCTTCCTGTCTTGTAGAAGAGCACTGTTGCAGTGCATATATTGTGGATATCTGGGCAGACTAAACAACACCTATAGCCATTCTAATTAGTCTTGCCTTGACAATAAAATCTATTCTTTCATTATTTATTATTTACCACAGGTTGCCGTGTGATCCGTTATCTGACTCATTAAAAATTTAAATTTCTCGTATTGATTCTCCTGCAGTAATCGTGATGGCAGACAAAATGCTGCATGGATAGGAGAGATAAACAAGGTATTTTAACATTGTGAAAAATACTCTGCACACATTGTTTTTAGACACAGCTGTCTAAATATTTCTGTCATGAAAACTCTCAGAATGTTTGGCATGGTAATGACTATGACAATGTTGGTATGTTTGGTCTTGGTGGAAAAGATCTGCTACGCTGCTGCTGCTTTTATTGCTGCTGCTGTACAACATAGCGTACGTACATGAATTACCCGTAGCAAATCTATACAGGTGGAGCTGGGGAAGGTGGAGGGTTTCTGAAAGCACGCTGCACTGCTAAGGCAAATGCTAACCAAGTATTTGAAGGTTGAGCATGCAAGTTTATTGGCTACGGAAACAGAATGAACCAATCATCTGTGCCCTATTGAGAATGATGTGATTGCAAGCAGGTTGAGTTACGGAGCTACTAGCCAGCGCCATCTAGAGTTTCATGACAGAACTTTGTATTTCTTACTTTGAAAAACAAGACGTCCTTTTGCAATACTGCGTCCTTTGGAGTTTTCGGCCACGCATTCATAAAGTCCAGAATCCTCTGGACGGAAATATGGGATCTCTAGGACACCATTTGAGTGATTTATCTTCATTTTTCCAGGGAAAGGGCTTCCGTCTGCTCTCTTCCAGGAAATAGAAGGCACTGGACTGAGGAAAGTCAAGAAAAGAGACCATATTTACATCACACTGTGCAGAGATGATCTATTACATGATTCATCAAAGCAGAACATGTTACTAGTTGGTCAACATCTTTGAGTAAAATGTGATTCAACATCCATTCCTGCACAGTTATGGATATAATGATATATTCCCAAATCCCTTGCAGGTTTGTTTATTTAGCATTTTGGCTAAGAACATTTTCCAGCCATCAATAAAATAGATGTTAAAAACATCACAATTCAAAAGTTTTGGGTCAGTAATATATATTCTTAAGAAATTAATAATTTTATTTTGCAAGAAGCATTAAATTGTTTAAAAGCGACATTGACGATGTATACTATTACAAACGATTTATATTTCAAATAAATGCTGTTCTTTTGAACTTTCTATTCATCATAGGATTCTGAAATCCTGAATCACAGTTTTCATAAAAATAAAAAGAAGCGCAACTGTTTTCCACATTGATAATCAGAAATGTTTCCTGAACACCAAATCAGCATATTAGAATGATTTCTGAAGGATCATGTGACACTGAAGACTGAAAATTCAGCTTTGCCATCACAGGAATTGACGCAATGTTGCTTTATTCACATTGTAGCTTTATTACATTTATAAATAAATAAAATATAAAAATACATGGCATGGCATGGCAGCATCTCTGTTCTAGACCTATTCAACCTCCAGTATCCCAGCATCCCTTAACACATTACCTGTGGACAATCCAAAGCCAGAACCCTACCCAACCCCTGGATCACAGTCTGCAGCTGTTTTTAAAAGAATGGCCGCCCCCCTCCATCTGCTTCCTAGTACTCCACAAAGATTAAAAGATCCTGTAGATTTCTGAGACATTTCTCTTAAATAAACTGCTAAGATGTACTATGTGCCAAGTGTGGCAATCCCCAGTTAAGCAAGGCAACCCTCTGAGGGCAAGAAGTCCATCTGTTAGTAAAGTAAAGACCTACTTTCCTAAAGCGAAACACTCCAGTCGAACCGATGATCCTTTGGCAACATGGAGATTTTTTTCAAACTGGACCTCGATCTTTGGCTCATATTCCCCCATCACAGCTGTAAAATAAGGATAAACAAGTCTTTTAGGGTGAAAGCAATGCACATCATTTCAAATGAAACTATTTATAGTATATCACTTGAAGTGCAAACAAGGCTTATAAACAAGTTTACAAACACATGCAGCTTGCCAACAAACCCTGCTGAAAAGAGAATGGCTGGTCACCAGAATATGTAAGTGCCTTGGATGCTGATGTTCACACAAGGCTTATAACTAGTTTAACAAAACTAATCATTTTGCAAGTTTTTTTTTTTTTGTATGTCATGGAAACGTATCCAATATTTTGGCATGTCATATTCATTACTTGCAGTCCATCTGACTCATGATTATACTTTTTTTCTTTTTTCTTGATTTTTTTACGTGATTGTAATTTTTTTGGTGAAAAAAATAATTAAAATAAAAAAAGTAAAATAAATAAATGAATATATAAAACACTAACAGACATACATTATGAAAAACATTAATTTAAATATGTACCATATTCATACAAACATAAAAGATAATCGAAATATAACATGGAAACAGTGCTTGTATTAGATAAATTTGTGAATTCTTAAAAACTATAAAAATAAATAAATACAACTTTCTTCAACTAACACTTTTGGTAGTTATTTTGTTTAATTTTTTACTGAGATTAACATTGCTTAGCTTTAGCAAAAAGATCACGGCGGTGGACCAGCTGATTGACTAGCACCAACTAGAAAAATCATGTAAATTTATGCTGGCCTAAAATGGTCTTTTCAGCAGGGAATGTAGATCAAACACAAGGAAAAGTAAGAAATAAGAATTAGTAAAGTAATAAGAATTTGGCAGTGGTCTTGAGCCCAAAATATTCATAGATAAAAAATATTCAATATTCACATTAACTCAAAATATTCAAAACCTCTCCGCCCTACTTCGTATAGGTCCGTGTATCATCCGATCATTTCATTTCCTATTTGGAATGGAATAACGAGGAATGAAAAAACAGCTCGTTTATTCGTTTTTTTGTTTAGTTTAAAAAACGAAAAATTAGATTTTGAAATTAGAAATCTCGATTTTTCATTTTTCGTTTGTGGTTTACAAATCGGTTTATGGGTTCGATATTTCGTCCGCGCATGTGGGCGGCGCTGAAACGCCCCTTTCATCTGATTGGTCAAACCGCTCCGCCTTCAGTACAAGCTTTTCTTTCTGTCGGCAGAATAAGAGTCAGTACGAGTGCGGCACTAATATTATTGCACTTTAATAAAATAATGTCTGAAACCACCACTCACTTGTAAGTTGCACAATACTTGAAGCAGAAGTATGTTCCAGCGACCCCATTAATGTGAGCTACAGTAGGCTATGACAGATTATTTTAGCATGATGTATTTCTCATTGATAAATACAGTGCAAATAGCCTAGTTCCGTCTCTTTGGATAAAACGGAAGTGGAAATAAAAATCAACATATAGGCTGAACTGTACCATATGTCCTTAACATTAGATGTCCGTAGATGGCCTAACTGTTAGCTACGTTAGAGTTAGGGGATAACACAGTGTGTACAGTATAAAATCATTATGGTTCCCATAAAACATGAAAACCCAACAACCCAATGGGAATATATCCTTGTTGTGTAAAACATCTGTTCATAATCCGTAATTATACAATTTCAATAGGCTACGAAACGAATAGCACTGGGATCGAGGCGTCTGGAATAACTGCAATGATCAATCCGCATTTTTAAGACAGCTAATTTTATAGGCTAATATTCAGAATGTCCTCGTATAATGCCAACGACCGCTTCCTTTGAGAAATATAGCAGACCACCTTTTTTAAACTGTTATTTAAGATTATTTGTGCATAAATGTTTGTGCATAAATGTCCGGACAGACAGACAGACAGACAGACAGACAGAAGTTTAAATGTGTTAGGCCTATATAAATTTAGGCACATATAACAAGTATTACAAACTACAATAGCCTAAACAGAACATGGCAAGCCATGGCAACTTGTAGGCTATACTACTTAAAAGGAAAACAAATTTGCTGAGTAAAAACAGAGCTTGTGTTGTTGAATCATATTTTTTCTAGTATATCTTAAAATATAGAGCTCATGACAAATAAAAGTTCCAGATGGACAAATTTAAACGCAAAAAACAGTGTGAATAACAACATCTTAGAGTGGCAAACTTTGAAGTAGGGTTCAAGTTTTAATTAGTTGTACAGCTTGAAGTGTAAAGCTTGTTCTCATACACAGATATGGCCTATTTATGAATGAAATTCATATATTTATTTGTCATTTAAACTGATGCAAACAGGAAAAGAGAGTAGAAAAGACGTATTATCCTGTCGCCCCCTCTAGTGGAGAGCATGAACTATTACGGCTTTCATTGCTCAGATAATGCAAGTCAATGGATTTTTTGGGAAAGTATGTCTGACCAGTTATAAACATAGACAGGATATAAAGGGTTATAAATGATATAAGCGAGTCAGACCAGTCTGGAGGTCTGAGCTGAGTTTGGTGAAGCATTAAAGTGAAGCACTAAGCGGAGTCAATTTCTCATAATAAATAATAATAATGTTTAAAATATGCTGCATGGCTTTCTCAAGTCAACATAATGAAGACAACTCAGAGAAACATTGACCAATTCAGAATGTAATAAAATCGTATTAGTTTATAATAAAACTAATAACATTTTAAAGGTATGCTGTGCTCTTCAACCGACATGATTTTAATGAATCCCAAACCCTGCTAATTTTGACAGTATTAACGTTCACTGATTTTAGTTTCTCTCTTTTCTTTCTCTTTCTTTTCATGTGAACTGAGTATAGGCTACACATGCTTACATTCATAAATATAAACTTTATTTCTATTCAATTTTCAAAATTACTAAATTAGTAGAGTGATAAATGTTACACACTATAATTGTGTTACATATAATAGTAGCCTACAGTTCAGCCTATTATTGGTTTTTATTTCCACTTCCCTTTTATCCAAAGAGACGGAACTATTTGCACTATCAATGAGAAATACATCATGCTAAAATAATCTGTCATAGCCTACTGTAGCTCACATTAATGGGGTCGCTGGAACATACTTCTGCTTCAAGTATTGTGCAACTTACAAGTGAGTGGTGGTTTCAGACATTATTTTATTAAAGTGCAATAATATTAGTGCGCACTCGTACTGACTCTTATTCTGCCGACAGAAAGAAAAGCTTGTACTGAAGGCGGAGCGGTTTGACCAATCAGATGAAAGGGGCGTTTCAGCGCCGCCCACATGCGCGGACGAAATATCGAACCCATAAACCGATTTGTAAACCACAAACGAAAAATGAAAAATCGAGCCAAAATCTAATTTTTCGTTTTTTAAACTAAACAAAAAAACGAATAAACGAGCTGTTTTTTCATTCCTCGTTATTCCATTCCAAATAGGAAATTAAATGATCGGATGATACACGGACCCGTATACCTTGTCTGGGTGAATATTAAACAGACACTAATGACTGGTGATGTTGAGCCTTCCGGGGTATGTGTGTGTGAGAGAGAGGGTGTACTTGTTCATCTCTGTTTCTTAATATCTCTCTCTCTCTCTCGCTCACACACACACAGTTGGCTGAACATGGCTCAGAGACTATGAATACACAAGTGCTACATCTCTTGAGTGGCAGCAAAGCAAACACGGTCATGCTCAAATCCACTGATTCATCACTTTTAGCAGTTCCTTTAGGCTACTCACCATCCCGACGTAGCACCACTGGAGTTGGGGAACTGTGGACCGTCGTGTTGGTCATCACATTCCTCACCACACATGTGTAGTTGCCCACGTCTGATGTCTCTACCTTAGCGATATACAAGTTTCCAGTCCTCTGGGACACAAAGCGTCGGTTGTCTCCAACAGCGACGCTGGGGCGGCCATTAAATATCCAGGAGTATCTGATATCTGAGAAAATTGTTAGATGACATTAAAAAAATGTTTATGCCAACTCTCACAATTCTTTTTAAGAAACACTTTCAGTATATACTGTATGTGTACAGGTGAAACTCGAAAAATTCATATCTAAACGTCATATATTAAAGTTATATTTACATTATATTTCAGTAATTTAACTTAAAAGGTGAAACAAATATATAGACTCATTACATGCAAAGTGAGATATTTCAAGTCTTTATTGGTTATAATTTTGATGATTATGGCTTACAGCTATAAAAACCTTGTTACAATATTCTAATTTTGAATTTGGAGTTTTCATAAGCTGTAAGCCATAATCATCAAAATTATAACTAAAAGCTTGAAATATCTCACTTTGCATGTAATGAGTCTATATATAATATTTGTTTCACCTTTTAAGTTGAATTACTGAAATAAATCATATATTCACATTTTTCGAGTTTCACCTGTATATTTACGTATATAAAATGTCTTGATAGTGAATATCCTGCATGCCATACTTAGTGTACAGCTTGATGCCTTATGAAAAAGACTCTTTAAAAACTTTTTTTATTAAACGTAACTATTTGGTGATGAAGCTTGTTAGAGTTCAGCTGTGGGAAAAGAGTTTGTATATAACAAGGTTAAAGCAATACAGTTTCGATTTTAACAGACAAGCAACAGCAAACTAATAACGTTCCATAAAAAAGGCTCAAAGCCACCACAAAACATCCAAACACTTTGGTTTGTGACAACTTCATAGAAAAAGCACTATTAAAAACTACTCTAGATTCAGCAGTCATGTGAATATCTTTTAATAAAATAGGATTTGACAGGCCTTCTTAATTTACAAACCTAATTTACTGTTGTAGTCATTCATCTAAAATAAAAGTCGAAGCGTGTGCTAAAATACAGCAAAAAGGTTCAGCATATTTGTTTTATAATCCACACAAAGCAAATGAGCGTGTCTTCAAATTAATCAGCTCACTCACTGATTTTGCTTTTCAGACATTTTTTTTGGTGATGCAAGTTCCTTTTGTCTTGATAGCCTTTTCATTTTTTTCTTTATCTATAATCATTCATGTCACCCCTCACTCTTTCTTAATGAGACAGGGTAATAGGAAGAGGGGATAAAAGGAATACAGGAAAAGCACACAGCAAGGCCTGTGGTATAAAATAAAGTATCAAAGTATCAAATTAAGCAGCATTTATTAGAGGGCAGACAGGGGGTTAGAGTAGCTGAAATATGGATTGATAAGGGCTATTTAAGGTTCAAACAGCATATCTAAAAGTCTACAGCACCAAGAAAAAAGAACCATTTGGCTTCCAGATAGAAAAAGGTGAATTAAAACCATCATAAATGGAGCAGTGACAAGGTGGGCGACCTCTCGTCATTACTGGGCACTGTGCTTAAGGCTTTTGCTCTCTTAGGAACCAAATTCCCAGACACTATAATCTGAAATCACGTGACCGTAGCCCAATGTACAGAGCTATTTATCAGTAAAAATACTGTACATTAATGTAGAGCTGTTGCTAAAATTCACATGGTCCAGTTCAATGTTCCAAGTTATCCGCACTGAAAGAGAGCCAACAATAATTTAACTAATATTAAAGTCATACTAAAATAAATAAGCCACCAAAATTACTTCTAAGTGTTCACCTTACTTTCATTAATTTATCATTATAATTACATTATATTTAGTGCTTTCAAATCGACACACACACACACACACACACACACACACACACACACACACACACACACACACACACACACACACACACACACACACACACACACACACACACACACACACACACACACACACACACACACACACACACACACACACACACACACACACACACACACACACACACACACACACACACACACACACACACACACACACACACACACACACACACACACACACACAATATAGAATTTATATATTGTAATACCAATTCACAATATTACAGTGCTTACTGCATTTTGATCAAATAAATGCAGCCTTGGTGAGTATAAGATAATATTTTTGAGACCAAGAGATTTCTCTTTTGAGACTCCAAACTAATGGTAATGCATACCAAAATATTTACATTACATTAAGATTTAATAATTTAGCATACGCTTTTATCCAAAGCGACTTATACATGAAGAGAGCAATAGAAGCAGTCAAATGAACAATAGGGCAACCATATGCAAATGCCGTGACCATATACATGTTGATATATACATGACGTACATATTTCTCATGCACCAGAGTAAAAATAATTAGTTCCCAAGAGCAAAAAAGACTTTCTGAGTGGTCCTCCATGCCCAGCAACTGCCTTTGGGGTGAAAAAAATCACTTCCAGCCCTGCATAAAATCACTTCCTGGACTGAGTGGCAGCATCTAAACATTGTATAAAGTCCAATAAAGTATGATCCATACAACAGAGCCTCGGATTACGGAATTGTGGGGTTGATATACGGAGAGTGGGGAAGGTATATGGCACTTAAGGCCATTGATTCGACTGGAAATGTGGTAGAATGACAGAACGCCGGTGCGGTGGCATGAAATTGCACCTCTGGAGCATGTGCGCGTGGCTCTTTGAGGGGCTGCTAATCAGCTCTATACAGACACAGAAGAGGTGCACAGCTGGACTGGGGGATAAAGAGACATGTCGCTTTAAACCAGCCACCACATGCCTTTATTACCTTTCAACAGAAGGCCAAGGCTTAAGAAAATAACCTTTCCAAATGACCACAAGGGCACAAGTGCCATTAAGGAGGAGGAGGGGGATCTAAATGCCACGAGGCTGGTGCATGAATGCAAGATCGGGAGCTCCAGAGTGAGCCATTGTGCTCCGGTCATTTGAAAGCTTGATTTGCTCACAATATGAGATGATTAAGACACAATCTGAACCAACATGCACCATACATAATAAGTGAGCAGAGCGGAATGAGGTTTTCTTTGACATCACTAGCACGGAATTGCCACTTGCGGTGAATTCCTGACCTTGGATTTGCTTGGCATTATTCCACAGGCTAAACATAGTACTCAAACTGATAAAACATTTTTTTTTAAATGTGCTGTGGAAAGAGGTCAACCGGTTTTGCAAACAATTGTCACTCTTGCTTTGTATGAAGGTCTCGGAAAGTGGAAAAGAATTTATAATTTCAAAGAATAGGGGCTTTGTGTTTTGTATGCATAAGAAAATAACATTCAAATTCATACGGAATACAATAAAATGTACCTCCAAAGTGGGGTGGCGGACCGCACAGGAGCACAACAGCCTGTCCTTCCCTCACTAATACTGGACTTCTGGCCTTGCTGCTGAAATTCTGCAGGTCTGCAAAAACAAAATAATGGGATCGCCATTACTTTTCATTAAAGGCAGTGTCATCGCTCTGACGTGCAACAGACGACTCACAGAGCAGGGACCTTTAGAAATGCCACTCTATAGCACAGGAAGGGACAGGCAAAAATGACATCCCACACTGGGCTAAAGCTGTGGTGTTTATTCAAATGTCAGTTCTCCAGCCTCATGAATGTGCTGTATGGCTGTGTGGTATGAGTTTTGTGTAACCAAAAGACACTGCAATAATTTTTATTTTTAGAATTTAGCGAGGTTAATGCATAAATCAAGAAAGAAAGAAAAAAAAATATAGGTTTAATTAGGTAAGAATTTCCAAGTGAGGAAAACAAATAAATATAATTTTTAAACTTAGCTATATGAAATGCAATTAACACATTCTGACATGGTGTATGGGTGGATTTCTGTAGATATGTGGTTGTCGTGGTAAGTTTGTTAATTATGTATTGTCAGATCTATAGTTTATGGATGAAAATAAAGGAAAATGTGCCCTTGAACACTAAAATATGTGGTTTAAAGATATTAATTAAATGTGTTTTGTGCCAAGTAACAAAGTCATTCTTGGAGATTAAACAGTTGAGAATGTAAGGGATTTGATTCCCTGTATACCTGTCATGGATAAAAGTGTCTGCCAAATGCACAAACAGGGAAAAAAAAGACCTAAGTAAAATCACATAATGGAAAGCTTTCTTCATACGTCAAGAGAAAAAAAGATTCCTCAAGACTCAAGGTAAATCATTGTGAAAATGCTTTTTCCCACTCTGTGAATGCCAATTTTGCCAGTGAAGCGCCACCAATTAGTCCAGCAACTATTTTCTGCATCATTCAAGCCCTGAAAAGACACATCTTACTTGTATAATTTCAAATGAACAATGTGTTCATATGTACACACAATATGAACGAGGCAGACTTTGTGTGTTATGATTATATGTCGATTTAAGATCTTTTTTCAATTATCCATGACAGGCTGCATTTCAGTTAGTACCACTGGACATCTCCTGATGGAATCTTTCAGATGGGAAAATGTACTTGTCAGTTTAAAAGCCTGCCACATCCATGGAAGTAAGTATATCTTACCCACTAATGGACCAAATGACAACATGAAATATGAAAGATAACATAGCGGACATTTGACCTATTAAGCATTTAAGCTTCCAAAGGACTCATATAAAAGACAGCATAGTCAAAGTAATAGTAATCAAGTGTGAATGAGACGGTCAAAAGCTATTTTAAATCATTCACATATACAAAACATTCGGTTTAATTGGCACTTACATGCAAACTCAACTTTAGCCTCTCGGCTCAGAATGGTTCCAAATGCATTAGTGGCGATACACTGGTAAACACCGGGGTGTTTAGTTGCCTGAGGTTTACTGATCAAAAGGTTTCCCTCAACAAGACTGTAGTTGAAGTCCATGTCAAAGTCAAGATCTTTCCCATTGAATTTCCACCTAAATGTAAAAACAGGTGGAGTGAGCACAGAATAATGAAGATGAGAAGAAACTTAGGCAGACTAATACTTTCAGTGGCATTCAAAGAAATTGTTTATATTCAGTTCCTTCAGAGAGAAAAAACCTCAATGAGCTCAAAAGCAGTATTGTTGTCATTAACAAAACTATTATATAAATATATATATATATATATATATATATATATATATATATATATATATATATATATATATATATATATATATATATATATATAATAAACGATTAAAACATGTCTGTTAATTGAAATAAACCTGAAATGAAATAAATTATAAATATTAGAAATAAAAAAAATAACAATTCCTAATTTTATTTTAAGTACTAAAATTACTGAAATAAAAATGTATAAAAACTAAATGGAAATATATAAAAACAAACTGTAAAAATATTTTAAAAAATGATCGGTACTCGAATTTAAAATACTATTAAAATAAAAATTGAAAAAAATAAATACTATTTAATAATACAAATTAAATTAATATTACATTCAGTACACCATCCAAAAGTCTGAACTTTGACCAAATGTTTCATTATATATATATATAATATATATATACCTTTTTTAATTTACTAGTATTTACAAATTTCACTCAATAGCTAAAAATGAAAAATTTAATAATTGTCATATTTTCTTGTTCAAATCGGGCAATTGTTCTAAAAATAAAATAAAATCTGACCTTGGAAAGTCAAATGTAACAAATTTGTTTAATATTTTTCCTTGTTTTAACGTTTCAAAATCCTATAATGTCATTTATATCCAGGTGTTAATGAATATATATTTTTTCAGTATGGTGTCAGACTTTTGGATTCTATTATATATTACAGTTTTTTTCGATTGCTAAACGACAGTGAGCACAACTGGAGCTACATGTGCAAAACTCTAACTACAGTCTGCACAGCAGCAGTTCATGTGGACCAAACTCTAGTTCGTTTTTCATTGCTTGAACACAGTTTTCAAAACTCTACACACTTATCCCATGACTTTAACCACAACCTGCACAACACTGTGGATTTACAGCACTTTGTTCAAATGCTAACACACTGCTGTCAAAACTGTGAACCACACATTCAAAACAGAATAGATTTCAGCCTTGTGCCTTTCAAACACTGCTGATGGCAACTTCAGCTGAAACAGGTGAGAGTTACATCCTTACAGTAAATGAGAACATTACAGGAATATATTTTGTTTTGCAATTATAGAATATTTACACAGATATATATTACAGTAAGTTTGACTGTAAAATATATTTTTACTGTATTACTGTATATACTGTAATATACAACAGGACCCAAAGGCTGGCCCCAACAGGAGGAAGAGGAAACATATTTTCAGATGCGCAGGAAAATGCTATTGTCGCAGATTCATGGTTTTGTACCTGCCTGCATATTCACCCTTCCTCAACCCAATAGAGTTGTTCTCTGCCTGGAGGTGGAAAGTGTTTGGTCACCACCCACATGACCAAATGTCTCTTTTGGAAGCCATGCGTGCCGGATGTGAGGACACGAGTCCAGAGGACTGCAGGGATGGATAAGGCACTCCAGAAGGTGCATGGCAAGAGAGAACATTAGATGAGATGTTGATGAACACCTGTGGCCTGATGCTAGAGAGAGGCAGGATTAGCCCCTCAATTATTTGTTTGAATTACATGTACTTTTAGTTTCTACCTTTTTTTCCTCATTATACTGTAATTCTGTAAATTACTACAGACTATTGTGAAGCAAACTGCTAATTTTCATTTACCTTAAAGAACTGTTATGTTCTAAAAATTTACTGTAAATAAATCATGTGAAAGAATGTCACTCTTTTCTTTGAAGAAAATATTACTTTGTATGAAGTCACTGAAATTGTTCAAACTGTAAAGATGAAAAGTTTGTATTTTCTGTATTGGTGTTTGATGCTAGTGTTTTTACTCTCAGTGTGTTCTGAGTGACAGTGTGTGTTATCTCAGTGAGGGTTGTGTATAGTGTTTGGCTGCACTGAGCCTGTTTTGAGCCATGTGTTAAGAGTTGTGTTGCTTGGAGTGAGTTTTGCAGGTGATGTGAACTGTTTAGCTCAGGTGACTGTTGGTAGTGCAGACTGTAGTTAGAGTTTTGCACACGTAGCTCCAGTTGTGCTCACTGTCGTTTAGCTATCGAAAAAAACTGTAAGAAGATATTGAGGAAAAGTCATTACTTGTAATGTGGCTCTGGACTTCCCTTGGCTTTGCAGTTAATAAATATCTTGTTGTCCTCTGCACTTAAAGGGAAAACACTGTCACTGGGCTCTTGCGTGAACACCGGGCCATGTCGAATAATTCTCTCTAGGAGAAAGAACAAGAAGAGTCACAAACAACTCATAATCCACAATCTGGAACATGAATCTGGATTGTAAACAGGTGTGAACACATCAGGTCCACATTATCTCTAATGTGCGCTATTCATTTATTTTCAGCAACTTCCCACACTGAGCTCATTAGATCTGCAACGTAAACACGTGCCAGAGGAACAGCTTTCATTTCCCCTCTTGTAGCAGGAACAGTATCAACACGACGTCCTCCTTTTGGCAGGCCCGTAACACGCATGGCAGCGTGGCTAGGTCTGTTGTTTCGGTTGACTGCTGCCAAGACACCAATCCACCTCCCTAATTACCCCATGTTGTGGTAATTACTCTAGTGAAATGTATCATTTCTTAAATGAATAAACAAGCTCTCAGAAACATGTCACAGGGAAAGGGATTGTGCTTTCTAATGTTAGTAGACTTCCTCTTTCAACCTTTCCCAATCAAACTCACCTGTGACTTTTCCCGTTCTCTTTGAGCGAATGAAATTCTTTTTTACAGGTCTCTAACCTTGACGAGGACACACACAAATGACCCTCCCACATCATCAAGCTAATGGAAGTGTCCAGGCGTGTTTGCCTGGGGTGAGGGCCCTGCCTCCTCACGCTGGGGGAGATGCTACCTTTTTTCACTTTCCCTTCTGTGTCCTTTGAACGACGGGAATTAATGAAGCATTTAGAGCGGGGAGTAGCACACTTACAGTATTCCACATTTAGGTGTCATTTGCGGTGAGGACATGTCCCCGTCACTTTTAGTCTTGGACAATTTTTGCCCGGGGATACATATCATACAAAAGAAGCATCTACAGTTCTTGAGCACAACTATTTATTCACTGTAGTTAATTATAGTGGGTAAAGTAAGAGGTGATCGGGAATCTGTTTTTGTAAACATTAAACAAAGAAATAATATGACATGGGAGGAAAACTTGTATGTCAATGTCATTCTCTTGCAAATGTTTAGTGTTCCCCTGTGAAACTTTTGTGTCGCACGCAAAAGTTTTGCGAGGGAATGCGAACACAAAGTTTCTCAGGGAAAAAAACCCATTTGCGATTAAACGCAAAAGCATTGAAATATATATTTTTCCTCCCATCCAATACTGTTTCCATCACCATGTCCCTTTGGGCTCTGTAATACTTCTATTTAGCAAGGGCACATTTAATAAATTGATTAAAAGTGACAAAGACTTTTATATTGTTACAAAAAATAATAATTTCAAATAGAGGTAAATGCTGTTATTTTTAACTGTGATAATAAGAAATCAGCATATTAGAATGATTTCTGAAGTGTCATGTGACACTGAAGACTAGCGAAATGGCTTTTGACAATTCAGCTTTGCCACCACAAGAATAATACAAAATAGAAAAGTCATTTTAAATGGTAACAATATTTCACAATATTACTGTTTTACTGTGTTTCCGATTAAAAAAATGTAAGAAATATTACAGACCCAGACATTTTGATTGATACAAAAATAAATTTTAATTTACATCAATTTAATTTGAACAAGAATGACTGTTCCACTGTGTAATGAGACATGAATTTTACATTAAAAAATCAGCCTCAATATGCCATTGAATTTTTTTTGCTTAAATTATTTTGTACATTTTATTTCTAATTATAATGTTATTAATCATTTACTTACACTTACAATGAATAAAGGGACATTCAACCTAGTTTAATAACTTCTCATTATAACCACATCCGTATGGGTCCATTCATTGTTTAATTATTAACATTCATATTCAGTATCCAAATGTTGAATAACTATTTCACTTTGGTAGATCACTATTATTCAATTACTCAATATAACTTATTCCCTAAATAAATATACGTAGGCTACGTGAGATTTTTTATTTATTTCATGACGTTATTATCAATCATCAACAAGAGATCTAAATGCACTGCAGTTCATTACCACACAGCTTGTATGCACACGTTTCATCAACACTTACTGTACAAGACATTAAATAAAAGTGTGCCTTCAAAGCTAGGATCTGGGTTGTTAGATACAGTATGTGTGTGTTTGGTCTCCTCAGGTCCTCTGTGCTGAATAGCTTCTGCCCTTCCATCTGAGGCTGTCTGGCCTGTGCACTTCCTTCTCTCCAGCTAAGCTTTCTGAATATCAAGCTGCGCAATCAAAAGAGCACCTGTGGCTTGAATGCAAATGCCCATTTGAGTTGGCATAGTTACTGTAGCACAACAACGGCAATAACTGGAGCACTGGCACTGAGTGGGGGACATTGGTTCATTTAAATAGGGCACCTGCCTCTTCAGACGGCCGCTTCCTTACAGCGGTGCATTATGTGCTGTGATTTGCACAAACCTTAGGAGAAATAATAAGAACATTTTGTATGTTTTAGACATGGTGGAGAGTTATAGCTCATTGCAAGGAGCTATAAGTAATGTCTAACTCTATCAATATTCTGTTAAAACAGTGGTCTTCAGCTGGTGGGACACGGGTTTGTTCGGATTGTGGACGGCAGAGAAAAAAATATGCTAAATCCAAATGATAAACTTCAACTAAAAATGTAATTGTGCATAGTTAAGTTTAGTAGATTTTAGTAGATAAAAAACTATCAGTGCAGAAAAAATAAAATAAATATACTCTTATTTAAAGATACAATCTCTGAAAAAAAGTATTAATATTTAATGCATTGTTGCCTCTTAGGTAAATTTATCTTGTTTCAAGGATTTTCTGAACTTTCTTCCAGTGTTATTTCTATCATGCATTGTTTTTGTTCAGCTTTTGACATTGGCATCTTGATTCAGAAATCCTTGGAACAAGATACCTTTTTCAGAGAGCCAACATTGCATAAAATATTAAGACTTTCAGAGAATGTATCTTTAATAAGAGTATATTTCTTACTGTACAGGCAGATTTTTTTCACTTATTTTAAAGAAAAAGTCATCAGATATTTATCAGCCAGTGGAGTAAGACTAAATACATTTATATATTCGCAAACTTGTAAATAATACTTTACAACTAGGTTTTTTATTTGTTAACATTAGTTATTGCACTGTGATCTAACAAGAACAAACAACTATATTGTTACTAACAAATATTAATAAATTATTTCAAATTAGTTAGTTTATGTTAGCTTATGCATTAACTAATGTTGACAAATGAGACCTTACTGTAAAGTGTTACTAAAAAATCTTATGCAATATTGTTTCTCAAATAAATTTGAGATATTTTTTGATGGATAACAAGTTAAAAAAAAATACCAATTTATGCAATATCAATAAATGTAAATGTCTGATTGTAAACGCATTTTTGAATGGCTGGTCAGCTCTCAATGTCTAATATAAAATCAAAACCGAACTGCTTCAGAACATTCTTCAAAGCTACATAAACGAATAAAGTTTCATATCTATTATTATGAACAAATAAAGCATGCCAATATAAGTTACTGTAGAAGTTATTGCTGAAAAGAAAAATCAGAAACTGTGTCAAGACAAATGTCCTGCCGGGGCAACCGCGAGCGCTTGTTCCCAGCATGCATCTGTCTCTAGAGGAATGTGGAAATGATTAGACAGAGGCATGAAAAGCCACTCTCTCTGCTGAAGTGGGGACTATGCAGAACAGGTGAGCTATCAAAGGCAACTCGGGGGATATCGTACCTGCTAGGCAGCTCTTGAGTGACAGCAGGATTAAGAGTTCCCATGGCAACAACATCTTCATCTTCCAAGGTCACAGAATCTCTTTTATTTCCATTCAACTGCAAGAGAAGCGAGCCGTGTTCTTCCTATGTAAAGTCAGCTTTGTTGGCTGCGGAATGAGCAAGGGACAGGGCGAGAGGGAGAGGGAGAAAGAGAGAGAGAGAGAGACAAAAGATTAGAAAAACAAAACAACACAAGCAAGAGGAGCTGTACTGTATATTCATATAACCAGTGAAATATTAATAATTCATTCATCCAAATAAGGACAGACAGGATTCCATGCCTATGGGCCAGCTCACAGCTGATCAACTGCAGTGTGGATACTGAGCATACCCTCAATATATCTCCCAAGAAGTCGAGGGAATCGGAGAGGGAGAGATAGATAGACAGACCCGGGGAGAGCGAGGGCCTAAGAGAGATATGGAAAAATCCTCAGTGGCTTACGGCAGCAAAACCTGAACACATATTCAGCTGCCAAAGGCAATGTTTGGATTGTGCTAAAAGTATTGGTTCTACACACTTACACTTGGGGGGGGGGGGGGGGGGGGAAAGCGTGTGATACATTTATAAACCTGCAAACATATTTCATTTTCAGCCCGCCGTATCTCAGAACAGGATTATGATTCGATAGGGGAGGTGATACACTTTGAAAGGGCAGTGAATATGATAGAGGAGTAAGCTATACGGCATCAGCCCTCCCTCTTTTTGAGTCGATGGCGTGCAATTCATCCACCTCACAGGAATTCAATACTCTTTAAAGCACATCAGTGTTGTCAAATACCCACTTTAATTTATAAGGGTCAACGCCACCGCTTTGGGTTTTGCAAATACGGGCCCTGGTGGGGCGTGCGGTTTAAGTGTCAAACTGTAACAAATGTCTTGCAAATGAGAGTAATATTTTTGACATTTCTGAGTGCAGAACAGCTTGTGGTTTATGAGCGATATATGAACACTAGGGACATCACATTTCGAATAAGCCATGCAAGTCATCGTAATGCATAACGTGTTTAACATTCAGACTTTTCTTTTTTTTCGAACGCAATACCAAACCTTTAAGGATCAATATTGTTTAGTCGGAACTATTTCTAAATCATCTGCATTGCTTTGAAGCATTGCCATTGTTTTGAAGAATCAAATCTGCTTTGAAACATCAGTATTGTTTTGAATCATCAGGATTGTTTTGGAAGAATCTGCATTGTTTTAATCCATGAGATTTGCTTTGAAGCATCACATCCGTTTTGAATTACCAGTATTTTTGAAGCAGTCTTTTTTGAAACAATACTGCTTTGAAGCATCAGTACTTTTTACAAGTTACAAGTGTTTTTAAAGCATCAACATTGTACTGAAGCACCAATATTGTTTTGAAATGCCATCATTGTTTGGAAGTATCAAATCTGTTTGAAACATCAGTATCGTTTTAAAACAAACAATGCTTTGACATCAGACTTTCTTTGAAGTGTCAATATTGGTTCGAAGCGTCAAATCTGTTTAGAAACAATATTGCTTCAAAGAATCGAACTACTTAGAAGCGACAGTATTCTGAAGTTTCAATATAGTTCTGAAGCATCAGCATTGTACTGAATCATTATTGTTTCAAAGCATCAATATTCGTCTAAATAATTAACATATGAAGAACCACTACTCTTCATGTATTGGTATTGTTCTTTAGCCCATTTAACTAACTTCTATGCTAATGTGATATCAAGTGCAGCTCAGTTGTTGGGCAGAAAATGAAAAGACCTGACAATCGAAGGAAAAAAATGAGTTCAGATCAGGTCTGAGATGGGGGGAGAGATTAAATTAGATGAGATTGATTATGTTCCTGTATTATCTACTCTAAGGGACCACGAGCTCTGACCTTCAAGTCCTTCGTCATTTCAGTCATCTCTATCGATTTGGTTTCCATTTTTTTAACCTCCTGCCTCCTTTGTTTGTCATTCTGCTCCTGCAGCCCGCTATGAGTCTCAATCAAGTCTGGGAGGACAGGTCAATAGCCGGATATTTGTTTGATGTCTTTCCTTATGAGATGCATGAGGGTGATCTATAACCGGTGAGTTTGCGAAATGAAGAATGAAACTATAGATGCGCGATGGGGGAAGAAGATCTTACTTTGACCTGCACATTTGATTCCCCGCAATGCTACCTGCTTTCATACTTCTTCAGATCAATCCATTCAATCCTACTTCCCTGCACCACTGTTTAATATGCTCGAATAAGATAACTGATATCCATGCTGCTCTGCTTTATCATAATTTGAAAAGAGGGTAAAAGTTTATGTACAAATGAAACCTATTTTAAGGCACTCGGAAAAAAAAGGTTGAAGATCCACCCGCAGTAATTCCTTACGTTAAACAATTCCCTAGAGGAATGCAACATTAATGACTCTAAAAATGTTGTCCTTGAATGTACCGAGAACCATGTGCCATTTGTAAAACAATCGAGAGTTGCTGGACTTCTGGGACAGCTAGTAAGACCATTATAATCTATTTCCACAAGATGTCTAACAAGCCCTGTAAGGCTCAAATCATTAAGGTGGCATGTTGAGCAAAAATGATCAATGCTAATTTATGTTTCAGTCTCGTCAGCAGTCCCCGCTCACTTCAGAGAGAGGTCAGATCGCTATTTGTCATCCATCCGGGGCTCTCGTACATTTCAAAGTCACAAAAAAGCTTCCCGTTTCTGTCAAAAGCATATAATATGCATCAAAACATACTGGGGCAACAACGAGCGTTATCTCTGTGTCAAAAGGCATCCCACGTTTTAACGATTCATGACGTCTCTGGCATCTTTGGGGAGGGAGGGAAGGAGTTTCTTGGTCACTATCCTACCGGATTCAGAGTAGTTCCTTACATGATTAATTTATAGAGCAGGGAAAAAATACAATGGCAATAATTCTTCTGCCCAGCGGATGACGGTCACAGGTGGTAGAAATATCAAGTGGGCCGGAGCCTGGTTAATGGTGCCTGCAAGGGAAAAGATCTGTCAGGGATAATCTCTTATAATACTCTGCCATAGATAATGTGCTTCCCCCTTCCACTGGCGGCAGATGAAGAGATTGCATAGCAGACATTATGAAATGGGATGAGAATTATCATGACTATGCTGCCTGTGTCCAGAGCGATAAATGCAGAGCTAGTTTAAATCGTATTGAGAAAATGGAGATATGGTGGGCGAGAGTGCTGAAAAAGATGGGACACCACAGTGTAATGTGATCTGGAAGGAATACTTCATGACTTTGTAGCTAAATGCACAGCTGTATGAGAAAAAAGGCTGACAATGGTGTCAAACTTGTGCTTCCCTGCAAGAATACTTGCGCCAAGTCTGACAATGAACCTAATTTTTAAAGGCTGTAGTGACCTGATATACAATTATTTAAATTATAGTTAAAAATTACAGGAAGAGGTATAAATATAGGCTATATATATATCAATTATATAAACAAATATATATTTACATGTTTTTCAGTGGCTCTTTCTGCAGGTTACATAGGTGGTAACAATTGTCTTGTCTTGGTTGAGTCATTTATCATTCAACTGATTCATTACAACATGCCGATTGATCAGGAAGTAAACAAGTGAATTGCTTTAGGATCGAGTCACTGAATCATTCACTCAAACAAAACATGTTGATTTATTCAGAAACAAAGCACCAACACAGAAATGCACAATAATTAATGGCAAGATCACATTTTAATGACCTGGTTCTTTAAAATTTGAACTACTAATTGAAGTAGTTGGTAACACTTTACTTGAAGGGGTGTGCATAAAACTGACACGACACCTTCATAATCATGACATAAAACGTCATGAATAT
The DNA here is from genome assembly GCF_949152265.1 of Phoxinus phoxinus. Classification (NCBI taxonomy): domain Eukaryota; kingdom Metazoa; phylum Chordata; class Actinopteri; order Cypriniformes; family Leuciscidae; genus Phoxinus; species Phoxinus phoxinus. The sequence goes on from NC_136886.1 coordinate 7,721,695, forward strand.
GAAGGAGGTTTTATGCATGTTTATGACAACTGTCATTAAGTGTCATTCGCTCAATTATGACATTTTTAATGCAAATATGACATTCTTTGAGATGTCTTTGTTATGACAACTTGACATAAACCAATACATCATAACCTGTCAGTGTCTTTGTCATGACAACTTGACAATACCAAGAAAACATGAATTGTCATAAACATGACATAGCAGATTCATTATCAAACTTAAGAGACCACTTAGCTTTATGGGTTAACATGACACTATTTTTCATTTTAATGACAAATTCAATTTGTACCACTGTAGTTGAGGTCACGGAAAATATTCCTGACACAGTTATAATGGCTTCATGACAGCCAATGTCAAAACCAATCACATGACAGTTTAATGTAATGTTAACCCATAAAGCTAAGTGGGTTTTTAAGTTTGATCATTAATCATTTTCAGACATATTTATGACAGGTTATGTTGTCTTGGTAATGTCAAGTTGTCATGACAACAACACTGACAGGTTATGATGTATTGGTTTATGTCAAGTTGTTATAACAAAGACATCTCAAACAATGTCATATTTGATTTATAAATGTCATAATTGAGCGAATGACAATTAATGGTAGTTGTCATAAACATGCATAAAACCTCTTGTGTCATGTCATGATTATGAAGGTGTCATGTCAGTCTTATGCACACCCCTTCAAATAAAGTGTTACCAAGTAGGGTAGTTAATTTGAGCAAAGTTAAATAATAATAAAAAAATGCATAACCCTAAACTAGTTGGATCTGGCAATATTGTGTCTAATATTGTCAACTTGAATATTGCGTCTAATAATCCTGTTCAATATTCTAATTTGTTTATTGAACTGTTGTATAGCAATATCACACTCGCAATCATACTGGTTTTATAAATATCTGAAAATAATTGAAGATATTTGTTTATAGAAAATGTTCATAGGCTGGTGGCAATTCACATATTTTTACAAACATTTCAATATCCTGATAAAAAAATAAAAAGCCTATCCAAATATCCAGACGTCAAACGCTGCCTAAACCCTGAGTAATAGCACTCCTCAATAAGACATGACGTATGCTTCCCTAACTCGCACTGGCCTGATAAAAAAATCCAGCATCCACCTTCATTTACAGCATTAGATAAATCACATAGTCTCTGACTGCAGATTGAGTCCTCAAAGAGCCTTTGTGAGCTCCACACCAGCCTGCAGAAGCCAGAGGCAGAAACGCCGGCTGGGTTAAGCCGATGTGAACAGAATCTCAACATGGGCTTCAGTGAGACAGCTTCCATCAAACCAACCAACCAGCTATCAGCCGCAACCATACACAATCTGCCAGCTCATTGCCCCACAACCTGCTCCATTCTGTGTGCCATGCTAAATAATACAGTTTTAGATGCTCTAAAATTACACACAAATTATACAAAAAGCATAAAAAGCGTTTGATGAACTGTTTTTGCAAGTGCTTAAATATACAGCAGCTCAATACACATTTGCACTATTCTTTTCAATTATTAATCATCGACCGTTATTTTGGCTGATATTTGGCCATTTATTTGGCCTGACATTGGTCAGTAACAATGCCAAACAATGCAATAACAAACTGATCACGTCAATGCAAAATGTACACTTTCCTTAAAATGTTATTGAGAAAATGTAAAGTACATTATAGGGTGAATATAGGTAAAGTGGGACCTTTATGTTTTTGTACAGAATGACAATCATAAGTTGTATGTATTACTTTAGTGTATGTATGTATGTATGTATTTATGTGTGTGTGTGTGTGTGTGTGTGTGTATATATTTATATATATATATATATATATATATATATATATATATACACACACACACTGCACTGGTTATGCTTAAACAAACCAGAATTATTGTTAACTAAAAACAAACAAATTTAATAAAGCTTAAATAAAATAAAATAAAATATACATATTTGGTGAAAAACCTAAACTTAATGAAAATTAGAAACGTTGATTGGCAACTAACTGAAATAACTTTAAGTTAAAGCACTTAAAAAAAATTAAATAGTAATAATAATAAATAAAAATGATAACCGGTACTAAGAATTTAACTAAAATTAAAAACTGAAACTGAAAATATAAAAATAAAAGCTAATTCAAAATATGAATAAAAACAAAATCATATTTAAAAAATGTCTAAAATAACACTGGTTGCTGCACAACCACTAGGGCACGGCTCTGACGGTAGATTACGTGATACAAATGTCTGGAGGGGCGGATTCACGGTTTACACATATACACATGACCTGGATTCCTGGGCCAACGCCAACAAGGCCTTTGCTCACAGCAATTTGGTTTCCTTGTGCAGGCAGACTCCAGCAGGGCTATCAAAAAAAGACAAATCATTTCAGCAGAAGGATGAAGAGAAGGCTGCAGTGGCCTAATAAAAAAGCACTCTGCATATAGCCCCCCCTCCTCCTATAATAGGGGCCTGCTGGCAAGCTTGTGAGAAAACATGCAGTCTGCAGTTTCGCCAGCCTCTCAGAGAACACCCATTAAACAAGTAGTTGTTGACTTGTTATGAATAATAAAACAAAAGCATCAACACTGTGGATGTTACGGGTGAGTGCTAACATAGGAACCAAGAAGTCGAGCTAGCTCTCAGGGGGTGACGAAATAGCTTGCGAAAAAAACAAAACTCATATTTTTCCCACATACTGTAAGTTCATGACCTCAATTTTCAAATTCATGAAGGTAAAGTATTCTGAATCAGCTCTCCACAGAATAGTCAACTAGGTTTATTGATTAAAAAAACAACAATTATTGATTTTAAAAGTGAAAAACATATGTATTAAAGGGTTAGATACTGTACACGCCCACTCCATGTCAAGAAACATTTTCATCAAGCGTGGTTCTTTGTTGACCTTATAAATGCCTTGAAATTCACCAAGCTGAGTTTAGCATCTTTAATATATCCAACAAAACAAAACAAAACAAAACAAAACAAAACAGAAGGTGTGGGCATGAACAGTACGTAACCCTTTAATACATTTATTTCTCACTTTTAATATCAATAATTGTTTTTTTTTTTTTTTAAATGTAATGTGTCTGTCACGATTCAATGGCTCTAGCTTTTTAAATAAAAAAATACATGATAACATGAGGCATGCACACTTGTGATGACACATCAGTTGAACTCTAAATACAGTAAATGAACAATGTTGCTATGCTGTCCTACCAGCATTCATTTGTTTATTTTAATATTTGTTGGCAGAATTGAACATTGTTATGTTTTATCACACAGTTTTTAAAAGCAATTAGCCACTTGAGGGTGTACACAAAGGTATTTTTATTTCACAATATTTCACAGATATTGTAGAGCAATAAAAGTAACCGGAAGTCATTGATTCTCAATGCGTTACCTATTTTAGCCAATATGTGTGAATAAGCAGTGCATTAAAATGTAATGATGTATAATGAAAATATACATATCTAATATAACAAAACCAATTTTTAATAAAGCAAAACATAGGCCTATATACATAATTGTTTGTATATATAAATGCTTCGCGCTGATGACAATTACTTTTTAGCAGCAATACATTATTTTTCTAAATAAAATGACATCCAATATATCTCAACTGTGATCAGTCTTGATGCCACAACCCACTACTGTTAATGGGCAGAAACAGCTGACCTCATGACCTCTATAAGCTATAAAAACTGTTGTCAGTGCAAATGGGGTATTATAATGATTTTACTAGTTAATGGAGTTACACTTTGGTTTAAAGGGGTGTTAGGTACTCTACTTCTAATATGCATTGTAAAATCACTCTAACGCACATCCTTGAGCGGCTTATTGCTAATTATCTCATTTTCCAGGAATAATAGTCTTAATAGGTTTACAATGGCACCAGGGACAAGGTGACAAAATGCTTTATTGACACGATTTACTTGAGCTGCAAATAGCTAGCAACTGCGTAATCCCATTCGTGATCGAAGGACACATGATCTTCTTCCAATCAATGCCCAATGTCTGTTGGTGACAGAGAATGGGTATTTCATAACACCCCCCATGGGATCTTATAAACACCATCAATAACATGCTACCACCCATTTGTGTATCATTTTCTCCCTCATATGTTGGCGTTGAACACTAATGGTTGTAATATTTTACAGCTTTTCTGATTGAAGGTCATCAGAAATGCCAGCGATTTCTCTCTTCCCTACAAGGTTACGTGACGAGGAAACGGGATCATAGATTTACCGTATTGTGACAGCAGATGTATACACCCACACAGCCGCACTTCAGTCTTGCTCTGCCAATTTTGTGGTAAAACAAATTAGCGGCTACGGGATATAAACCACCTTATAACAAACTCAGGAGCCTTGGCTTTCCCTCTTCATCCTCGTGGTAGCAGCACCATCTAAAACCCTGTCAGTTCGAGTCACTGTCTCACTTTTAGCTGCATTAGAGGCAGCATTATCAGTGTCCGAGGTGTTATATTTGGAGCTGTAATCTGCGTGCACAAAGGAAAGGGCTCTATCTCTTCCTCGGCTCAAGTATCACCCAGACCTTTAGAAACGCCACTAAGTGCCCAAGCCAGCCGCTCATATTTCCTCTTCCCTCCAGATTATGAATGATAGGGCAACTCTTTTTACATTCATTACACAAGCACGCATGCATAATTGATTTCGCTCAAACTATGGCACCCCGAAATATTCAACTGAGTTATGGCCGGCCCTTCCATCCCCAACTGGCTCTCCTTGTAGGTCTACACGAGATACATCAACAACCCTTGATGGGTACCATGTAAAAACGGCCTTCAGGCAGCAAGGTTTTGTGAACGTATACATTTATTGTGTAATATATTCCTTTTATTTCTCCTACATTAAATATTTACAGTAATCGCCGATGTGAAAAATCAGAATCATCAGTGTGCTTATTATTATCGCAAAGGCAGCAATTTGATTAAATAAAAATGTCCTGTGTATTTAAGAGTGAAGCAGGGCATTGTGTTATAGTGCACTTGAGCATGTCATGCAGGGACGTCCAGAGAGTTCCTCATGCAGGGGCTCAAATGTAAAAAAGGGGCATCTATCACTATTATTCCGACAGACAGATAGAGCGACAGAACGTCGTACAGACAGACGGATATAGATAGATGGACAGATAGGATGTCAGTGCCATTGTTTTGTCTCAAAATGCATACCAGAGATTTTTTTTCTTTTTTCTAAAGCACATTTTTTAAAGCTATACTTAAATGCCTTAATTATACTAAGGCCAAATCATGGCTTAGTCTAAGCCCTGTCTGTGAAACCGGGCATTTGTGTATTAAAAACGAGACATACAAAAGAGAGACAACAAGATTGCATACTTGTCACCTACCGCATACTGCATCAAATGCCCTTAACAATCATATACAAGAGCTGAAATGTGACAAATAAAATCCAACAGGCATAGCTTTAGCTAAATGTGTAATTTTAAGTAAATAAAGGAAAATTCACATGCTATCATGCACATTGCATTATCTCCCATTGCAGTAATTCAAGGTGAGAAGCTGACACACAGCAAATAATGAATTGCCTCGGGTCAAATATCAAACCTTGTGAGGATTTGTGCAGATGAAGGGTTGTAAGGAGAAGAGCAAAAACAACATCAAATCACAAAGTGCTGATGCTGTAACAGGCATCATCACATTGTGGAATATCATCAAAGCGGTGCCGAGTTCTGTCAACACAGCCAGGCTGCGGGTTCCTCGGGGGAATATGGGCTGTCATTCACCTGAATAATGCCACAGACACTGCTGGTATTTCAGAGAGTAGAGGAAGTCCATCATCCAGGATAGGTCACTCAGAGACTAATCTTGCTAAAGGTTAGATGTGAACTGTGACCGGTCCCCACAACAGGATCCTTTGACAAAGTGCAGACATATGGCACAGGGAAAAAAAACGAGGGTCAGCGTGTCCAATGATCTTCTGCTCCTCTAGAAAGGAAGTATACTGAGAGGGGGAAATTTCATCTTGTGCATTATTTTCAGGTTAAGAAACACCACATAAGTAGCAGGAATATAATTAAACCATGATGGAAATAGAAAAAGGATTAAACTCGGATTAAATTGAGCAAATACGAATAACCGATGTTTGAAATGCCACCTATAACTTCTGCAATATGATTTATTACTTATTAAATATTTCCAAATATTAGGCTATATATATTTTTTCCCATGTTAAGAAACATAATACAATTTTCAGGCTAAGAAACACCACAGGAATAGCATGAAACCAAATGGAAATAGAAAAAGTGATTAAACAGAGATTTAGACGATATGAACAACCAAAGTTTGAAATGCCACCTATAATTTTTTTATATCATTTATTATTTAATAATAAGTATTTACAAATATAATTTCCATTAAGAAACACCACGTATTATACACATTGTATATATATATATATATAGACAGAGAGAAAATAAGAGAGAATTTCTGTTCATATTTCTTGTCAAATTCCATTGAGCTACAAATCAGTAAACTGAATGAACTAAAAGGTTGCAAATGATTGCATTCTGACTTTTTCCTAAACACTGTTCCCGTACAAATCCACCTGGCGAATCTATAGCTACAGCGTATCGGTGCATCAAAAGGGCAATGTTAGAAGCACTCGATACTCAAGTCAAATGGCTCTCGATTCAACATGTCAAGGTCGAGAGTGGCATGATTAGATGTTAAAGGGTTTGTAGTAAAATGCTCAACAATCAGATAGCTTTGAAGGTCGAGAGTAGAGACAAATGAAATATCCTCCCACATTGTTCTCATGCATAAACAGCTATGCAACTCATTTACCAGCTGCCGCTCGCGCAAATGGCTTGGCTAGTCAAAATCCCCGCGAGTGTGAGGGTGCTTTAAAACATTTAAGCAAATACTACAGCTGTGAAAGCACACGGCACACTCTCTGCGCGCATCCATATTTATCAGCTGCATATGTAAAAGCTTGAATGTGAAACCGCTCTTTACACGGCCAACTGAAGCTACTTCTATCTCAGAGGTCTCAATTAGAACTGGTTCAAAACCTTATAGGACCTATAGGAACACAGACTTTATAGGAATGCAGCCATTACCATGCATTTCTCAACATTATTTTGTCTAACAGGAGGAATTGTTTGAATATATCTCACCTTACTTGAGAAAATCAATGTTAACCAAATAGTTCCCACTGAGCAACATATAAAACAAGTGATTAAATGTCAAATCTGAGTGCTGTTTGATTGAATTTAAGGTAACATAATTAAATAGTGTACGGCTTGTGCGGAAGTAAATACAGATCACCTGTCGGGCTCAAACCACAGGAGTAGCATTGCTTTAAATCAAAACACAGCAAGGGTTTAAGACTACCACAATTATCTCTCTTGATTCTGTACGTAACCGCAGTATGACTGTGAGTCGAGTATCTCTATATAATGACAAGCACCATTAATCACCAAAATAGCTTTTGTTTCATCTGAGTAACTGAGCTTTTCTTTTTTTGGTCTGCAGAATGGATGCATGGAGTCAAAGAGAAAACGAAATTGACCCCATTTGCACGTTCCTGGCCTTATTGTGGATGAAATGTCTCCTAGTCTGCCTCTGAAACAACTTTCATTTTCTGCTGATGTCACCTAAGCCGCATGGGAGGGGAAAAGCAATAGTCAAAGAGCTTACAGAGTCGATGTCTGATTTAAAATGAATGTTGGTGGTGTTTTATTCTTTCTAATCAGTAAAATCAAGCGCCATTCCACTTTTTTTACTTCACTTCGCTTAGAAATGCATCACATTGCGGTAGTAAATATTGTTTGCGAATGCGGTTTCATGTTGACTTTCGCATTGCAAATAATTATTACAATGCGGTATAACAATACAAACCGTAAAGTATTGCAGCTTTTCATATTATTTTATCAGGCAGGATATGAAAGATCCAACATCTCTCAATGCAATCTAGGCTCTTGCTGTTATACTCGTGTAAATGCAAAACCAGAACCGAAGGTAAACACCATCTTAAAAGACGTAAACATGTCCTCCAAAGAACAAATATCATCTCAGTTTTTTTCGAATAAAGGGGGTGAAAGATCTTGTCGAATTTCATAATGCTAGATGGCCAGACCGCTTGTGCATGCAGATTATATGCATATGTCTGTTCTCATATCGATGAATGTTTGCATTTCCTGTGAGTCTCAGAGCAAAACTCTGCTATACAGAATTACGACACATTTTTATGTTTATTCCAGCTTAAGTTTTACACCTGTGATCTCTTCATTACCAGTTAAAGCTGTGAATTATTTTTGATGTTAAACAGTTAATAGGCAGACAACTTTAAAGTGCCCCTATTATGCTTTTTCAGTTATTATGCACCTTTCATGCAGTGTGTAATGTAGCTGTTTGTGAAAGTAAAAGGTCTGCAAAGTTTTAAAGATCAAAGTGCACGATAAATAAAGTTATTCTCTCTCTCTCTCAAAAAAAAAAGAATCAATTCTGAACTGCCGAAACGAGTCATTATTTCCGGTCTTTTCTTCGGTAATGCAACAATGTAACTAATTTGTATAATGCTCAGCAATGGTCTTCATTGGCTGCCCATGAACAACATCTACTTTGACCCGTCCTCAAACACTGTAGCTGATTCTTGTTGTGTATACATGTCGAGAAGACCCTTTTTTTCTGCTCTGCATAAACATATAATTCTCTTTGTAAACACTTCCAAATGATGAGAATGTGAAGAGTCAGTGGTTAAAATTACCACCGCGATACAACAGCAGACGACTGCTTCTCAAATCTCTGTGAAGTCTAATTGGGATTTACAAAACGCTTATCCATTATAGATGGGACAGTACCCACTTTATTTAGACCTCCTTGCTCCTCAAAACCAAAACCTGTAAGTATGAATATTTATTGATGTATATATGTTCTACCGGGTGTTCAAAATATATAGTTCTTTCAATGTTTCATCATTGGACTTGCGCTCTAATTGATATGGTAAAAACGACACCATCATTACTGTATGTACAATCGCTGAGGATTTAAGAAGCTGAAATTCAGATAAGGCAATGGGCCCTATTTTAACGATCTGAAACGCAAGTGTCAAAGCGCAAAGCGCAAGTAACTTTGTGGGCGGATCCCGGCGCTGTTGCTATTTTCCCGGCGGGATAAATGACTCTTGCGCCTGGCGCAAATCTAAAATGGGTTGGTCTGAAGTAGCTTCATTATTCATAAGTGTGGTTTGGGCGTAACGTGAAATAAACCAATCAGAGCGTCCTCTCACATTCCCTTTAAGAGCAGGCGCGCTTGTTCCATGGCGGATCGCTATTATAACGGCGGGTTTGCCAGCGCACGCCAGGAGCGGTTCACAGCCGAGGAGGCCGACGTTCTCGTCAGGACCGTAAAACTCAGAGAAGTGACATTGGGGATGATGGGAGAAACCCACCCAAATTAGCTTCGGTTAAACAGGCTTATAATTTGGGTAAATGTGTAGCCTAATCTATATATTTTTTTAAAAATCTAGATAGATCTTTTTCACATCTCCACGGACACAACAATGATTTCCCTCGTGTGCTAATATTTTTCCTTGTAATAATGTATGATTTGCAAAAATGAAAACTGCTGCGTCTGTCTATATTAGAGAATCAAAGTGGATGCGCGTTAACACGCTACATTATGGCCAAGCACGCGCCCTTAAAATACCATATCACTAACGCGCAACGCGCCACTGTCTTTAGACTGTTTTTTTCCTGGTTAGTGGCGCAATTGCTTTCTAAACCTGGAAAATAGCACCAGGGGAGTTTTGCGCCGGAACACGCCTCCTCTTTGCGCCGAACCGCCCTCGCGAGCGCAAGTTCATTCCCTAATTTACCCACGTGCGTCTGTGGAGGGAAAAGTCCGCTGTGCGCGGGTGCAAAATAGGAATGATACATGCGTCGGTGTACAAAGTCAATTGCGCTGGGTGCAAGATAGGGCCCAATAGGTATTTTATTTCCGACACGCGATGTAATTGGTAGACCAATCATAACAGACTAGGCTGTCTGACCAATCAGAGCAGAGTAGGCTCTCAGAAAGGAAGGGTTTAGAGAGACTGAATCTTCGGATGAGTCGTTTGAGAATCTTTGAAAAATGTGGTGATGTGCAATGTATATTATGAGAAAATTAAATAATTTTTTGATCTTTGAAGCATTTAAAGCTATTGTAGGAGACCTCCAAAACAAAATTAGGAACTAATTATACATAATAGGGGCACTTTAAGTGAGCCATTTGTATGCTTATTCCACCCCAAAAAAGTATAAACTGTGACTATGGCACTCTAGTCCGCGCATTCAGACCAACACTACAACATTCGCTCAACCAGGGGTGTTGAGGCACAACTATCTGTATCTGTTAGTCTGACCAATGAAAAACGGCAGGAGGGTTTTAGAAAAATCAAAATCATTGGAGAAATTCCACACTTTGAGACAAGGTTTACTCCAACTCGAGTGATTCTAGCCTTCGGCTATAGCCAATACCTCTGGGTCTGGGAGTTCTCAGTCTCCAAAACACTATGTTGTAGTGTGTCTCGCTGTGATTTTTCAGTGAAAGACTCCTTTAATTGCTATGACACTATCGGTCACAAGTGGAGCTACTAGTTCAGTTTTAGGTCTCAAGCCTCATTTACACGTAGCCCCGCACTAAGCACCACTCTTCGCCTTGAGGATCTTCACATGGTGGTTTAATTGATTGCAGTTAGCCAGAGGTGATCATTAACCGAGACATGCTCTCTGATCACACGTCTGACTGTTTAAAAAAAATAAAAAAAATGCGAAAAGAAAATCAAGTCTATTTATATGCCACACTTCACAGTTCACACATATATTATAAGCTCATAGCAGATGAGCTTGCCTGTCAAAAAATAAACTAATGCAATTAAATTGACTTTACAATAAATGGAATCTTTTCTAACACTTGTTATTAAGGACTTTACGTGTCAATTCCAAATGGTATAGATTCCAAATAAGGATATGTTTATGCAAACATATTTGTTCAGTTATATCATTTTCCCATAAATTTTGCGTCTGAAAGGGAAACTCCTACAAATGCGTATGCAATAGGGTCAGCTGCAAAAATAACTGTCCCTTTTGAGTCTTTAGTAAATCCTGACAATAGGTTTTTTTTTACGTAAAAAGAGGGTTTGCGCTGGCACTCCCTTAATATCCATTATGATTGTTTTTCTTTATCAAAGATTATTTTCATGGCAAGTGGAGTAGAGCTTAAAAAAAGACACTGAAAAACAAACAAACAAACTCTTACAGCACTTCAGAAAACGTATGACGCTTCTTCTCGATTTTTGACAGACATTCTAAAACCAGTGTTGTTCTGTTATTGGTAAGTTAAACTAAACCTATTAGAAATAATTTTTGTTAATTGAAAAAAAAAAAGAAGCTAAAATAAAATATAAATAGTAGATTAAAAGTGTCTCGGTTATGTATGTAACCCTCGTTCCCTGAAGGAGGTTACGTCCCAATTATGTCGGCACGTCGACGTAACGTCGAACGTGACCGACTGAAAGGGGAACTTAAACATCTCAATCTTATTTTATTTTATATAGAAGTTGGCATACTAAAATGACTAAAACTAAAATTGAAGTAAAAAAAAAACAAAGTCAAATTTAAATAATACTAAAATAAAGCTTACAAGTTAAATTATAACGAGAGGATTTGATTGTGCAGATCTGCACCAAAACTCTGGCTTCAGTGGTGAGGGGATTGCAACTTAAACACGTCTGTTTGGCCATTGCATTCAAGAAAGATATGTTTGTGATTGGCTACATTGCTTAACACGGCAAAAATACGCTGTAAATAGAAAACCTATTAGTTTCAATGCTCTCAAGAGCACAATCACCAAATCGGTTTATGTTTATCGGTTTATGATGAGAGTATTCGCGAGAGTGCAGAATTCAGTCAGAATTCAGAGTTCAGCTCGTTCACTGAACACATCTTAACGTCTCTGACTGACCATTGCATTCATAAACTAACTCAAAAACTGTAATTAGTTATAGTGCACACTGTAAAATGCGTAAAAAGTATGACGCAACATGAGCAGATCTAAAATGTAATGCTGCAATCGACACTTTTCATTTAATTTTCATTATTTTGTCATTATTGATTCAAGAAATAATGTCATGAGGATGACATGATAATAATTCGCAGAATTTTCAGGGTGAACTAACACTTGGGGCACCTTGACTTGTGTTTAGGTGGATTTAGTCTCCTATAAGGTAAGTCTCCTCAGCTATACAGTACTAAACAAACACTTTCTGTCTCAAAGTCGTCTCTGTTGCCTGGAGACCCGCATGGCCAGTGATTTGCATGCAAAGGATTAGAGTGTAGGATGGTGAACATGATGTCTGCTGCCTGTGACAAACTGTAATGAACCTCAGCGCCCCTTATCAACCCTGCACAAACCAGGAATGATCACACCAGAACAGTACAAGGCAGCTAAATTGAACAGAGTGTGGAAAGAAGAAACGGCAGGCCAATAACAATGAGCCTGCAGCTTTTAATACATAAAAATAAGGTTCAATTACAAATATCTGACTCCTATAAATGAGGAACACTATTAGTTTCTTTCTTTCGTCTTCTTTTTTCTCTGCGGTCTATTGTTAAAGGGATAGTTCACAGAAAAATGAAAATTCTGTCATCCTCTACTCACCCTCATGTCATTCCAGACTCGAGATTTTTCTTTTGCAATGGAACACAAAGGATTTATTGAGCTGAATGTCCGAAGTTACTTTTTTGTCAGTCAATGAAAAAATAATAGTAATATGCTCCGAAAAGGACAAAGTAGTACCATAAATGTGTCATTATATTATAGACACATATATAATATAATATATTATATTATATTATAGACATTATATACCAAGTCTTCTAAAGATATATGGCAGCTTTGTGTGGGAAACAGTCATTGGACTACAGTAATTGTATTGCAATGGCTATATATATATAATTTTTTTTATGCAGTTTTTTTTATCCGTTTTTGAAGTGCAGCTCCAGTTACTATCCACATTCATTGTCTGGTAAATCATCAATGAATATGAATATTCAAATGACATGACCGAGGTTTTTAGGTGAGCTATTTAACCATGTGTAAAGTTGATAGGCCCTATTGATATCCATAGTATGTTTTTCCATACTATGGAAATCAATGGGGCCCATCAACTGTTTGGTTACCAAGATTTTCAAAATATCTTATTTTGTGTTCAGCAGAAGAAAGATATTCATACAGTAACATAACATAACAGTATAGAAAAAAGGTATAGAACAAATGACAACTATAATAAGAAACTGTGCACATCTACAAAAGTTTGTGTGTGGCATGACCAATACAATTGTAAATATCATGTTAATAATTTAACCACCTTTAGAACCATTAGATACAGATGTTTTGAGGAGTAAATCTTAAATTAGAGTAAATTGTCCGGGACGTACTTCGCTTTTGAAGTCACGGTTCTGTATGTTTTTAGTACAAGCACAGGAAAAAAAACCCCACATAAAATTACTTCTTTTTTTATTAAGCAGTGATTTACTGAACAAACTAGAGTACGGCTCTGCCTTTCAACAACAAAAAAATGCTAATTCGCCTAAACTGGCAAAGCTGGTCAATACAAATATAGATTTTTTTTTTATATCTTCTGTGCAAGTAAATGTTGATCATTATAGAAAATTACACAATATTGCTGAGAAAGTACAGAACATTATCACACTGAAGAGGAAGGAAACGGTCATCCCTACAATATATAATCACAATAAATTGTTACATGTAAATAAATATTTTACTTGCTTGCTAGCTTAGTTGGGGACACTTAATATTCAACAATATTATTGATTTGATGGCACTGACACTATTGGATGAGAACTGAACTGAGCTGGATGATGACATCGCACTTTTCTGCAGAACTGCTTTATAAAATTAACTAATTTAATAATTGATGATCTTTACAACGGAAGCGAATCAACACTGAACAGACTTCAGCTGAACAATGGCACGATTTTCTTTTAGAGCTGCTGTACAGCCGAAATGAACTTAATTTGCATCATTGAATCATTTTCCTGTTATTACTGTAAAGCTGCTTTAAAACCATCTGTAAAGCACTACATAAACAAAAGTGACTTGAATTTACACTAAATTAAGATTAAAAAGCCAAAAAAAAACAACAACAACAACAACAACAAAAAAAATCTCAGCACCTCAGTGTAATCTCTTATTGCATTTTTAATCCACGGAAAGAATATTGCTTGAAAAATAAATGTCAATATTAGGAATAAAATGACAGGTGCCCTGCTCATGTCAAATTGCTGGATTCTTCTGGTAATCTCTTGAATCCAGTGGCAGGGAGTAAACACAGCAAATACCCTGTAGGCACTGTAAGCAAGCTAAGCTCTCCTATGATACGGCACCCTCACAAAAAGATAATACATAGCAGAAAAAGATTTCCCATGCTAATTCTAACTGAGTCTGGGGCTGATACGGGTCTCTATAATGCATCAACATCGCTCTTGGTTCCATTATCTGCTGCTGGGGAGCAGCGTTTCAATACGCCACAGCAATCCTTGGGATTAAGAAGGAAGGAGAATCCATTTCTAATGAGATACGAGTTAGAACCGTATAAGAAGGTGATTGGCTCTCTGGTTATACATCAACAAGTGGGGAGTTAAAGTGCAAAAATATTGATCATATCGGTTCATTGGCATTATCAATTTAACAACATTATCAATCATGTTACAGGTACATGCTAAACTGGTACCACACAAACCCAAACAATCTTTTGAGCTAATGTTTTAATTTCCAATTTTTTCCCTGTAAAAGAAAAATAAGTCCTAAAAAGTCCAAAATAATGTTTCATTTACAGCTTACACTTCCAAACCAAAGGACAAAGAATACTGCTTATATCCAATCTGAGTATCTTTATATACTAATTTCAGTCGCCTGCAACAACATTTTACCATATTTTAGATAATTTGTGTAATTGTATTGACAATTATCACAAGAATCATCCATAGACTTACTTTTAAAAAAAGAGCAGACGTTTTTTTTTTTAGGATTCTTTGAAATGTTCTGTATAAATGTTAAAGTGTTTACTCTTACCTTTGATCAATTTAATGCACCCTTGCTGAATAAAAGGTTATAAAAACTGCACTGATCACAACATTTGACTGGTAGTGCATGTACATATGATTAAAATATAAACTGAGGTGCATTATTAAACCCACTGCACGATAAGAAGAGGACGTGAAATGAAAATAAAAGATTGACGCACTGTCCTGAATCATATTTTATTCATTACAAGAAAACATGGAAACCACCATCTGCACAAAGAAATGCAACTGTAACAATTATCATAACTTTCTTTAGCCTGACAGATTTGCCAGCTCTATCCTGGCTCTAACGCAAAGGCCAATTAGCTTTCAGACAGAGATCGTTGGGACGGAACGCGGGAAGCTGAACGCGCTAAAACGCTTTCTGGTTAAAGGGATGCCAATCATGTGCCTGAAGCACGCTGAACAACAGCCACCCATGCAGCTAATGCTGAACGCATGCTTCCTTGTAGCTACTGGCTGGTAATCCTCCATGTGCTTCTGAAAAATCACAATTAGAGTGAAAGAATTTGCATTGTGGATGTAGGGTATAGGGAATGTGTGATATCAGCAAGTCTGGGCAAGAAATTAGCTCTTGTCATGGCTCAGGACTGCAGTGCTCGCAATTTGTTTTTGCACCAGGGAAACAAACACGTAGCCATCTTTAGAATTTTGTGTTTGAAATTCTGTTTTAACAGTAGCTCTGTACATGTCTATAGCATCGCTGTCGAAGAGTAATTCGCTGGTGAAGTGGATTTACTTATTGCAGAGTTAACGAAAGTTATCATGCGCATTGTAATGTGTGGAGCGGATGTCATAATAAATGTCAGTAGACCGGGAAGATTTTAAAACAAGCGGTTCATTCGTAAATCTGCAAGATCTCACCTTCATGCTGTGGAAATACAAACCGGAAGACAGAACACAACGAGCGCAGCGCTGAAAAGGGGCGGAGCTACATAAGGTCTATAGTTCACCCAAAAAGGAAATTTCTGTCATTATTTACTCGCCCTCATGGGAATAACAACTTCTATCTTCTAAAAGTTACCATATAGCTTCAGAATACTTGGAATATAGCACATACGTCATATAAATCAGTTTTATGATACTTGTTTATGGTGCTTTTGCGCCCTTTTGAAAGCTTGACAGCACCATTACTCATTCACTTTCATTATTTTGAAACGAACTGGCAGGATTCACCTCAAAAATTCACCTTATTGTGATTCCACAGAAAAAAAAAAAAGTTATGCAGGTATGGAACAACATGAGGGTGAGTATAGAGTTGGAATACTAACATGTTTTGAAGGTGGTGGCTAGCTAACATTGGGGAAAAGTAGTTGTTAAAAACATACATTTAAATTTACTGACAATTGAAATCAATCTCTCTCAAGCCTCTATCATCACCATTCTTTTATTTTTAGATTACTGGCTTATATGAAGTTATTTGCATATACTTGCCTATTTCAACTACACACTGACAGATATAAATAAACTGCGGCAAAAGACATGACAAGGGTCTGCATGACTGAGAGAAAGAAAGAAAGACAGCGAGATAAACAGCTACGCACCGAGATCAGGATTTCAATGGCCATTAAACCTCCGCCAGGCTTTAAATCACTGATATCTTTGCCTGGCTCCTCTAAGCACTTACTCATTTCAAAGCTTTAGAAGATTTTTATAATTGCTTCATATTTAGAAGTCGGCTACAAATGTGTGAACATGGAATATATCAACTGGGATGTTTAGTGTTGTGTATTTTGTTTCAATTTTGAAAAAAATATGTACAACTATATTATTAATAATATATTATTTAAGATATATCAGTAATTTAACCATCAGACAGCTAGCAAGCAACCGCCCAAAATACTGTAGAATAAAGAGAGAAGTTTTGTGCACGGAAAAGCACAAAATAAAACCTAAATTAAAAACGATTTATACATCAGAATATATAAATCTCTACTTCGAATTGTGCTTTTTAAAACATATCAGACTTTATTTTGGATCGAAGTGTGAGCGTCTTAGTAACATTTGCCTTCTAAATTCTCTTTTTTTGAAGTGGGCATTTGTCAGTTTAGTGTTTGATATTACTAGAACTGAACAGTTCCAACTGAGACAGCACAGTCCTTCAGCAGCTTTTCCTCTGAGGAATCAGAAACTGCCTCTGTGTGTAAGAGATAGAGGGACATCAAATGTACATCAAGGACTCCACTGAAAGAGATGCTTCATTCACACAGTGGTTTGTTAGGACGCTAAACCAATTCCGAATTCTGAAAGGCGAGCGTCGTCTTCATTCATTCTTAAGATCAAGGATACATCTTTTGAATTTAAGAGCCAAAGAGTTATGCATATCCTTGCATAATCGTTGCCAGCATATATTTATTAGATACTGTGACATTTTGGAATATGTGAAAACACGAAAACATGCCCCAAACGACAATATGCAAAACAGCTGTAAAAATGAGAAATATAATTTTGAAGGTACACCGTAACCATGTCTGGGAAAGCTGGCAATGAACCATTATGTTTAAGATTTTTTATATTTAAATAAAGATATATTATGATATGTATTTACTGTCCCTTTGGTTAATTTAACGGATCCTTGCTGAATAAAAGTATTCATTTCTTTAAAAAAAAAAAAAAATCTTACTGACTTTTAAATTGTAGTGCATTTCAATATTTAAGCTTCAGAAACCACAACGAAATCTCGACCCAAGTATAAGTACTTTCAAGACTTTTAACAAAACTGAACATAAATCCAGCTCATCTTCACCATATTATAAAGCCCTGAGGGAAGGAAAGAGCCCCTGTTATTGACTGTTTCAAGAGACAAAAACCCTTCCCCACCCATGAGAGTAACCTGACCTCATTCTTTGGTTCAGTACATGCACTCTGCTCTTGTTTATGTGCTTGGCATCTAGGAGAGCTTTATTATTTACAGCCTCAGTATATTCAATCATCCTGCAGCACAGCTACAAATACTATAAATATCAAGAGCCTGGATCAGGAGAAGTCTGAGTCCTCAGCCCAGACGAGCAATCACATCTATTCATCCGGAGATACAGGGCAACCTGAGAGCGCAGAGAAAGAGTGTCTGTGGACCGCCTGAGATCAACATGTCCATGCTGCAATCAAAGCACGCTGATTTGCCTTTACTTTTTTTAATTTGCTTTTTAAGCATCGGAAAGATTCCGTTCTTGTTATTCTCCTGATGCCTCTCTCACACAGGAAACAATTGGCAAGCAACGGTGCTATATTGGATATCAAAGCTTTGTGATTACCCATCACAGACATTGTGAATTAAAGAAATGAATTCTCCATGCAACTCTTTTCTACCACAGCTCAGGTTAACTCTCACCGGGCCTGTTAAAGGAATAGGAAATTAATTTCTTACTTTTGCTAAACACAAAAGAAGTTATTTTGAAGAATGTCGGTAACCAAACAGTTGATGTACCCCATTGACTTCCATAGTTTGTTTTCCTACCATTGAAGTCAATGGGGTCCATTAACTGTTCGGTTACCGACATTCTTCAAAATATTTTTTAAGTGAACTATTCGGAATTATCCCTGCATGCTTTCCGTGTTTTCACTGTTCTAAGGTAGGGGGTGCCATTACGCAACTTCTGAAAGAGTACATTTAATCACTCATTTAAAGGTGCTCTAAGTAACTTTTTTTTACCTTAACCGAACAGCTTCGGAGTCATTGGAATAGTTACATGACTTTTTTCGGGTTGAATGGTGGTTGTCTCGCACCCCACGAGCGCCTGTGAGCGGAAAAAACACACTTGCAACTTAGAGCCGGCGGCTCGCCGGACGCGGAGTCAGGAAGTATCGCGTGACATCAGGTCTCGCGATGTAAAGAATTGCTTTACGGCAAAAAGAAATCTGCTAAAATTCTATCATTATTGCGCTCCCTCGCGCTGTTTGAACCCGAATGAAGACGACGTTGTAAAGAATGTCCCGTCTGCTTTGATGTCGTTGATCTATAGCCTCTGGTATCTGAGAGTCGACAGCGAGTTTTTCGACAGTGTTGTCAATTATCTATTCCGAAGCTGTAGGGGGAGCTCTATAGAGTGAGCCTGTGAGCAAAAAGCGACAATACAGCGAAGATATTTGCGAACCTGCATAGCCCTGCTTTAATCTTAAGATCAAAACATGCAATAAAGAAGCAGAAACAGGCGATAAAAGCATTGCTTGTGCACGCTGTAGTCTTTGAAAAAAAGTTACATTTTCTCCGCTTTTTGTCCAAAAAATGTTATGAAACTTATTGACCTTCAAGTGTTGATAAAAAAATAATACATGAAGCTATGCCATATTGCATGTCAGATATCCAACAAAATATTCTGGGGGCCATGGAATTTTTGTAGAAATGATAAAAAATGCTGGCGGTGGCTGCCTGGCAACCATTTAAAAAAAAAAAACACTGGCGGGAAAAGAGTTAAATGTGCATCTGACTCGTCCTCTCTGCTGTCATTTACAGCACTGTACGGAAAAGACCAGTGTGAAGACTCTTCAAAAATTGTTTTTCATATTTCATGGCAATAAAAACAACAGCATATGGGATTGGAACAAAACGTGGGTGAGAAAATGACAATTTCTTTTTCTTTTTTTTTCATTTCTGGATAATCGTTTCATCGTGAGAATATGCACAGACACAATCTCCAAGGACAAATCCCTGGGGTATCCCACCATTTGTCGTTAAGACTGAAATCCAAAGAAACCAAAGCATGTGTTTCATAATTAAAATCCCTCAATTGTGACTGTGAATAATAATATTCAATTGGACGAATCCAGATACAAGAATGAAATATGCTCTTCTTCAACATGAATATTTGAACCTTTGAATGAACTTCAATGACACATGAAACGCCATGCTGTGCCTTAGCGCATCTGATCACAGCCCGGAGAATGTCCAAAACTACAACCTAAACGGAGACTTTCTTTATTCTTTAAAACACAAAAGAAGACATTTTAAAGAATGTATGAGTGTCCTTACAATGAAAGACATTGGGGCCCGAAGCGGTTTTGAAAAAAAAAAAATATATATATTAGGGGTGTAACGATACCTTCATTTCACGATTCGATATATATCACGATACTGAACTCACGATACGATATTATTACGATACTCCCAAGACATATGATAAAAGGTTAACAAAAAATTTACTGTTGATTAAAATGCTAACTTTGATATTACATTGTGGGTTTAAATGAACAGGTTTGGACTTGGTGCTTGTAATTCAAGGATAATGGTGACACCAGAATAAAAATATTCATGATTCTGAAGCTGACCATTGCATTATTATACATTATAATTAACATTATATAGTAGTTTAATGTAGTACTGACACTAAAACTCTGAAAACATGATTTTTTTCTTATACAGTAATTTCTATTTTGGGTGAACTCTCCACGATACATATTGTCACTATCCACGATACGTATTGTTGCATTTTTGTATTGCGATATATTGTGGCACGATATATTGTTACACCCCTAATATATATATATATATGATAAGAGAGTTTTCATTCTGGGTCAACTATCTTTAGATCTATAAATGCTGCAACTAAGAGCTTGTTAGTACAAGGTAAATATCAAACAATTCAACACACTTACAAACTAGATACAAAACCCATTCTTGGAAGTCAGTCAGAAATGCCTGCAGCTTCATTTTACTGACATCATTTAGAATTTCTTCTGACAAGTCTGGTATGCCTGGCCAAGTCAAAGAAAAGGGATCCAAAATCCTTCCAACGCTTCATGTTCAGCATGAGCAGACATGAATATTAAAGAGTTGCCTCCTATCAAAATATATACAGTCTTCTATAACAGTCATTATCATGCAAAGAGACGAGACAGTGCTAGAGGGTGACATAAGTATAGACACAAAATAATAGTGCTGGCATAGTCAAATTAATGCATTTATAACTGTAAGCCAGCCAAAATGTGTTTACGGCTATCGTTTGATATCTTTTTTTTAAGAAATGTCTCTTATTGCTGTGATATTTTTTCGACGCGTTTTCATAATGACTCCTGAGAAATGCTTTTGGCCATCTCAAGAATCTCATCTTTAATATTGCTTTCACTTGTAGCTTTCTCCTTCTCCGACGAAATGAATCACACCAATTCCTTGCCGCTGAAAGCATCCTAATATCATCAAGGATAATTAAGTTCAAAGGAATAACAACAACTTTGTCTCAGTTTGGGGCGAGTTGCGTAACCACGTCTGGACTGAAATCACACGAATGCCGGGCAGAGTGACTGACCCAGTTCACCTTGCTTTTACAACTACCTTTGATGTCCTGAGTGCTTGGCTCTTCAACAGCCAGCATGGGTGTTAGCAAAAGAATCGAGCAGTGTGGAATGTGTTTAAGAGAACATGCTGAGACTGTCTTTTATATGTATGCCTCCCAATTCAGTCACCCTAATGAAAGCAATTCGGTATGATTAGTCAAAGTTATCTCCCTTAATAGGGAGGACTTATCACCTTGACGGCGCACGCTAGACACAGAGGCTAAGAGTAATCTATCCAACCTCACTGGCATACAGAACACCCTACCAGTGGGTTTATATATTTGGGTCTTTTATTTGACTGAAACCATATCTAAGCAAAACAATGTACAGCGTAAATGTATGCAAACAGAAATCATAATTGCATGTTTATGGTACCACATATTTTACACACATCTAAAAAGATGAAATAAAATATATTTACTTGTATGTTTTATAAATATATTTATTAAAAATACATTTTTAAAAATTAAAATCTTTTTATTTTTTCAGGATAATTTTAAATCCTGTCATTTACTCGCCCTTACCCGCACTATAAACATGTTTTAAACCTATATATATATATATATGTCCTTTTATTTAAATTTCTGATACGAACGTCTGTGCATGACTTCATTACTTTGAGCGCTGTCACTTGCAGTACGCCACTATCCGACCTGATGCATGTTAAAAAAAAAAATAATTAAAAAAAACTCTTGCTCAAACATGGAGTGAGAACTCTGCAAATATGAGATTCTCCATATTAATGGGGTTTCCAAACTTTTAATGCATAAAAAGTAATCTCAAACGTGGTTTCATCTGCCTATAGGAAGATAAGCCTGAGCGAGGATAGCAGAGGTTTAGCTGGTCTGGGGATGTCATGCTCATTTGAATATATCAAATGTAAAGCCAGGTCTTATAATATATTCCAGAACACACAGCAAGACTGGACGAGATAAAGGCTGAAGGACAGTTGCTTCTGCCATGGCTGGAGGTTTTATGAGGACGCCTTGGCTCCTGTTAAAGCTAATGTCAGTCAAATGTTATCTCTAGGTGAATGAGACACTGTCCTTACGGGGACCCGCTAAGACCTGTCCAACAGGAGATGGTGATTATTTGAAAAGATGCCATTTCTAAATCCATGCTCTGTCAACTCCAGTTTGAAGAGAGTGGTATCCCTCCACTCAAGGTCATGTCAGTGGGAGAGCCAGCCGACATCTCTGTTAGATGGTGTTAGATCGCACTGAGAGCATGGGAGGATCAATGGAGAAAAGCTGGAGCAGATGGCAATCATGTGACAAAAGCCATAGCTGGAAAAAGATGCAAAATAACACTAGACTTGATAGTCAAGCTAACTAAGCAGGTCTATCATTACCAGCAGTTATATTGTATGCTTATACACAATGCATAATAGGCATATTTTCATTTTTGTCATCCAATTTTACACACTGCTTTCCTATTCTGTATGTACATCCCATTTAGACTCGAGTCTCGACCACATTAATGCGTCTCTGCAAAACAGAATAAACAAAGTCTAGTAATCCCGCACAACATGCACTCAAACTGCATCTGGAAATCGGATTACCGTTGTATCGTGGAGAGCATTTACATTTGGACTTTTCATGTTTGGATAGCTATCAGTAAAATCACATCAAGCGACTAAATTTGTCTAAACAGTGTCTAAAATTATGACAAAAAAACAACAAAACCAACAACAAATAATTATAAATAGAAAACAAATAAAATATAATCAAATGTAATAACTTATAGTTAACATGAATCAAATCAAACAGTATTGAAAAAATTATGACAGATTGTTAGAGCTTTGGCACAATAGATAGTGCAAATGCTCACAATATATAAATCTAATAAAATATGGCCTGTGTCATGTCTCATTACCTGCATTCTCTCCAATAAAAACAACAACACATGAACTAAAAACCTATGGGGTATGGGTGACTTCATTTCAGAGGCAGAGGAAGTTATGACGAAAGACAAACGTATATCTTTGGAAAAGATGTGCTCTGATGAACTGTGCATAGAAAGATCAGGAACGTGTTCCGGATTAAGAAAGTCAATTTAATGTCAACATTAAGAGAATCACCACATCAACCAGTTCCAGATTAATACCTACAGGCATATGCAAATGTAAAGAGAGATCAAAAACACTGCGAGAATTTTTTTTTTTCCCACAACAGGTCCAAAGCAGACTCAAAACGTGTTGTGTGACATCCTGGGACCTTTGGATGTGCAAGAAAGAGCTGTTTTTCACACTTTTTTGGATCATGACAAATGACAAAAAACAACCTGCTTTTTGTCAGGTAGCTTGAAAATCCCACTTCATGTGCTCCATTGAATTATATTTTCATATCACTGTAGAACAGTTCAGTTGTCAAGGTAGTCCTGAAACTAGTCATGAAAATAAATGCTATAATCGGAACTCTAAACACCTCCTGGTAAACTTAATCTGCATTTGGGGAGGTGTACACAAAATGCACTGACAGTTTTGAAGGAAGGTGTTTGCATCCACTGCCTTTTCTTCAAACACACTTCAAAAGACTCTATAATAAACTCTGGGGCCTTTACTCAAGGAATATACTTTTACAAAAGCCAATGTCAGTGCTTTAATATTAGTTATATTGTTTTATGTTTAGGTGTGTTTTATGCTGCCATTTAGGTAAAAGGGATTAACAGGTCAAATAAAGGAAAAACATATATTAGGTTCTATTAAATGTAATATATTATTTACATATAGAACTTAATCCAAAACATCTTATATCTCATACATACCCCATATGTGTGTATTACATAATGTAATTCATACTAAAATAAGAAATGCATTATTAAAAGCTACACAAACAGAAATACAATATCTAGTTAAACCATGAAACTAGATGGTGCAGACTGATAATTCATTTACATGAAATCTACAAGCAATCACACCATTACCACATACATGGCAAACAGATTGACCTCTGCTGATTCAGCAGCCAATGAGATTGCTTGCTCAACATTCAAATAGTCTGGTTCAGGGTTTACTTCAGACTCGTCCTGTAGCGCACAATCAGTTTTTCTGAAACCCTCCACCTCCCCTAGTTCCACCTGTCTAGATCTGTTATGGGGTTTTATGTATTTCAATATATTCGGCAGCAGCATATTGCTCACAGCAGATTTTCTGTGTATCTAATGGCAGTCCATACCTGCCCTGCAGCATCATAGCAGACCTACTCCGCCAAGACCAAATACATGAACATTGCCATATTCATTAACATTCCAAAACTACTCCGAGAGTTGTCACGATTAAAATAAATTAATTTTAATTCTTGAAATTAATTTTCTAAATATTATTCTGCATCCTGTCTGCTGCCTCAATTCAAATTGCCATTCTCAATTCAGTCCTGATTGGTGCAATCTGAATGTTTGGTAATCTTCAACACCTGTCAAAGCCAGGCAGATCAGACAGTATTTAACTTCAACTCTGATGTGGATTTCCACGCGAATTACCATCTGCATTAGAGACCTGCGCGTGCCTTGATCCGTGCAGTCCCGCTGTGTTGACTGCACCATGTGGCAGAGGACTCTGTGTGCTCTGACCCTCTCTGTGTTTACTGCACTTAACCATCTGGCTGCATCTGAGCAGCAAGGTCAGCTCTTAGACTCATTCAGACGTACATTCACTACCTTCACTGTGTGAAAAAAAAAGTTTGCACCAGATTTACATGTTAAAAACAGAGAGATTGCTTCTTTTACACTATTTTTGTTGTTGTTGTAACAATGTACTTTCACTTTTCATGAATTGAATGCATCCTTGCTAATTTCTTTAAAACAAACAAACAAAAATCCCAAACTTTTAAACAGTAGTGGTCCATCTTCTATCTAATATCTCTGGACACATGCCGTGACTTTGTCACATTTTCTAATTACAAAGCTAATTACAAGAATAATGCAAATAACGCTAATCTACAACAACTCTGAAGACTTAATTTAAAGTTAATCAGCCACAATATGAGGTAACAAACCAATGCACTCAAAAACACATAACCAGCACAGTGCTGAATGAAAACCACATGCACTTCACTTCCAAAAGTTGAAAATTAGTCCTTGAAATCAACTGGTTCTGGACAATAAACCGAAATCTAATCAACCCTGCTATTCTCAAACAACGAGATTGAGTTTCCACCATCAGATTTTGCACTGCTAGCAGGAGGGAGCTCAGGTAACCCTCCTCATTACATTAACAGACACAACCAGTCTGCCCTGTAACTTATACATTATGCAAAGTGACAAGCATATTTGTTTGGGGCACATGGGACTGATATGTGTGTAGACGAAATTGCACTCGCTCAAGCCGAGACAGTATTTATAATTCATATCCTCTTGCTGTTTTACACCAACAAAAGATGAATGAGATTTTAGTGCTTAGAATTAGATGAGGTCTAAAATCAACATTATATGAGACTCATTTACTCTGGCAGAGAGGAAGGATTATTGGTGGCAGACAATTATATAATTGAAACAGCATTTTTATTTCTGCTCCATTAATGGTGGTGGGGTTTAGCCCATGCTAAAAACCTCAATTATCTTGTTGTCAGTAACAGCCCACAAGGAAGCAATAGATGAAGGGTCGATGTAAGCTCGTAAGCATTTTAAGCGCTTTGTGAATCACATAATACATATTTAAACATCCAAAATGTGCATACACATATAGTGCAAAATATACATTCGTGCTAATAAATCCAAGTAACTGTTCTAATAAAAGCAGCAGGGTATGTACTGTTAAATCTAGAGCAGGCTAAATTCACAGCTAAAGTCCCTCAAGCTATCATTAGCTTTTCACAGTTACATTCAAACTGGTAAAAAAAAAAAAGAGAAAATGGTGTAAATGAAGAATACATGATTCTTAAATATTGTAATATTTAATAGTGGTCTCTAACAGTCCCACAATGATTCTATCAAAGCCTGGTATTCAAGCTGAGAACATAATCCTAAAAAAGCAAAAGTGCAGCAGCTTCCAGCAGCTAGACTGTCTGTACACCCCAAGACTTTTCTTTCCTATATTGACACATGTCCCATTGAAACAGGTCACAGCTCTATAAAAAGCCGCTAGCCACTGCTGGTAGATGGCAGAAATACACATTCTGCCAGAAGAACATGTTTTTCTATTGACAACCACTCATTTCTGTGTATTGTGACAAATTATTTTATATTATATAATAATATATGGTTTACCAGTGCTCTTAAAATAATTTCAACTGACTTTTTACGAACCCCTGCCCACAAAAACACAAGATCAGTAGTTGTTTGCCAAAATAAAAGCGTGAGGATTTGGAATATTTAAATCTTGAGGGTTTGAAAGTGAAGAATTCGATCATTAATATAATTGTAGTGTCAAATAAAATTGCTATTTATAATTATCAAATTATTAATTATAATATTAATTATTATTATTATTATCATCTTAGGGGGTATGTCAAGTAGATATCTTACATCTAAGCAGTTCAGTTTAGAAAACCCTGTCTTAAGCATTTGCTTAAGATTTAGAAGCATAATGACATAAGGATTTTTAGATAATTTAACAAAAAAAAAATAAGAAAATAAATATTTGCAGTGTTCATATTTCATAGAAGTGCTAAACAGTATGGATTCACAATATTACCAGCACCATATGTAAGCAGAATAAGTAAATTTTAGATTGATTTTTTTTTCTATTTTAGGATTTAGATAATTTAATTCCTCATGACGTAATTATGAATATTTTTGAAAGTGTCCTTTTTCTTCATCAACATCAATTTAAATATCAAATCCAATAGCAGCCATAACACTTGACTAAAATGGCCAGTTAAACATATTCAAGTGACACTCAGCCAGATAAACAATTTACCTCAGTGACTGATTCAAAACTGACAAGTAATTATATGTCTGCAAATGGAAATGTGATGAGTAGAAATTCGGACACTAACATTACGTTTCTGCTATGGCTGAAATTATGGTTCTTTCAAATTTGCCAGCACCATTTTAAGTCCTAACAACCTGTTTATGGCCATCTAAGAACTGGAATGATTGCACAGTAATCTGAAATGTGCACTAGAATAAACATAACAACGGAAGAGTGGTAAAAGTAAGTGTTTAATTAGTGAAGACAATCTCCCTTTCAACAGTCATTTTTATTAGAGATATCTTCAATCTAGTTATCAGTGCACTAGAGGTGTTGTCGCCTCCGCCATTAGTTTCTACACTGGCCCTTCACCACTTTAATTTCTCCTTTAATCATTTTCTCCCCCTCACACGGGTAGATTATGGTCTAATTGGCAAACATTGGGCCGCATTCCATATAAAGGTAGATTGTAGCCTGTTCTCAAAAACTCCCACTCACCCCTGCAAATTATCCCGTGGGAATCTCGTACAAGACTCGTCCTTTAGTACATCCACATTAAACCTGGGAACGAGTCTCCATCTGTGAGATTCTTTCAAGCACTAAATAATGAGCTTCTACTCTGTGAAGCCATGCTGAAAATGAGCCATCATCTCTACACCCCAATGGAACCCATTGTCTCCAAGACCTTGTGCTCACGGACAATCCATCCTGGATCCAGCAAGTTTCCCAGATTTTATTACTGGAGTAGATTGTGGATCTCACCAGAACCCAGAAGCTAGTTATTAAGATTCTTGAGAGCCAAATTTAAATGAGCTCCAGAGATTGCCCGGACGTAACTTGTTTTTTTCCGGCGCTACGAGTCAATATGTGCAATGCTAAGATGAATCTACCAGGTTCAGAGAACTTTAATATAGTTGAACATATTCAGGCAACGCCACAAGCAGTTGCAACTTCTCTCAGGGACAATACCAATGACAAAGTTGGTGTACAATAACCAATGTGTCCAATAAAGGGAGGAGGCACTTCCAACTAGGCGCTCCAAATGATTTATGGACTGCAATCGTAGGTCCATGTTGGGAAATCAGGATTCCCTTGCCAAGAACATTGTGTTCTGGTTCAATACCAGCTGGGGACTGCATTACGGCCACTATCTCTTAAGCAAAAAAAAGATCAGATTGTGATTTATGTACGTGAAGGTGCAGATGGCAGGACGGTAGATCCTTAGAATTACCCGTGTTTACAGGACACTTTCCACTAACCCAAAGCATTGCCAAAGATATGCCTGTTTCTATCGGAGAACAATTTTTGCAAGCTTTCAAAGCCATTGCGTTGATCTTTTTTTCATTACACCTCAATGAAACCACAATGCATAAATCAGAGGAATGAAGGCTACTACAAAGGTCTTGAACCAGAAGTGCTGGCAGCAACAGAAAGAGAAAGCAAAGCCTTTTCTTTTCGCAAAGCCAAGCCTGTCATGCTTTTGGGCCACATTATGAATCCATTCCAGTGCAGAGAGAGAGAAAAAGGCTTTCTCAAACCGCTACAAACATAAACAAGCCGGCTGCGGAGAAAACGAAGGCACGTTGTGGCCCTGAAGATAAAGTTAAATCAATCACGCCAATGCAAGTGTAATAGAAAAAGACAGTTTAGAGGTTTGGAATAATCACAGATGTCATGAGTTATTTTTCACTTCAGTAGAACATTGTGTTGCCTTGGAAAATAAAGAGTGGAGACGGTTTGACGATAGAACGCGAGGGTGCTGATGAATGGAACACACAGGCGACAGCAAGAGATAGGCCTGAGAAAATGTCAAAGACCATATGGCAAATGAGATGCCTTACTTCAATAAAAAGTTGCAACGCTATTGTGTTGAGAATGTACCAGTCTAACCAAGAGGTAATGCTATACAGTGACTACTTTAAAGGGATATTTCACCACAAAATGAAAATGCTGTTATCATTTACGCACCCTCATGTCTTTCCAGAGTAACCTGTAGTCTGAGGAACACAAAATAAGAATTTTAAGAATTTCTTTTGGCATATAATAAAAGTCAAAGGGGTTCAAACCAACACTGGACCCCACTGGCTTTCATTGTATGGACAAAACAACAACAACAACACAGGCTTTTTTCAGAAATTATTTTTTTTTATTCCACAGAAAAAAAAAGGTTTTGAGTAAACAATGACTGAATTTCCCTTTTCCATTTCCAGATGAACTATCCCTTTAAATTTGATAACTTTTATTCTTTCTAGCACAAACACACTTAATTTTTATGTAAATTAGGCTTATTATAGATATTTATTATAAATTATGCCCTTAGATTTGACCTTTTTCTCACATTTCAGAGCTATTTGATTCTTTTGTGTGCATTTAGCCTTGTACAATTCCAACATATGAAAAGCATGAAATAGATAAAAAAATTTAGATGTTTTTGAACATATTCCAGAGATCATGGCAGAACATTTATCAAATCTTAACTAAATGTTGAAGAACAACAATATAACTTTTGAAAGATTTCTCTGGAATCCTTGATTCTGATTGGTCAATCGTGGCATTCAGTGTTAAAATATTTCGGAAATATTCTTGGTGAATTTGTTCTCTGTTTCCTTTTCAGCTGTCAAGTTAAAATAGCACCATAAGACCATTGCTGCGACACTAATAGGCTAATCCTCCTTACACATACACACACACACACACATCTCCATCCTCTCTTACTACGTTTCAGTGTGCAAATTCACTGATTGAATGATTAGCACTAAGAGGGACAGGCATCAGTTTATTGCAGCTGTAAGCAGTCTATCAGAGAAACGGCTCATTAGAAATCTATTTAGTGTGCAGCTTTAATCATGAGAGCGACTCTTTAAATATCTCTCTAACATGCGTTTCAGGACTTTTTCCAAAGCTATCGATTGAGATGTTGTATGCTAACCAAATTTGAGTTGATCAGATCATCTAATATTTTTTTTCACTACTAAACAGGCAAGACTGATCAGATTTTAGCATCCAATTAACATGATGTAATATATCATGCAAAAGTCAATTTGATAGCTTCCTGTTGATATCTCATTATCAGATGCCACAAGCAAAAGTTTCGAATTAAGTACACAGGGATGCGTGCAGTTCATTTCTTGTGGGCTCTTTAATGGCTGCGGATATTGATCCACAAGCGCGGTCCATCGCTATAAGTGCTAATTTGCATCGTCTTTCAGAAAGATGGAAGATGGATTCAAATTCACCAATTCACTTAATAAATTAACCAATTCCGCTGTATTTTCTGTTTGTCATATGGTAACCGTAGACTGTAAACCACCAAGGGATTTGTGACATGATATATTGTAAGCCCTGATTATCTGGCTAAGTAAGAAAGATGTGCAGAACCCAGAGACATTCATTCAATCACCTGTGGCCAGCAGGAGGCCCTCAAACGTCTGGTGTCCCAAGCTGTTGAGTGTTCACTTGATGGTTGCAAAAAAACAAACAAAAACATAAATTTCGCAAAACATGTAATTGGAAAGTTAAATAGTAGGTATTAATATGATGAACTATTTCTATTTTTTTCATTCATTGTTCACTTTTACATTTTGTTTTTAATGTTTTTTTTTTGTTTTTTTTGTTAGATGCATCTCTCACACACACAAAAAGAGCCAATTCAGTCACACTTTAGATCTCACTATTAACTAACTATTATTAACTATGGCTTTGCCTCAATACACTGCTTATTGGGTAAGAGATGTAGAATAAGGTCATGCAGAATAAGGCATTCATATGTGCTTTATAAGTATTAATAAACAGCAATAATATGCATGCTAATTACCGGTAGATAATGGTGAGACCCTAAATTAAAGTGTAACCGCCAATTCTTATAGACAGCCGAGAATGCTTAGTAGCAAGTAAAGTCTCTAATGCATTGTTTGTTTGAGCTCCATGTGTAATGTTTCATTTATTTGCAACTTGGGTTTTTAGAAGAAGAAAAAAACAAGCAGTCAGTGATATAATTAGAATTAATACACTCACAGTTGAGCATCATCAGATGGAGTCTATGCCATTGATTCTATTCAATCACATTATTTAACTGACTCAAGTATCAATGCACATTAATTGGGTTCACAGCTTTTTTGCTGAATGCAGTAACTGTAATAAGCCAAGCAAAGACAAAAGTTAAGCATATTCACTGGTGATGGAATATAATGGATTTATTTTTCATTACAATATTACATTGTGTGTGTGTGTGTGTGTGTGTGTGTGTGTGTTTGTACACCTCCCGGCCAAAAATCGCTGTTTGGATTCAAATAGTCAAATGCTTATGAGTCAATAATTGGATCATTATTGCAGTGATTATGTATCTAGCATGTTATATGTTTGGCAACTGTTCGTCTAACCCTAATTGATGGAGTGTGTAGCTTTTCATTTCTTAAACAACCATGTAGGAAGACACATAATGGCCATATTCCACGAAGAAATGTCAAGATTCATCAGGCTCAGATATTGAAAGAATGGTTGGGAGGGAGCATGAAGAATCATAATATTGAATAGCACATAACAGGCACAATATTGGTGTATACATGACTAAACATGCATCATTGTTTTCATATACCTTTATTTTTTTTTACAATCCACACTAAAACGCAAAAAAATGCATTTGAAAATGTATCCACTTGGGAAAGCGTTTTCGCAGTACAAAAACACTGTCTGTGAGAAAAATGGTGAGTTTTTAAACAAAAACGTATTAGTGTGGACAAGGCAACCCACTGGCTAATCGATTTTGAAAACATGTAGGTTTGCTCATCCCTAATGGCTACTTCATCAGTAAAGAGAAGAAAAAAGTACCAGTAAAGCAAATCATGACCAGACTAGCATCAGTCTACTTTGCAGAATGGATTCTGTAATTCAACCCATGATGATGGTGGAATTCACCTCCACGGATATGGATTCTATCTCGATAAAGTATGTCAAATAGAGGCTCAGTGTCTTCATCACACACCACGCTGATTGATTTGGACATTTGGAGCCGAGTGGTAACATGGGGGAATCTCTGAAATGAATGAAGCCTCCCTTTTGCAATGGTACATTAAGCTATTTGCGGCAAGAGATGAAAAAAAAGTTAATACGAGACTAGCAGTTTTCCAACCGTTTCCTGTGGGATTTTTCTCAATTACATCCCTGTCGCTCCGCAGTGGAGTGAAGCTCAGAAATTTCATTCAGAGTTAATGTGATGTTAATACCTGTGCTGAAGATGACTGCATTACAAAAAGGTTGGGCGAATTAACCTACTCATAAAAATAGCACGCAGGTCTACACATATCCATTCCGATCCCCTGAAACGTGGCTAAGCTCGACGAGTCGTTTTGACTGGCACATACTTGATTTTTGTACATTGGAGAGGGACATAGGGATTGTGCTTTGTGAATGCTTTAGATCAAACTTGTCAGAACTCTTAACACAAACAGAACAATAAAAATCAGTGTCATGCAGTCTGTGACAAGCACACTCTGATGGGATTACATTATGAATGGCCTTTGTTTTTTATACATCTAAAACATGCATAAAGTTTAAAAAGGGTCAGAGAAAACCCAGCCACAACAGACATTTCAGTAACAGTTTTCATGTTCCAGTAAATTCACTAGAAATGGAGGACTGAAACATTTATGAGTCTATGTTGTTGAACTTGCATGTTTAATAAAGATGCAGAGTGATTCATTCTGCTGCTGTATCACATAAAACACCATGGATGAGAGTCAACTGTATAAGCCAGCAGCCATTTCCAACAAACACAAAATACTATAGTATCTGCTTCCGGATATAACCTTTCAGATTGATTGCTAAACAAAAAGTGTCCTTAAAAGCAATAAAACAAATGCAGTATATTAATTTCTTAACATTTTTAAAGTATATTTGTATGCAACATGACTTATTTCCATTTGCCAAGTTTAATAAACAAAAATAAAAAAATTTAAGTTTGCAACTTAACTTTGTTTCTACTCCTAATGCACCGATAATGCAATGTAAATTAAACAGGAAACTTCATAATCCTCTTAACATACATTATTTGCACTACAAATAATTAAGAAAGTCTTTCTTAAAAAATTCCAAAGGCACACTTCCGGCTGTCACTGCCGGCTACGCATCCCAAAGATGAGCCGGTAAACTCTTTAAAGGTTGAAATGAGCCTCGCAAGCCTCTGAATAGTTGTTAGAGCGAAATCATTAGGCTTGAGGGAGAAATTTGCATGCAAATCTTAGAACCATTCTGTGGGTATATCCTTCAACTTGAACTTTACTTATGAACCCCTGAAGCAAAAGAGGCCATTGTGTGTGAGGAGTTACAAGTTCTTCCGACTTTAATGGCCATACAAAGCCAAAATTATGGCGAATATGGTTATAAATTCAAAACCAAATCTGTTGCAGGACCTCAAAAGCATTTTAGAACAGTAAATCCACTCGAGCCCGCAGCTGTAAACTTGATTATGGTGCCATGGTTCTTTCCCATACTTCACTGGTGCCATGCTAGTTTACTAGACCATTTCTACGCACGATAATTCCAATTAAATAGTTTTGTTCTGCATTACACTCCCAGATATCAGGGAAGATTTTGCAACCATTTAAAAATGCAATGTAAAACCTGTCCTATTGTAGTACTATTGTTTAGGAGGAACAATGGCAAGCCTTTATCCAGTTCCTTTTCTTCCTCAAGACCATAAATCAAACCTTCCTTTTCAGAAAGGATGATGCCACAGCAATCTCAAAGGATGTACAGTTGAAACTATACCACTGGCAGAGGACAATTCGAAAGCCTTCTCAAAGGAAAGAAAATGTGTGACATCTCAAAAAAGTTGCTGTTAGTGTTCGGTTCACCGTAAGGCCTGGATTATTAATGGATAACGAATACTATTATTTGGGTGAATAAAAAAATATGACGCGGGTTAATATTTATAAAGCTGCCAATAAGCTATGTTTCTCTAACGTACTGTGGCATTAACCGCTCGCAATATTTTTAGCACGGAGGAAAGAGGAGAATGATGAAAGTACTTTTCGGATGAAAACTGTACGGAACATGATAATTCCATTCCCTCTTGCTCTAAGCATTGACAGTGAGGGCTTTGATTTATTCATGAACCTTGCGCATACTGCCAAGAAGCATTAAATCGGAGCATGTGACTGAAAGGGTGTGTGTGTGTGTGTGTGTGGGGGGGGGGGGGGCGCCAAAAAAAAAAAGTTGCTGAGAAAAGCAAATTACAGGTTCAAAACAAATCAAACCAAGGTGTGGACACCACATGTCTGGCACCCTCTCCATAACTCTACTGGAAAAACTATTTGTCTCAACATGAACCAATTAAAGCATTTCCCTCTTCAAAACTCACCTTGGGAAACACTTTGGAGAGTGCCAATCTTTGTTCCAGGAGAAATAGAAACGCCTTTCTTTGAAGAAAGTGCTCGTATTAAGGTCTTTCATCATCATGTTGAGCTTGTTTACCAAGCAATAATAACTTGTGTTTTCAGAGGTGTATTTGAATATTTGGGCTTTTGAGCCAGCAGAAGCACATCTCCTGGAAAACTTGCCAAATGCCCTCTCAACTACCTTCAAACGTCCTCTTTAAGCATATCATATCAGCGCCCATGGGAAATTCTTGCTAAATGTCACATAACATGCTTATCTGGGTCCACGTCACATTACTGGATCTAATACATAATGTTCTTAACCTTGTAACGCCTGGCATGAAATAATAGTCATATTTTTTTTTTAATGGAACAGTTTATTTAACCTTAAGACAAAATATTAAAAAAAAAAATATATATATAAAAAAGATAAACATTGCCTATGTTTGTTATTTTTGATACATCAGGCTTTTATGGCTCATATGGTATGTATAATATAGTGAGAATATGGAGCTCATAGAAGAAGAAAAAAACTCAAATCAAATTTATTCAGAGGACAAAAGCGAGCAAACATATTTTGGTACAAATAAACTTTAACATGATTTTTTCTAAAAAAAAAGAAAGAAAAAAAGATAGTTATGCATAATTAAACAAAACGTAAAAAAGTTGCTTCAGCAACAATACCAGTCTGGCACGCTGCAGTTATATCGTCTGCCGCTTTAAAGGTGAACTATTCAGGTTATGCAGGTTTTTTACCTTAACTGAACAGCTTAGGAGTCATTGGAATGATTATATTACTTTTTCTGGGTTGAATGGTGGTCGCCTCGGACCCCCCTATCGCCTGTGAGCGGAAAAATCACCCTTGCAACTTTGTGCCGCCCCTCGCGATGTAACGAATTGCTTTACGGCAAAAAAATCTGCTAAAATTCAGTCATTATTGCGCTCCCTCACAATGTTCAAACCCGAATGAAAAAGTAGTTTTAAAGAATGTCACATCTGCTTTGATGTCGTTTATCTACTAGCCTCTGGAATCTCAGAGTCCACAAAAAGTTTTTTGAAAGTGTTGTCAAATATTTATTCCGAAGCTGTAGGGGGAGCTCTATAGAGAAACCTGCGAGCAAAAAGAGAGAATACAGCGAAGAAATTCCCGAAACTGCATAGCCCTGCTAAATGCTCCAGCTCTTTAATGTTGAGTGGTGCTGATTGACTGAATGTTTTTAACATTATTTTGATTTTGATTATGTTTTAACTTTTTATCATTCATCCGCTGGAAAAAAAATAAAATTCTGAAAGGGTCTCCAAAGATATAGTTCCTCTGTTGTTTTTGTTAGTTGTGGTGTGGACTTTGCTACAGGTATTCTCATAGGAAGATTAGTATTTTACTTTATAGTCATAGTTATTGTTATAGATATTGTCCTTGGTGTGAACAGGCCTTTAGGGCTGAGCATAACTAGAGAAATGTATATTCATCACCTCAGAAATCACTGTACTGTAATGATCGGAAATTACAATTTGTTTTTAAATTCTCCATGCCACTCCATTCTCCAAGTTTCATACCATAAAAAGACATTAAATAAATAGAAAAACATTAATTTTTAAAGATCAAATTGAAAAAAGATCAAATCACCGTTATTGTAATATGAATAAAGTATAAACCTACAACCTTGGAAAAGGTGTTAGATTTTCAGTGCATCACGATTTCACTGTATATTTTCAAGCATGTCTTATGCAGGACTATAGAGTCATACTTTGTTGGCATTAAGGATAAGTTCACTATATCAATACTAATAGTCAACAGAAGGAAGCCAGTGTTGTGCATGCTCAGTTTAAAAACACAGTTTTGGTAAGCGTGTGCGTTGCTAGGGGGAGGCTGATACGTTAAGAGTTATCTCTCTGGAAAGTTGCTTTATTAGCAGATGTTAGCAGAAGGTTATACACTCAACACCATCTGGAGACACGGCAAGGGAAGCTGCTTCAGAATGACATCAGACATACAGAAAAACCAAGTGCGCACACTCCCTTGTCCTATTCATTATTTATTCAGCTTCTGGTATTTATACACTCATGGGAATCTCAAGTATTCTCCCAGAAGTATTCGGATTTATATAAAATCCACATATGGCTTATTATTATTTCTTTTTTTTTATCACATTAATGGATAGCACAGCTGGTATCATCCGAATCAGCAGGTTCTCTTATTTAATTTGATACAAAACATCAAAGCGTTTCACATAACTAGGAATATAATAGCTGATGGGGACAGTTGTAGCACTTTTCAATACATCAACTGATGATTTCACACATTGGTACAGTGCATGCAAACCTTTTGTAATATGATCAAACATACACATATGTGATGTTTATGTTTACATAGACACAAAGCTACAGATGTGTTACTCTATGGTCAGACTTACAAAGTAACCACTGCAATCACCCTAACACTCAATATCAAGGTGTAACAACCCACCTGATCTCATTAAAAAAAGAGCATTGTCACAAAATAAGAAACTGGGGTTCACGCAGGATGTGTTCCGTCTGCTCTACTTTTAATCATGTAGCCAGACATCTCTGGCAGGTGCGTCGCGTCTCGCGCTATTCCCGTTTTTTAAGGAGATAGTTCACTACTCTTTTTCACCATACTGTGAAAGTGAATAGAATGAGGATGCAATTAAGCGCGTGTTCCAATTAAAGTAACATTGGTTTGGAACGACGCGAGATTGAGTAAACGATAACAGAAATCTAATTTTGTGGTGGTCTGTCCCTTTAAGACAGTAGAACTGTAAAAACAGTTCAACTTTTTAAAACCCATCTCGTGAACGTTGCGCGCCGTCTTGCTGCAAGAACGCGCCGTGTGTGACGCATCCCATGTCGGATTCACGCGCGCACAGTCCCATTATTTTAGAATGCCATTTCGAACAAAACTTAAGAGAAAAACTCGGCCATGCATGATTCATAATTCACAAGATCATCAAATCAACGATAGTTAATGCTATAGAGTAACGTGAGGAACATGAGTGTCCTTCAGGTAAGTGATTCGTAGGAGAACTAATAAAAATGCACAAGACGCATGGCGTGCTTTGGCGCGTCCACGTATTCCCGCACCATACAACATAACCAATCAGTTAGATGCTTTCCTCCCCCCCAAAATATTTAGATGTACTAATCATATCATTGATATCTGGATAAACACATTGCACCGATGAAAGCGGGTCGTCTTACCTTACCTCGCAAGCTTGGTTCCAGTAAAGGCAGTGAAAGGAGACAGTGGGGAGAGATGTGGTCTGCTGGAGACACAGTGAGGTCTGCTGTCCGAACTGTTGCCTGTCTCCTCTCAAAGCGCAAGCTATTCTTAACTGAACGAAACCCCTCCCCTGCTTCACACATGATATTTTCAGCTACATTGTATTTGGGAAAGGATTAATTTGTATGAATACACGCTTAAATGAACTACTGTGTGCTGTCAAGATGTTTTTTTTTTTTTTTTTCACCTGTCAGGGCTGCGGTGTCAAAATATGGCAGGAGGTCAATGTTTTGCAACAAAATATCTATCTGAAAAGAGGTTTATTTCAGCCATAGCAGGTTCAACTGTACCTATCTGTGTAGCCTACAGTGGCTCTACTATAGCCTACCGTTGGAGGTCATTAAGATTTTTTTTTCTTACCAAAAACTTTTTATTTAGGCTATTGTAATTTTACAAAACATCTTTAAAAAATGTTTGCTTAGTTCACTCACAATGAAAATGATGTCAGTAGGCTAATTACTCACCCTCATGTTGTTCCAACCCCGTACGTTCATCTTCGGAACACAAAGTAAGATATTTTTGATGAAATCGGAGAGCTGTCTCACTCTTCTAGGCAATTTCATTCTGCCGGTCCAGAAAAGTTAGTAAAAACATCGTTAAAATAATGACTACAGTGGTCAACCTTAAGTTTATCAAGCGACGAGAATACTATTTGTGCGCAAAAAAAAAAACAAAAACAAAAAAACACAAAAATAACGAATTTATTTAACTATGAATTTCTTCTGTGTGGGCCTCTGACGTGAGTTCGCGTCACGACGCATGCGCGAGAACTGAGTCGACGCTCACGGTGGGAAAGTGTGAAAGCAAGGTAAGCCATTCATTTTGCAGCACTTTTACGTTTTCTCGTTGGTTTCTCACGGTTCGGACATCTAGGAAATGCACACTTTAGAACCATTTTAGACCTCTTCCCCTTTTTTTTCCTTCAGTTTAGCGCATGCGTCGCAGCGCTCTCGTGAACTCTGAGGCCCACACAGAAGAAAATGAAAAGTTAAAATAAAGTCGTTACATTTTTTTTTTGCGCACAAAAAGTATTATCGTCGCTTGATAAACTTAAGGTTGAGCCACTGTAGTCACTTGGACTATTTTAACGATGTTTTTACTAACTTTTCTGGACCGGCAGAATTCAATTAGCCTACATATGGAGGAGTGAGCTAGCTCTCAGATTTCATCAAACATGTCTTAATTTGTGTTCCGAAGATGAAGGAAAGTCTTACGGAGTTGGAACAACATGAGGGTGAGTAATTACTGAGAGAATTTTCATTTTTGGATGACTAACCCTTTAAACTTTCTATTCATCAAAGAAAAAGAAAAAACATTGATAATAATAATAAGAAATATGTTTTGGGCACCAAATCAGCATAGGGAAATAATTATTTCTAAAGGATCATGTGACTGAAAAATCAGCTTTGCATAAGTATAAAAAAAATAAAAATAAAAAATTAAAACCCTGTTGTAATTTTTGATCAAATAAATACAGCCTTGGTGAGCAATATAAGAGACTTATTACCAACCCAAAGCTTTCAAATGTGTATATGAAAAATATAGATTATTATAAGTAGTAGTAGTAGTATATAATATAAATCATATTAATATCACTGGGTGACATCATATTTAAATACACTATGTCTTTGCCCTTTATAACTAATCAAACCAAGTGACAATTATTTTAAAGAAAAAATAGCATAAACACTTTCAAGCAAAACATTTCACTTGTGTGAACTGACTTTAGACATCCACTAAAACTCACCTTAGGACCATTGGTTAAAAGTAACTGCAAAAGTTAGGCTAGTGGTGTGAAAAGGTTTATCGTTAATTACATTCATACATTAGGTCTGACTTAAGTATCCACAAATGTCCAAATAATTTTGGGGTCACTGTATATTCATGTAGAGTAGTCCATATTTTATTTAAAATGTAATTTACATTTTAAATTAAATGTATTTATACCGACCTGTTTGTTGCCTATTTTCCTCACTTACAGATGAGTCATTTTAGTGTTGTCTAATATAAATATACTAATAGGCCTGTGTTTGAAAGAAGTCTTAACTTTGCTGCTCACATCCCACACGACCAACTGCTGAAACTACCTCTCATGGTTTATTCCTTGAAAAGAGACTCTTGAAAAGAAGTTCCTAGGCTGTCTGGTTTCCTCATTGTCTTTCAATTCCAACCGTCATTAGCAACAAACTCTCACAGTCAGAAACAGATTTCTCTTTAGTACTTTTCAATCCTCATAGCAGGAAAAGGCCTGGCATGAGGGAATTTGTCTCTTTTTTTTACTTTCTTCCACCGTAATTGTGACCTTTTCTGATGGGTTCTGTACCCTTTCCTGCAGACAGATGAGGACCCTTGCAATCTCCCAAACGTGTGGAAGCAAGCAGATGGCTGGCTTATCCTTTTTTTTGTGTGTGTTTTCTACAAAGGCACACAAGGTATAAAAGCACATAAAAGTAATATTAACATAACAGATTATAACCTGAAGGGACATGTATGCAAAGAGCTGTCCTCCGGAGGGTATCACTTGAGCCATGACTGTTCGCATATCAATACTCCAAGTTCCCCAGCGAAAAAAAACCACCAACGGAAATAGAAAGGATATGGCAAGGATACCGCAAAGCTCAATTTCATTATCTACAGGGAAAGACAGGAGAAAGAGAGAGAGTGTCAAGAGTTCCAGGAATATAAACTACACCCAGGACAAATATACAGCTATCAGACACGTTCATACAATTAAGATATTCGTTTCATGTAATTACCACAAATTCCGGTGGGACACCGAGCGTTACACAATGAACTTCCTGATACTGCTGAAGCTTGCAGATGAATGACTGGCTCAGGAGTGTTATATGATTCTGAAGGTTGAGGTTGAAAGTGACTTTTACACAGACTATGATGGCAGGGTGTTGATTCGGTACATTATTTCATTTCGCTATGATGTTTATCACCTATTTGGCCTTTACTAAAAATGACTCTTAATGCAGTGCATGCAGCTGGAGGTGGATGGAGATGAACAGACTTTGGTCGGTGGGCGATTTTGTAGCGCTTTTGACCGAAGTTCTACATTTTAATAACCAACCGGGACTCGTTTTACTGTTCGCCACTGGGTTTACAGAGTTGTACAAAGTGCTTTATGGGAGGCAATGGACGCTTTTTATTTTGAATAGTCAACTCATAAATGTCTAAATAGTGCCATAGAGTAACACCAAGATTTATCAACAAGATAGAGAAACAAGATTTTTACGAAATTAATCCTTTTATTCAGCAAGGATGGATTAAATTGATCTAAAGTGACAGTAAAGACATTTATAATGTTACAAAAGATTTCTATTTCAAATTAATGATGTGAGAATAAGAGATTTTCAAAAACATTTGACTAAATCTTACTGACCCCAAACTTTTGAACAGTAGCAAGTCTTCTGAAGCCATACTATTGTCACAATTTGATCCACAAATAATGACGAAAATAAAAAAAATAATATTTTTCTAACTTTACCCTTTTGTGATTTAGTACTTAATGTACTTTAGTTATCCGGAAATAGTGCTGAGGTCCAACTAAAGATATATTTTAGTATATTTGATTGTGCTAAAGTGGAACTATTGCAAATATACTTTAGGTACACCTTAAATATCTTGCATTTAAAGACTGATATTAGACAGAGATCATACTATTCTCACTAATAGTGATATTAAACACATTTTAAGGCTTAATATTAAGAAAGGTGCATTGTACAATAAAGAAGTACTCCAAATAATTATAATTTTTATATATGTAAGTCTCAAGCAATGTGTCAGTAAAAATGTTAATGGATTTAGTATACTAATTATTATATAAAAATAAATGTATTTTAAATACATTTTGGTCTGTCTTTTTATACAACACAAAAGAGAGCTTAGAGTAACGGTGCATACTTAAACACAACCAACACCAGACAATGAGGAACTTAAAAACAAAAGGCATATATATATATATACACACAAGATAACAAACTCAATGGCTGCATCCGAAATCGCATGCTTTCCTATATAGTAGGCAAAAAAACAGTATGGGACAAAAGATGTATGTCCGAATTCACAGTACTCACTCATAGAAGAGTAGGCAAAAAGTACCCGGATGATCAAATACTTCTGGCGAGATTCTAAAGTTGTAAGTCTTTTTTTAAGGCTTAAAACGGTCATTACTGCATTGTCCAATCTGTACTCCAATTAGTGCATTAACTTTTAGTGCTATATTACCATCCCTGTAGCTCATTTACACTCAGTATAGCATAGACGCATATAGAGTCATGTGTCCTGTCATCAAACTCCCCTACGTGTCGCTTGGCAAACACACTCTGACACAATCATTCTCTACTGAGAAAAAGGGCCTCAGTTAAAAAGTTTAAAAAAAGACTGACCTTTTCTTTGCCTAATGTGACAAGATACATCCTTGTATAAATGTCACAGTATATCATACAGCTTCAGATATGACTTTGAGCATCAGCTTTACACGCATACTACTTTTAAAGCAAGTAGCAATGGCTTAAACCAGTGATTCTCAAACGTTCAGATCATTGGTGTTAACACTAGTAACATTAATGTTCCCTTTATTTTTGTCCAGCATTGTTCAACGACACAAACTTGAAAGCAAAAGCTTAAGGACTGTATGAGAGACATTTTGAATAAAAACAATATTCCTGTTCTTAAAATGAATGCGTAAAACACTAATCCGTCATAGTTAATATGCAATTTTGACTGAAATTTATTTAATTCAAACCCATAATCACTCAATATATTTCATAATTTGGGGCCCTGTAGTTTATTGAAATTCTGCCTTCTAAAAGCAATTGAAACTCTGTCAAGCTGGATAATTTATGCTCAAAGCAGAATTCAGTTTTTGAGACAATATAAGTCCACTATAAAAACTTGAAATTAAATTGAGCATAGCACAACTGTCACATGGATATCTTGAGATCTATTCAAATGAATTGCATTGCCGAAGTAAGAATTTAGTCTATGCATTAAAACACATAATACATTACCATTCAAAGGTTTTTGATCTGTACGATTTTTAAAAATGTTTTTGATCAATAAATAAAAACAGTAATATTGTGAAATATTATTACAATTTAAAAGAACAGTTTTAATCAGTTTTTAACAGTTTTAATCTGTTTTAAATCTATTTGAATTTTGTTTAAATATATTTAATATATTTTAAAATGTAATTT
This sequence comes from Phoxinus phoxinus, assembly GCF_949152265.1. NCBI lineage: Eukaryota > Metazoa > Chordata > Actinopteri > Cypriniformes > Leuciscidae > Phoxinus > Phoxinus phoxinus. The sequence goes on from NC_136886.1 coordinate 7,764,821, forward strand.
ATTCCTGTGGTGAAAGCTGAATTTTCAGCATCATTACTCAGAAATAATTCTGATGCTGATTTGCTGCTCAGAAACATTTCTTATTATTGCCAAAGTAGAAAACAGTTGTTCTGCTTTAATGATTTTTAGTATTAAGTATTAAAGTATAAGACGCATTGTATAATTGTATATTTATCAGAAATTAGAAATAAAACATGGAAAAATAAAAATGCCAATTTAAAGGGGTGGTTATGATTTCACTTTTTTAACTTCAGTTAGTGTGTAATATTCCTGTTTGAGCATAAACAACATTTGCAAAGTTACGGCGCTCAAAGTTATTTTCTTTTAAAGAAATAGCTTTTTAAGGACTACAACAAACGGCTGGTAGGGATTACACAACATTCCTCCCGGGTTAGTGACATCATGTTTAACATCTAAAATTTACTTAAACCCCACCCCCGGGAACGCGATTTATAGATTATCATGACAGAATATGCTAATCAATGACTAGAAGATAACTATACATCAGCTACATAAATTCATCAACTAACCATTCAGAAATGTTGTCTACATGTTGTCACTTCTTCTTGAGTCTCTCTATCATTGTCTGACTCCGGTTTGAACATAAAAGGCTAAAAGTTTTTTTGAAATTCAGGACACAAGCTTTTGTAGCGCCACCCCCTGTGCGGGAGCAGCATCTCATTTACATTTAAAGGCACAGACACAAAAACTGCATTTATGCCTTCAAAAAGTGACACTTTTAACATGCTATATAAAAATATCTGGGGTATTTTGAGCTTAAACTTCACATACACACTCTGGGGACAACAGAGACTTATTTTACATCTTGTGAAAAGGGCATTATACCACCCCTTTAAATAAAGTATATTGTAATTTGTACATGGACAAACATTTGTAAATTGTAATATCCATGTGTAATGTCCAGTTTGAGAACCGCTGGCCTTTAGTAGCCTGCCATCACATATAAAGTCTGAGCATGGTTAAGATTTATTGCTAGAGACATTGCTTTCATCTTACCTGCTGCCAGGGAGATATTGTAGGAGATGCACTGGACTGTGGATAGTGCCACACACCAATTCACATTTTGAGTTCCTGCCTGTCTTTTTATGTTTGAATGCATGAGAGTGAGTATGTGTCTTTCTAGATAAAAGAGCCCAAAAGTTGAATGTCTCTAGCCATTTCTTTGATGTTATTGAAGAAGTGAATGCATTGTGAAAGGACGCTTCACTTGTCCTAGTCAAAAGTGAACTGAACAGGTTACAGTGACAGCAATACTAAAACGATATATAAGTGGTCAAAAATTTTTTTTAAGACTTCCAATTCACTATAGGGAAATAACGATAAGAATAACAACAGCTATGTTTCCTTTCAGTTGCAAATTTAACTTGTGCGCTAAATTGGAATATACTGTAGCATAAAACATTTGCAAATAAAGCATCCAAAAATCTTAAGTTTGTGGGAAATTGGTGCAAAATATCTTTAATACAAATGAAAGTTGCTGCCACTTTGGCTCTTTTGTATGTTTTTGTCATGTAATTGTGTGCGGAGGCGTATGGTGTAATAATTTGAGACAGTTCTGGGAGGTAATTAAACCCAATCATTTTGATGATAGACTTTGGCTCAGGCATTTCAGAATGACCAAACTGACATTTAAGATGCTGTGCAATGAAATCGGTCCACTGGTTAGTCCAGTTATCCAATAACATCCCCTGTTGTGGCATTTTTTGTTGTTGTTGTTGTTGTTGTTGTTGTTGCGCATCAAGGTATTTAGCTGGTAAACCTGTTTCCATAATTCTCCTGATATTTTCCAGAAAGATAGATCCTACCAGTAAATGTTTTTACAATAGGACAATACAGAGTAATTGCACTGTGAAGGAGTGAATACCTCCTAAATAGCACTGCAGGATCCCCAGTTAGACAAGCTAAAAAAAGACAGATGGGAATCGTTGCATTCAGAGTGGTGTCTCTGAACGGTAAAAAAATAAATAAGACAAACCGACCTTTTGCGTTTCACATCTGGACTTTTCAATCAGAGACTGATCCGTCGCTAATAAGTGACATCCCTGGCACGCTCAGTAATTTATGAGCCACCACTGCAAATTGCTTCACAGGGGAACGCAGCAGTGCCGTTTGGAGAAAGTAAATGCCTTCGAGACGGACCCCTGACATGTCAAACCAGCTCTATATATGCCACCTCACACGAGAGAGAAAGGAAGCTCCTTTTCTTCTCTTAAGGAGCTTAAAGAAGCTCTGTTTTACCAATCATTTCCAAAAAGGCCTTTTAAAGTTATATGACATGAGGGCCGAGTTTTGATTGTTATTTGGGCTTTGTGGTTGTCTAGTTTTTCACAAGTACTTTGTCTAGCCTCATGCTCCATAATCTCAAAAGGATATTATTATAATAACGTGCTAGATTGAAAAAATATTAAGCAGATATTTCCAACTCTGAAACCTGACTGGATTCACGTCATGCCTAACATCACGACATAAAGGGTTAGGCTAGATCACCCAAAAATGAAAATTATATGAGTAATTACTCACCCTCATGTTGTTCCAACCCCGTAAGACTTTCTTTCATCTTCGGAACACAAATTAAGATATTTTTCATTAAATCTGAGAGCTGTCTTACTCCTCCATAGGCTTCTATTGTATTTGAAACTTGCCGGCCCAGAAAGGTTGTAAATACATCGTTAAAATAGTCCAAGTGACTACAGTGGTTCAGGCTTAAGTTTATCAAGCGACGAGAATACTTTTTGTGCGTAAAAAACACACTAAAAATAACGACTTTATTCAACTCTTAATTTTCTTCTGTGTGGGCCTCTGAGTGAGTTCACGTAGTGTAACAGCGCAGCGCTTCTGGGTTGTACGTCAGAACGTAGGCTCACTATTGGCCGACGCTGGTCATGTGTTTGATGCCTGTGATGCTGGGCTGATGTACAACCCAGAAGCGCTGCGCTGTTACAATACGTGAACTTACTCAGAGGCCCACACAGAAGAAAATTAATAGTTGAATAAAGCCGTTATTTCTGTGTGTGTTTTTGCGCACAAAAAGTATTCCCGTTGCTTGATAAACTTAAGGTTGAGCCACTGTAGTCAATTTTTTTTTTTTTTTTTTTTTTACAATGTCTTTACTAACTTTCTGGGACGGCAAGTTTCAATTACAATAGTGAGACAGCTCTCAGATTTAATCAAAAATATCTTCATTTGTGTTCCGATGATGAACGAACGTCTTACGGGGTTGGAACAACATGAGGGTGAGCAATTACTGACAGAATTTTCATTTTTGAGTGAACTAACCCTTTAACCGTGGTAAAATGTTGTAATGGCTATTTATAATGGCCAAAGGGCATGGGGCAGAAACTTCTACTGAAGTAGCTAGTAGTTCAGTCTTTCTACACTGCTTTTCTCCTAATTGCATCTACTGGGAGAAGATTCTCAAGTGAGGTGAAATAAACCATGACCCAGTTTTAGAGCTGACCAAGAGAGAACCTTCTGTGACCTAGCCTAACCTTTTTAGCCATAATTCCCAGCCTTGGGAAAGACTCGCTGTCTGCAATCCGGTCAGTGCATCACTGTGATTTGTAGGCCCAATTGCAATGGTTTTCTAAAAACTGTATTTTAGACAGAGATTTGGGATTTCTACAGTTCTTCACAGGTCACCTGTTTTATAGGGGAGGGGGAAAAAAATCGATACAGCATAGTATTGGGATATTTTGCGCGGGATGTTTATCAATACATGGGCGCCAAGTATCGATCTTTTCTGGGCATTAATTTTTGCTTGGGATTGTGAGTATTGTGCATAATTTTACCTTAAGCTCAGCAATTATAATGCTGGAAATGATAATTTAAAATCTCTCCTTCAGACTTCAATTTCACAAACAGTGTGAGTAAATCAGCGCTACTGCATCCCTCTTTCTCTCTCATTCACGTGCAGTGAGCTGTTTAAAGGAAGCGCGTTCTTGTATATTTTCGAACATGGACTGCTCAGTGCAGGCTAATTAAACGTGTTAATTTCGACACGTAAATGCCGTCCCACCACGTCTGTATTACAATCCAACTGCTCGCTTTAATGAAACAAAACTTTCGCTCACAGTTAGAATCATAGAAGCCTTCAATATAATGCCATTTCTATTGGCTGAGCCTATGGCATATGACTAAACATGACCTTCTGTTCGGAGCTCTGACAAAGCAGGAAAATAGTCATTTTCACAGAGAAGAAAAACAATAATAACAGCCACTGTCAAAACATTTTTAAAATACCATTAGATATTTGCTGTGTATGTATTGTTTGCAATTTTTTTTAAATCAAATAAAGAATACATAAAATACTGACATAATTTTGACCAGCCATTAATGGAGAAAGATGTAGCTATGGCACCATTATATACAAGTAATAAATAATATATAAAAAAAAATATTATAAATAAAACATAAAATTACAATAGAATATGCTTATGTCTTATAATTCTATAAATAATGTTTTAGTTAAATCTATATAGAAATTTAGTCAAGTTAGGCTCAATTTGTGGGACAGAATAAACTGATTTATTTTGTTTTTGTTCTCCATGTTGCTCTGTCTGTTCAGTCAAATCAATTCAAGGGAGGTGAGAATTGTTCCTGTTGACTCAGGAGCGAGAACATCAAGGTGCAAATCTTCTCCTAAAACAATGTGTTTACTTTTCAGATACGAACTGATATGCTCAGCACTGTTAATAACAATGCAACAATACATTTTAATTAACGTTATGAAAATAAACATTGCTTTAATTCCTCATGATATTATGAAGTTGCAAAGTTGCATTACTTTGTAGTTGCTGCAAGCAATGACTTATAAAACATAAGTTTTAAATCAAGTAAAACAAAGTATGTTTGACTTAACAAACACTAAATCAATAACTTCAAGGTGCACTGAGTTACACATTCACGGTTCACTACAAGGAGGTCTGGAATACCTAGAGACAGCTATAACATTAGCATTCCTATTCATCACAATAGCAGCTGAATATATTTTGTTTCCAAACGGATATATATATATATATATATATATATATATATATATATATATATATATATATATATATACTGCACCTTTAAGGATCAGTTTCTCAGTGCCTTTAAAAAGAGAAATATATGTGAAAAAGCAACAGCAAATACATCAAAGCAAAAGCGAGATTTGAAGTCAAAAAGCATGCAGAGAATCCTCCTAACAACAAAAAGAAAAAAGCATGAGACTCGCTCTGTAGTGGCTTGTGGCCGCTCAAATGAGTCTCATTATGTTCGTTCCACTCTGCATACATGAAATGGAAAGAAATTGCCCTGAGTGTCAGTGGGACAACCACAGGATCTCTCCTTAATGTAGGGAACATGTCAAGGTTGCCCTACTTTTCTAAAAAGCATGAATGATGCACCACATTCTTCCAAAAACTTTTGTCTTTTTTTGCTTATGCAACCAGCGCTAGCAAAGATGGATGTGTGCGCGGTATATGCGGCGTAGAGGTTTGCCCTACGAGTGTCACATCTATCTGTGCATCTCACTTACTCAAGGTTGCAGTGAGATGATAAACTCTACTTCCAGGCCCGTTATGATTTTCATTCCCCTGCTGGTAATGGGGCTTGAAAAGAGAATCTGGCTGTAAGTAATTAAGAGGGCTGTGCAGTGCCCCTAATCTGAATATGAAAAGAATGTTCCTGAATTTCAAACATGAACATGATTTGCTCCACTCTCGTTCATCGTTTAATGATTTTATAAGCCGTTTTGTGCTTTGTGGTCGTTTCTTTGTCACCTGGGCTGAATTAAATGTTATTAAGCGTACCTTCTGTTTTTATTGACATGCACCGTCAGCATTTACAACTCTCTGAACGAGAGGTGCTTTCTCAGAGGAGTGAGAAGACTCTAAATAAGTGGTGGTAAATAAATAAAGCACAGCAAATATTACAAAATATGACACAAGATGTGTGTTTCGACTAATGTTTCCTCTATCATTATGGAAAGCGAGTAAACTGGGCCACTCAGCACCCCGGGAACACCCCACTCTTCATTTGGCTAGGCGGCTACCCACTGCGCAAAATATGTTCAATGATGAATGTTCGTGATCTTCCAAAATATCACAATTTCTCAAGAGAAAATACTATTCATTATAATGTCCATTTGCAGCGGGTTGAGGTTAAAACAGGGATTTTCAAACTTTTTAATGCTAAGGACCTCCAAATATAACGGTCCTCTTGTAAGAAACCATTTTGTTAAATATAAATGCAGCTACTTTATATAATTTCATGTATATAAAGTCCCATTCATACTGTGTATAATGAAATACTGATCTGAGCCCCTAAGGGGAAATTGTGGCGGAAAAAAATTAAATGCTTCAAAGTAAAAAAAATTGTGTGCGAACGCAAAGTTTCTCGGGGAACACAAAACATTTGCGAGAGAACGCAAAAACATTGCCAAATATTTTTTATCTCCCATCTCATATGTTTTCTTCACCATGTCCCTTTTGGGGCTCCATAAGTTTATCTAAAACAAATGTGGTTATCCAATAATACAGGAATATGACTCATAATGTTGAGACGGCAGAAGTCATTAAAAGTTGGGAAGAAGTAAAATAACTTTGTTACTGTTGATCTGTATTTACTTGAATGTGTCCTAGCAGATTCTTACAAAAAAAAAAAAAAAAAAAAAACTTAAATTTTGAACAGTAGTGTACAAATTCAGACCCTTTTGTGTAGAAAGGAGAAGGAAAGGAACTAGAAAGGAAGCGGACACAGACTTTATGAATACAAATAATTGTTCAACATATTTGTTCCTCTAAAGCCTTGTTGACTTCCAGTGCCATTGGAAATCTCTAGACTAAGGGTACGTTTACATGACAACCATGTTCTCAAAAACATTTAAAAAAAAGTTTTTCTTTTGCATTTTTGTAAAGTTTTGTGTACAGACGACAATGTCGTGAAAGTGATTCCCGTTGTCACAGACTAATAACTCTGTATTATGCATGGCCAGTAGTTGGCGATGTCATAATTACAATTAGTTGGCTATGTTAGAATTTGACGTATGTAAATAATGCGTCTCCGCTCTAGTGGTGCAGTAAATAATCACCTTGCTGGAGAAGCATGAATAAACCGGTCTCTTGAGCAACACAAACACAGTCCTGTAGTCCGCCATTGTTGTTTTGGTTCTTAAGTACTCGCGCATGCCTATAGACTGAGCATGTACTGTAATACGCATGCGCATGACATCACCATTTTCACAAATTCCAATTTTGTTTACACAGAGACAATAACGGTATCCATTTCAAAAACTTGCACTTTGAAACCCGTTTTCAAAAGTTAGCATTTTAAGGTTCCCAAAACATAGCTGTCGTGCAAATGAACTGCCAAAACGCATACAAAGACTTTCCGTTTTACCGTTTTTACCGATTTACAGTTGAAAACGGTGTCGCCCCCAAGGTAAAACTCAGCAAAATGTCGTTTTACAACTTCCTTTGTCCTTGTCAGGTGTTTCAACTGAGTTGACAAGAGTGAATTTGCTAATGGAGGTTAAAAGTGTTTGTAGAGCAATCAGGGAAATCTTCCTTGAAAGTAATGTGACATGATATTCCCGAGGTGAGGATTATAAATGATCCTGTCAGAGAACCTGATATTATTTGACTCAAATGTTTGTACTCTGCATTACATTTTTTTTCTGACTTGCAACACTGCTGAGTGAGGCAAAAGAACAGTGATACACTCATTTAATGAGTCATGCCAAAAACATTGAGACATATTGGTGCTGCTAAACCAAAATATTATGAAACTGAAAGATGGTGGTGGCAAAATCTTCTTTTCATTAAATGCAAGTCTCAGTCTGGTGTGGTTCAACATTACTTTTTGCAGCCGTCTGGCTACTCCAAGTTCAAAGTAATTATCTCCAAGCCAGTTTCCCATCCTTTACTGCCTTTTATGTCTTTTTAAAAGTACAGACCTCGCTCAAAGCATTTCACTACGTTATGGCACGGTCCAATACGGCAGTCGCCTTGATGATGGGGACCATCGACCAGAAATAAATTGCTCTGGGTAACAGGCATGTCAGGTGGCCATATAATCAATCTTTCAGCACCATGGACAGCGGCGATGTGTAAAAAAAAATTTGTGGCGGCATTGTGAAAAACCATTAACTACGTGCTGCCAGGAACAAGCTGCTCACAGATGAATGGCTGAACATGCAGTGAAACACACCTGAAGATCTCACATGCGACCAATAGATACAAAAGAGACCCTTCCCAAACCCCAGCGGCAAGTCAGTGGGCGACAGTTTCCACATCCTTTGATCTTCTTATCGGCAAAATACAAGCACTTCAGATTCATTCAGGCTGACAGAATTTGGGCCAGTCAGAGAAAAGCTTCAGCCGAAATTGATCAGCATCACATGCACGAAACCTGAACCCTCATGAGAGCCACTTTCCATGCACTCCAAAAGATTTGTGATGTTCTCTGGTTAAATATGTAGTTCAATGCATTAAGGGATCTTTTATCATTTTCACATTTTTGATATGATTTTTATTAGTCACTAATCAAAACAAATTTCATTTGCTTCTAAGTTTTGAACAATTGCTTATGATAGCAATTGACTAAAAAAAGGAACTGTCACACACTGTCTGCACTTCGAAATGCCAATGCTAAATCTAGCCGTGTTTATAACTAATTATCAAGCATGTCATCAGAGACAAGCAGACAGATGGTGATACATCAAGCAAAGTTGATGGAACACTGCTGATCATTGTCATATAGGTGTTGAAACAGAAATAGGACCGCCAATGCTTTATGTTCAACTGAGCACAATGTGATAAAAGTTAAACTGAACTGCGTTTTGAGATATATATATATATATATATTTATATCAAAAAAAATATAAGGATATTGAAATATTAGCTTTGGACTTTTTAACTAACAGTTTGAAAATAAATTAATATTTGTATTCAGCAAAAATGCATTAAATTGATTAAAACCGATTGTAAATCCATTTATTTCATGTTTCTTTTTCAAATAAATGGTCTTTTGAACTTTATTGAACATATTCATCAAAGAATCCTGATGTATTTTTTTTTTTTTTTATCTATATTGGTGAATCTAAATCCCTATCATGGTTTCCAGTAGCTCCAGTAGCTATTAAAGGAGAACTCCGGTCAATTTTAACATTGAGCTAATTTTTTTGTAAATTTGGAGTGCTGTCAATACAGAGAACAACGACAAAAATCGGTGTTGCCTACACCGTGTTATCCTCTTTTTAAAATTTGCACCCTGTTGACTTCAATGGGGCAAGTTGTAAAAATACCTGTATTTAGTTCCTGTTTTCGGTCGAAGTCCAAAGTAGTCGATTGTCGAGTTCACGCGCGTGATCATATGTAACTAAACCTATGCGCGTGAACTCGACAATCGACTACTTTGGACTTCGACCGAAAACAGGAACTAAATACAGGTATTTGCGCTGGCTGAAATAACATCATTTTTATTCATATCTTTCACATCTACTGCAGTCAGATTCACTCGTGTTCACTCTGAAGTTATCATCTAACATGGCTGGGCACTTGTAATGAAACATTAAGGATCTTAAGAGGCTAAAAGCAGGTTTAAAACAACTTGCCCCATTGAAGTCAACAGGGTGCAAATTTTAAAAAGAGGATAACACGGTGTAGGCAACACCGATTTTTGTCGTTGTTCTCTGTATTGACAGCACTCCAAATTTACAAAAAAAATTAGCTCAATGTTAAAATTGACCGGAGTTCTCCTTTAAGTAGCTCAACTGGTTTCAAAATGGATAATGCTAAGAAATTATTATTGTGCATCAATTGAGCATATTAGAATGATTTCTGAGGGATCATGTGACACTGAAGAGTGGAGTAATGATGCTGGAAATTCAGCTTTGCCATCACAGAAATAATTTATTTTTGAAAGATACATTCAAATAGAAAACAGTTATGTTAAATTGTAAAAATATTTCACACTATTACTGTTTTTACTGATTTTTTGCTCAAATAAATGTGACATTAGTGAACATAATTCCATTCTTTCAAAAACTAGGGGCGGGAATGTTTAGGCACCTCACGATCCGATCCGATTCTGGGAGTCACAATCCAATTCCAAAGCAATGCTTGATAGTTAGTAATTAATTAGTAAGATTTTTTCTTACTAATCAGTTTACCAATTTTAAATCTTACATTTATTTGTAAATGTAATTTTTTATTTAATTATTTAAATTACTTTAAAAACAAAAGTACAAATTAAAAATTTAATTAAAACAATTGCAGGTTGGCTAACTGACTAAGTAGCTTCAAAACATACAATTGAATTGTAAATAATAAAGAAGAACAAATAAAGATATTACAAGCAATAAACAAAGAGCGCTAAGTATCTGAATGTTTTCCAGTCAAGAGCAGTGAAGGATTTTTCTCTTTTCCTGCTTTTCTGGTGTTTGATTATTACTGATGACATCACAGGCAGCGGGAGATCTAATAGGCCGCATTCATCGTTTTTTTTTTTTTTTTTTCATCCCATACCCTATCAAAAAGTAAAAATCTTACTGACCCCAAACTTTTTGAATAGTAGAGTTCAGTTTTGCCCGCGAATATGTTGGTGGGGGAAATATGACCAAAATTTTATTTCACAACATGATTAATTTTATTTCACGATAACAAGCTCAATATAGTTATTTTTACTTTAAATATGTTTTTTATATATAAAAAAAAATATACCATTGAAATTTCATAATTCCTGTCACTGGTTTCAATATCACAAAAAAAAAATTAAATAAAAAAATAATACTAGCCTAAAAAAAAAACTCAAGCTTACTGAAGAAATAAGCAGTGAGAGTGATCAAATAAGAACAAAGAAACTAATTACAAGCAATATAGGACCACAAACTACAATAGAACAAAGAAATAGACCTTAAATTAAATATACATTTATTCTTATTAGAATTAGAAAAAAAGGATTCAGTCAAGCGCATTCAAAGATGTTCTCTTTTTTGTTGTTTAATTAACATTAATGACACAGATGACACCAGGTATATTAGGCTGCTGTCACTTTATGAACAAATGCACGGATCCAACATACTGTTACATGCGTTTTCTTTCTCAACTGTTTACTTTCACTTAAGACATAAATGTGTTTACGAGGATACTTTCAAAGACGGGCATTTTAACAAATAAGTTTGTTGAAGCCCAATTTGGTGGTAAAATAACTTAATTCAGTACTCACACGCTCTATGAACAGCGTCTTCATGCTCGGTCTCTCAGACAGCGCTCGGAAACCATCTCAGACGGCGCGCATAGCGAAATTAGTTCTCTTATTTAGTTTCAATGCGTCAAAACGCATGCAAACGATAACCGTTCATGACCATGCAATACATCCGCGATAGAGACGATAGTCCAAAATCTCTACCGGTCAATCTTGTCTACTGGTACAGTATATCACCCACCCGTAAGTTTACTAGTTTATCTTTCAAAGATTTTGATCCAACTGACCTGGAACTTATCTAACATTGTTCTTTGTTCTTCCTCAAAAGTGCACATTGCATCAACCCAATTACTTTTTAAACTTGTTTCTAGGCAAACTGATAAGAAAAACCCTGTGATGGCTGTGTGAAGCAGCCAATGCGATTGGGCCTGGTAATTTCAGACAGAGCTTGCCATTTTTAAGAGTAGTATACTTCATCAGACGGTCATTGAAATATAGACTTTAGCTATTATAAAAGTACCTTCAAATAAGGACTAACTATTTGCATTGCTGCCAGTGTCTGACTGCCTCGTTTGATTCTGTATCCTGGAGGCACAATTGGGTTAGCGTGTCAATTGCACAGCGAAAATGCATCCGAGAGACTGAGGCTGTTCACTTCAGGGGCCTCGACTCCTACTCTCTCTCTGTGATCCTGTGATGAAACATGGAGAGACACACATATTACGCACACATGCTGCCAGCGATCTCAGCGTGAGCGCAGGGGGAAGACGTGAGCTCATTAGGAGTGTTATCCTGGAATGAGCTCAGCAGTGAGGCATGGGATTATTGCAGCTAGCTCTGCTACCCCGAGCTCAATTCTACATAATGAGGTATCCTCAGTAGGCCACCAGCGGTTGTGCTGTCTCATATCTGAACCTTGTGAGCAGGCAACGTGTGAGTGTATCTGATTAGCTGGGTGCATATGCAAGACCTGATATAACCCATTGAAATAAAGATGACGCATGTAAATAAGTACAGAGCTAATTCAGAATTACAGTACGTCACATGAGCTTGAGCTGCTTCACACTTCCCAACCGCATGATTTACAGCTCTCCTCTTTCTGAGGCGGCAAGGTTGACTTTCTGTAGCTCAGTGGTTTTCAACTTTTTCTGACCATGAGATCTCCCATTCGCGCTCACAGTAAAGTAAGGTACTCCAGATTGTAAAATGCTTGAATTTCTTAATTAACAACATTAGCAAACATTATTGCATTGTGCTAAAGCTAAACGAATGTTGACCTAGTTTCTCATTGACCGTACTGTCCTTTGTCATGTTCTGGATTCATCCAATTGCAATTAAATGAGTAATGTGTTAAAGGGGTCATGACATGGGTTTTTTTATTTTATTATTATGTTCCCTTAGGTGCAATTATAGTATTACTATAGTTTTTTTTTTTTTTTTACTTTTAAAATGTAGTGATTTATGACCTTTTCCCATCCTGTTTCTCATCCTCTGATTCAAACAGTCTGTTTTGGGGGTGTTTTGGGGGTGGTAAGAGTTCAGTGTTAACGCCCACTGTTATGATTGGCTAACGTCAGTGCCTATGCATCAATTATTAACTCCCCCAGCCAGAACATTTGCGGATTCAGCGTATTTAAAAAGTAGTTTAAAGTTTTAAATACATTACTGACAGTTTGCGTCGTCGTTGTTGAGCCCAGAATATAGTCGGCACGGACTTATCTTTGAGCAACAGTTTTCTGGCAAAGCCAGCATCATTTTGGGATTTGTTCTCAAAACAGTCATCCTTCAAATGTATAGAACAAACGCTTAAATTAACACTGCCGTGACTGAGATGTCCGCAAAAAATAAAGTCCATCCATTTTTCCCTGACGTCTGGATCTTTCGCAGCGTATTCAAAGATGTTGTTTGTCCACAGCCAGGAACAGCACATCTGCGTGGCATCGTAATTTCCCTGTACACAGACCCACTCGCTGTCCGTCGACTGAACACTTGTGAGGCGCGCAGCGTGCGGGCCCGACGATGATACGAAATGAGCGTAGTTGTCTTGCGCTTAAAGCGTAGTTGCCTTGCGCTGGAGGCGGTCATATGCAAACGCTGGTACGTCACTTCGTACCGTGACGTCACTTCTTACCATGGATCCAGAACGAGCTGTATTTAGAGCTTGATTAAATAAATGATTCGTATATAATGGGGAGGAAGTCTTACGCTATGAAACTTGCAGGACGTTTTAATGGTACAAAGACCTCTTATATACCAAAAGATCAAGGCAAATTTGGTTTCTCATGTCATGACCCCTTTAATATTGGATATAAGGCAAAAAATCCATAGATTTTATAATATATATATATATATATATATATATATATTTTTTTTTTTTTTTTTTTATTTATTTATTACATACACATTTTATTATTAATTTGGTTATAATATTTGTTTTCTCTGCAAAACTTTGCATATGTTAATTATGTTAAATATTCTAATTTACATATTTTTTATTGTCATTTTTAAATATTTTGAATACATTTAAATTATATATATTATATATTCAACATTTATATACTACACATATATATATAGAACACACATGCATTGAAAAATTATGTACAATTTAAAAAGTCCACATTTTCTACAACTAGGCTATAATATAATGTATTATATTAAAATTATATTATAATAAAAAAAATGTCCAGCTGTTATCTTTAATGGAAAGTAATGTAATGTAATGAACTTGTAATGCCTTCACTTGTGCCGTTTGATAAAAAAAAAGGAAATATGTCCCACTGATAGTCTAAGGCCCTGTTTAAACCTGGTATTAATGATTTTTTAATAAAAGAATTAAGGCTATTATGGATTTTTTAAAATTACCTTTCATGTAGTGTGTAACAGCTCTAAGTGAATGAAAACATCCTGCAAAGTTTTAAATCTGAAAGTGCACCGTATATAAAGTTATTGTCTTTCAAAAGTAAGAGTCGACTCGAGACTCAATGAAATGTTTGTTTTTGACTAGTTTTTTTCTTCTTTCAAACGAGTCATAAGTCGTTTCGTCGTGACGTCAAGACGAAACATTAGCATATTGCTCGGCCACGTATTGCGCACGCAGACACCAGGGAAACCTTGAACCTCAAACCGGCAGCTGATTCCTGAAGATACTGGACAGCATCATGTCCAGAAGATGCTGTGCTCTACAATGTGAAGGTAAAGCCAGTTTTTTTCACTGCCCAAGAACGAGCATGTGAAGAATCTGTGGTTAAAATTCATCTTTACCACGATACCACAGCAGTATAATCATGAACTTTTGTGTGTTCCCTTTATTTTACTGACGACGGCTTCTCAAATCTCGAAATTCAATCCAGGATTCACAAACCCCTTGCTCTTGAAAGACAGTGTTCAAAATACTTAGTTTTGAGTTTTATATTGTGTTGGTCTCCTGCTAACTGGCTAACTCACAATATTATCTAACTGAAATACTTCTGCTAATCAGTTGTGGGCCACTTTTACCTAAAACTATGTCTATGCAGATTGTCTGTCGTTCTCACTACTTTGAGGAAAGATTAACCATGGAGCAAGATTTGTTTTACCAACGTTTGTTACATCAGTCATTCACGCTAGAACTCGGCTAATGTATTGCATACATGACCTGTTATTGATGAAGTTTCCACGTGTTAACCGCAATATATCAGAAACCTACTCTGTAAATAAATTAGTACAAGTAAAATAATCGGTTGATGGACATGCACTTGTTAATGCTGTTGGTGAGGAATTACAGTTGCATAATGTTCCTCAAACTGAGTAGCGTATCACTGATAAACATCCTGCTCGAGTCGTCTTTGCGATGGAGGTTCGGGTTGAATAACTAGTTCTTCTAGTGTTTCATCATCACACTCGCGCTCGCATTGATAAGGTAAAATTACGTCATTGTTCGTTACTGTGTTTAGTTTACGGTGTAGGAAGCCTCAGGACAAGCAGAGCTGACGTTGTTATGGCAATGGGAGTTTTGGTTTTCGATGCGTGCTGTACGCGGTAAACCAATCACAACAGACTGAGCTGTCTGGCCAATCAGAGCAGAGTAGCTTGCGGAAAGGAGGGATTTAGAGAGATTGATTCATCTGGCGAGTCGTTTGAGAACCATTGAAAATCTGGTGATGTGCAAATGTATATTATGAGAAAATTAAACAGTTTTTTTAACCTTTGATGCATGTAAACCAGTTGTAGGAGACTCCAAAACAACATTAGGAAACTTTAAAATAGCATAATAGGGGCACTTTAAGATGTGTTTTGGTCACAAGTAGATGAGGGAGACGCATACATGTTTACACCTGGTATTTTAATCAGTCTCTTTTGTCCACTCTCAGCCACTTCTGTCCTGATCTCTTTGAGGGGAGGGACTATGGGTGGGTAAATAAATGGGCTTTCACAGATCGATCTAATGAAATAAGCACGCTATTTACATATGAACACGATTGGAGACGACGACTGAAGAACATACGGAGAGCAGCAACTTAGCCGCAAGACCACGCTGAATTATGTGGGTGTGTGTTAGAAATCAGGAATGGTGAGAGAACATTGTGCATGGTAAAAACATACCATTCAAATAAACTTTGAACTTGAACTTGAATGGTACGTTTTTCATCTCCAAACCAAACTTGGGTCTCCAGCCGACAAAGTTTAAACCCCGTCTGGCTAGCGAGCTTCCCATAATGGAGAGTAAGCGGGCTTTTGTGGTTTGTTGAAACGCATTCGACCAAATGAATGCGTTTTCAACTACCTCGGGAAGTGGTCGAAAGTGGACAAGCTCAAAACGCTTTAGCCCCGTTTACACCTGTATTTTGCGTCGTCCATTTGTGATCCAATCGAGTAAAATGCATCTTAATACCAGGTGTAAACAGGCCCTAAGTCTTCTTAAACTCCACTGAGAAACAGGTGAAAAGAAATCTCAAAAACAGGTCCAACCCTTCTGAGATAATAATCCTCTCAAAGAAAAATTGTGCAGGAATGAAATATTGATGCACTCAGAAAATAGACCATGCCAGGCCACGGAGAGAGACGAGGAACTGACTGTGAGACAAGTACGAACACAAGTTAGGCCAACCTAATATACCCCAATCAATTACTTTCGTGCTATCAGCACTGGGGCATGCAATTAAGTAGACGAGCCGCTGTGCTTGTTTAGGGATATATCCGCCGTAAAACTATGCTGGAGTGACACTGTGATTGATGGACCAGGTTTTTCGCTCTCTGTTTAATCCTCCCAGTCCCAAAAGAGATTCCTCTATGCCAGCACTGTCTCAGATTGGGGAAAAATAAAGCGGAGAACATTGATTACAGATCAGTGGATTAGAATGCGTGTATTCCGCAAGATAAACCCAACCAAGCCTGTAGCAAATGTACATTAGATAAACAGAAACAGTCAAACATAGGGTCATGTGATCTGCTTTAAGGTGTACAGTAGCAGTGAGACGGCTAAGCTGAATGCATTTGGCGAGGCAATGAACACGATCTAAGCATGTCCCAGTCTGATTTGTGATCATCACTGAGTAACACAAGAATTCTCCAAACAATACTGAACAAGAACAAAGCAGCCTAGCATGGCATAGGCTAATGATGCGGATGATCTGATTGCTAGAATGAGTGAAAGGGTTATCAACAACTTCTCTGGACCGGAGAGTAGATGCAATTGATATGCCTGTCGATATGCAAAAAGATCTCCTCAACCGAGAAAAAGCTTGATGAAACCGAGAAACTTATCTTGGAGAACGTTAACTCCCAAGCACAACTGGGTGACTGATTGGTCTGAACAGAAAGCAGCCTCAAGTGAAATTCAGCAAATTGTTCAGACTGAGCCTCAAAGTTTCTAGTTCCAAACCTTTCATGAAGTTTGTCCCTTCCTACAACATCTTTAAGTTTGGGCACTTTTATGTCCCAGGGTTTAATTTCTAATTTAGAACTGACATATTTCAACCTTTTCATTTTTGTTTTACGAAGATCACGTTAAAGTAAACTTAATTCCTCTTCACAATATCTTTTATTCATAGATTTTAGGGCCTGTTTAGCCTTTTTACTGATCTGATAGCCGTCTGATTTATTAAAACTGTTCCATTTACACTTGGTCACATAAACGTGTCTCCTCAAAACGAATATAAATTCGATCTTCAATTCCCGCACTTTATGCAAGTTTAACGGGGTTCACGTCAACGAAAGCAAGATCTATGAGCGGTATTTAATTTAGCATCAGCTAGTTTCAACATCTCAGTAGGAAAGAGCAGCATCAGCATTGGTACAATAATTTAGTTTCACTACTTTTAATGTAGAATACTGTGCGTTGAGCTTCAGGATGGGACGGCGAACATTCATTCATCTGCAATGGACCATACCTGTGGCGAATTTCTGGCTATAACATGTCATATAGCCTATAACATGCTCTCACGTTATTTTTCTAACATTTTGGGAGGAGTAAAATTGACATATGTGGTTTCAACAACCAGATGCATTTACACTTGTCCAGTTTCGTCTGGAATGCGTCTCAAACCACCTCGTGAAATTATGTTTTATTAACAAAGTTTGGGAGGAGCACTTTCAAATAATCTAACCAATCAACTCATCGTCAGCAATTACCACGACTATCAGCATAAGAGGAAGCCTTTATATATACTGTACAGGTGAAACTCAAAAGATTTGAATATCGTGCAAAAGTTCATTTATTTCAGTAATTCAACTTAAAAGGTGAAACTAATATATGATATTGAGTCATTACATGCAAAGTGAGATATTTCAAGCCTTTATTT
This sequence comes from Phoxinus phoxinus, assembly GCF_949152265.1. Lineage (NCBI taxonomy): Eukaryota > Metazoa > Chordata > Actinopteri > Cypriniformes > Leuciscidae > Phoxinus > Phoxinus phoxinus. The sequence goes on from NC_136886.1 coordinate 7,782,811, forward strand.
GTTATAATTTTGATGATTATGGCTTACAGCTATAAAAAACTTCACAATATTCTATTTTTGACTTTGGGGTTTTCATAAGCTGTAAGCCATAATCATCAATCAATTGACTTTTTTTTTTTTTTTGTCGATTAAAATACATTGGCAAACTCAATTGGACAAACACCGTAAATTAAGTTTAGTAAACTAAAACATTTTTTTTTACAGTGTCCTGGAGCAGTTTCTAACAGAGGATTATTAACCTTCTTGGAGGCACAGAGACTGAGAATCCAACATTTTTGAGACATGACCATCCACTATGTCGGAGAAAAAAAAGGTATATTTCATAGCCAAAGAAGTACACCAGTTGTATTATCCAGCCTCACAAAGCACAACACAAAATCAATCTTATAAACTTAAGGAACACGCTTGCATGCGAATATTGCATTTGATAAGCGGGCACCCTGCCCAGCTCGGTGATCGGAAGCAATCCGCAGCACAGATAACCAATCAAAGTAGAACCAGCAGGTGTTTGCATTTAAAAACATCCTCCGGTGTCGTCCCACTGCTTATTTACACTGTAAGCACAGCTCATTCATTTTTGAACACACCCTACAGGTCTGGGTGACAGACACAGCTGACACACATAGCGGAAGAAAGCACAGCATGTTATTTCTCCCACCTTTGCAATATCAAACGGGATAATAGCTCGTAGCGAGGTGCAGCGTGATAAATAATTGACAAGATGGATAGTAACACATATGATGGAACATTCAAAGGTCAGTACACATTGTCTTGCCTCTTGCTGTCCACAGTTCAGGAATTAAGGAACATTCAAAAGGGTAATTATATATTTAAAGCTACACTTATTGCACCACACTGATACTGTGAATTTTCAGTTGCATTCGGAATGGCACAGTTTTTGAAAGAAGTCTCTTATGCTCACCAAGACTGCATTTATTTGATCAAAATACAGCAGGTAAAAATTGTGAAATATTATTGCAATGATAAATCCTTCAGAAATTATTGTAATATGCTGATTTGATGCTCACGATTTTTTTTTTATTATTATCAATGTTGAAAACAGTTGCGCTGCTTCTCTGAAATAGAAATTAACACTGTAAAAGTTTGTCAGGTAGTGTACATGCACAAAAAGAACACACATCACTAAACAAACATATTATCCTAACATAAATATCCATTGTCATATTTTTTTGTATAAAACTAAAAAAAAAAGCCTGTTCGTCTAATTTCCCCAATAATGTATTTAATTTACTCGCCCTCATGTTGTTTCAAACCTGAATGACTGAATGGGGAAAAAAGTATATATACTGTTTGTGTATATTTGAAAATTCAATAAGGTCTAATGTTTTGAACCCCACTGTGTTCCACAGAAGAAGAAGTCATGCACCGCTGCCAAGTTTTCTGTATATTGTAATCACTATGTTCACAACTTGTAATAATTATTTCAATGATCTCATTGTTTCTTCCTTAAATTAATACATTATGTTAGTTAGAACTGCGTAATTTGTATGATCGTAAAACTGTCCATTTCTGAATTATGGACATTACTTGAACACCGTCACCTCTGATAATAGATCACTCTAAATTTTAATGTAGACACATGCGTTTTCTGTGAAGCTGTTTTGAAATTATATTGTAAAAAGCACTTTACAAATAAATGTGAATAGAGTATAATTGAATTGAATGCAGGTTTAGCTCGACATGGTGAGTAAATAATGACAGAATTACCTTTTTTCAGTGAGCTATCCCTTGGGTTCATGGAGTTATTTATGCTGCATTAAACACTTTTTATTCTCAAACAGGTTTTGTGCCATATCCAAGTCAATTTACAACTAATCTGATCTGTCTGCGCTTCTTCCTGGGGAAACGGCAGGCTGTGCTTGATATTAACCGCTAGAATGGATGCAGAATATGGTCAGAATGATCCTACAGGACTTCGGGCCACTCTAGTTCTCATGCCGACCGTATGGCATGGGCCCTCAGAGAACCCCAGACAGCTGCGACCAATAGTCTGCCCTGTCTCGGTCCCAACATACTGCCAGCAGAGAGAGAGATAGCGAGTCTAGCAGATCATCAAATGAGCACAGACACCCGCTGTGAACACACCTCTATGGACTTATTGCATATGTGCATGGCCTGCTTTGTTTCTATCTCTGGTTTTAAAGCTGCACAAGCTTGTCTATGCACCCCTAAACCGGCGTACCTGGTAATCTTGCTCTCCGGCCAGTGAGATACAGCACTGTAATCTCATTACCCATGCATGTCTCATTAATTTTCTTTCATGGTCAAGCAAGTCGTCACTTCTGCTGCGGCTTTCCGGTTCCAGCACCCCCCCCCCCTTCTTCTCGCTTTCACTGAGCAGATGAAGAGAAGCTAATGATAGCCCATTAAAAGACTGATCTCTCTGCAGAATCCTCAATGAGGCCTGACTGTGGAGGAGAGCAGAAGAGGACGGCACTCCAAGCGCAAGTCTCCGGAAGTGATTTATTTCACCGATTACCTCATCTGGTCAATATCTGCTGAGCTGTTAGCAAAACAATTAACCTTGTGATATTGTGATTTTGCACATCAAAATGTATACCATAAGATTTTCAAACTGGGTATTAGGGCTGGGTATTGACACAAATTTCACAATTTGATTCAATTTCAATTTCGATTCACAAGCTTGCAATTTGATTCAGTTCTGATCTCGATTCAATTCAACATTGATTTATCTGGATATATTTTCAAGTGTGTCCGACTGCATTCCCAACCCGATCACATGAAATGCTTCTATAACACACATTGTATTTTTCATGTAATTTACATGAACATAGTTTTTACATGATACGCACTGTAAACCCCTTTACAGTGGGATTAGTGGTGTGGGGTATGTGTGTATTATACGCTTATAGGATTAGTGCGACATCAGAAGCCACGCCCATGTCCAAATATGTCATATTCTCATTACCGTGATTTACTCATTACTCATATTCTCAAACCAGTTCAGTGGAAACTCCGCCCTGCAGCCGATTCTTAATATTGTATTGGTCAGGAAGAGGCATCGAGAAGACTTAACCCTCACACCCAATTCTTCTTCATTTACTTTCTTTTTATGACAGACTGCACTGAAACCCACTCAAAATACCCTTACGCCTAAAGAAAACCCTTTTAATCTGGAAACTACTGAAAACCACCTAAAACCTACTAGCCTATGTCTGAAACCCACTGTTACAAATAACAAATCGGGTTTCCGGGGCGGAGTCACAAGGTGACGTATTGGACATGAGCGTGGCTACTGACGCCATACTTGGATGTGTGCGTGTGTCTTTTAAACTTTGATAACATATTCACATATTTTTCTCCTTAAATCCTAGAAATATACTACTTGTCCCCTAAACTGTGTCAATTTATATTACGAGTACTGGTAAAACCTGTGAATTGTCACCAATACTGTCATGATTCCTGTCTTGTGGGGACTTTTGTTATTTCCTGGTCTGTGCCATGTTTTGTAGTCCTTTGTAGTTTTTCTTGTTGATTTAGTTCCTGATTGTTCCCAGGTGTGTCTTGTTTGCCAATCTCCCCTTGAGTGTATATACCCCATGTTTCTCATGTTCTTTGTCTGGTGTTGTCCTTAGTGGATGTATTGGGTCAGTTGTTTCAGTGTCTGGAGTTCCCTGTGTTTGGATTATTTTGTTCTTTGCCTGTTTTCTTGTTATGCTCTCCCTGGATTTAATTTCTGATTGTTTTGTTTAGTAATAAATGTCAAACTGCATCTGAATCCAATGCCCTGTCTTTTCTGAAACAGCTGCCGTTACAAATACAAAATATGGACAACATTGGTTTGTATTGATGTTACATTTAAGGTTTTGTGCAAAAAAATGTAGTGGGATAATCAAATGTACACCTAAAAACAACCACAACAATCCCCCTCCCCCCATTTATAATGTACAATTGAGGTCTCAAATTATTTCCATTTTAAATAAATGGAATCATTTGAACGTTTTATAAACCACAACTGTTTTCAACACTGATAAGACATTTTTCTTGAGCATCAAATCGCATATGAAAATGATTTTTGAAGGATCATGTGACACTGAAGATTGGAGTAATGACTGCTGAAAATTAATTTAGTTGTCATCACAGTCATAAATTACATTTTAAAATAAATTAGAAAACTCTTATTTTATGGTTAGCATAAGAGACTTTCAAAATATAATAGACCTAAAACTTTTTAACTGTAGTGTAGGCTATATTAATCATTTTAATTCAACACAGCAAATAAAATTAATATAAATACACTGCATTCCCTACTGCAGTAACAAATGTCTAGTATTACGACTGTATCGTGATCATTACTCTTAATTTACCTTTTTAATTGAAAGTCTCATGCTGTTCATCCCCAAAACAAAAGCAAAATGAAACTGTGTGTGCTTGTTGCCAAAAAGGATCCATACACTTGAATGTGAACATGAAGTTCCCAGGGAGCCCATCTTAGATTTGGCTGTTCGTTCCGCATTAGCGTGGGAGCCATCTTGGATCTGGCGGAGAGTTATCACCCTCCTGCTGTTCACTGCTGATTTGCCTCATGCCACTTATCAGCACTGCTGCAATCACAGCTTTTTAAGCATTCATCACATCTCTTACTGAAGTTTTATGAAGCACCCCACTTTTTCCCTGAAACCTTGTCTAGGCCCTTACAGTCCACTATAAACTACCATAATGAGCTGCTTTCAAGAGAAATTCAGACCTTTAAGACCTTTGAGTTCATGTTCTCGTTGAAAGAACAGGTCCTTATACCGTACTGTGATATTTTTAACTTAAATGAATTACATATTTTAAAATAAATATAAAAACAGTGCAGCAATTAACATTTTGTTAGAACTAGGGCTATTACGGTATAACGTGAACACGGAATAAAGTGTCCATCATTCGAGATTCTGTTTAGTTCTCTTTCGCGTCAAATTGCATTTGAATGGCCAGATAGATCACAATAATGTCAAAATACCCATTGTGTGGAGTATTCGCGTAAACATACAGTGAATGTTGTCTATAATGACGAATAATCGAAGATTAAAAGATTCATGAATTAGCCTATTTTGTAAATTGTTCCTCTTATGGGCTAATTTAACAGGATAAGAAATATATTCAGTGCATACTTTAAGTGGGATATCTTGGATGCCTAAAGCTCCGCTCTTAATCTATTATTGAAGAGCCATAAACCCTGGCCACACATGATGTTCTTTTGATGCTTGTTTTAAGTATGCATCCTGTAGTGTAGTGTATTCAGTTCATACATATGCAGTAAGCTGCGTCCCGGCAAGCCCCCCTGTTGAGATTGTATACCAGTTGACAAAACTTTGCAAAAAGACACGAAGTGAATCTCTAACTGTGATTTGCAAAGTATCAAGGGCCATTCCCATTTAGCATGATTTGTCTTGTAAATATAGCGTGGTAATTGCTCTGCTGAAGAACAGCAGCCAAAATAGCCTTCAGATGGTCTTTTCTGAGTCCAGGGTTGAAGCACTCTTCTTTGTCAGAACATTGCAGGAGCAAATAGATAAACAACTGCCAAGTGGCAAAATTCAAAGACTGTTTTGTTCTTCTCAGAATAAGCTATTAACCTTGCACTCTAGAACATTAATTATGAATTCCCTTCATCACTCGAAGAAGAAAAGTGTTCGTTAGGGCACAAAGTTACACTTGGCAGCTTGTCAAAGGCTATGTGAAAGGATCCTTTGCAGGTTTTTAAATTGGGCAAACGGAGCAAACAATGCATTTGAAAAAGCCACACTGCAACTTCATTTTCAGAACAATAGCGGCCTTGTTCCCAGAGGTGGCATTTCTCATTTTTCTTATCTGTGCACCTTGAAGGCTGTCACAGCGGTGAGCGGTGTGCCTCTGTTGTTCGCCATGGATCGGAGAAGTCTCCTGAGGTGAGAGCCTCGGCGCTGGTATTGAGTCACGCCGCTTTTGAATTTCGTCTACAGCTAGGTCTTTCCTATCAGACTCATTTGAGAGAGAGGGGTTTCAGATGAGAAGAGTAAAACTCTACCTTCCCCAAACTCTTGCTGGATGTCGGTGCATTGTGACGTTGTAAGTGTCCTCTGTGAAGCCTGAGAATTGCTTTCCCAGGGGATGTCAAGAGGGTAGAAAATTGCAGCACTTTAGGTCGACTTTAACAGGCATTTCCTCTCTTATTCGAGCTTGCTGACAGATCCCATTTATCTTGTTATAGAACCTGCATTGCATGGGAAAGAGAATTATGGATATGGAGAATTACAGAATTATGGAGAAGATGTGGATTTTGATGGTGCTTAATCTTTAAGTTAAATCTTTAAATTAAACCAAATGATTTGCTGTGTTCGATATCGCACCATATACCCTCACTCACTATATTCTCTACCTTAGTCCACTAATATAGTCCCCTTGAAGGAGTGAATGAAAATGAGTGAGCGAATTTAGACACTGACCCCCAATTTCCACCAACTGCGGAACGGCTGCGGATACCCTCCGGAGCAGATACGCAGAGCTTCTATTTTTGCCGGATGCCGGAGCAATTCAGCACAGGGCAGATTGTGCGGGACAGGTTATATCGCGAGATAAATATGTGAATTTGCGAGATCTCGCGTGTCCTCGTGACTTCAGCTGTCAGTCATGGCCGCAGCCGTTCCGCAACAAATCCGGATCTGATGAGTATTGAAGGACGGCGGAGCCCGGAGTCGACACGCAGCGGAGACGATACGCAGCCCTTTCTGCAGTTGGTGGAAATCCAGATTGAGTGTGTCGGAAGGGCTACAGCTTAACTTGAAACGTAGCAAACTAGCAGCTCCAGAATAAAAAACATTTATCTTGAACTCTGTCATGTATAAACCTTGATTAAACCATTTAATAATCAATTAAAATGGTTTCTGTCAGGACCACTATCGTCAAATACGATTGACAATTAGCATACAGTTTGGATTGGCGGTATGGTTCCGTTCTGGGCGAGAACTTCCTGCGCATCCATGCAGCCTTGCATGTATAAGAATTTTGATTCAAGGGGAATCAGAATGCAAAATCCTGACTGGCGAGAGGAGGAGCTCGGGATGGAGGAGGGCAATTCGCTCATGAGAAACGCAATAGCTGCTGATAATACTGAAGGAGCTTATATATGTATACAGTGATACATGTAGGTGTCGTATTCCTATAGGTAGACATGGATCAGCTGAGAGTCAGCTGATGCAAGCTTGACTAACGTGACCTGCCATAACTAACGCTACGCTTGATATTTATACCTGTATGATATTACGCTGTAGCCACATTGGACCAGCAAATTGGAAAATGGATGGATGATTCAGCTGCGGCCGCCATCTTCTGGTGGGACCCTCACAGTGCATTATGGGTATATTCTCTTGACGTTGAGCATACATCAGACACTCGTTATTGCAGTGCATCATGGGATTGAATGAGAACATTTGATAACGTCCACAATGGTTTCAGACACCATACAAATGGCTGTCGACTGTCCTGTCAAATAGTGTCGTATTTAAGGGTATAGGTGGTAATTTCGGAAACAGCCAGTGTGTGTGTGTAGATAGATACTAGAGAGAGAGAGAGAGAGAGAGAGAGAGAGAGAGATTTATAAATGCAGAATAATTCAAAGTTTTTAAGTAAAGAAATTATAATTTTAATTATGATTAAAAAAACATGATCCAAATATTGTTTCTTCACAGCCAGATATGTCTGTTTGTCTTTCTCTTTTGAAGTGTGTAAATGATGGCCCATCATCTCTAATCGGTACAGATTCTCTTCCGTGCACCTTTATTTTTGTAAACATAATTGCTTACATTTGTAGTGTTTCATTACCGGGAACATTGTCTTCCAATCAAATCAGTGACAGCCACGATAGTTATAATGTTAGCTTGTTTGTTGTTTATAATTGCCTTTTAATTATGTTCTTGTATGATTGTCATTTCCCCCCTTTTCTTTCTCTAACTTTGTAACTTTGAGGGCAAAAAAAAACAAAAAAAACCTTCTTTATCTAGACCTGAAGAATATGATAAATGAAAGACTTCAGTGTAGGTGACATGAGTCTGGCAGGGGAAGTAGCATCATAAACATTGTTTGGATCGTCATACTATCATACTACATGTACTGTATATATAAATTTAGATGTTAAATTCATGGATATTACTTCCAGGTGTATAGCGACACTAATTGTCCATTTCGAACAGAGCCACATAAAGGGGCTATCAAAATAAGAAGTTTAAATGCTAAACTGAAAAGACACTTTAAAGGCAGACCATTTTCACAACATCTAGTTAAAAGGAGGCGAGCTATGAAACTGAGCTTTTTAAGTTTATCAACAAGACTTTCAAATGCCATTTTAAAGTTCACACGGAGTTCATTTGTGGTTTTAGGCAATGCATGGTGAGTGACTGAAGAAGTATCTAGAGATAGATCCTTTATCACACACACACACACACACACACACACACACGCACGTGCACAAACACTCAAACACACAAATGATCCCACGAGCATCAGGGAATTAATTAAATATTATAATGCAAATTAGGCCTTTAAACCATTAGTTCATCAAATATTCTGTATTGTTAGGCCTTCATAACAGAGATTGGCAGGGCTTCAGAGAAGGTTGTCAGCGATGAACATTTTTTTGAAAATATACATAGTAATAGAGAAAATTGAGCAGCAAACTACTGTTTTGACTGTCTTTGTATTTTTAGACAACACAGAATGTGACGTAGCTTAAACCACCTGGCTCATAATCAAGACGTGTTTTTTTTGTTTTTACATATCATATACAAACATTTTATTAGTATAATATGCATACATGCTATATACAGTATCTACATATACAGAAAGTCTATATATACACTACCATGCAGTCAGTAAGATTTTCGGGGAAATGAATCATTTTATTCAGCAAGAATGCATTGATTTGATCAATTGTTACAGTAAACTTGTGTATAATATTACACATTTTCAAATAAATGCTGTTCTTTTGAACTTTCTATTTATCAAAGAATCCTCAAAAAAAATGTATCACTGTTTGCACAAAAATATTAAGCAGCACAACAGTTTTCAACATTGGTAATAATAAGTGATGTTTCTTGAGTAGCAAATGAGCATATCAGAAGAATAATGATGGGACTATGAATGGAGTAATGATGCTAAAAATGCAGCTTTGCCTTCACATGAATATTACTTTATAAAATGCATTCAAATAGATTGTAAACTGTTAAATATTTTACAATACTACAGTTTTTACTTTATTTTGCTCATATAAATGCAGCCTTGGTGAGCAAAAGAGCCAAAACCGACACCAAACTTTTGAACGATAGTGAATAATTAGATTTATTCACTTTTTGGTGGTGCTTCTACCAAACCTGTCATGTGCCTTCAGTGCATGACATCTGACACCTACCAGGTTTCATTTCAATATTCCATAGTGTGAGAGAGCTAGAAGGAAATTTGTATGTGTCCCCAGACAGCATGAGAGCTTCTGGCAGCCGTCCCTAAATTAAACTGTTTACATCTTATAATAATACTAAAAACTTCTGTGCTTGAGTACTTAGATGTCGGTGGCACCGCTCAATCATTAATCACTCAGGCGAGAAATGAGGTGAATTGCTTTTTAAGTGTGAAAAATAAGGGACGTAAAATAAACAAAACCATTTTTCTTAGTAACATACCCTTGAGTTTTTGATAATGAAGGACTGTTAACAATCATATTGATTAGCTTCATGTCAACAGTTAGGAAAGATGCACAAAGTTAGCAGAGGTAGCAAACTATAAATGGTAATAAAAGGGCTTTGCATATACATGAATTTGCAGCAAAACAATATAACTTTCATTTATTATTTTCAATAGCTAAATATTTTTTAGTAAGAAGTTAGAATTCTTATCTGATATCAGTGTCTACAGTGTCAGCATCTACATTCTTATTTTCTTTATGCAATGTATGGTTTTAAATATACATTTTGGAATTGGGATTACAGCTTTGTTTGTGCTCTATTGCTGTATTATTTGATCTTAAGTTGTTTCAAAATAGAAACAAACTTTCAAGATCTAAGCTCACATTGGATATATTTTCCAAAGTTATGTACTGTAGGTCAACTGTGGTCGGACATTTTTTTTTCAGGTAAAGTTTGAGGTCAGAAACAATGCGGAAAAGCAATGCATGTTTGTATAACCTCAGATTAGCAAAGCTGAACATTGGGTCAAATTTTTATTTTTTTGTTTGTTTTTTTCTTCAGCTGGTAGCCAACATATATATCAATAAGGGGGATTTGCCTTGACATCTATTCACTTGTACTTGTCTCATCTAAAATGGTGGATTTGGTTTGAACTGTCAGTTAAGGCGTATTGTTAAAGCAAATCATTTTCTGATAACGTACAGATGCGGAATAAGTGTTGTCCTACAATATGTTTATTTAACAGGGACATCCTGTGATTGCAGAATTAAATTTAAAAGAGCATTGCTGACACTATATATTCAAGGTTAATGCCTAAATGTATATGCATTGCATGACAAAATTGGCAATTTATTACTTTGTATGACAACCCAGTATTTCTTTTTAAGTAATTAAATATAAACAAGCACCTCCAAAACAATAAAGTACAAAGTATGCAGTTTTTATGCTAAAGCCTAAGGCAAGGGCAGCTTATATAGTCCACACAGCAAAAGCCATCAAGGAACGTATCAACATCTTGTGCTGGTGGAAATGAATAAAAAATATTTATATGCAAGGCTATAATTCACTCTGGCGCGGAGTACAATTATTAAAATAGTAAGTCTCAATCTGAAATTTAGGGGCTGTTTACAAGACACCATTTTCAAATAAAAACGTAAAACTTTGTATGTGTATTGGCCGTTCGTGTACACGACAACAGCGTTTTGGGTGCTTGAAAACGCAAACTTTTGAAATTGTATTTTAAAGTGCAAGTTTTTGAAAAAGGTCTCCATGTAAACAACAAAAACGCGAATCTCTGAAGACGATGATGTCATGCAAATGCATATTACGTGTTCAATCTATAGTGTTTCACCGCCATGGCCTGGAAGCAGAATAGCTACAGCGTTTTCAGTCGCTTCGCAGATCCGTGTGAATGGGGATCGTTTTGACAATGATGTCGTCTGTAGGCTACGCGGAAAACTCAATGGAAAAAAATCTCCATTTAAGCACATTAAACGTAGCCTACCCTTAGAGCACCTTTCTCTTTACACTAGATCTTCTACTGAAAACCTGAGACTGTTTAAAATCAGAGTTAAAAATAAGTTTCAAATAAATGCTGTTCTTTTGAACTTTGTTCATCAAAGAATCATGAAAAAATTTATCATAGTGTCACAAACTGCCTGTTTTTGTTTCATTTTCATGAACATTCTATTTGTTTTTATCAGTCACCTGTTTTCATTAGTTCCAGTTTCCCGCTCCTCGTTTGTAACTATGGTTTCTGATTAACAAGTCATCACATGCTTGTCTTGTGAGTTCCATCCTTTTCATTCATTTTGTGTAACACTTTATTTTGCAGTGTCCTTGTTACATATGTTACATGTACTTACCATAGTAATAACAGTAAATTATGCACAATTACATGCAATTAACCCTCAACCAAACCCTAATCCTACCCTAACCATATAAGTACATGTACTGTAGTTAATTAATATGACTCAGTACTTAAATATATAATTACAATGTAACAATGACACCTTCAAATAAAGTGTGACCGGATTTTGTTTGTTTTATTAAAGGACCTTTTGTTTGAGGAAACTCGTGTAGAAACTTTTTTTTCTTCATCTGAACCAGATTGTGACACATGGTTTACAACAAAATATTAAGTCCTACAACCGGTTTCAAAATTGATAAGAATGTTTCTTTTTTTTTCTACACTAGATATTTTATTGCAAACCTGAGTCTGTTTGAATTCAGAGTTCAGTTTGTATGGTTAGTGTGAAAGTGATACTTTAGGTCTGGGAACCGCTGGTAATTACGAAAGCAATCCATCGTAAATTGCACCGTGTTATTGATGATGTACTGTATAATTTGCTTATTTGCAGTTGCAATTATATACAGTAGTGTAATGCATTTCTCACTTCTGGTTGTCCCGAATCAAATGTCCTCAGAGAGCAGCTCATATTCTTTGCATATCTTGCAATCCACCCAACAAAGGCAAGTTTATTTAAAGTTTTGGAGTTAAATCTAAAGGGACAAATACTTCAATAACACAGTGAAACTGGCATCTTTTCCTCTCCTCATTGATGACGCAAGACCCAAAAGTACAATCATAAAAGAGACCTGATGCAGGTGGAATCAAATTGATGCAGTTGAATCAAAGTTGTGGTGACTGAAAGTTGTCTTTTTTTTTTCTTTGCACAACACTTTCAGGCTATGTAGAAAATACTGATTTCTTGATTTTAATCGATTCTCATTTTTATGAACTGAAGTCGATTATACAATCTCAAGAATTGATCTTTAAAGGACCGTTCATACCAAGGACAATAACTATAATGTTTTTTTGTTTTTTTTTTAGATGAATGATAAAAACATTGACAGCCAGTCAGAATCCATCCTGCTTTTAAGAGTGCAAGCATTTAAAGCGGCAGATGACATAACTGCAGCTCGAGTTTATAAAAAGAAAAAAACAATTGGTCAACCGATACATATCGGTCTTAGGATTTTTTAAAATATAAATTAGCTTTTCTGTTTGGCCAATGGGTCGGAAGCGAGACTTTTATTTTGATGCCGCTCCTGACTTTGTTTAACAGCGCTGAGAATGCAGCGTCTGAGAACATAGCGCACCCATTATCCATCTTCATTACTTTAAAGGGATACTTCACCCCTGGAAAGATGAATGTGTATTTAAAATGGGTCATTTATGTAGTAGAAATATTTTAGAATTTGGAGCCTTAGACTGAGAAAAGCCAGAAAATGTATTTTTGGCTTATGGGGATGACAGACAACAACTCCCAGAATGCACTTGCTTCGCTGCCCTACGAGGCCACTCCCAAGCCACGCCTACCGGTAAGAGCGCAGTTAAACAACAAGGCTAGGCTACTAGTGAGTCTATGTGACAAGTCTGCCCGGGATTTTGATATCTCCCAAAATGATTCGCTGAATCCCGGACATTTTGGACTATCTCGACGGCCGGACATGTCCGGGAAAAAGAGGATGGTAACCCCTACTATTCAGCTTTCTCTACAGAACAAGAGCCTGTTAGCTTAGCTTCCAAATAAAAGATGGCTGACACTATTTGTACATTCTGTGAGTGAGATCCCACCCTCTATCGGCGGGTTGAAAACATGCGGAACTAGCTACTACTACTAGCTGTAGTTTTTAGCCTCTGGCCAAAAAAGCCTCAGATGACGCAAAATGACGATTTTTGCGTCTAAGGATTTTTTCCAGACAAAAAATACATAAATCTCTCGTCTCAGGGGGATATGGGGGAGGAAAGCATGGTAATTCGAAAATACTACAGGTTTTCAACTGATACAACGCTTAATGCTAAATCCTCAAGTATCCCTTTAAGGTCTCTGTTTAAAGGTAGGGTAGGCAATTTCAGAGAGGCTAACAACAGCAAGCTGGCTTTGAAAAAAAGAGATCCCACCCTCCTTTCAGCGTGATCTCTAAAGCCACGCCTAAACACATTAACAAACACAGCAAAACCTGCAAAGCATCAAGAGAGACGGCGTTAAAGTGAGAGAGAGAATTACAGATGTCGAAATACAATGTGTTACAACACTTCCTGGTCTCCCCAGCCACTAAAGGCAAAATATCAATTTGGGCATCTGTGTTTTTTGACAGCTCTACATGGTTTTCACACCACAGAGCGAAAACATGTTGGTTGAGCAGTTAGAGCCCTTTCCGCTGCCATTGTGCCCTAGAGCAAAACACTTCTGCTCCTGGTGTGCAGTAAAATGGCTTACCCGCTTGCTCCATCTCATTCCTTAATCTTTGTATCAGACGAGAGCAGGACTTCAGAGAAAAAACTCCAAGAGTCCATCTGTGTGAGCTAAAAGTCCAAAAATATCTACCATACCTCAGTAAGTTTGAGCCACAGCTCAATGTATCTGCTCCATTTCCTTACTATAAAGAGCACACATCAAACATCATCTGACAAGCATACAGCAAACACTTCTCGGACGGGTGAAAAATGTTGCTCTTTTCAAAAGAGAAAAGTGACAAGATCAGCCAGTTTCAATATTAATAACAACTCTAAAAAAGAAGTGAGATATATTAACGTCATTCCCTTTGACAGCTCGTAGGTAACACATGCTGCGTCCCGATTCGCCTTATAATATGCCCTAAAAGTGTGTACTCTTTTTGTGAAGAAAAATGTCATACTTTTGAGTGTGTAGCAAAAGAGTATAGTCAAGCTGTGGGACATAGGCCTACTATCACGTCATACAATTGCATCTTTAACGGTTGCTCTCTGTTGCATCCTGTCACTGTAAACGGACCTGTCAATCATCTTGGCAAAACTGGCAAAAGTTCAAGATATTACGTCTTCAAAACGCTGATCAATTTGGTGTAGCCCACTGTTAATTTTCTAAGAACATGAATCACAGGGTTTCACACAAACATGATATTGCCGTATATCTCACATGAGAGATAAAACTCTGTTGATGGATAATTGTTGCTATGTTTCATGTGCTTTTATAAGCAGGTGTTGATGGGAAAAAAATATCACTTTGGAGCGTCTCACATTTATTGCAAGACTGAATGCAGAGGATCACTATGAGCAACATATGAAGAATGGATCATCTGGGCCTTGATTTCTGAATACAGCAGTCGAGAATCTCAAAGGCCACCATTAAAAGACTACCTCTTCACGAGAGGTAACTAAGGAAACTCAAAAACACCTGCTAGAGAGCACAATGGTCTTTAATGAACGGATTATAATGAACATCTCTCAGGAAGAAAAGGTCTGTATATTTCATAAGAGGTTTATGAAACACATTTGTAAACCTGGACCACAACCAGTCACATGAGTCAATTTTCTGAAATTTTGATTAATACATAATCTGGAAGCTGAATAAATAAACTTTCCATCGGTGTAGTATGGTTTGTTAGGATGGGAAAATATTTGGCTGAGATACAACTATTTAAAAATCTGGAATCTAAGGGTGCCAAAAAAATCGAAACATTGAGAAAATCGCCTTTAAAGTTGTCCATTTATGTTCGCGATTGTGCTGCATTCGGTAGGAAATTTACTAAATATCTTCATGGAACGTGATCTTTACTTAATAGCCTATTGATTTTTGGCATAAAAGAAAAATCTATAATTTTGAACCATATTGTTGTCTTTTGCCACAAATATAGTGCTACTTGTGACTGGTTTTGTGATCCAGGGTCACATTTAATAAACGTTACACTTTGACAACGGCTCACTGTAACCTTGTGCTTTGTCACAGATAAAAGAAACATCATCATGACTCAATCCACAATCCTTGCATCCTCTCATGGAGCAAAAATCGTGTTTTTCTCTGAATTTAAACCGCAGTCCTGTCTGTGTTTACGCCTCGGAGGGAAACTGCGGAATAAGTTTACATTTTCTGATTGTTTAATTAGGAGAATAAAGACGCCTTTAGGGGGAATATGAAGTATGTGTATCCCAATCATTTCACTTGTTCGAAGTATGAGAGCAACAACAATTATTAAAAATAACTAGTGAAATGTAAAAATAATTACTAATTAGTCTTGTACTTATCTCTAGGCAAATATGCCATTGTGTAACATGTAAGAGATGCAGTAAGCCGGTTGTTATCTGCTTCATGTCTGGGTCCTGATCACCGTCTGGGTTTATTTTGCAACAATGAACGTCTCTGAGGTAATTTTATGATTTGAAATTATTATCTTTTAAACAGTCCATACAAAAATATTGACCTTCTTGCTTTAACAGAGGGCTAAACCTCTAATTAACAATTCATTCTAATTATGGCTGGGCGATCTACCTTTTTGGAGCTTGAAAGTGGTAGTTGCGTAGCCTGACATAATTTACATTTTGGGGCGAGCTAACCCTTTAAAAACCCTGTTACCACCAAGGAGGTCTATAATACCAAGAGAGAGCTGTCGTTTCTATTCATCTCAGTTGCAGTTCTGCTCTGTTTGTGTCTGTAACAGATCTGACTGTGCAGTTCAACATTAATAACAGTTGCTCTGGGAAAGTGTATGTGGTTTTTTTTTCAAACCAAACTAATTTTTATTCACAAATGCACTCATCTCTACTACCATTGTTTGTGCCAACTCCGACAACATGCAACCCAATGAAAAGAACCCTTTAAGATATATACTTTGCAATCATCTATCAACCTTTAAGTTAGTGCAATATCTAAATCTTATGAAACAATGAATTTTCATGTATTAGCTAATACTGATGAATTAATTCAAAATATATTATATTTGACCCTGGACCACAAAAGCAGTCACAAGTCGCATGGATATTTTTGTGGCAATAGCCAACAAAACACTGTATGGGTCAAAATGATAGATTTTTATTTTATGCCAAAAATTTGGATATAAAGATCATGATCCATGAAGATATTCTGTAAATTTCCTACCTTAAATATATAAAAAATATATTTTTGTGAGTGGATGCAGCACAATTGCCAACAGAAATAGACAACTTTAAAGGCGATTTTCTCAATGTTTCGATTTTTTTTGCACCCTCAGATTCCCGATTTTTAAATAGTTGTATCTCGGCCAAATATTGCCCTATCCTAACAAACCATACATGAATGGAAAGCTTATTTATTCAGCTTTCAGATGATGTATACATCTCAATTTGAAACAAATAAGACTGGTTTTGTTGTCCAGGGTCATATATGCACACACACACATTTTGTATAAAAAACAAAACACCATTTTCCAGCCCAGAAACTAGTATAAGAAAAAATTAAATATGCAACTTATTTAAGAGATTAAACTTATTATACAAAAAAATTTTTGCAACACCTGAGACCAATTTCAGCACCGACCCTATTGATCCATTTATGAGCTGCTAGCTCTCTAATGTGATTTTATACAGCCTAATGAGCCTGAAAATTACCAAAAAAAAAAAAAAAGTCATATTTCAAATGTATTGATTTGTCTGTGAAGTTTGGCTATTCCAAAGCCTTTACAGGAAATTGCAGCTCCATCAAAGGTGTCGAGCCAATAGCATGTATTTTCTAACTGTGAAATAACGGTAAACTTTCTAATCAGTTCTCATTGCTTTAGTTTCACAAGAAAATGTCTTTTTGTTTTCCATTTCAGGGTTAGAGGTCCAAGTGTTGATTGTGGTCCTCTGCTAGAAGACAGTTAGAGAACAAATAGGCTGTCCATATGGCAGCCTCTGCCTATATGAGCTATATACCACAATATATCCTTTATGTTTTCAGCAGTTTCATCATCGCATGAATAAGATGAATGGGCGTTGACCGAGGGATGGGCCATCTGGATAAAGCTATGGCAGTATAGCACTATCGACTGTGCTTTCCAATCACCAGCCCGAGGCCCATTCGTCACCGTTTCTGATGTGGCGACGGGCAGAACCCGAGCAGCTCTATCATACATCATAACACTAAGCTTGTTTTTCAAAACTAAGGTATAGTGAACGGGAACATTGAGTTGTCTAAGAAATTCCTCTAGTTATTGAAATTCTGGGTAACACTTTAGCTCAGGTTCCAATTCTCACTTTGAAAGTTGCGTATTAGCATGCAAATTACCAGGATGTTGGCTGCTTATTAGTACTTATAAAGCACATATGCCTTATTCTGCACAACCATATTCTACATTCCTAATTCCTTCCCAGTATCTAAACTTAACAACTAACTTACTAACTATTAATAAGGAGTAATTAGGAGTGCATTAAGGCAAACCTCATTCAAAATTCAGTTAATAGTGAGAAGTCCACCCTAAGCTAAAGTCTGACCAAATTATGTGGTAAATGCAACATATTCCAGGTCTTATAGCGCAGGTATAGGGAAAATACCTGGTATTCTAAGCTATTCACACTGCTATCGTGCATAATCAATAAAATAGACTGTAAATGGCATTTTGTAACCACAGGATTAATTGCCAAACTTCATCATTATGCACCTAGCAAATAATGAGTTGGAAATTGTTTTGTAAGTTGGCCTGGGTGGATGAATGCATTTCTTAAAGGAAGGTAATAAATATGGGGTTCTTTTAGGGATGCACAATAAGCTAAAGAGGGTTGTAGAGGAGAAAAAATTTGAGTTGTTGGTGCATTTAAGTGACTATCCTGAAAACTGTGCAGGTTATAATATTATGTTTGAATATAGGTGTAACTGATTAATGTCATATAGGACGCTTTTCAGTGAAAAAATGAACGTTTTGTGTTTGATTTTCTTCAGTCTCAGAGGATAGTCAATAAAGCTGCCAATCCAGAAGGTCCAAAGACCAACATCACTGACTGTTACTTCAACCAGTGTTATGATATCCATCCCATCCCTGGAGTGAGCCTATAGCAATAAAAGAACAAACATTTCTCTGTTTGCACTTTTATAGCTGTTGTTTTTTTTGGGTTTTTTTCGGGGGGGGATGGACTTCCGATGGAGCAGCTTGAAATTTTTATGACATATACTGCAATTTAGGTTACATGGCATATTTGTAAAACAAAAGTATACACAGTGGATTGACAGCCATCTGCTGTTTGTTTCTTTTTATTGTTATTTGCTCAGCGATTTCCAATGTTCCTCAGTTGTTTTTGTTTTTTGTTTTTCAAGGTCAAGCATTGTACTGCACCATTCGCTCATTCTTTGCTTATACCCAAAACGACCCATGTCACTGCTGGGTTGTAAAACAAATTAAATCCCTGTTCACACTTCTAATTTGCTGTACCGCCATAGGAAGAAGCTAATACGAAATTCTCCGTACAAGTTATATCTCCACAAATCTGACATTTGACACAGCTGGTGATTCAATAGGCTTTACACCAGAGAGCAGAAAGGAAGATATGCATGCAGAAATGAGTCAGGGCTAATGGCTGTAGGAAGTGAAATCTACTACTATAGGAAGTGAAATGTACTATAATAACAATTAAGTCATGACAAGCTGATTCTTCTTAAATTCCTTGCTAATCTGAAAAAAGAAAAGATATATTGCATTGATCCCAAACTTAGCTTGAGCCAATATTGCTCAGACAGGAAGTTGTTTTCATAGTAGATTGAGAGTTTATTTTTTTAAGAATGGCGTATTCATTGCTGTCACCTTATTCAAAGTGGGATAAGAGAAAGTATTTGAACAATTTTTTTTTTTTTTACGTAACCAATAATGTGGTTTTAAAATTGGAAATACATATTTGAGGTCTATACTGTATATTATTGTATTGATACATGGTGTGCAACCAATAGTTCCAGAGAGAGGAAAATCTGAAAAATATTAAAGGACAAATGACAATTCCCTTTGTACTTTGATGAGTTACAAATAATTAAAAAAAAAATTTTTTTTTTAAAATTTTTTCGGCTTTGCCTTTTATCAAAATTGTATTTGTATTATAGTCACTGAAGCTATTTTATGTCAAAACATCAACTAAAAAAAAGACCATGTCGTTGAAATACATTATTAACATATTTCATGCCCTAGAGGTTTAACAGGCTTCTAAGTACCAAAACAATATTTTATGAGAGAAAGAAAAACAGAGAAGTTTTTCTGCTATATGCAATATAAAGAAGGTCAAAGAAATTCCTGTGGAGTGGAGTGTGTTTTCTAAAAATTATTATAATGCATGAGGAAAAGCGTTCCTATCATCCATCATAACTGGCCACATAACACTAATTATCTCTAAGGTGTGCTTCAGTTGATGAGTGATCAAGAATGTTTTCATCCAAGGAATTACTATTGTTCCCTTAACTGATGGTGTCATTTATCACGGCTTTCACATCCAATCATTCATCCTGGAGCCATTTATATCTTTTCATTCATTTCATTATCGTTCCAGGACAAAAAAAAACAAACTAAAAAAAAAATCATTCACACAATTCCTGCACAAACATTTGTGGAAGGGATTAGATCAGAAAAGAGGCATTGGGATGTTCTTGACGACTATCAGCTCAGTAAATTATTTTCAGAAGAGATTCCTTCGAGTTTATTATCTCTGATATGGATGCGGAATCACACAGTGAATGAAAACTGACAGCACCGAGGGGAAAAAAGAGCTCTTGCTCACTCTCTAAATGTTTGCATCAACGAGTAAATGCCTGTAGGCCAAAGTCTGTGACAGGTATTAGTATAAGAAAGGTGGCCTATATAATGCAGATTCATTAAAGCAATAGCTCATTCAGAAATGACAATTGTGTCATTATTCACTGTCCCTCATGACGCTCCTAACCTGTATGAATTTTGTTCTTCTGTGGAACACAAAAGTTGAACTTTTGAAGACTATTCATGCGCACTCCTTTCAATATAAATGAAAGTGAGCGAGCGAGGCTGGCAAACTACAAAATGACAAAAAAGCAGCAAAGAAGTAGTATAAAAGTTGCTCACATGACTCATGCGCTATATTCAAAGTCTTTGAAACAGACTGAAATGTAGGGCATTATTAATGAAAATCCTAACATCAGTGCCCTAGCTCTTCTTTTTTTTGCATTCATGGGAAAAGTAACAATTTCTGAATCTGATTCATGCACGAACCATTCTTTTGAATCTAGTAAACTGAATGATTCATTCTGATCTGAGTGCATAAGCTACTTTACTTTAATGACATCCTCATACTTTTATGGAGCTTTGTGTTTTGTTCTTCTTTTTTTTATGAAAAAGTGACTACTACAGTACATTCATCAGTATTTCTCCTTTTGTGTTCCACAGATGAAATAAAATCATATAGGTTTGGAATGACACAAGGGTGAGTAAATGAAGGCAGTGGTTTTATTTTTAGACTAAATATTCCTTTGATGATTTGATCTATGAACTTACAATAATGTGAGGGCAATTTTGAATTTTAAATAATGTTTGAAATGCTCCTCTAGGAGCAAGATCACACATTTTCGGCCAAAACTGTGATTTCTGACTTGATCTTTTAACTAGCCAGATTAAAGTCAAGGCCAAACTTGTAAAGCTCAAGGGCAAGCTCTCTTGTCAGGATCCGGTGAGCTCCTCTTTACCACAGAGAAAGCAATTTTACACAGGATAAAGAACTAATCCCAGACAATGTGAGGATTAGTGCAACAAATGACCTTTATCTCGCCATGGAGCAATGAAAGGCCTGCACAGAAAGAGTTCAGGTCTTGATCTGAAACACACCACTAAACTTATCTTTGAATTGGAACGTACCGTGCTGTTTAACTTAAATCAATTTAAGTTCACCTATTGTCAGGGGGGGACAATGTGCCAAACTCTGGTACCCCTTCAAGCCCCAAAAAGGCCCCATTCTCAATTAGTGAAATCATGATTGCACATCTGAATTGGGTTAATGCAAAAGCAGACTTTCATTTCCATCAAGGTCTCAAGGAGTCTCAAGGCATAAAAACAAATAACTTCAATAAAGCCAACATTATCGCTAATGAAGCTCAAAGGCAAAAATATGACACCGAAGATTGGTGTAAAGATGATTTTAATCTAAAGAGAGAGAGGTGACCGGTTTCATAGATTGGCTTATTATCTTTCAACTTCTCTTTCTTTTAATGATTGTGCAATTGAAAAACTATAGGATATGCAAAAGTGTTCCGTGTATTTTATTCCACAAGGTCCTTATACAAAAAGAAAAAGAAAAAAGAGCCAGGTAAACAGGGCAGGATGCATCTTTGACATTTCAGAGATATTTTGAAAAGCTTCTGAGCGCAAGCTTTGAAGGACTATTGGTCTCGAGGGATTCCTTAATGAATACATTTTGATGCCAAAGCTGTCCTCAAAAGAAAATGACTATCCTTGAGTTAAGGAAAACTAATCAATCGTATTGCCAGGTATTGTAGAGCTTATTAAGATGTACTTGTTTTGGAAAATTTCCATTCTGTGCGATTACACATCATATCCTGAATGATTTAATAATGTATGTAAAGTGAACAAAGAAATAAAAATGGGTCCTATTTACTTGGACAATACATAAACGTATAGTCTCATTGTGAATGATTCAATGGTTTATGCTTCTCCAAAGAAAAAAGTTTGTGAAGATGTTTCAAACATTTACATGACAACTGCTCTCTCTGGCTCAGCGGCAGCACAAACGCAGATTTATATGTTCTGCTGTGATGCGTACTTGTCAGGTTTAATAGGTTTAAAAGGTTTAATAGACATAGCGAATTGTTGTCATTCAGGCATAGGATCACGTGGGTGTTGAGATCTCGATCATTTATCGATTAATCGTGCAGCTCTACTATTTAGGCATTATTTTAGCATACTTGCTTTCATGTCTTATCTAATCAATTCACAGTTAATAATATCAAGTCCTGGTCTACATCTAATACCATTTTTTTCAGGGAAATACATTAAAAATTGCAGAACCAAAATGGATTCTGAACAAAATGTTTGCTCTCTAAGTGAACAGCATGTATCGGAGGACTAAAAATTCTACTAAACATTTAAATGTGCCATTACAGAAAACTTTGGTTGCATATCACAGATGTATTGTTAAAAGCTTAACTTTATTGGAAGCTTCTACCTTGATCTTTTCACTCACAGTTCTCAGTTTTTGAAGGCAAGGATCTAATTTTGCACAGAATGTCACATTTCAGTGCTTGAGCTGCTGAGCAGGCCGTATCTATACGTTCCTTTATTCTCTGTCATTCCCAAAGAAAAAGACAGCTCTTGTCTGTACCAATTAGGGCTATCTGGGCAAGGCCATCTCATCTTTGAGATGCAAATATGAAAAGAATACCAGAGAGAAGTGATGTCTGTTGCCACAGTTCTTTCAAAAGTATAATTAGGGTGAGCATAGGTCTCGCTTTCAGCAGGAAAAAAAAAATGCAATTTAATTTTCAGCCACCCAGACCCAGTTATTGGAGATGACTGAAGTTCCTTTTTCACAGTTTCTTCCCCCCCTCCCCCCACTGTGGTCATGCATTTAATTGTTTGCTGCATGGGAATCAATAACCAAGTCATAGTTGTTGTAGTGAATCACTAATGTTGAATGCTGCAGTTAAAGGAAAGTTCCATGAAAAGCTAAACATTATCAAGAACATGTATAGATGTAAAAAATAAATAAACAAAAGGGTTTAAAATTGGGGTAAAAAAAAGTGAAAACCTAACAAGTTTTTTAGTTGGCATCTTAGAACATCCAATTTTTTACATTAATAATTTTATAATATCAAATTATATTTAAACACACTAAGAAAACAATGGATTTAAAAAATGGTCAAAGGTGTTTTACATATATACACACACACACACATACAGTACAATACAGGCTGCAATATTTTATAAGTGCAAGTGTTTCTGCAGATACACCTAACCATAAACCAGGATTTAACAAAAAATATTGAACTCTTTTAAACAGAACAGAAAAATCCTTTCAAATACGCAACTGCTAAATACAGCGTAAACATGACGGTTCCAATGCAGCTGGGAAAACGGATGACAAAACAAACAAGCAAAACCATTTCCATTAAAACCAATGTCAATATGCTAAAGTTACTCACTCTCCATTTACTACTTGATCTGTGCTTTCTATGCAGACGTTTGCTCCCTGTAATCTTAATCAGAAGTCAAGCCATTTACACAGTAAACAGGTGTGAGAGGTAGAAATGTGGCGGGGTGCCATGGAGTCACATCTCGCGTAATCAAATCTCATTACAGACGTGTATGGAATCCCACTGCGAGTCATGCAAATAAGGATGATTAATATTTAGCTATTTGTTGAGGAAATAATAAGGATGGTAAACACAATCATTCTAAAGTCAAGCATCAAACCACACACAAAATGAGCTTTGGCTGAGTGTCTTATGTGCGTAGAGAGCGCGCTTGTGATTGAAATCAGGATCTCTAGTATGTTTTTCATCAGCTTGTTTATGGAAGACTTAGGTTTAAAGACTTTAATGGTTAGAATTTTAAGACAACATAATTACTGACTTCATGAAATATAGCTATTCTGTGACTTAGAATCACACACTAAAGAAGTGGTTAGATCATTTATGTAATTCCTCTATTTACACGGTAACGGCTATGAGCTCATCTCTCTGTTAGCGGTTTAGACAATGATGACTGATTTTTCTCCCTTGCAAGGCTCACGCTGTACAGTCTGTACTGTTATTTGATTCAGAGTAATTTGGGGGAGAACAAAGGGGGGGGAAAAAACGTTAATTGCCTAAAGCATTAATTGACTATAATCAAAGTCCCTTTCAAGGAAAGTCTGTTCCCTTGGCGGCAATATTTGCAATGCGTCCGGGCAGCTATTTGGGGCATCCAAGACCAATGGCCAAAATTACTAACAGCTTGCGCCTTTGCAAACCCTCTTTTGGCGTTAAAAAATGACTGTCAGGATTTACTAAAGACATCTAGTAAAAAATAAGCGCTGAAAAGGTGTGGAAACTAAGGTTTGCGCTAGTCAATTTACTGGTATTTGTGGCATTATTTACCGCCCAAAAAGACCAGACGCTAATTGCACTGCGTTGGTCATTACTGAAAAGATCCGGCTGTGTCTGTGTTCTTTAATTGGCGTGTCATTAGTACACTCAAAAAAATGCTGGGTTGTTTTAACCTAATTTTGGGTCAAATATGGACAAACACAGCCATTGGGTTACATTGTTAAATTGCATTTTTGATCCAACGTTTTTGGTTTGTCCATATTTGACCCAAAATTGGGTTAAAAAAAACAGCCTTTTTTAGAGTGTAGATCACGAGCAGAACGTTCCACTCCCATCAGCCCATTTTTGGGATTGCGCTCTCACGCTGACATGAACTGTGCCTTAAATGTTGTTTCTTATGCTCAAATAGCATTACAAAGCTTATTTTTTAGGCTAGACCAGCCAAATGCGCATGTGCAGTCCTTAGCATCATCCAAATCACTGACGCTGCATCCAAAATCGAATAATTCCCTACTATATAGTATGCGAAAAACAGCACGGCAATAGAGTAGTATGTGTTACTATATACAGTATATACATAGTATTTAAAAATGCGCATTCGATGGATACTTTACTATCCCATGAGGCCACGGGAGATCATTTATTAATGGAGGTGAAGTGATGCAACTGACGCTGGTTGGTACATGATAATGACTTGATTACATTAGTACACACATTCATACCATATAGAACATACTTTTTTAATGGTCACGAAGTTCCCAAATGATGCACTATACACTATGCATTTATACACTATAATCAACAGTGAAGTGTATGCATTTTATAAGTTTGTCATTTAAAATCAGAGTCCCCCAAACCTCTCAGCACCGCCACAGACAACTAAAGTTTATAATTATGATATAATTCTGCTAGCTTAATGGTAATGTCAGTACCGCACCAGCCAAATAGATCTACAGATGCTTAACCCTTGTGTGGTGTTCATATTTTTGTTATTCAGCCAGTGTTCGTGGGTCTGGTGGTCCCGCTGCATTTTTGGGCTTTTAATTCAACACTATCAAACAATTTTATGTTAAAATACTCAACAGATGTTTAATTCATCCCAACTACAAGCAATATAAACAGCATATATGGTTAATATTTTCTCTTTACCTTAATTTAACCTTGTGCGGGAACGGCAGGGGTAGAAACACAAAACTCACTCTTGCACTCACACTCTCTCACGCTTACACACAATATCTCCCTCGCACACATACACACACACACACACACACACACACACACACACACACACACACACACACACACACACACACGCACGCACGCACGCACGCACGCACGCACGCACGCACGCACACACACACACACACACACACACACACGCACACACACACACACACACACACACACACGGATATGTAGTTTATGGGGACTCTCCATAGGCGTAATGGTTTTTCTAATGTATAAACTGTATAATCTATCCCCCTACACTAACCCTACCCCTAAACTTACCAATCACAGAAAACTTTTGCCATTTTTTGAATTTCAAAAAACACCATTTTGTATGTTTTTTATACTAAAGATTTTTTAAGCCGTTTGGTTTGAGGACACAGATGTCCTCATAAACCATGTTTACATTGTAATACCCATGTCATTATGTGTCCTCATAAACCATATAACACAAACACACACACACACACACACACACACACACACACACACACACACACACACACACACACACACACACACACAATAACATCAGGCCCTGACACGAGGAGGACAGAATAAAGGTACACAAGACCTACAATTTCCACACTTTTATTAGCCCCGGGTCCAGTGGACCTGAACATCCTGTGTGTAATATAAATGTGTAGGGGGGTGTACAGTGTGTGGTCATTGAAAATATGTTCTGATATATATTCTTCACAGAAAATGAGCCAAGGCCAATGAGTCTGATTTTGAAAAAAAAAATTTGATCGTATCATTTTTCTTTTGATAAAAAATTAAACCGCGTCCCACAGACCCGAACACCATACAAGGGTTAAACTTAAACACATGTGTGGCAAACTGTCTGGATATTGTAATAAAACAAAAGAAAAAGAAAAAAATACACACAACAAATATACTTTTAAATTTCCACTGAGGAAAAAAAGGATAATAACAACATGTTTTGGCATAATTTAATACCATTTAATAAAATAAAATATATTTAAATGTTTTTATAATATAATATGATTATTAAATATTGGCTTAATGTAAAACATTTATTAAAATCTAAAAATTAAGATATTTGACATTGCAAATTTATTTTCAAATATATTTTTTGAAAAATATGTTTGAATAAACTGATCCGAGGGTCCTCGCACCATTGGTGCTCAGGCCATAGACATCAACTTAAAGGTAGGCTATAGCGGAGGATCTTTCCTAATTTTAGAAAAGACCCGCCCTCTCCAAATTTTTTTAAAATGCACATGCGCAACACTCTATTTGCTCCCGAGAGGGAACGCTTACATTAACTTTTACTAGCAGTGATTTTAAATGGATTTCTCCAAGTAGCATGACAATCTTTACCTGTCTAGTAATCTTTGCGACTGCGGCATCAGTGGGAAGCCCAACCTGTGCTTTTAGTGCACACCAGCGTGTGAACAGCCTTACGTAAATATATCACCAGAATGATTGACACTTAGGTGGATCAATAGTATAGGCTACCCACCCGGAAAAAGAAAATCCTCCGCTATACCTTTAAGACTTCTGCTTTACATCCTTATTTGTAATTGGCCCTAAAACACCAAAAACTGTTTTTTTCACCATTGCAAAGAAGGGAAAACTATTAAACTGGAGAATCGGATCAAAGTCATCCATAATCCACTGGCTGACCTTACTGGCTGAAATAATAACAATAATAAAAAAAAATACATGAAATCAATAAGAAAGGCAATGTCCCTAGAATTTATCATTCATACTCTGCACTGGGCTTCTCACACCTTGGATTATATCCATCATTGCAAATATAAACAAATTCAATACTCCATCAGCTGTTACTCTGTTTAGAGTCACAATTCATCACTGCTCTCGACGTTATTGCCGAGCCTCCCAGCCATATCTATCTGCTGCCTATCCTCTGCATTGTCCCTTACGGAGCGCCTCAGCAATGGCAATTAAATCCGTCTTGCTGCTGTGGCAGAATCTGCGTTCGAGCAAAGACGCCTGATGTACATTTGATAGTGAAGGCTCAGCAGTAAAGAGAGGATAAAGGGACTCCAGATCAAGCGTAAAATTACAGATGGTGGCCCTGAATACTTCAAGAGTTTGTAAATGACTGTCTTTCTGCACTCGACCTGCGTCATACTTCATTACCTTATCAATGAAATGTGCCTCAAACATTGAAAGAAGGTAATATTTCGCATTTGATTCTCGTTACAAGCAAGCTTGTTCATTGTTTTGCTGGACGAGCGATTTCTTTAAGCTTTAACTTCTGTTTACAAATGAACTTGAGTCTTGATCAGGTCTGTAGTGCACTGCAACTGCATCTAATGCTACACATTTTTTTATTGCCATCTACGGTTCCATGAAAAACGTTTAACATTCATGGAACATTTCCATTTGAAAGTTTCTTTATGGAGAAGGGTTCTTCAGATTATTCAAATGTTCTTCACATTAAGAAAAAAATGGTTATTTTAAGAAGTGTGCACTGAAGGGTTCTTTTGGGAAACCATAATGGTTCTTATATGGCATTACTATGAAACCCCCCTTTGGAACCTTTATTTTTTTAAAGAATTAGTTCACTTTTAAAAAAAACTTTTGCTGATAATTTACTAACCCCGATGTGATCCAAGATGTCCATGTCTTTCTTTCTTCAGTCGAAAAGAAATTAAGGTTTTTGATGAAAACATTTCTCCATATAATGGACTTCAATGGGCCCCACACGGTTCAAGGTCCAAATGACAGTTTCAGTGCAGCTTCAAAGTGCTTTAAACGATACCAGACGATGAATAAGGGTCTTATCTAGCGAAACGTTCGGTCATTTAAAAAATAAATAAAAAAGTTTAAGTTTTATAAGCACAAATGCTCGCCTTGCCTGTGATGCGCGTTTGTGACGTCATGTAATACGCAATTACGTTGAAAAGGTCACGCTTCTATGAAAAGTCCAAAATTTCTGTCCTGACAAATTTATTTTTAGGCTTTTTAATATTACAACACCCAGGATACACACACGAAATGGGCATTTTAAATAATAAACTGACACAAAGACATTTGAATATGTGTATATGGTCCTCCTTCCGCACATTTGTAAACACTGACTCGGTGAAGCGTGACCTTTTCAACATAATTGCGTATTACGTGACGTCAAGAACGCGCATCACAGAACAGAGCAAGGCGAGCATTTGTGCTTATAAAACTTAAACTTTTTTATTTATTTTTGAAATGTGCGAGCGTTTCGCTAGATAAGACCCTTATTCATCGTCTGGTATCGTTTAAAGCCCTTTGAAGCTGCACTGAAACTGTCATTTGGACCTTGAACCGTTTGGGGCCCATTGATGTCCATTATATGGAAAAATGTTTTCATCAAAAATCTTAATTTATTTTCGACTGAAGAAAGAAAGACATGGACATCTTGGATGACATCGGGGTGAGTAAATTATCAGCAAAAGTTTTTAAAAAAGTGAACTAATCCTTTAAGTACAGGCGAACAGTTATTAAAGTTCTATAGATCTTAGCAGAGAGACAAACACACAGCCATCTTTAGAATTTTTGTGTTTGAACTTTTACTTTTGCGGTAGCTCTGTATAGTTCTATAGTATCGCTGTCGAAGAGTAATTAGCTGGTAAAGTGGATTTACTTATTGTAGAGTTAACGAAAGTTATCATGAGCGTTGTAATGTTTGAAGCTGATGTCATAACTGGAGACCGGGAAGATTTTAAAATTACTTTCATAGTGGAAATTACAAACCGAAATACACAACACAACGAGCACAGCGCTGAAAAGGGGTTAAATAAGGTCTATAGCAGGGGTGACCAATCCTGTTCCTGGAGATTTGCCTACAGAGTTCAGATCCAACCCTGATCAAACACATCTGACTGTAAATATCACGTGCTCCTGAAGATCTTAATTAGCTGGTTCAGTTGTGTTTGACCAGGGTTGGAGCTGAACTTTGCAGGAAGGTAGATCTCCAGGAACAGGATTGTGCACCCCTGGTCTATAGAATAAAATAGACCATGTCTACATATAACACAAGTGACATGAGCGTTCTTGTACACTGTGCTTGAAGCGAGAGCTTTGAAACTCCCTGTTTCCCAATTAACACACCATTCATGAATGTTGCTATGGCTGGAGGTCATGAACGTGGAACATTTGACTTAATTTGCCACATTGCGTTTAGCTCTTGAGACTACACATGGTAATGTGTTCGCTTAGAGCAGTGTATGAAAAATGAAAAATGTCACAAAGCTAATGCACCCGGACGTGGAGCTAAAGCTGAGCCAGTTAACTTTTACACCTTGCCTTTGAAATCTGTCGGCGGAGGAATCGCAGCTTACAAGATCTGTCCATCATAAAGAGGGATCAAAGAGAGACGAATGTGGTACACGGTAAAGGAATGTCGATAACTCTTGTGCTGAGAATCCTGGGAAAATAGAACGGGTGGATCAGCAGTGCAGTTTGTAAGTGTAGGCTACGTTTAAATGGTTATGCAGTGTTTTCTACTCTGACAGGTAATACTTTTGTCATTGTCATTTTGACATTGACATTTTTGCCTCAAGCTGACAGGTGACGTGGAGGGGTGTTTTTTGCCAATGATTGTCCCATGCTGACTGTTTGACTAATGCGGCAATGCAGATCTATATAAACACGCTTTGGGCTTTGGCAGGATCTTGACAGCATTAGGCTTTAGTGACATTACCCTCAGGAATCCCCCAGGAGTTTGGTATGCGGAAGTACACAGACTATATTCTGTACTTATAATATGAAGTTTTAATAACTGACACAAAAGTTGTTTACAGTTACTTCTTTTGAATAATAATTTATGTAAGAATGGAATATGAAGAATAACAACCACAGGCTACGTTCACATATTCTGTATGAAGAAATGGTGTAATAAACAAAAATAAAGTTTTAAGATATATACTTCTAGTTTAAAAGATCTTTCAAAGAGCTATTGCCCCTTATATAACCATGCAATGCTCACGTAAACAACAATACGCATCTACTTTTCAATCACAAAGAAGAAGCATGCGTTCTGCCTGCATAATAGTGCAGTTACAGCGCCTGCCAGCAGGGGATAACTGTCAAAGCTAACCCGTTGAACCTTTCCCCCTGATGTTCACAGCACATTCTTAAATGTTCCTTGTCGGAGGTGCTGTGGGTAGACGGTTAGGTAATCTGACGTGATTACATTCCATTTTCCCAGCAATTTTCTCTACAATGGCTTTGTCGCACCTAATAGTATAATTTCACCATGAAGGTCAGATGCGGGATTTCCAACCTGTGAAACATTGTGCCAGACATAATGAAGCTGACATGTACGTCTGAATGACACTGCCTTACTGCCTTCATGTTGTAAATATTATATTGTAAATATAATGCTTCAGAGGTCCTTGTTTATGTACAGTAGTGACAAACTTAGACAGTACCATAAACAGAGATGCATATAACGGCATATAAAATATAACGCAACATTTATTTTCCGAAATACATTGATTTAAAGGGATAGTTCATCATTTACTCACCCTGAAGTTGCTCCAAACCTGTACTGTATGAGTTTCTTTCTTCTGTTGAACACAAAAGAAGATATTCTAAAGAATGTCAGTAACCAGACTTCAACGGAAGAAAGAAACTCACGGAGGTTTGAAACAACATGAGAGCGAGTACAGGTAATGATGACAAAAATGTATTTTTTGGGGGAACTATCCCCTTAGCATTCTGACGATGACGATACACTGGCACATGGTGACGCGCGTCACGTGCACAACGTATATCGAGTAACAATAAATGACCAAAACACGCCGCTAGCTTTTAATGGGTGTGTGTGTAATTGCTCCATTTGATATTAGTTAATAAGCACTACGTGACAATGTGAAATACATGAAAACAATCCACCTAATCTAAATTGGCCTCAACATCAAAAGCCAATGCAACATTGACATGAAAGTTTGTTAAGTGCAAAAACATAAAACACACAAAATGCCCTCAACATTATAAGGCTAAATGTTTCCAACTCACCTGATCAGATAGGACATTACTGTATTGCTGTCTCGCTGAGTCTGAATACACATTTTTAGAAAAGATTAGGCTCAACATGCACAGCGCATGCGCAAACACAAAACTATAGGGTTGGTGCAGAAAGTTCCGGGTTGTCAATTAATGGAAGGTAATTAATTTGAATGCATGATGGTTTAAAAGTGTTCATGGGGGGCGAGACCATGGAGGGCTTTGAATGTGAATATGAAAAGTACCTTGTATTGCATATGAACGGGTAAGCCAATGTTATCTGCGTAAAACAGGAGTAATGTGGGAGGATTTCTTGGTATGTGTGAGGACCTGGCTGCCGAGTTCTGAATATATTGGAGCTTATTTAGTGTTGTAGTGGGTAAGCTAAAAAAGAGAGAATTACAGTAGTCTTGGCGTTAAGCAATGAAAGCATGAACGAGGGTACCAGCATCATTGATATTTAAGAACAGGCGTAAACAAGCAATATTCCGGAGGTGGAAAAAGGCAGATTTGGTAAGTGATGAGATATGAGGAGAGAAAGAGAGGGAAGAATAAAACATGTCTGACATTTTCAGGTTTTTAACAGTGGTAGAAGGTTAAACTTGGAAACCAATATCAATATTGTCAACACAGAGACGAAATGTAAATTGAGGATGACCAATCAGAAATATATTTGTTTCATTAGTGTTTAGTGTTTAGTTAAAATGACTGGTCATCATACCTCACATTTTTCAAGGTTTGGCTTGCAAACTCTTCTCTGATGAAGCGTGTTTAGTGGCCTTTTTGGCCGGGACTACCTGTCAATCACATGAGATCTCAGCAATAGCAAAACATAACCATCAATTCAAAATCATTTTCATATTTGTTTCTTTTTCGAGAAGCCGTTTCACTCGTAGATACGTCACAATAGGGGAAAAAAAGACTATCACAATTTCCGTTTCATGTCAACTTTAATATGTTTTTCTGAACAAATTGGTCCTGGAGAGAGCTATTTAGATCAATGGCGGTTGTTCAACTGGTGTGTACAGTCCTTGAATCATTGTGACCTGATATATTTGCTTCAGGGCTGCTCAGTCAATTCTGGAGACAATGTCTAGAGCAAATCACCTGAGCCGTTAATTCCATGATGTGACTCATTACTCTATATAACAGCAGACAGGGAAAAATACAAGTCTATAGGCTTATTGCTTTAATAAAGCGGTTACTCCATAAAAATATTTATTTTAATATTAATTTTATTCATAAAATAAACACCAGCAACAAAAATATAACGTTATGAACACATGTATTCCTCTTCCTACGTATTTCCGCTCAATTTTCATTTTCCTACAGTACTACGTCTGGGATTGCGGTATATCCTTGGTTTTTCTCCGGTCAATTTTTTACCGGTCCAATCAGCGAACAGAGGGAGGGGCTGAGAACGATGACGTTGAGGTTGTGCGCTAGTTTGAGTCGTCATACTGTACGTCACGACCAAACGTTAGCAATTGGTTATGGCAGATCCAGAGCCAATAGTTTTAAACTTTAACAGAGTACCCGCCTTCAAGGAAGTTACCGCTTGTCAATGGAGAGGCCAGACTCTCTGTACAAATGAAATGTACAAGAGTCTGGTAGAACCAGGCTAGTATTCCTCTGCCAAGCAATGTAGTTCCAAAGAGGTTGCTAAGCAACACATGCAGCAACAAAGAATCACAAACGGCAGTTGCGCAGTGATACCAGAGCCCGTCTACGGAGAGCCTGTTCACTCCCTATTAAGTCCTATTGTACCGAATTTTGGTTGTAGTTCCACCAGAGTTCCACTGGGGGCGATCGCCCCCGAGTGCAAAATGAATGGGAGTCTATGGGGCTAGACGGCTAAATTTGTCCCTTTCAGCCGATTGCCGTTGAGAAATCTCAGATTTGATTGTAGGTTTGGCAAGTTCAACATGGGTTATAGGTCGAAAATTTAATGAACGAGTACTTATGTCCTTTCGATTTCTTACAGGTTGAGTTGTTGTTGCCCATAACACGCTAGCATTCTGCTAATGAACGCTGATTGGTCAGTGAAGGACTGGTTACGACCAGAGATACCGCTTGATAGCATCGTGGTATCTGAAGCGGGAACAGAATGTATTCTAGCAGAAACTCTTCTAGCCCGTGTATTTACCTGTGTCAGCTGTGCTGGCGATGCCTCGAGAGAAAAGAAAGTGCAGAGCGCGAAAGCACCACAGTGACTGAAGGATTGCCGTAAAGCAGTATCTCTGGTCGTACGATGTGTATGACGTCATTGACATTTTGAAAGACTTTTTAAAGCAAATAAGTGACTCTAAAAAATCTAACACCCAGCAATGTGTGATTTCTTTGCATCTCCTTTCAAATACAACATTCAAATTACTAGACAAAAAATTATATCTTGAGAAAAGTGGATTTTGAGGGGTATAGCTCCATAGACCTCCATTCATTCTGCACTCGTCCTGTGAGCGCCCTCATATGGAATCAGAGTGGAACTGCAACCAGTCAGAAGCCGGAAGTGTAGCGAGAGTGAACCTTCTCCCCTTATTAGACATTCTCTGGTGATACTAATGTAATGCGGCCACAGGTGTATGTTTGTTGAGTAATTTACAACGGCTTCAAACACGGCTCAACCAATCAGAATCAAGGACTGGAACTATCCGTTTTATAAGCGGATATGAGCTCACCGCAATGCTTTCTGGGATTATCTTCTCCCTTCTCTGAATGACACGTGACGTCGCTTTAGAATCAGCATAAGTTTTTGATGCTCTAAAATGTTTCCTCCATAAGCAGCTCACTAAGTTTTCGAGCAGATAAATTGAATTGCTTGTGCTAAGGACTTCATACACTTGAAACGCCTCGAAATTGCTTTGAATTTTTGATAGCTTGTTTCTTCAAAGCACATCAATACATTACAACACCAAGTTAAAAATAGCACTTTGCATTGAAAATACACTCACTCGGGTGCTTCTCTTTATGACTATGACTCATATATTCTGGTTGTCTCACCACAGCACATTCATAAACCCCTAATACTTTTGACTGGGCACACACATTAATTGCAGGCATTAAGTAGTCGCAGGCAGTAGTGGTCTCTAAATTCCTCATTCACGGGGAGGGGGGTGGGGGGAAAAAGGAGGGGAGGGGGGGGGGGGGTCTGATTTATTGTTCAATAAAGCCAAGACCTGTTTTGCTCAATTAGCTCTATTTATCTGAGTAATGGTATTTTACCGGGCTTGCCCTTCTCCCTCCGTCGAGGCAGCGAGGTATGCATACGGCATCAGAGCCTGACTACTTTTCATTCAGTTTCCCTTGTGAATCAACGAAGGGAAATATTGGAAACATGTGGATATATAAAGCTATATGTTCTCTCTGTTATTTTCGAAAGCAATGTAATGAAATAATTTGCTAGTCTTGTTGTCAAGTCATTTGTCAAATAAACATGGGTGTTTATTTGTATGCCGTGCACCATAGCAGAAACAGGTTCATCATTATGAGGCATAGGCACTGGTCGGATTAATGAAAACATACATACACAACCAAAATGAGAGCACTACTAATCTAAATTTCATTCGTCTTCCATAATCTGAGGACTTTTTAATCAGCTGTCAGCATATTAATTAGCATATTTCAGGTAGCATGGTTAAAATGTAATGTCTCTAATTTTTATGCTGAAACAATCACAAATAATCATAATCACACTAACTGGCCTTATAATCAACTGTAATACATCGGCTTATAAAGAAAGGAGGAAGAACATCAGGTGTCCTGGTGAAAATCAATGCTAAAACATTCTAGGTGATCATAGACTTCAGAAGGTCTCAGGAGCCTCACTTTGATGGTCTCAAACACCAAAACTGGCACCACAGTTGAGACTTTAAGGTTTCTTGGAGCCATTATTACTCAGAACCTCAAACGGAAAACTAACAGTGTCTCCATAAATAAAATAAATCAAAAGGTAACCAAAATTGTGCTGGTGATATCAAGTCATTTAAATAGGAATCTGGACAAATGGGAATTTAGGGTGGTAGTGGATAAAGTTGCCCACACAGGTTCTGCTTGTAGGTGCGTTCACGCCATGTCGTAATTATGAGATTATAACTTGTAAAAAGCGTTCACGTCCTCGTAGAACTCGTAATTACAACTTGTAAATTCATCATTTTCGGAGCTTCACACCATGTTGTAATGACCGTAATTTAGAGATAACGACACATGTCGTTCTTGGACTGGTATGCATTTTTAGGGGGAGTCATGGTGGCCTAATAGTTAGAGAGTCAGACTGGTAACCCGAAGGTTGTGGGTTCGATTATCAATACTTGCAGGAAATGACTGAGGTGCACTTGACCAAGGCACCTAACACCCAATCGCTCCCTGGGCGCACACAGCAAAAAATGGCTGCACACTGTTCCGGGTGTGTGTTCACTACTCCTAATGTGTGTGTGCAATAACTTGGATGGGTTAAATGCAGAGGACAACGCAAATATTAACCTGGTTTTGGAAAAAAATATTGTATTTAATCCAGTATATCATCATGATACAGGCTGCAATGAGGACATCTTGATTAATTGTTGCCGTGCTATGTTAATTGTTTTGTACATTGTATTGGATTTTTTTTTTTCCTTATAGGACCATATTTTTAATATTGAATATTTTTATACTATTTTTTTTTACTATATCAGACATGTATTAAGTGTAAATTTGGTGTAAATGTAACTTAACTTAAGCAATAAGAAACATTATGTACAGTATAAAACGACCACTATGCTAGCTATACACAGGCTTCAATGGTATCATATTTAAATTTTAACCATATTCATCATTAATTTGAAGCTTTTGCCTTTATTTTAGGTATCACATTTTGAAGAAAAAAGAAAATATGCATTGCTAAGCTTCAGCAAGTAATGAAGACAGAAACTGCAGAAATTCCAATCAATACACTGTCTGCGCGAGCATAGCGCTGTGGCCTCATCTTCACTTGAGGTCGGTCTCTAGCTACATGCAAGAAAAAGAAATTAATTAAATACACAAATATTTCAGCATCTCTAGGTCAGACTGCCATCTAGACTCCTAATTGTTGAAAACGAGATGGCTGTTGACTGGAGGCTGCAGAAGCTTCATTTAATGTTTCTCTATGCAATCCAAACCTCATTATAGAAAATGTAGGCATTGCAGTATGCATTATGGTTTCCAACAGCTAAATAATTGCTTACAGGGGACAGAGCAATTATAATTCTGTTTACATCATTTGAAAGATATAGCAGTAATGAAATTCAGTTCACATAGAAAATGTGAGAATTTGAGGAGTGTGAAATGTGAATATTGTATAAAGAGATTGTCAGGGACGCAGATCTCCTGCTGTGTACTGTAAGTCCCATGCAAGCTAAGGGTTGGATAAGGAAAATAAAATGCTAATGCTATACTTCAGAGTTTTTGCAAACAGTTGACTCAGTGTTTGACAGAAGTCCTCTGCTGTAAATGTAACATTCAAGTTAAAGGTGCACTAATCTGCAGTCATAACGGTAGCCTGATAAAAGCAGTTCTCTACTACTGTATATAGAGCAGTTCAGCTCATGGTAGCCACCGTGAGATCATTTCACCCTCTAAACACTCTCAGTTAAAACAAAACACTGAGTATACCTTTATAACCTTTTAAAATTGCTAACTCTTTACTTGGCTGAAGTTGCTTCACAAAATGGTGAAGCAAAATTTTGATGAATGAAGCTTTCATCTAAAGTGAATAGCTGACAGATCCTTAGACTGGGAGACCAATTCATTTGCTGCAAACTTGAGATCATTCTTTCAGATG
This sequence comes from Phoxinus phoxinus, assembly GCF_949152265.1. NCBI lineage: Eukaryota > Metazoa > Chordata > Actinopteri > Cypriniformes > Leuciscidae > Phoxinus > Phoxinus phoxinus. The sequence goes on from NC_136886.1 coordinate 7,820,253, forward strand.
TCTATCTATCTATCTATCTATCTATCTATCTATCTATCTATCTATCTATCTATCTATCTATCTATCTATCTATCTATCTATCTATCTATCTATCTATCTATCTATCTATCTATCTATCTATCTGTCTATCTGTCTATCTATCTATCTATCTATCTATCTATCTATCTATCTATCTATCTATCTATCTATCTATCAGTGTGGCTTTATTCTTCCACAGAGGCAGATCTTAGATCTTTTTTAATACAATACCAGCTTTTTATTTAGTGGAATTCATCTGTTGTATCCTCAGGCTGCCCACTCAGTAAAAGCGTTGCATTATTGATATGTCCGCGTTGGTGCGAGATGCCGTATCTGTATATGCTGAACACATCATAACGCTCTTTCTTTTTAGAGTGGCTGACCCCTTCATTCTTATTCTCATTGTCTCATTTCCAACTGCTCCACCACTTTCACTGAGGTGATTTCCCTGACAGACAGCATCCATGTTCTTACAGCCAAATACATAGATTTCCTCTGGGATGAAAGCTTATTGAGCACAATGTCTGATATGCTTGGTATAACCATATTCCAAGAATATAGCGGAATCTATGGTGCGTAGCTCTCAGACAGATGTACTGTTTTATAGATCTTTACTCACGATATATCTTTTTACAGACTCTGCCTGCAGTATCCAATACTTTTTGCAGCGTTAACTCCAGTGTTTTTTAAAGTCCTTGTCATCCCCAGTCAGCTTTTACCTGCATCCAGCAATGGGCCTCGGAAATGAAAGCCGTGTCAAATGTTTCCTGCACGTTCATAAAAAACACCACAATAGGATGTGTGCATTTCGGCATTAATCAGCATTGAAGGTTCAAAAAGCAAAAAAAGCCATGATGCTGCATTCAGCAAACCGAAGATGAAGAAAAAAAATGATACAATTTAATGTCAAATCTGCACACAAACCTCATTCAACATCCTTAAACATGCAAACAGAATTTACAGAAACATTGTACAGAATCTGGGTTTGACTCGATGTGGAAACATTCCAAAAAAACATACACAAACATGAACACAACTGCGTTTTCTGGAGATATTAAGGAGTTTCTGAAATGTCCGTTTATGAATAAAACTATTTCATTGGATGGAATGCCAATGCGGAATTTTGGAATTTCAACCCTGTATCACGGAATTCAATGATAATGTGATTTGTTACGTCATACTTACCAGAACATCAAGGTCATTCTAAGGCAAAAGAGGCGTTTTTTTATTTATTTATTTTTTACGTATGAACATTGAGTATGAGCTTGATAATATACTGAAATATGGCTAGCAGGTTAACAGCAGCAGACTCACTGTATAGGGTTTACGTGGTACTGAATGTGGCTATGCAGCTTGTTAGTATAGCCCGAACTGTTAATTATAATCAGTTCAATGTGAAAATGTTCAAAAAGCATGTGAGACTAATTGTGAGTCAACCCTTACGTTGCCTTACGCTTTTTGGAAATTATGATTATTTAAGCAACAACTCCTTCACACACATAATAACCCACATTTAATGAATGCACAGTATACAGTATCTGAAATATAAAATATCAATAATATTTGCCTCGAAATAAAAATAATAAGTTCATACCCTGACACAAAACGTGCTTGGCTACATGATGACACAAAGAAAACAAGTGTTTATCTTCTTAGAGAGTTTGCATTTACATAAAAAAAGCAAACCTTCTGGCAGCTCCATGGTCGCCAACGATTTGCAAAGATTTAATACAAAAACACCCCACAAAAGTATACACAACTGGCATGATTGATCAGTTACAGCACGCAAAACAAACTAAGCCTTGTAAAATTATGTGAGTATGACTGAGAGTTTGACAATAACACATTCATTTTAAAAATGTCCTTCGGGTGCCGTTATGCTGTGCCTTTTTCCTTCCTCTTCCTTTTGACTGACCTTTTGTGAGAGCTTGTCCAACAAATAAATTGTCCGTGGTCCATTACGCTGTGCTCTGATTGTTTCCCTTGATTTCCATGGAGACCCTCTCCTTGCGTCCAGAGTATTCTCCGATAAAAGAGCCGTCCTCGTTGAAGTGCGTGTCCTCGTCGCCGTATTCCACCATGCTGTCTCCACTCTCTCCCCCTTTCAAGTCACCATTCAACGAATGCTGGCTGCTTTTCAGTGGTTTCTCATCATTATCGCTGTGTAAGACAGGGAAATATAACTGAGTTTGGCTGTTTTTGTCCTTGTTAAATTTGGTTGGCCTAATGCTCATCCAATACCTTCATCTACTAGATTTTGAGGAGCTACATAATTCATGGGTTCACGTTCACACAAATCATATCCTGTCATTATGTCCGTACTCACACGTCATTCCAAACCCATTTCCCATTCTCTTTTTTTTCTATGGAATGCAAAAATGTATTTTTAAATACTCTTTATAGAACTCTTTCTATAAACTTAATAGTGACCATGACTGTCAATCTCCAAAATGGTACACAAAAAGTGTCATAAAATATCATCAAAGTAGTTCATATGACATAAACAGTTCATACATGTGTTGTATGTGCGTTCTATTAAAACTATACTGTTTAAAAGGACTAATATGATATAAATATTAAAACTTGTGTGAGGATGGGTGAGTTTAAGCATCCATTAACTTCCCTCAAACTGTGAAGCTCATGCATTCACACAGTTGGATGTCTGTATGAAACAAAGTGTTTCAAATATTGGAATGTAAGACACGGAGTCGGGCACATCTAGAGTTCAACCTCATTTATCATAAACATGTCTTAAGTTGGATGATCTGCTCAAAATATTTCAGATTTACAATTGTCACTACAAACGTTGTCCTCGAAGAGATTGTTTTAAATTGCATCGCGGAATGATTAATGAAACAGGAAACGCATTTATTGCTGGCCCGAAGATACGTGTCTTTCAACTAAACCCGGATTGTTTACCATCTTCCTATCGGGCAATCTTTTGTTCGCTCGATCTCAATACAACCTCGTTTTCACATTTACAGCGGAGCCATTGTTTCTAACTTGCTACATGTGTACTAGCTACTCACAAAGCACCACGTGAAACAGGAACACATCAATGGCATTGATGTGTGAACAACATTGGTTTTGTTGTTATTGTTTAGCACATACGTGTGGTGGTTACTTTAGCTTGCTGCACGTCCAGAGCTCAGGCTGGTTTGGTGCTGGCTTTCAAACCAAAGAAAAAATGCACAAATTACAAGGAAACAGTGTCAGAGGTTGCCGTCATTCTGCCACTATGTGAGCTTTGAGTAGTAAATCCTGGTGGTGGTGGTTTGAAATACCTGTATTCACAGAAGGTATCATCATTTATACCCTGGGACTCCAAATCGGGGTGCAGGTCTTCTTTCTCTTTCACTGAAAACACACAAGAGAGCATCCTTAATTTAGTGAGACTAACAAACATTGTTAATATTTCTATTAACACACATAGGTCATACTAAGTGATGATTTTTGAAAATTCTGAAAGTTTTCTGTATGGATAGGTTTAGGGGTCTGGTACGCGTAAGCGTACGCGTTTGTACAGTATAAAAATCCCTATGTTTATGAAAAGTCTCAATAAAACATGAAAACACAACTGTGTTTATGTTGTAAATATAATTGTCTTTACTGTCACTTCTGATCAATTGAATTATTTCTGAATAAAGTATTTAAAAAAAAAAAAAAAATCTTACTGACCCCAAACATTTGAAAATTAGTATATAGTATTTAATACAAGGTAAGTAGAACATTTTACAAAAGCTCAGTCCCTTAAAAGTCAATGCATTTAATATATATTTAAAAAAAAGAAAACTGAACAAATAAATAAATAATAGTGATGCATTCGTCTAACGTTATAGACAATATAGCATATATATATATAGGTAATGTACGATTATTATACATCATTAGCAAGCACATCTGCACATTCATATTAACACATGTAAATGAACAGATTTGACTCATGCTGTTTCTGTAAAGTAATTAGAAAACTATGACAGTTGTAGAGGTGACAGTGGTTTAAGAGATCCAATTAGAACGCAACAATGCTATTGGCTAGCACCTTGAATTTGAACCCAATTTGCAGCCTCCAACGAGAATGTGCAAAATGTTCTAAATATAAATGTATTTTTCACTTTTTAAAAACACTTTTCATGTGCTACTGTGATAATGGAAGTGTAAATTTGATATACATTGTTTTTCCTTCTTACTTACAGTGTGTTCTTTAACTTCTCGTTAAACCTTTTGGCTTTATCACTCTTAAAAGAAAATCTCCAGCGAGTTTAGACAATTGTTAGGGTTTTCTTGTGTTATCTGACAGCTTTTTAAAAGATTCTGTTCACGTTCACAAAAGAGCTGTGCAATATTCTACAGCAACTGATTAGTTTCATTGTGTGAGAGAATACCGGAGTACTTTCCGCCTTTGTTTCGGTTCACGAAGCAGGCTATGAGCACCGTGAGAGTGAGCAGAGCTATGGCGCACATGAGCCCGATGAACCATCCCTGGTTAGAGATGCCTCCGTGAATACTGGCCAGACCTGTGGGAGACAAAACATTCACTTGCCAAACCATAATTTGATATTTACTGAGGACACTTCATTGAATGTTGAGAACATCTGACACTAAATGAGAGACACCAGGCAAACTCTAGAATGGGAATGCACTCGTATAAATATTAAACTGCCAGACTGCATGTCTAATTGATCAATGGAAGAGGCTGATAAAGCATAATTACTTTGATCAAGTCCACAGAACACATGCTCTGGGATGGACATGGCATACACCACTCACGATCATTTTATCACAGGATGTTGCTTGCACTCTTGATGAGATGAGGAAGGAAGAGACAAAAGACGATTTTGGTTCGCATTTCTGTCATCTCGGAGACTATTTTCTCCTCACCTTTGGCCCTGGTCTTGATAACGTCTTCAAAAATACTAGAATTATCAACCCAGCTTTTAGTCATAAGACGCACTGTGTATTCAGTCCCAGGTTCGAGCCCTTCAATGATGTGGAAAGTCTTAGAAGAGTTTAGCGCATCGGATATCTTCCAGTTACCTTCACCTACAAGACGTGCATAGGTGAAGTGGTGTTAGTATGCTACAAATCTCTACTGCCTATATATAGACAAAACAGTAAACAATTATTAGGGCTTCCAAATTAACATGTTCATTTGGGTACAATAATTCTTTAGAAAACGCAATTGAAAATTTAACCTACAGGTAGATGTTAATTTTATCAAAATCAGTAACTGGCTTAAATTGACAGCCCTAATAATTATAATAAATATTTTCATATATCATATAAATTATTAATATTCAGTTGCAAATATGACTATATAAATGCTGTCAAATAGTTAAAGATTCAAATAAAATTAAGTTTTTTTTAAATAATATATTTACACAGACACACACAATATATATATATATATATATATATATATATATATATATATATATATATATATATATATATATATATATATACATATACATATATATACATACATGCACATATATTAACAAACTTTTTTGTTAGTTGCATGCGGTTAATAATGAATAATCGATTTGACAGCACTAAAATGTACTTAATAAATCTATGACAATAATCTAAAGGCTACACAAATCACTAATGAACTTTCAGGAGAGAGAAATACTACTGAACTTTGTGGTATAGTTTACAAAAACTAGGACGAAGAACAGTAAGAAAGGCTTACGGTTGTTCATAAAGGCAACATATAACTCTGACTCCGTCTGCTCTGTACCAGGAATCCAGCTGATATTTGCAAAGTTGTGACTAACTGAGGTGCTAATATTCAACACAGCTGAGAGAAGAGAGAAATGACAGAGGGTTAGTACTGTAAATGACACAAGGAAGGGTTGCTTGTTAGATACTGTTAGACTTGGGAGAAAGGAGAAAGAGTGACTTCTTTATTTTCTTTACATTCACTGTAATATATGAACTTCGCCAGACATTACTTTAAGGAAATGCTGCTTATTGGCATTGCCATATTTTTTAAATATTTGATGTACTGTCAAGTCGCAGTGAACTGAAAATGTAAACAGTATCACTGTGATATTGTCCTAACCAGACATGATGCTAAAAATATACAAAATAATGTTTTGTATGTAAAGTTTTTTCCACAACCTTTTAAATACATTGATTTTAGTAGTGAATGACATCACCAGTGAAGTAAGAAAAGTTGGAGTGTTTATACAAAATTCAAGTAATTAGCAGTTTGACAAACATGAGAATGTTTTCTACTTACTCTCATAATTACTGTAATTTTGTCATGTGAACGCAGCATTAAACATTCAATGTTTGTATATTGGCTGGGACTTTGTTACGTCGCAGAGCGACTTTTACTTTCATTGTGGTCAGACTAATTACTTGTCGCTGGAAACCCGAGAGTCACGGCTGGATAGGACATGGCATGAGGAAATTAACGTGATGGGATGTCACAAACAAATGGCGGATCTTCAGATGGTGGAATGGAGTGTGGTTTAATTTCCATCAGAAACATAGCTGCGAGTCTTCTGTAATTAAATGACTAATTAACGGCCTGAAATAATGATGTGCTCGTTACACTGGGCGAAATAAGATGAAATTATAAGAGATAATTCTAGACAGTGTCGCTGAGTAATAATTACGCAGTCACCGAGTTCTGAGAGCCGCAGAAACATCTGAACCGTTTCTATTCAGGAAGCCAAAAGTATTGGACTTGGACAATTGCTACCTACACGGCATGCCACCGGAGCTATATCAATCACAGATAACTTGTGTTTTCATCACCTTCAGGTGTAGCAATTAGGCAGACTGTTGTCTGCTGTCAAAACTCATTACCACACATCTCAATCACCCAACACCTCTCCCTTTGGGCAAAACATGCAAATGGAACACATTTATTCTCAGGCTCTTTTCAGGAATCCATCTGCACCGAAGGACCGTGTCTATCCTGCCCATCGCCGCATGCTCAAATGACATCCTCTAATCGCGATGCGCTTCCATCCACCCTGTTATTGTAGAAATTGCGTTAATCATCGGTGCGGTGTGACACCTTTGCTTGACACAGAAATGGCGCCATAAATATTGAGCGAGCTAGCTGGAGGTTTGTCAGACCGCATCTGCCGCCACAGCGGGAGGGAGGAAAGCTCGCGCCACACGTGCCCTGCAAGGCTGCTCCCGAAAGCCACTTTTGTGGTGCTGAATTTAAACGGCTTCCTCTTATCCACTTAGCAGACACTTCTGTGCAACATCAGCACTGTTCCTCAGTCCCCCGATAAACCCCGATAAATCAGACCTCGACACTTCGACTATACAGTACACTATTGTTGGGGGTCCGTAGATTTTTTTTTTTTTACAAAATACAATTATTCAGCAAGCCTTACATTGATCAAAAGAGACAGTAAAGACTTTTTGCATTGTTACAAAATATGTATAATTGTACAAATTTTTCCTTTGAGTTTTTGAAAAATGTCACACGTATCCGTGAAAATGACTAAAAACGCTGTATTATGTATGCCTGGCCAGTAGTTGGCGATGTCACTTCGTAAAGAAACACTATGCACCTATAGACTGAACATGTCCACATGTCCATGTCACCGTTTTCACAAATGCGTGTTTATGTACTCTCTAATAAATGGAGGGTTGATTTAACCCAAATTTGGGTCAAATATGGACGAACACTAGCCTGGTCCTACCAGACTCTCATACATTTAATTTGTACAGAGTCTGGCCTCTCTCCATTGACAAGCGTTAACTTCCTTGAAGGCGGGTCCTCTGTTGATGTTTAAAACTATTGGATCTGCCCAGAGCCACTCTGAATCTGCCATAACCAATCACTAACGTTTGGTCGTGACGAAACTACAACTCAAAGTAGGGCACGACCTCAACGTCATCGTTCTCAGCCCCTCCCTCTGTTCGCTGATTGGACCGGTAAAAATTGGCCGGAGAAAACCCGCGAATATGCCGCAAACCCAGACGACGTACTGAAGGAAAATGAAAATTGAGCGGAGGTATGTAGGAGGCCAGGCTAGACGAACCTAAACATTGGGTTAAAATATTTTATTTCAAATGTAACCCAATGGCTGGGTTTGTCCTTATTTGACCCAAATATGGGTTAAAACAACCCAGCATTATTTAGAGTGTAGGCTAGTTTACACAGAGACGATTATGGTATCGATTTCAAAAACGTTCAGCTTTTAGTTGAAAACGGTATCATGTAAATGCACCCAATCTTATTGTATAATATTTCACGATATTACCGTTTTTACAGTTTTTTAAATTCAATAAATCTAGCTTTAATGATCATACCGTATGAGGCTCCAAACCTTTAAAACAAACGTGTTTCCATTATTACAACACTGAATATTTGTAGAGACCGTCGGCATAAAAAAGCCCAATTTGTTCCTCATTTGTTTTTTCAGACTTGCTGTTGTGTGGTTTAGTACCTATAGAAGAAAGAGTTGCATTAGCCACAGGGGAAACAGTGTTTTTTCTTGAAGGAAATCGTGAGCCGGGTTTTCCTGGAAAAAAGACAGTGTTTTAAACGGTTTGAACTGATGTGATGTTTCTACGAGAGAGAGTTACTCCTGTGATGAAGATGCTCAATGCAAAATAAAAATAGTCCGTGTTAGCTGAACCATAGTATTATGCAAGGACTATTTTGATTGGATTGAACTGGATTAAATGGAATAAATCAATTAGTTTAATCTACCAACATAAGAGCAGATGACAGGTTAATAGTGAGATTGATCTAATTTAGCAACCATCTATGGAAGACCGCACATCTATGGAAGGCTTACGCAAGGACAGGGTAAAAAAAAAAGCACACGAAAATGAAATGATTATCTCGTAATGAACACATGCATTTTCAAGATAGATTTCTACAGTACAGCTAAAAATGTATCCTCTAGTCTAGTGTGCTAGCTATTTCTAGTGCTAAAGAAAACAGAATACTTCATACTGATGTTGAAAGAGGCCACATCTGTTGAAGCTGGCAAAACAAAAGCAATAAAGCAATGAAGAAGACATATTGCAAGGGCGACAGAAAGACACTGAGATCACAGCAACTTTAGTTCATAAGACAGCTTGTTTATAAGACAGCAGTGCCTGTTACCAAAGCATTAAAGCGAAAATGCAATAGCAAGAAACGAAGAAAAGTATTTAAAAATATGATGCCATACTTTTAAATGTCACACTAAAATATGAAAGTATTACAAAAAGGGTTTTGAAAGTCTTATTTGTATGGCGATGTTGCAGATGGAAATACCACGGAATTGATGTCATATTCATGTACGCCATGGTTTGAGCATGGAAACCAAGATATATTAAAGAAAACAATGGTTTCACAATGATTGTGGCCAAAAACATGGTTTTGCCTTGGAAACACATGGAAATAGTTTTAAAATAAAGCATTATAATTCTCATACACCAAGTTATGCTTTAATTAAACACATTTTCACTATATATCTGTATTTGGAATCAACTGATTTTCTTGATGTATGCTGGTCATGTTTAAGTCTACTGTATGCGGTTGTTTCCCATTGACACGTAAAGATATCTCTCCTCACATCAGAGCAGTCATTTGTTTTCTTGACTGTTTTCTATTACTCTGCCAAATATCTGTACTATGCCTTGGGATTTTCATCTCGATCATATTTCTTCCCTAAATACAACTTCCTATATGAACCCTCAGTGAAACGGAAATAAACAGCACTTCATCAACAATCCGCTAACTGCCGATGATAAGCATGTCGCCGTGAACCATTAATCATGATAAATGTGCTGTAAATTCACACTTGTGCGGTTTTTTTCTTTTAATATATTTTTGGATGTTGATTACCAACGTATTTTTTCTACGTCTGTACTAATAACAATTCAACATTTCCATCCCCAAAGGCAACATATTATTTCTTCTTCCTTTTTTGCAGGCGAGCTTTTACCCTCAAATCAATAAGCGCTTGGTCTTCCAAGACAGTGATGAATGCAGCCCAGTCGCGCACTGTTATGATATTGTTTAGCTATAAAGAAATGCTTAGATGGGCATATGAAAAGCTTGGTGAGATGGGAGGTCGAAATAATGTCCCCTGCATTCGCCGGGTCGATGCCCATAACAACAGCAACTTGGTCATCCATGTCAGAGAGGCAGATTCCCTGTCCTTTGGAACGCCACAGGCTGACTCCCCGGAGACGACCCCACCCCAGAGCAGCTGCTACCCCGTACTCACTTGCTTCAGGGACAGTGGTGCGCTCCTCAGTGGCAGCTGGTCCGCAGCCCACCCGCGTGCAGCACCGTAGGTAAAACTTGTATTTGCTCAGTGCTTCCAGGTCCTGGAGGTGCTGCTTATTGCTATCAGTAGAGATGTTGAGGGTCATCAGAGGACCTAGTTCTTCTGTGTCATTTACTAAACAGGAAAAGGAAACAGAGCATACCGTCAGTGCAAAAGCATGGTGCATTTCTAAACAAGTCACATACAGTAGCGCCACATATTAGAATGCACAGATTATAAACGAGAAAGAAAGATACGCAGCAAAGCGACATGTGTTCATCATATGTTATGGTTGGTCACTCAGCTGGACTGGTAGCAGGAAGGCCATGTCATTGAAATGTCAGATGTGTTTAGTCAGCCAGAGGTCAAATTCAACTCTTTTTTTTTTTTTTTTTACTGACACAGACTGACAGCCTGCACTAGGATTGTCACAATACCCACATTTCTGTATAATGACAACAAGGTTGTCACACTACTATGTCTTGTGGATGTCATATTAATTTTTTTCACAATATATAAATGAATAGTTGTATTGAATATTTGAATATTGTCTTACAAAACTGTTCTGAGCTTCTGCACTAAAATTCAACTACAACCGATATGCTAAAGTTAAATATGAATACATATAAAAAACTGCCAAGAAAGATTTTTCTTGGCAGTGTTTGTTTGATTTTATATATAAGACACAAATTTGGACACAAACCAGATTTTTTTATTAGTATTATTTTTTTGCATTCACTCATGACCAATTGTCTTTGCATTAATAGCATTGGCAAGAACTGCATTTGACCTTTCACGCACATGCATCACAGCAAGGGACAAGCGTTATTCGCAGATCATGCACACACATACCAATGTGTGCATTTGACAGTGGCCGTCAGGACTTGGATCCCGAATTGAGTACTGCAGACTAAAATATAATTTCATGTGCATGTGTTATTGAGCTATTGTGCTTATGCAGCTTAAACAGGTTTAAGTCTGCCCTGCAACATGTTTTGATTCTTCATTTCTTCAATTATCTGCCAAATACACATAAAAAAAAAAAAAAAACTAGTTCTGAATCATCCATAAGTAATTCAAAATGTGCAAGTTTTACAACGTGTGATTTCAGCGTAGTTGGATCTGGCTGCAGGCCATCTGTGCAGTGGCTCTTTAATCCCAGTTGCTATTTTCCATTCGATGGGTACAGCTGTGTGCTCTCTCGCCAGCATTTTACACGCCACTTTCTTCAAGGAGACTTCAATGAGCCCACTTCAAAGGGAAACACAATGGTTCTAGCAAGCTCTCCTGATGAAAATGTTACTTCTTTTAATACGCAACCTGACACTTGGCCTCAATGATCAGCCACAGCATCAAACACAATTAGCTGACGAGGCCTTCCAGACTGTACGCATCATAATCAGCTCCGTCATCATTCCTGCTGGGATCTGGTTGCGTGTTGAGCGGTGTGCGTGCCCCGCCTGGTGTTATACTGTGATACGATGTATGTAGAACAGTGTAGGATCAGTGCGATGAAGGGTGTCAGGATGGTATACCGGGTCATACATTTCTTTCCCATGAACTCTGCACTACCTACGTGCCATGATCGCCCAGACAAGAGGTTCGCAAACCCCAGTTTTGGAAACCCTGGTCTAGACAATCTCAGCACATAGGTAGTGCAGAGTTCATGGGAAAGACATGTTCAATATTGTGTTCACCCAAAAATGAAAATTCTGTCATCATTAACTCACTCTTGTGTTGTTACAAACAACATTATGTTGTAACCAGACAGTTGACTAGCAAATGACTTCCATAGTATTTGTTTTTTCCTACTATGGAAGTCAATGCGACTGCCAACTGTCTGATTACCAACATTCTTCAAAATATCTTCTTTTTAGTTCAACAGAAGAATGAAACTCATACAGGTTTGGAACAAGGGTGAGTAAATTATGACATATTTTTAATTTTTTGGGTGAACTATTCCTTTAAATCAATGAAATATTACCTTAGGGAGTAAATATTTTAGGTCAAAATGGTTCGGCTGACAAAATACGTTTGCTAGACAAGAGGCAGACCTTCTATTTCGTGAATATAAATTAGCTGTGGTCATTCACCCAGTAGTCTAACTGGTTTGCTGAAAATTAGACATTAAGTAGGCATAAAAAAAAAGAAAGACGATTCTTCACAAGTTTTCTGTTGAATCTTCCCATTAAAATATCGAATAAAAATCTTGAAACAATACTTTTCCAATTATTTTTACTTTTTATTTTTATTTTCTGGTTTAACAAAGAAAACAAATCTGTCAGTGCACTAAGACAAAACACACTTACATTCAAGATACAATCTATGAAAAAGTCTTAATATCCTATGCAAATTATATTTTTAAGCATATTTTTTGTTTCAATAATTTTTTTGATGTTTTAACTGGAAAACAAGTCAAAAACACTAATAAAAAACTAATTATAAATAATTTCTTAGTGTAGCGGCCTTAGTATTAACAAGGCTTGTCTGCTTTTACCTTATGCGGGGATGCTTGCCTCAGTTAGTGAGGCTTCTGATTGGTTTTGTTTTATGTGGTCGGCTACAATTATGCTTAATCTTACAATTAAACTTTGAATATTAAAATCTACACCCTGAATCCTGAAAAATACCTCTTGCTATTTAGAGATACGCTTCACAATGTTTCCCATTTCCCTATTGTGCATCACTTAACTATTAATACGAAGTGCATTGTTAACCCGCTACGTAATCAGCGGTCTTATTCACTGTAAATCTTAATTAAAAGCACACTCGTACGGCATGCAGTAAATAGCAGTTCAATTCACTAGTGTGCATTCAATTCAGTATAACAGGACCTGTATAATAAAAATAAGCAAATTGAGTGAGGCAACTTAAACAAGTCAAAGTAATTGTTTTCCATAAATCATTTAGCAAATACAACTGTCTTATTGAGGTCCTATACAGTCATAATACTGAAGTGTCTGTTGAATATAAGATGCAGCTGCCAACCCTAAGGTAGGTGGCACAACAATATCTCCTAGTGGTGAGACGTAGGCATCACTCGATGTAATGAGACGTGAACCATAAAATAACACTTTGCTGTTTTTATATGTCCAAATCCGAATCTGCATCATGGGGAACATGTTGACACAGGGGTAATAGCTTTTTTTATTGCTCTCTGTGCCATAAAAAAATTGCATTCTGTTGTCTGGCCCTTTAAGAGACATACAAATGAATCAGTGCAAATCCAGTGGTTTGTGGTTTTAATGACCAGTAATGCTGCTGTGTCATGGGCCACGGCAGAAACGCATACCAGGAAAGCTGTTTACTCAAACCCCATGCACATAACCCTAACAGAAAGATGTAGCGAGGGTTATGAACAAAATGGAAATGCAATGTTCACATACTTAGCTGATATTGGAGGATGTAGCCGATTAGGACTCCATTTGCGTCAACTGGAGGAGACCAGGTCAAGGTGACCTTGTTTTTCTGGACGTTTGAAACACTGAAAGCAGCTGCTTGACCAGGTACTTAAAGTGGTGGAAGAAAGAAAGTTGACAGGTTATTTTAATTATTTAAAGGAACATTTCACACACAAATGGCCATTACACAGCCCTACATAATGCCAAAATGGACTAATATTACCTACTTAAATGACGTTAAAACATATCAATGAAAACTTTCCATCAAGTACAGTTTAAAAAAAGAAAAAAATATCAATTTTTTTACAATTATATATATATATCGGCTTTAATGCATTTATTAACATAACAAAAGTCAAAAGTTTCTTTGAAATGGTTTCAATGTGTATAAGTTGCAATGAGTGGACACATATGTTTTACATAAACCCCCCCCCCCCCCCCCCCCCCCCCCACAACATCTATATGTCACTGTTTTTTTATGTAGTAAAACATCCACAGATGTAGCAGAAATTATCTAGGTCATTTTTGCCTTTTCTTCTCTCACTGGCCATAATTCTAACCTTGAAATCATGATTAGGCATAAAATGACGTAATACTGTATGTGAAAATCGGCTCAGAGGAAGATCATGTATTTGTGGCAGTTTTTCTGGTGATTAAGGGATGATGCAAGACCTCTTCACCTTACAAATAGTTGTCGAAAGCTCAAATGCTACAAACAGCACATCATATTTTGTGCGCGTTCTAGAGCAAACCAGGCACTGTTTTTGGAATCAGCACCCAAAAAAAGAAACAAGTACTGGATTTCATTCAGCAAATATGACGCAAGGCAGTGTTATTCATTAATTTCTTCCAAAACTGCGACTTTCTTTCTTCAGTGAAAGACATTGTCCCCTCTATCAAAGGTCTTAAATCCCATTTTCATCTGCAAATATTCAAACTGGCTGTGACATGAACAGTCACATGAAAAAACAGAATGCCATTTTTGGGTAAACCAACTATTTCCATCTTATTTATCACTCTCAGAACCAAATTAATTATGTTTAGCTGAATTATTCCCACATCTTCTCGTCACTCACCTCCCTCAGGGGTTTTGAAGCTGACCGAATGACTGCCAGGCCCGTTTCCTCTAACTGTTAAAGGCCATGACAATGAGGCTGTATTCTGAGAAAGGCATAAGCCCTGTGACTACCGCATGGTTTCCTCTCGCCTGAGAACGTCGCAGTGTGTTTGTCACCGTGTGTTTTCTTTGAGTCCAGCAGACTACGAAGCCTCCACCAGCTTACCTGTAAGCATGAAGATAGTTTAGTCTGTAGATAGTGAAGGGACAGCTGATGAGTCACGGATTAATACATGTGGATAGGCTCTGACAGCTTGCTGGGAAACAAGAGGAGCTTCAAGGTCACAAAAAGGGGTCATTAGCCGTTAAACCGTGGCTAAAAAGCAAAAGACACATTGGTGCGGAATTACCCTGTAGCCCCCCAGATGTCCATGGAGTTTGTCCTTGTGAACATGGTCCCATCTGACCTTCACCATGGTGTTGTTCATCACTTCTACGGCCACATCCTCTGGAGCTGCTGAGGGGACTATGGACGAATAACATGCAAACGAAATATTACAAATAGCTCTATATAGCTGCCTTCAAATTACACTGTTCCTACATCAAAATAATGTCAGTGAATTAGATTCAGCTATATCCACGAAATAAGGACCAAGAAATGTGGTGTAATTTTGTGGGTAATCATGGGAAAAACTGTGGTGGGAGTAATAGTTGTTTACATGGAGTTATGGACTATAATATTGTTTTTATGCTTTGTAACTACATTTCTTTATCAAACACATTGCAAATTGCCTACATAACACTTATTTACCATACACAATCTAAGTAATCTATATAAACAACACTCCACCATTCACAAGCTCACATATATGACACTCGCTAATAAGAAGAGATTAGATTATAATGGAATAAATCCTGGTAAACACCAGTGTTGGGGAAACAATGTTGAAACTGTACTTTGCCAAGCTAAGCTACTGATCAATTAAAATAGTTAAACTTGAATTAAGCTGTTCTTTTGGAAAGGTAGTTACCAAAATGTATAGCAAACTATATTGATGGAAGCAATCTTTTTTAAATAAATAACTATTAGGGTTATGACCCATACATGAGACACACTGTAACATTAACAGTTCTTGTTAACAGTTATTTAACCATTTAAATAAATATGTTACACTTTTGCATTCCAGTCCATTTTGACCCTGGTATCAAATAAGGTTTTACACATGATGTTATGCATGACTGTTTTTTTTTTTTATCCTTGAGCTAGACTTGTATCTAAAATATATTTTTAAAATATATGTAGCCTCTTTCCCATATCTCATACACAATTTTGGTGTTGAATTTTGTTGATAAACTTAAATATGCACACATATTGATGAAACATTGCAACAAGAAAAATATATAATATTTTTCATGTGAATCTGAATGTTCATGCAAGTAAAATATATTTAATACATTCAGCATTTAAACAATGTAGAGTATATACAGTAGGTGTTTATGTTGTTTTGATAGAAAAATAATGTTAATAAAATATTCTGACTGAGTTCCCTGTAGTCTAACTCTGTTCCTGAATCTGCAGCATGAAACAAGTCAGCATAACCAGTGTTGTCCAATTACAGAACAAATGACTCTTATAAGACTTTTTGTGTGAATCAGAAACATGCAGCTCAAACAGTGTAGTCAGCAGTCGTGTACAGTTTCCCGAATGAATGAATGACTCAAATAAACTGGTTCATTTTTACGAATCAAATTTAAAAATTATACGAACATTATATGATTCATTTATGAATAATTTTGAGTCATTAATTATGAATATTTTTTCCCCCCAGATATGTTTTCCTTGAACATATTAAAAGAATCATTAATGGGATCATTAAGGAATCTAGAAAGATACAACTCCGCCATGCAGGGATTCAAACAGGTGACTTATTTTTAAAATATGGCAATTTACATGAACCATCATCCATATATGAACTGATTCACTAGTATAAACCGTGCTTTTATTCCTTAAGGTTTCTCAGCTTGAAATATGCAGGTGCAAAAACCGCGATTTAGCATTCATTTGCTTATTTTAATTTGGGGAGTGAATCAGTTGCTCCCCAACACTGGCTAACATGTGCTAAGATAAGACAGAAATAAGAAAGAGGTGGAGAGAGAGAGAGAGAGAGAGAGAGAGAGAGAGAGAGAGAGAGAGAGCAAAAAGGGGACTAAACTAAGCGTATTGCACAGAGACGTAGTGACCTGAGATAACATCGGGAGGGCAACTCCAAAAGAAAACTGAAGGCAAGAGAATAATTATAGTCGCAAATGTAAATAGCTCATAGCCATGATAACATTTCATTTGTTAGTCTACAAAGACTCCGAGTGAGGAAATCGTTCCCCCTTGTGCAATTTAATATCCTCAATAAGGCAAAACAAATCGGCGTATCAGAGCTGCCGTTTGGATATTGTGTAAAGGCAAGACAGTATTTCATCAGCATTCTTTGCCCTCTAGGTGTGTTGATATTCTCGTCACACACTTTCGCTAGAGGGGGGGTGGGTCTTTCCATTTACAGGCATCTGCAATGTAACAAGACCCTTACAGACAAAGAAAAGGTTGGGGAAAAAAACAAGATGCGTCTTTCAAATTCTTCACCTTCTTTGTACGCTCTCAAAGGTAAACATGCACAATGCTTTGACAGTGAGTGAAATGTGAATGGTATTGGCTTATTTGAATGCACACTCATCCCCACAGCTCAGACACAATGGCGGTTGCTCCTACTTACAATCCTCTCCTGAGTACGCCGTTATTATTTTGGGGTCCGGACCCCAGCCCGCGTGGTTCTTGGTTTGAATTTTGATCTCGTAAAGGACAAACGTCGGGGTGTTTTTAACCACAAACGAATGCCTCTTCACAATGTGCTCCGTCCAGTCCTCTCCGCTGCCTTGTCTTCTGTAGCTTACTTTGTACTCCAGACCAGGCCCGTTGTGTTCAATAGGTGACAGCGGCTGTGACAAGAGTACGAAAGAGCTCAGTTAGCTGACGGGAAACAGTAAATCAAAGGAAATAGCATTTAGTTGCTCAAACGCTTGCTGTTTATATTGTCTCAGCCTCGGAGGGCGAGCTCATAGAACTTCCGCACGTATTGCACACACAAAAAAAGGCAAACATTGGCTGAAATCAACCTTTACAATCAGAATGGCTAACTTTTACACTCCTTCCAGGAATAAGTTGATATACTGAGCATTTGAAGGTGGCTAGTAGCAATTCAGCTAGACATCCCTGAATATATATATTCATGCTTTGTTTGTTATGATTTCGAAAATTCTGATGAGACATTTTATATACTTTACACTATTGTTCAAATGTTTGGGGTCAGTAAGATTTTTTTAAAATGTTTTAGAAAGTCTCCTGCTGACCAAGGCTGCATTTATTTGATCATAAATACAGTAAAATCAATAATATTATGACATATCATTACTGTTTAAAATAACTTTACGTTTTAAGCATCATTACTCCAGTCTTCAGTGTCACATGATCCTTCAGAAATCTTTCATTATACTGATTTTGTGCTCGAGAATCATTTCTTATTACCAATGTTTTCAAACGGTTGTACAGCTTAATATTTTTGAGGAAACAAGAAAGGTTAATTTACTTGAAATATAAACATTTATGTCTTTAGTGTCACTTTCAATCAGTTTAATGCATCCTTACTGAACAAAAAGTGTATTTTTTTTTTTCAATTTTCGCTGTACAACCATTTATGGGGACTGTTTTATAGTAATTATATAATGCATTAATTGTATAATCCATTTTTCCCATGAGGGTATATTTTTCTGGTAAACGGCTCATAGCCCTGGTTCATTGTTAGCAATTTATCTTGATGTCAAACAATGTAACAATTGACTTTTTTTTTAACAGCTCCGAGGTACATCACTTAACTTTCCTTTTACAATCGTCCTGCAGCAAAAGACAGAATAAAATGCAAGTACTCATTAAAGTCCACCATTAACAATGAAAATCCTCATAATTCTACAAAAGTACAGGTGTATTAGCATGAAAAGGCGGCCGAATAATAGCCCAGAAACCGTAAAAGAGGTTCACCTTTATGTGAAAATCAGAATTTATGCATCCCGTTCCTTTTACTTTTTAATCAAAGACTCACTCTGGGCTCCTTTTGATGGGAACGTGTGTCCAGAGAGATCCATTTCTGCAGGGCTTTGTAACTTTCCCAACAGCACGGCGATGGAGATAGCCGTGTTTTTCTATGCAAAAACCCCTATCTCGGGGAATACGCTTATCGATAATTGGAAACTAACAACTGACACTGTTAGTTTGCTCTCCCGCTTTGAGAACTAAATGAAATTCTGTATTTGAGAGCACTTCTTTATCTGTGCAGCCCTTCCAGTGCTTTGAACCTTAGATATTCTTGAAGACTATTGGAATTAAACGTTTAGCATCGTACCTCCCAGTTGATATCCATTTCATGTGGCAAATGACCTTCGATCTTGATATTTTCTGGGTTCTTGTCGGGTGCTTTGGAAAGAGCAGAAATATGGATTTTGTTGGAGGTGAAATTGTTAGTGGAAAAATGGCCTGTGAAATATGCACTTTATAGACTGGAGCTTAAACGACAGGGAAAATCAATTATCTCACAAGTTGGGATGTTTTAAAGTTCAGTTGGGCTCACTGTTGTCTGTGGAGGTGACGTATAGGTACCTGATGCTGGGGTCTTGTATCTTTCAGTGGCCTGGCTTGGCAAACCTCTTCCGACCTCATTGATGGCGGAGACTCTAAAACGGTAGTCCACATGTCCATGGAGCTTCAGCAGAGCGGACTGATGGTTTCCAGGTATTCTCAGAATCTCTCTCCAGCTGCCCGGCTCATGTTGGCTTTCCTCAAACTCTATAACAAACTCTGCACACGGTTTCAAATTAGAACTGTCAGCACATAGACCACATAATATCGGTTTTCAAACCTTAAATATGTACATGTTGAAAAATCTAAATTAAACCCTTAAGCGGCACCCCCCTTTATTTTAATAGACATGAAAATGCACATTCCGAACTTAAATGGTTGTAATTCAGGAACGCTTTGGAATATAGAGTAAGATTGGTCTTATTTTAAAGGAGACATTTGGCTTTTTGTAGAAGTGAAATAAATTAAGAAAGTTAAACAGAAAAAAAGTTATAGAAGTTTGAGTTTATGAAAATGTACAATGTTAAAAAAAATTATTATTCATATTTTATATAAAATATATATTTTCAAAACCTGGTGGACTCTAAAAATGCAAAAACATCAATGGCAAAAATCTGAACAAGTTGTGTTTCAAATTTTAGGTTGATATCTCAAAAAACAAGCTTTCAGTGAGATTTTGTTTGGGCGCAGTACAAACTTTTTCACTAGTTGACATTACTGCCCATATAAGGGCGCCTCCATTTCTATTTTGTTTGAGTGATCTGAACAATTATTTTTACAATTTCCATACAATGTATGAAGTAGACATCCTATTCATAAGTAGTATTGGAAGTTTGGCAGATTTTGAAATTAACTCAACCTCTAAAACACAAAAGAACATGTATGTGCATTATAGCTCGCTGCCACATCACAAATGGTGAATCTATTATTATTTAAAACATTTTCAGACCCTTTTTTTCTAAAACAATTAAATGGATTCTATCTTTTGAATCTTCATGAAAACAAACTGAGGTTTCTACCATTCTTTCATGATTTTTCATGTTCATCACTATTTCAAAATAAAGGTCTGAACACGCCTTAGGAGTATGAAAATATTCTTGTTGCAAATTGATAAATTACGGCTCCTCTGTAATTTATTTTGAAAATCAGTCACCAAATATGTAAACTAGAGATTGTACGCTTTCAAATTATATATAGTTTGTTAAGATTAGTTTAGGTTTAGTATAGGATATTACTGTTTTAAATATGTAATGGTATTTGTCAATATAAGGGGCCAATATAAGGGGCTAACTGGTTTTACTCAGGACATATCATTTAAATTGACCATGTTACCAGTAATGGAGCTGTTATGGTCATCTCCTGGAATCCACTGCACTTTCACACTCCTCCCATTATGTTCAGACAGGATCACATCCTCTGGTGGATCAGGAACATCTAAAGAAAACAACACATTTTATTTAGGGCTGTCAATCGATTAAGCATCTCGATTTCAATCAGATTCATTACATGATACTGTTGCTTTTTTGTTGCCATTTTATAGACATTTTAGGGACAGTAGAAGAAAAGAAGGAAATGACAGGGAGAAGAGGGAGGCTGGGCCTGGAAAATGACTCCAGCTGGTTTCAAACATGCCAGGTCGTGTCTCCAGCTAGTTCGTTTGAACAAATACTATGTGGTGCTGTCTTATTAAGGATATAATTCCAGTCGTGACACAGCTGGCAGCCAAATCCCCCCTGTGCCGTGTGCTGAACCAATTTCAGCCCTCAAACCTTGCGTCTATCTCCACTTTTCTAAACTGTAAGGACTAAAAGCACATAACTCACCCACAACTGAAAGCTGCGCAACCGCCATGTCTTGGTCAACCGGTGTTCTGGCCACACAGACGTATAAGCCCTGGTCTCCAAAGCTCACATTAATGATCTCAAGCACTCCATCGTCCAGGATATATCTATAGACACCAGGGAAGACACTGATTAGACAGCTCTGACATTCACTATTGTAAAAGAAAGAACGACATTGTGTTGTCTATCTCACCGTGCATTCTCGCTGCCGTTGAGGATCATGCCATCTTTTTCCCAGAGGATCTCAAAGTCATCACCGAAGGAAGGATCGGACTCTGCCTGGCATGAAAACTGGATAGTGGTTCCGACCAAAACCCGCAAATCACGTGGAGGATCGACTATTCTGGTGGGATCTGACAAAGAAAACAAAAGTCATTTTGGATTATGGGGATGTCCTAAATTGGTTAATTTTCTGAATCTAGTAAACCACTTCTCTTACCTTTGACTTCAAGTGTTGCAGCAATGGCAACTTTGCCCTCGGTATTTTGAGCGAAACAAGAATACTCCCCCATGTCCTCTTTCATCACGTTGTGGATCTCCAGCGAACCATTCTCATGAACAGAAAACCTTTCTCCTTCCACTGCATTGGCACTGTCAGCTTTACTCCTGTGTAACCATACACCAACTGGGTCATTCTCAGGAAACAGTGCCAATTGTGTGCATAATGGTGTTCTCATTACTTAATTAAAAATATGAGTCAGGACACAGAACTTAGCCACATTATTTGATAGATATATCAACTGTTTAGTGTATAAGGTACATCACTTTTAATTACCCAATTAATCACCATTACATTTTAACTGTACTAATGCTTACACACACAAAAAAAACCTTGAAACATTAAGTTTATGCTTTGTAATGCTTGTCATGTTATGGACATGTATTCATAGTGGTTATCTTGTTAAAGGGATAGTTCACCCAAAAATGACATTTCTGTCCTTAATTACTCACCCTTGTGTCATTCCAAACCCGTAAGACCTTCGTCCATCTTCGGAACACAAATCAAGATATTTTTGGGGTCAGAAACCTCTCGGATTCCATCAAAAATATCTTCATTTGTGTTCTGAAGATGAATGGAGGTTTGGAACGACACGAGTAATTAATGACAGAAATTCCATTTTTGGGTGAACTAACCCTTTAAATTATGTTGTGTGGTGTAATGATATTTATAAATCAAGGACATATTTGCAATTATTTATAAGCAAAGGACATTATTTAGCATTTCTGTAAGATTCCACTCCAAGATATTTTGAACGCAACATTGTGAAGAGAAATGTCATAGATTAGCAAATGAAATACTTTTTTAATTAAATTGACAGTTTCCAAAGAATACCTAATTATTAGTTATCCATGTGTTCACATGAATCTCATCTTTCTGAAAATTACTGAAAAAAAGTGCATAAGTGATAGTAAAGTAACATTAATAATGTTTAAAAAAGATTAGTATTCCAAATAAATGCTGCACTTTTTGACTTTCTACTCATCAAATAATCCTGAAAGCATCAAGTTTTCTGATTTTTTTTTAATATATTAAGCATCACAACTGTGTTCAACATTGATAATAATAAGGAAATGTATCTCGAGCACCAAATCAGCATATTCGAATGATTTCTGAAGGATTGTGTGACACTGAAGATTGAAGTAATGGCTGCTGAAAATTCCACTTTGCTTTCTCGTATGAGTCACCACAGTCAACACTTGTGCTGTTATTGCTTTAACTTAACAGTAGCACACTTACAGATCCACATGAGTAGTTTACCTCATTATCACAGTGCTAAACACAGCCTGAGGGCCCCACCCTTGAGTAAACTGCTTCACCAGTGCAAAACCACACGAAATACACTCTATTACTGCAGCGGTAACCCTCCAGAGCTGTGCTGCCCTCTGCTGGCCTGTACACATACTTCCACTACAGCAGGCTCTACTCACCACGTAATACTGGCGGCTGGCGAGCTGAAGACCTTACAGTGCATGACCACACCTTTCCCCTCCACTGCCATATATTGCAGATTATTTTCTGTTAAGATCAGGGGCTGGATGTCTGGGGAGAGAGTTATCAGCATTGCACCATTAAACATGACAAAACACGATTGGATTAGTCTCTTTATCTCTCGTCTTGTGATGCACGTTGTTATCAGTTAAGTAAAAAAAAAAAAAAAAAGTCCTTGTCTTTGGAAAAGCAGCTTCCTGTTCTATCGGGGGAGGTGAGCGGGTTTGCAGGGTTATAGAGAGAGAATTGAGATTTATGTTTTTGTCTTCTTTATTTTATTAAATTTTTTCCCTTTTCTTATTTTTTGTTTAAAAGTAAGGATCCTTAGCAGCTTATTTTATCTCTCAGATGAAAGCAACACATGCTTTGGTTAGAGCAACTGAATATGAATGGAGGAAGGCGAAATTGTTCGCACATAAAAGCGTCTGGCTGCCTGAGGGAGAGTGTGTCTGGAGATCAGAACCGACAGAACAGCTCCACCCTGAAGCCTGTGTGCAATCATGAGGACCTTCCGCTCTCTGAACAAACCCGTCCATATCACACCGCTGCTTATGGGCCTAGTGTCCACACCAACAAAAAAACAGATGCTTGTTCACGGACAGGCAACACCATGGTCATTGTATGTGATTTTTGGCCAAAACTGAATGAAACCACGGATATCCCATAATTTCTGGATTGGTCTGTCTTAAATTGGTAGGGAAACCATGCTTAAAATGTGTTGCTGTACTCTGAACTGCATTGAACACTGTAAACTAAAGCCTGACATATGGAATCATAGTCAGAAATAGTCTTGAGCCCCCCCCGAAATGCGATTTCACCCCCGCTCCAGCGGAGCTCTGTTCACAATATTAGATTATAGTTCTTCTCAAAATGCGAAGACATCATATTTAATTAGAATGAAAATCCATTCAATACACTGCACAGCTGAGTACAGTTTGCTTACTCATAATCATGATGTTGGCATTGGCGAGGATGGTGCCGTGTCTGTTTGCCGCCTCACACTGGTAAACAGCGCTGTTTTCTGGGTTTGCGTTGTGGATGGAAATGGTGCCATCTTTCAAGATTTTCCTGTTGGATGCTGGGACCTCTGAAATTGAAAATGTGGGTCAAATGTTTTGTTAAAACTGTAACAGGATATATAAAAAATATTACTTGGAAATGAATATTTGCAATGCAGTTACACCCATTAAGACAGAAAAATAGTTGACACTTAATTATAATTTTCATTAACAAACATTGTTACATCATACAATGCTTGACAGGTCATTAAGAAAGTTATAATCACCATTTTGGTGATTATGTTATAATACAATCTGTCAAAATCACAATTTCTGAAGTTAGTAGGCACAATATGTAACCCTGGACCACAAAACCAGTCACATTGGTAAACATTTTTTTAAATTGAGATGTATACATAATCTGAAAGCTGAACAAACAAACATTTACAAACAATATTTACATTTGATGCAACCGAGATACAACTATTTGAAAATCTGGAATCTGAGGGTGCAAAATAATCTAAACATTCACTCACAAAAATTAATGTTTTATATATTTACGGTAGGAAATTTACAAAATATCTTCATGGACCATGATCTTTACTTCATATCCTAATGATTTTTGGCATAAAAGAAAAATCGATAATTTTGACCCATACAATGTATTGTTGGCTATTGCCACAAATATACCCATGCGACTTATGACTGCTTTTGTGATACAGGGTCACATTTAATCTGAATTTTATATTGTTAATGAATAGTTGATGAGTAATTTGAGATAAGAATTATAAATGTTTACCGTTCAACGGTAGGCCGTTGACTCTCCATGCAACAGTAGGTTTAGGATTTCCTTTCACGACACACTTGATCACCACATCAGCTCCAATCGTCCCTAACTGGCTTTGAGGCTCAATCTCAAACTCAGGAGGCTCTGTTCATGCAAGATAACCGACTCATGTACAGTAAAACAATGTATTATACACACATGACATGATTTTGATTAGTCAATCGCAGCAGTCAGCACTCAGATATTTCCTAATATTCATTGTTGTTTAAACACAAATGGCGTGTGTGTGCCCTGACCTTGCTTGCTGCTTGAAAATAGACACTATTAATGATATATCTGTCCCTCACAGCCTAATTTTTATCTGTGTATTTTTATTCAATATGGCGACTAAGGTCAGGGTATTGAAAAAGCACATGATGAAAATACATACAAAGACAAAATATAGACTTATATTTATATAAACTATAAACAGTAATCTGTAATGATAGCATAATTGTTCTAAAAAGGGCCATTGTATCCTTAGAATGTGTATAGTAATTTAGCAATGAGCATTATAGTAGGACTCTTTTTCTCATTGTCCTGAAACAGTCCTGCAAGCACTTCTTGTCTTTGGACAGAAGATGGCGAACTTTTACCATTAGTGACTTTAAATGCATACATGATATGGAACCGTTTATAAAGCCACACTGGCATATTTACTGTGGTTATATTATGAGATTATTGAGATTAAATAATGTGACTCACCCTCTACTGTAACATGAAATTTATGCACAACCTCTCCATTGGGATTTTTGGCTTTGCACATATATTCCCCATCGTCCTCCTGATTTACCATCTCTATGGTGAGCAACTTCCCATGACTCTCCACCACGACCCTTTCTGGAAGCTCGTGGAAGCCTTTTTTAACCCACTCCACCTTTGGTGTGGGGCTGAAAGACAGATGGTAGTGATGATCATTTATATAGAGTCTACCCAGCAAACAAAAATATGTTCTATGAACGTTATGCTAATGTTTCCATTAAGTTATGAAAATGTTATTTCTGAACTTTCCCTGACATTTTAAAACGTCCAGTTTTTAAATATTTTTTTCTTGGTTATGTGAACATTAGAGAAAAGGGAATAGGAATGTAACATTTATGGAACATACCGTAACTTTTGAATGTTCTCTGAACGTTTTGAAACAAGTAGTAAGTAATAACTAGGGGTGTAACAATATATCGTGTCACAATATATCGCAATACAAAACGCAACAATATGTATCATGGATAGTGGTCGTGGATAGTTCACCCAAAATAAAAATGACTGTGTGAGAATTATTTTTAATGTAAAAAATGTCAATACTACATTAAACTATTATATATAATGTATAAGAATGCAATGGGGGAATATTTGTGGGTCCTGATAATGCCAAATATCTTATGTTACCAGAAAAAGTGGCCTACATTATTTAAAATATATCTAGTCACTCAGTGACAGTGCATGCATATTTGTCTAAAATAATTCTGTTTTCAGCTTAAGTTTCATGAATATGTTTATTATGTTGTCTCTATTGTCCTGTGCATTGGTTTTCCAGCACTAAATCCAAGCATATTCATTTACACACACAATGTAATACCAATTTTTTACCATTTTAAATCAACAGTACATTTTTTGTTAACCTTTTATCATATGTCTTGGAGTATCGCAATAATATTACATCGTGAGTTCAGTATCGTGATATGTATCGAATCGTGTCATGTGGGTATCGTTACACCCCTAGTAATAACATAACATAACATAACATAACATAACATAACATAACATTAAAAAAAAAAGTTAGACGAACGTACAACTAAAACATGTCAAAAAAAGTAATATAGGCTAATATGATTTATAAATCCATTTTTAAAAAAGCATGTTTAGATGATCAAATAGACTATTTAATAATGTATATTAGTATAGCTGTATTTTTGATGCATCCATCTAAATGCTCTTAATAAAAATATTAAAATAATCTACATTTAAGCATTCCCACTAAATGCATTTCAAGTGATATTATTGAAACAAATACCATTCTCCTAAATTAGACTTCAAATTATTCAAAATTCAAATTCAAATGAATAATGCATATTAGACAATGACACTTACAACCCCTCTGCGATGCACTCCAACTGAAGATCTTCACCTTTCACCCGATATGTGTCTGACTTTAATCCTGTGGGCATCAGTAGACGGGGCTTCCTCTCCAACAGGGAGTTTGCTTTATAACAGTGAAAAGATAATATAATATAATATAATATAATATAATATAATATAATATAATATAATGTAATATAATATAATATAATATAATATAATATAATTATTTCTGCAGCATTAGTATCACCAAACATAACTGCAACTGTTTTACATTAATGAATAATTCAAGGAAGTATGTCAACATACAAGTAATACACTTGTGATCCAGAACAGAGAATAAGTTATGAATGAACCTATGATTTATTTCCATCAGTTGATCAGAGAAAACCTTTGAGATTTGCAAATGTAGGCTAAAGAGTAAGCAAGTATGATGTGACATGGAATGAGATAATTAATCAAAACTAATTAAAAACAAAGAAGCTGCTCTACGCCCATGTAGCATCTCTAATGAACGTCACTCACCAGAACCTCTGCCGCTACCAGAGACTGAGTCCTTCATTAACTTGTCTTGGATGAAGAAATGGAGACAAATAAAAATATGTGTGGCAATGCAAAAACAACTAAAACAAGAGATAACATGGACATGAAATACACCAACAAGTCATCACAGGAAGTATCAATATCTACCAAGCTGACTTGCTGAGGTCCAGCAAGCGCTTGGAGATTGACTACATGAGACACTGGAGATGTATATTAGATGCACATGGCCGGCATGTATAAAAAAAAAACAATGCTGGTCGTGTAAAGAAATTACCACGTTATGCAATCAAACTCTTGAAAATGTGTATTTTAACGTACTGTTTTTGACCACGACGGACATGGCAGTTTTCTGGACGATGGTTCGTATGCGCGGGAAGGCAGCAAAGCAACAGTAGTCTCTGCGGCTGTCAGTCTCAATGGCGTTTGAGAAGTACAGGTTCCCATTCAGACCCACTGATACTCTTTCGTCCTGCTCGATGTGCTGTAGACCTGTGATGTTAAAAAAAAAAAAGGAGAGAAATAATTGAATGAGGCTCAAAACACTCGATATCATAGTAATAATATGATTGCTTAAATGAACATAAATACAGTAGTGGCCAGAAGTGACGTCCAGTGGGAATGTTTGTTTTTAATGACCCTACAAGTTCGATTAAACCATCAAAATATGAGGAAAATATGTGATATTTTTTTAAGATTTTTTTTTATAATGCTGGCTGAAAGTGTCTTCACATCCTGATAGCAATCACTAAGTTAACTGGTCTAAACGTATTTATATGTATATATATATATTTAAATCATCTGTGGACAGTTCTGCGTTCACACCATAATCACCACAACCCGTAACGTTATACTCAGAGCGGTTCGTGACTCTAATTTATGCATTTCAATAGCAACACTATCAACGTCGAAATGAACCTACAGCAGTCATGTGATGCAGGTCAGTGCTCTTTAAGGATGAAGCATGATTAAGCATACACTGACTACAACATAATTAATCAGTTATTAAGATGTTGTCTTGTTTTTTTTTTTGCATGTGTTCATAATTTTTGTCTATTAATTTTTTTTAAGATTATTAGATTTTTCACTATAATTATTTTGGTTTGTCCAAAATTAATACATTATTTAAATATTATATTATTAAAATATACATTTTATATATTGCCACTTAATTTCTTCATTTCAACTTTTTCATAATTGCAACTTCATATCTCTATTGCAGCTTCATATCCCACAATTGAGAATTTCATTTTAAATATTTACATTTTAAATATACATATCACTTTATAATAAATAATTCAATTAATAATATAAAATTATTTATAAATAATTGTTTAAAGGTAGACTACCTGTTCACCCGCCTGTAGTAAGTAGAAGCCAGCCAATCATTTTAACTATGCAATATTCACTGAATGCAACGTATAGGCCAAATGTGGATGTGCCTTGGAGACTAATTTAACCCAAATAACCAGAACTTACCTATTGTCATCCAGTAGATTTGCAGTGGGGGAATTCCTTTAGGTGGGTTGCACTCCAGAATGACTGACTGGCCTTCCATGACCTCAATCGGATCAATGATCTCTTTAGGGAACTTCGGAACATCTGCAGAGAGTAACAAGCTAAATGAACCCATGCCATTTTACAAATGAAATCACCATTAGGTGGCAGTATAAGACAGGCTTTCTCCCCTAACGCATTCCTGGAAAGAGATTATTCATTCCAATTCCCCAAATTTAGTCCAAAATCCAGCCAATAACACATAATTCTGCTGCTGAAACTGAAAGTGCCAACTGAATGAGTGATTGAAAACTGGTCTTGTTTGGTAACTGATGACTCTTTGCCCTGGTTATATCTTTGGAGATTTATGTGGTGTATTTCAGAACACAATGAGAAATGTTACATCAAAAAAATGATGGAGAGAAAGGAGAAAACTCATTTTTCATCAGCCCTCTCCTCATGGTCCATAATGCACCGTGATGAAAGGGAAAGAAAAGCTCCAGGGTTTGTAGCGGGCAAGTGAAATGGATATCCCACTATGGACCAGAGCGGTTGTTTCATTGGACAGCGATCTCTAAATCATTCCGAAAGAGTCGTTACAGAGCATGCAGCGCAAAGTTGTGCATTACTCACTGGGCACGATGAATTCAATCTCTTCCGACATGGCCGTTCCTAACTTGTTGGTCGCAAAGCATTGATAATTGCCCTGGAATTCTGTGAGATTCCCATTATTGGGAATGGTGAATGTTCCGGAATCATCTAATGTTATCAATCTGGGGTCCTGATATGGATCAAAGTCTTGACCATTCTTTGTCCACCTGAATCTGAAAAAACAGAGACGATCAGTGATTAAATGAAATTACACCGCTCAGTGTGCATCCTTTGAAATATGAAAACAACACAAGAATGCAAAGACGATTTGCACATTCAGTTTTTCAAATTTGAAATGACATCAATTACTCAGACGAGGCTTTGAAACGTGCTTTGAGATGTCAGTGGGGTGTTTCTGATGTTGCTTTTGCGAATATTGTGAGCTGTTCTAATCATGATCTAGCTACCCTGCTGAATGTCAATGCTGGTTTGGTGCTGATCAAGCACAGCTGCACTGTTCATCCCGCAAAAATAGCTTGTGATGTTGATCAACCAGCACGCGAGCACCACGATGATGCTCTTGCGGTCGTTCCTGAACGTCGTTCCATCCATCTTTGGTCTAGTTTTCAATGCAAAACTAGCACAAGCAAGCGATTAGTAGAGGAAGACAAATGATAACATGACTTCAAGCTGAAGATTTGGTTATTTGGATTCCATATGTAAGCAGGTACGAGAGGCTGTGCTGTATCGTGAATAAGTCAGGGCTGAAGGGCGTTGTTAGGTACGCGGAGTACCTAATTGCTTACAACACAATACAAATATTAAAGCCGAAATGCAACTTTTATGAAGTAAAATCACTAAGCCTTCCTTCCGCTGGAAAAAAAAGTCCCTGACCGTAAACTGCAACAGAAGTTACATACAGCAAATACTGTCTTTATGAGTGAGTCAGTTAGTGAAGACTTTTACATTGAAAGGACTTAAATTTGTGAACATCGGAAATCAAGACGCAACTGACAAATGACTAGGGCACGGGAGAACCCCTGTTAAAAGGACAAGATATCATGGCGGACATTCAAACTTATTTTTTTATTATGAATATAGGACTGACCTGAAGGAAAATGCTATGTCTCTCTCTATACTCTACTCTTGCTTCAATGAACAACATCAATGAGATCAAACATATGTTTAAGTTGCAAAGAGTGGTTTTGCTACTTAACATGTTCTAGGGGTGCTGTGTAGTGATACATAGAACCGTTGGGTGAAGCGGTCATCGCCGTGTTTTATCGTGAATAAAACACAGCTATTGACCAATCAGAATCAAGGATTGGAACTAACTGTTTTATAAAATACCATAATATTCTTTATCTCATGATGATTTAATCTGATCCAATTTGATCAGTTTGGAACAATTATTAACTTCTGTAATCAATTAATAAAAAAATTATAATCAGACCTATACTGAAATAAACAGGGACTGTACCAAACAACGAACATCCAAACTTTCTCTGGTCTCCGTGAGGTAAGGCACTACTGTTCACTGTTCACCTTGTTTAAATATGTTTTTTTTTTCTCCAAGCAATGACACATTAAATTGATTAAAAGTGACAGTAAAGACATTTATCATTTTACAGAAGATTTATATTTAAAAATAAATTATATTCTTTTGAACTTTCTATTTATCAAAAAATCCTTGGGAAAAAAAGTATCACAGTTTGCACAAAAATATTAGGCAGCACAACAATTTTTAACTGCAAAATACTAGTAAATGTTTTTGCACCAATTCAGCATACAGTATTAGAAGGATTTCTGAAGTAATGATGCTGAAAATTCAGCTTTGCCATCACATGAATAAATTACATTTTAAAATATATAAAATTAGAAAACATTTTAAATCGAAATTATATTTCACAATATTATTATTTTTTATCAAATAAATGCAATCTGCGATTGTCAGTTAGTTGATAGTATTATCTCATTCAGTCATTATTGATGACCTAATAAGGAACTATCTACACTCTAAAAAATGCTGGGTTGTTTCAACCCAATTTTGGGTCAAATATGGACAAACCCAGCCGTTGGGTTAAATTTTTAAATTACATTTTTAACCCAACGTTTGGGTTTGTCCATATTTGACCCAAAATTTGGTTGAAACAACCCAGCATTTTTTAGAGTGTATATTAGTCCTAAAGTTTATATTACTTACTGAATAGTTAAAGGGATAGTTCACTTTAAAATTAAAATGATGTCATCATATACTCACCCTCAAGTTGTTTCAAACCTGTATGAATTTCTTTCTTCTGCTGAACACAAAGGAAGATATTTTGAAGAATGTCAGTAACCAAACAGTTAACTGGTCCCATTGACTTCCATAGGGAAAATATATATACAATTGCAGTCAATGGGAACAGTTAACTGTTTGGTTACCGACATTCTTTAAAATATCTTCCTTTGTGTTCAGCAGAAGAAAGAAATTCATACAGGTTTGAAACAACTTGAGGGTGAGTATAATATGACATCATTTTCATTTTTAAAGTGAACTATCCCTTTAAGCTGTTTCCATAGTTAATAGTAGTAGCTGAAGTGTTAATGTAGTCCTACTCATTTGTCCTGCATTACCTATTAATGACGGACCATTATTCTAATGCGTTACTAAGACTTCTTTCAAAAACATTTAAATAATCGAACTGAGCCCAAACTTTTGAATGCTAGTGTATGTGTAAGTGTGTGTGTGTGTGTGTGTGTGTGCCGTATAGGCTTACTCTGGTCCAGGGTTTCCTGTGGCCTCACACTTCACGGGGAAGCTCTCTTCGAAAGGGAAGGCGACCATAGAAGCGGGAGACTGCTCTGTAATTGTGGGAAGCTGCTCCACTAGATAAAGAAACAGCCAGAAAGTAAAAATGCTCAGTAAACTGTGGAGGAAAAATGGCAGCATGCGACCTGCGTGCAGAAAATGGTGATGTGAAATGGCTTTGGTTCAATCGTAATGATTTTCCACAATCGGTCGGCTGTTTTGATCAATGCATTCAAAACTAAAGGTAAACAAAATGTTTGTCGGAGAACATAATTAGATATTGAATAATTGATTGTGTGGCAAAGCGTGAGTTGTTATCAGGCAATGGCAAATGATCTGGTCAAATAATGTCAATGAGAGTTTGTTTGTGGTTTAGAACAGGAAGAAACTAATGGCTAATGCAGTTTGAGTGTAAAATTGGACATGCACGTCTAGAATCATGATGGAATGGCGGTATGGGTTTCAATATGATGTAAAGTGGTTTGCTGGCTCGATTGTTGGAGTTTTTCCATTACGCACAGAAAAATACGGTAAAAATCTTCTAAAAGCTTCGATTAGAGTAAACATTCTCTTTAAAATGTCCATTAGTTTCTGTCTATGAAAATTAACTAAATTCACAAAAAAGCA
The DNA here is from genome assembly GCF_949152265.1 of Phoxinus phoxinus. Lineage (NCBI taxonomy): Eukaryota > Metazoa > Chordata > Actinopteri > Cypriniformes > Leuciscidae > Phoxinus > Phoxinus phoxinus. The sequence goes on from NC_136886.1 coordinate 7,853,434, forward strand.
CTTGGCTATTATGGCTTTTTTTATATGATTTTGAGAAAAAAATACTGACCATGTTCCATGGTAGTATCATGGTATACTTTAAATACAATGAAGTACTATCATGGAGCATGAATATGGTAATTATGAGGTACCATCATATTATTATCTGATACTGTTGTAAATGTCACCAACAAAAGAGCACATCTCTGCCTTTCTGCAGGATTTTCTAAATAAATCTGATGTTTGATGAATGATAGTGGCCTCTGCGGATGAAAGCTATCTAGGTCTATGGATGGCTTGGCATTGAAACTTACTGTTCATGCGTGCTAAAACTAACAAATCCACCGCAGCAGGGAGAACACAGAGAAACAAATGTGCAGGGATTTGTTAGAACCATAGATATGACTTCTGTTGAACTTCTAACAAATTAATGAATTGTCAACAAACAATTAAATCCAGGTCCATGACTGACTAAATAAAAAGTAGAAAAGAAAAAAAACTTAAGAACAGTGTTGTGTTCCCCTAAGATATAATTCAGGCCCTAAAGATATATTGTGAATAATTTAACATCAACAAAATACACTTTTATCTGGTTTCCATGGCAACAGCCCCAGCAATAAATTATACCTGCTCTCAGCTCGTGTGAACCTGCATACAAACACCCAGTTTCAAAAAGATTTGTTGTAAGAGCAGTGTGCTCAATATGGAAGCATGTTTTCCTCCCAGAGTAAAAAAAAAAAAAAAAAACTTTTTCATGATTAAAATAATAAAATGTCACATGACATGTTGTGATAGAAAAATATGTTTTCTCGCAATTACGAGATATAAACTATGATTATAAGAAATAAAGTTGCAAGTATGTGATATGAAGTCACAATTGAGATACATTCGTAATTGTATGATATGTGAGATATATATAATTTAATTTTGAGACATGAATATGAAGTTGCAATTGTGGTGATATACTGTATGAATTCACATTTTTTGAGATGTGAAGTTGCATTATTGTGATCAAATTGTAAATGTGAGATATAAAGTCACAATTGAGATGTGAAGAAGGGATTATTAAGTCTCAATTATGTGATATGAAGTCGCAACTGGAATATGAAGTTGTAATTGTGATATGAAGTCACATTTGTGAAATGTGAAGTTGCAAATGACAAAAATATAGTCAAAATGTGATATAAAAAGTCACAATTGATATGAATATGTGAATAATAAGTCGTAATTGCTCTATATGAAATAGTAATTGAGTTACACAGAGTGTGATATGAAGTCAGTTGTGAGATGTGCAGTCGCAATTCTGAGAATTTGTAAAATATGAAGCTGCTACACAGTGATATCACAATTGTGTAATATGCAACTGCAATTATTAAAATGAAGTCACAGTTGTGAAATGTGAAGTTGCAATTGTGAGAAATAATAAAAAAGAAAAGTTAATATAAAAAGTCACAAATTACATGGATATGAAGTCATAACTGCTTAATATGAAATAGCAATTTTGAATTAGAAAGTCTTTATTGTGATATGAAGTTGCATTTGGGAGATATGAGGTCGTATTTGCGAGATGTGAAGTCGCAATTCAGATAAATAAATGTGAAAATGTGATTTAAAGTCACAATTTATATAAATATGAAGTCGTAATTGCTGCATATTTATACATGTGGAGATATGAATTTGTAATTTTGAAACAGAAAGTTTCATTTTGTGGTATAGTTGCATTTGTGAGACATGAGGTTGCATTTGTGAGATGCGAGTCGCAATTGAGAGAAATAAAGTCAAAAATGTGATATAAAAAGCCACGAATGATATGAATATGAAGGCATAATTGCTGTAAATGAAATAGTTTATTTGAAATTCTCAATTGTAGGATATGAAACTGCAATAGAGATATGAAGTTGCAATTATGAAAAAGTTTAAATGAAGAAATTAAGTGGCAATTTCTTTTTTTTTTTCTTTTTTTTTTTTTTAAATCTGCGCTGAAAACATTCTTCCATAACTGATTGTTCTTCCAGAGAGGCTAAATTGTGCACATGGCAAACGACTAAACTGAAAAAGCACCAAAAATATTAATATATAAACTGGGATAAGAAATATTACCAGAAAAAAAAGTCATTTATTCAGCTTACCATCAAGTGGAATATCCAGGGCATTAGTGTGATACCTGCAGCTCATATTAAGGCAAGCGCCCAAAAGGAGGAGGATTTTCCGTAATAACCGCATGACTGGCCACAGCCTCGGAGGTGAGCAGAGGACGACAGGGAATGCTGCAGTTTTCCAGGAGTCAGTGCATCTCACTCCAACACAGGCTGGGGTCTTGAAACCTGCACAGAACACAACACAGCTCTTACTGGCACCCAGACATCAGCTGCAAACAAGAACACACGCTCACCCACAAGTGTATACACACAATACACAGACTCCTGAACAACCATATGCTTACGGTCGACCCACAACATCACATATAAAAACAACCCTGTCACCTGCACAGACACAAAGACTGGCATATTCCGCATGTCTCCTGCTGAGTAACTTGCGTCAATGTCTATCCCAACTTGTATTCACTTGAAATGCATCTGTGAGAGGAATCTCCATATTAAAGCTCTCTATCACCGAGTCCCTGGAGACACGAATTGTATTTCTGTAAATTGTTTGGCGGTGTATGTGTGACAGGCACATTTTTGTCTTCCTCTTCCCCTTCGCAACGCAGAATTCGAAAAATGAAACATTAAAGAAATAAAATAAACGGAGCCCCCCTGCAGTTATGGTAATGCACAGCAGCTGTTCCTGAAATTATTCTGAATTATGAATTCATGGCACTGTATCAGTGACAGATTTTGATTATGTGGATGCAGTAGAGAGAGCAGAACCGCACGGCTGGTAAATCACAAAGCTTGCAGATGTGCCTAATATGCATCTAGCAACACACCGCTTTGTTATAACTAAGTGGATGAACTTTGAGTTAAATGTCATGTATTCTGCCATTAAAATCGCACTCTCTTGTGATGTCATGTGTGGTAAGGGATCAGTAGTTGATTTAACCTTTTGGAGTCTGGCGCCAGCAAGACATCTGGCCAGAGACAAATGGAGTTCACGCCCATTTTCCCGTCAGATTCATAACAGCGGTGCAATAAAATGCTGCAGTTGATCGGGGTAACTCTAATGGAGGTCACCTTCCATGACGTACTGGGAATCAGCGATGTACTGTAAAACCAGCAATGCAATAAAGAGTATCAGTTGCAGTTGTTCATGGTGCCTGTTGACCTACAACACCTAAAAGTAAGGTCAGACTCAACACTGAGTTTGGTAGAAAAATCTGTGGGATTCTGGAAAATGGATTTAAAATTGATGCTGAAAGTGGCCAAATTTGGCTGCCATATTGTTTAAAGTGCCCCTTTTGTGCTTTTTTGAATACTACCTTTCATAACGCGTCTAATATAGCTGTTTGTGGATGTAAAAGATCTGCAATGTTTTAAAGTTCAAAGTGCACCACAAATAAAGTTATTGTCTCCTAAAAGAAATAATCAATACTGAACTGCCGAAACGAGTCGTCAGTAATTCCATTTTTACTTCCTGTTAAATAGCTACGTGACAATGTGACACATTTGCATAATGCCAGCCTATGGTCTTCATTGGCTGCCCGTGGATATGGTCTACTGTGACACTGTAGTTGTAGCTGAGACCTGGAAGAGTTTGGTTTGTGTTGTCAACATGTCGAGAAGACGCTGTTTACAGCGCTGTGAATCCACTTGGCATGCACGTCCAAAGGATGACGACTCACACTGGCTATGATACAAAACTGACAGCATCATTACAGTTCTTATCACTGGGTATTAAGCGATGAGGAAACCTCAGGAGATGTTTATATTCAGATATGGTAATATCCTTATCATGTGCTGTATGTATGCGGTAGACCAAATACAACAGACTGGGCCGTCTGACCAATCAGAGCAGAGTAGGCTCATGGAAAGGAGGCATTTAGAGACTGAATTATAAAAAGATTATATGTTTTTTTCTATTTTTCTTCTTCTTTGATTCATGTAAATCTATCGAAGAACACCTGCAAAACAAAATTAGGAACCTTTAAAATAAAATATTAGGAGCAATCTAAAAAAAATACTGCACGGGGAATGTGTGATGAATGATGTAGCAGATTATGTACAAAAAGTAAAATAATTAATAAATGAATAATTTAGACAACAATGCAGGGCAAAATAATGACACATAATATCCATTCCAGTTGCAGATTATGTACAAAAAAAATGCAAACAAAAAAGTGAATGAATGAATTAATGAATACAGTAAAAAAATATATAGTATTATGAGATTAATCACAATTTATTTTATTCTACAAATAAAACATAAAAATAGCATAATAAAAATAACTATGTTTCATACATATTTTAATTTAATATTGTAAAATAATTTCTGTCGGCTGTGCACGGTATTAAATATTCAAGTATTGTATGAGATACACTCTGTCCCACGACTGTGATACAGTATAGCCTATTACTATGCCTTTTATTTAATCTCAATGGCTGTACATCTAAACAAATTTTACAACAGTGTCTCACTGATGCTCAATAGCCATTTTCATGGAGGCCGGACCCTGAGCTTATTAGGTCACTTCCTTTTTTACTTTAATTAGTTAAACACACAATAAAATGGATCAGTGCTCAACACTGAGAACAAAAGAGTTTCAGGAAGGAGGGCAGATACAGAGAGAGAAAACAAAAAGGGAGGCCCGGAGCTCACAAAATACAACTTTATCAGTCATTTCCACCCCTTCAGGAGCAGCATTTTCACAGAAAACCAGTGATGACTCTTTGTAAACATGCAAGGTCATTTATTCAGGCCTCTAATTAAAGTCAAAAGAGGGATTTGGTTAGTTCAGGGCTGTGTTCTCTTTATTTCAGCTTTTGGGGCCAGTCATGAGTGATAACCGCACTTCACTGCCCCTCCATTTTAACCCCACCAGCTGCTTCAATCACCTTCTTTTTTCAGCCGGACCCCTGAAGCCCATCCTCCCCTTAATCTTCTCCTCTGCTTAACAAATCCGATCGGAAACACAGAGGTCAAACACCAGTAAGCGGAGAAGCAATTGAATAATTGACCACTGTGTGAATGAGTCGATTTCCTTCATTCCTCAGTGGGGGCTCTTGTTTTCTGATAGGCTTGAACTCTGCTCCACATGCCTGCATTTCTTCATAATAGTATTAACTCTGCCAGGAAGCTTTTGTGATTCAGTGCTGGTTATGGCGACCCCTGAGATGACCTCTGTGATGTCACTATAGAGGATGGGTTACTACACCCCTTGACTGTCATAATGACAGGCTTGTGGCTACGGTCTGTCGGATTTGGATGTGTTTCTTGGACCCAAAGACAATGCCTGAGGCTCCGCTTGCCCTGAGACTGCTCCCACAGATGGCGACTAGCTTTAGTAGGTAGATTAAAATCAAAAGGTAAAGCGTTAAGCTAATTGGACAGTTTGGCACGTTACTGGTGGCATATGTTTACCTTCCTGATCCAATACAACATGTCCTGGATTTTTGCTACTGCACTAGTTCCACCAGCCCAACTTAAAGGTGCAGTATTTGCTCATATCATTGCAACCTGACCAGCCCAACATGTATCACTCTTTGTAATCAATATCATGAGTTCATGATATAAATTACTACTTAATCAGATCAGTCTTTCTGGCCCATAAGCAGTGAGGGTTTTTGAATGAATAAAAAAACAAAATTTTGGGATTGACAACATCAAACTTAAATACATATATTCATCCCATGTACACTCTAAAAAATGCTGGGTTGTTTTAACCGAAATTTGGGTCAAATATGGACTAACCCAACCGTTGGGTTAACATTTTTAATTACAAAATTTAACCAAACGGCTGGGTTTTTCCATATTTGACCCAAATTTGGGTTGAAACAACCCAACATTTTTAGAGTGTACAATTAAAAACCCAGTAAACACTCTAATTTACATAACTAGTATGAAAACATTAATGAACAGCAGAATTTAACTTTCATTTAATATTCAAATTTAACTTTCATTTAATATTCTGCTATAAAACAAGATCTGAAATTGTGCACTTGGACTTGGATTGTTGTTAATCCGTTCACTTACATGAACCATTTGATTAAAGCAATTCACTAGAATTAATCTTTATGACTTTACATCACACAACAGGAGAGAGACGGTCCTTTATAATGAACCAATTCACTAGAATGATTCAGACTTTCAAATGCAACATGTGAGAAGTGTCATTTTTAGTTTGTTTTTAGTAGTCTTTCATGTAAGAAAGATAGAGTCATTGAGAATGAATCAAATCACTGCAACCTATTGTGTGAGAGAGACTTCTTTAGTATGAACATATTAACTAGAATAAATCCATACTTTCCAAAGCAACATATTTGAGGGAATCAGTCATTTAGTATGAAACAATTCATGAATCTGATCCTTTGCAACATGAATCAGACTTCCCAACACTATGAAAGATGCAACACTGCAACTTACTGGAAAAAAGTATTGGAAAAGCAGCAATTTTGTATTTTAAAAACAATGGAACTCTCACACTACTGGAAAAATACAGCTAAGTTAGTTGATTTGCTTCACTTACTGTAAACACTCCCTTGCATTGTAAATCACAAAGCATAATGAAGCCCTTGTCAAAAAAAAAAGAGTCTTAATAGGAACATTTAAGCCAGATGGCCTAAAGGCCTGTGAAAGGATTTTATTTATAAAATAATTGATATCTGGCAGTTACAATGTCAATGTCAATGTCAAATTTATTTCTAGAGCACTGTGATACAGATTTAACAACTTTCAAAACAAATTAAAAAAGAAGAAGATTATATTAATCTCTATAATACTTTAAAAGCCAAGGAAACAACTGAAAAAGTTTAGATTTAAAATCTGAAAGTTTTTGAGCAGTTCTAACACACAGTGGAAGACTATTTCACAGTTTAGGGGCAATAACATAAATATAAAATAGATCAGCATGGGTCAGATCCACCAACTCTGTTCACTCGTAAGTGGATTTGTAAGTAAGTGTCAGGAAGACAACGTAGCAACCAAATGCTGTTCCTCTAAACAGTTTAATCTGCAACATTCAAGCTAACAAAACTCATCCCCATACAGCCCACCTAAGAAATACCCTGTAAACAGAAGTGGGACTTTATAACAACTACAGCCTGTTCTTAATCCCCACATCTCAGTCTAATGATACTGGCAAGGGGTAAAAGCTGCCCAGCGTGGGAAGGTCCGCGTGAACTCTGACCTGGCACTGCCTGGGCAAAGCGGTCTAGAGCAAGAGCCAGAGAAGGAGGAGAAGGTAGAGACTGGGCAGAGAAAAATCAAGAGCAAGCTTTTCTCTCCAACTGACTGATGGCGTCCTGCCCCTCTCGCGCTCGCCTCGCCCACCCTGAAGACTCATTTAGCCGGGCGGATAAGTGTAAATCAGGACAGTGGAAAAATAGGAAGCAAACTGGCAGTAGAAGGGAGGCATGGTGTGAGTACTTGGCTGCGAGGAAAAACAATCACGTCTATTACTCACACAACAGGATCAGTCACCGCCAAAGCATCGCCATTTGTCAGATTATTACCATATTTAATAAATAACCAAACAGAAATACTTCTCATTCCCACATGTAGGGACACACAATGTATCTGTGCAATACTGGTTATGTGCAATATCAGTGTTTTTTTTTAAATAGAATTTGTATTTATTATAATTTTTTATTTATCATTTACTATATTGGATATTTAGCACCAAATATCGTATATTTAATGGTTTTGCCCATTTCCAGCATCTAATTCAAATGAAAAGAGATAGTAATATATTGTATTGATAATATGTTGTAAAATGATTTTCTTAAACAGCGCTTTCTCTTTAAGAGATGTTCCAAACCCACATGACTTCTGAGTTCTGTGAAACATCAAAATAAGATATTTTGAAGAAGGATGACTAATGATGATTGACTTTCATTTAGACATTTTTAGAACACGTCTTTTTCGTTCCGCATGGAACCTTGTTTCTCACAAATGCGAGTTTACTGTATATCACGCAATACTGAGAAAACACCTGCAATTACCCTTTCAATTTTATTCAGTGCCAGAAACAAGATTCCATAGTTCCAAAATGAAAATAGGTTTGAAACGACATGAAGGTGTGTAAATGAAGTTGAGCCATCCCTTTAAGAGTGCATGTTGGCACTCTTAATAACTGGCAAGGAAAGAGTGAATGCTAGCAAAGCTTACAGTAATTCTACTTCAGATGGCCTCAATACCACAGCATTGTCAATAAGTAGACAGATATCTGCTATTCAGCACACACTCAGCATTTAAGTGTCTTTCAGTATAAAAACTTAGTGAGCACTGTTCAGGCCACTAATGGGATTAGCTCCAACCCTGTCTTGTCAAACTGGATTAATATATTCTGATTTAAGAGTATTGATGGCTGTGTATCCTTCTCAAACCTTTGGATAAAATCCAGATTCGGATGTAATCTCTTTCGCACATAAGAAATTGGCGAGATTACTAGCACTAAAGAGCAATTAGAACAATTTTCTCATTATGTGCTCTAATTAGAGTGTTTCATCCATTTAGTTACTTTAATCTCTTGTTTAGCTTGATTACAGTATGAACAAACACAAACAAAATGAAAGTTACATTAAGGCTACATAATTTCAGCAACAAAAGCATATTATATAAAAAAACAATTCCTGCAATTTTCAGAAGCCATTACTTTAGTGTTATATGATCTGTCATAAATCATTCTAATTTGCTGGTCTGCTGCTCAAGAAACATTTATTATTAATAGTTTTTGTTGCTTAATATTTTTGAGGAAACCACGATATACCATTCAATTGTTTGGGTTAAGTAAAAAAAAAAGGAAATTAATACTTTTATTCAGCAAGATGTAAACTAATACTTTTATTCAGATGTTTCTCCTAATGTATTGACACAAATTAAACAATTGTTTACATAGTAAGTAGAGCAATAAAATAAACATGGCTATTCATTTGAAAATCAATCTTGGAAGATTTTTGAGATCTCTCAGATACATGAAATATATGAGACATATGAGATTACTGGTGTCTAAAGCTAAAGGATAAAAATAAAGCAGCAAACAAAAACAATACATTGCTCACCATTTAATCTCATTAAAGGTGCAATATGTATAAACATATCCAAAAACCACTTGCACAGTGTTATATATTTCTTTCAATTGTGTACTTACATTATCCTAAATGTTTCCAAGAATTTGTAAATTCAAAAAAAATCACAATTTTAAATAGTGCCCGTCCCTTGTCACTAGTCGCCTGTCAATGACGTAATATCCGCGTTATCCCTGGTTCCCGCCTATGGTTTCCGCTTGTACTGCCATACTAACCATAGCAACAGATGTGGACAACTGCGTAATATATAGCGGCACGCTGTTGTTGTTTCGTTCAAACATTATGGATCATGGCAAGCAGACTTTGGGACAAAAGGAGAACTAAAACGAAGATCAATATCGGCGTGGCATTTTCAAGATGAGGAGAGCTTTGCGGCAAACTTTGACTTGACAGAGATGCCGCTCTTGCATGTACTTTATTAGACAGGTGAGCAAACGTACATAAAACAAACCAATGTTACATAGCTCAACATGATGAACTGTTAGAATATGATCAGTATGTTATTCTAATGTTGATCTAGCTTACTGCTAGTTTCATATAGCCAACAAACTAACACATAGAATAACATCACTTTCAACACACTCAAATGCTATTTAGTATGATATAGTGTAACGTTAGACCAACTGAAACAGCGCTGCATTACCTCATAAGTTTAATTAGTCAAATAAACTGACCAGTTTGAGAATTAATTCAGCACTTGCGGGTAGTTTGGAAGAATGAAATGTCCTCATTCCTTTATATCCGCATGACTCGCGTGTGGCGCTGATATCTGGCTCTCATTAGCAATCGCGACCTGCTTCATACCACAGTCATGTTAAAAAACATGAATGTATTCACTCATCCATGAACATGATTAGATCCATCAGCATGACAGCAAGTTTCATGATTCCGCTTATTCACTGCATCATCAATCTATGCCTTTGTTATTGTTAGAGGTTAGCGACCCCTAGCGCCGAAATAAAAAAACTACATATTGTAGCTTTAATCTCCTAGAGAAACAAATATATTAAAGAAATGTGATTTGTGATTTTTCTTCTTTTATGAGCACCAGATGGGTGTCTTTATCATTCTACAATACAAATATCCATTAATCTTAAATCATCAGCAAATTCAGAACTTGACTGTTCAAGTCCTTTATGATTGTTACTACAAGTCACAATGCAAACACATATGCCGCTAAAATGTTATAATCACGATAAATAATAAATAACACCCTCAACAGCCATCAGCTACACAACATACAGTATATATATAATTAAAACTTCAGTTCGGGCAAAGCAGACTACTAAATGAGATTAAGAAGTTGAAGCGATATTAAATAATAACTATGGCTAACTGAGATTTGACTCTGCTTCTGTTTTAACATGCATGCCAGAGACTGAACGGTTCAATTACCAGCCCATCAATAATACAGCAGCCTGAACAAAGCGTGGAGGCAGGGATGGGATGGGACAACTAAGGAATGTCGAGATACTCTGCGCGTAAAGGGAGAAAGCAAGAATTTGGTCAAGAATAGAAATATGTGGGCTGGTGGAAGACAGCTATGGAATAAGATAGTGGGAAGCAGAAGTCATAAACCGTCTCTGTCGTTGACGGGATGGGAGAGGGATGTGGGAGTGAATGAAGGAGACAAAATGTAGATGGATGGGGGCGATGGATGGCGTGGGCGTGGATCATGAACTTGCTGCACGGAGAAGTGGAGATATTGTTTTTTGATGGAGTGGGAGAGTGGATGAGGAAAACGTAGAATGACGTGCAGGCGTATTGACTGAGACGTACAAATGGATTATCAAGCAGAAAGAGAGGAAGAAGAGTGAAAAAAGATGAGAAAAGAGAGCGAGAGAACTATAATCAATGAAAAGAGCTCCTAACCTTAAGTCCCCATTGGAGAGATGGCAAATGACCTTGTGACCCCGGTGAACTGCTCTGACAGAGATTAACGTGTACCCTGGTCAACAGTGCAATTTATTTTAAAAGTGCCATTAAACCCAGACCAGTTCCTCATCAACCTGTTACATGCTTTTCTTGGATTTTATGGAGTGTTCCCTAGTGGAAAAGGTCTCACTTCCTCTCATAAATGTTCTTGTCGTGCAAAAATACACACCAGGTGAACAACCAAGGGACAGATGAGAGATGAAAACAAAATGGCTTATAACTCATCATGTCTGCTTTTCAGAAATAATGGCCTATATAATGTGTATCTGTACAATTAATGTTGTTTTATTAACTTCTCTAATAAGTTGACGTCTACTGGATGCACTTGTTTTCCTAACTTTAAAGACTATAGCATGAGGAAACAGAGTTAAAATGTTGGTTATGAAGGACAATTTCATTGGTTGGCCCAAACAAACGGACACCAAACAAGGCTCACTTGATTTCCGTTTGTTAATGAACTGATTAAATGTGTTCAAAAATGAACTGAATGAAGGATCTGAAGGGAGTTGTTCATTCAAGTCAGCACCTGAGTTGATTTTGAAGGAGCATTTTTTACACCAAGTGCTGATTTGAATGATAATAATAAACACAATTCAAATGGCCCAAGCACATTACATTATTGAAACTTTATTTAAACATTCATAAAAAAGTAAATGATTCAATGACTCACTGATAACACACAAAAGACAGCCACTTGTTGCAACCTACTGGCATATTGATTTAGCCTGTAGAATTAATGAACGAATATTTCAATGAACAGATTAAAAAGAGTTACTTTGATGGATCAAAGTCCTTCTCATCACTACTCTCCTTGGATCAGTTTCCCTCCCTTTGCCCCACACAAGTCTCTGTTCACACTGTAGTATTTGACTTACATGTCACGTCATCAACTCGAGTCCCACTGGAAACTGTTTACTGCTGTAAATAAATAAGTAATGACTTAGGAGAAGGTAACATCTCTGTTTTTTTATTCATGTTTTTGCCTCTTTGGTTTTACAACTGAACCAAAACATACAGATTTGCACTAGCTTCTCCCTGCTGTAAAATGGGTGAAAAGGAAGCAAAGAATGTTGAATTGCAAGGCAATTTCAATTGAAAAAGCTGTTATGAGAAATGCATTATACTCAATAGCTATTTTGCATTGCCAGATTACATTTGTACCAACCAAACAAACGGAACTGTGACGCATTGGATCCACGCACCAAATGGAGTAGAGTTCAATGCCCTAAAATGTATTTGCTGGTCAAAATTTCAAAATTTCAGCTATTTAAAAACAAGATTATGACCAGAACGCAATGTTCAAGAGATGTGTTGTTGGGCCCAACTGCTAAAAGCCCAATCTGAGAGTGCGAAAGGAACAAATTGTCCGTACGGCTAAGGTCACAGAAGACGGCTGTGAAGAATGAAAGAGATCGTTCAAAAGCTCTGCAATCACAGATGTGCTGTCAAGTAGGGAGGAGGAGGAGCGAAGAGAGAGAGAGAGAGAGAGAGAGAGAGAGAGAGAGAGAGAGAGAGAGAGAGAGAGAGAGAGAGAGAGAGAGAGAGAGCGAGCATAAGCATAAAAATGTCCCTACATGTGCCATTTCACATACATGTGAGAAAGACCTGGCTGAGTGAGAAATTCCCTTTTGTGTCTCGGCTTTTATAATATTTTTTTTCATTACCCTCTTTCTTTGATGTCTTAGAGATGAGTGGAGTTCTGCGTGCCCTGGACAGCGATCATATTAGGCTGTTATTCGTGTTGAGTGGCCTGAAGTAGAAGGGATTGGAAACAGGCACACCAGGGGGACAGGAGTGTTATTTTGTGGGAACTGACACAGCAAGAGCCCTGGCTACGTTCATTCAGATCTGACGGATGTTGGCAATCTCCCAGGATGAAACTTGGCTGTAGCCAGACAAGATAAATGGAACTTGTGCCCAAGATTATCTCCTTCCCCTGACAAATCTAAAGCTAATTTACTTTTTTCCTCTAGTAGGCAGAATATTTTATTCCTAAGGCAAAGAAATGTCCTGTGTTTGTCATCGAGTAAATAGTGCACTAATTCCCCTCTGTATATCTTCCAAACAACGGCACACCTGTGTCCATTGACTTTTGTGGTGTGTAGCAAGTGATTCATATGAGCTGCTAATTTAGAACATGTTAAAACTTGTTCCTTAACATCTGGATAATCTTGTTTAAAATAAGCTATTTGACAGTTCTGTCGGAAGCATCAAAACATTCTGGATTTCGTCTTTATTTCAATGCTCAGATAAACCACTGGCCTTTTTATCAATGTCTTACGAAACAAAACACGACATAAAGTTCTAGAGGGATATTTCCAGAGCAGTTTCTATTCAGAGATATTTCTATTCAGACAAAAAAGCTGAAAAAATACTAAAACGTTGCATACTGGATACACTTTCATGACCTCATGGAGGAGCTTATTAAGATCCAGATAAAAGTAAGTTACAGAGCAAATAAACCATTTCAGCATCACATCTCATTCTAAATAACAAATATTATTAAAAAATATATTTAAAAAAAAAGCTGAACTCTTATGGTGTATTGAGATTGACTTGTCTCAAAGAAAATAAGAATGTGTACTACAAATAATAATCCTAATTATTTATTAAAAGTATGACTTTAGCCACTTGTTTTCTCCTCAAATTCTTGAATTATGAAAATTATCAGACCTGAATGAAACCTTATTTGGAGATATTATCGAAGCTTTAACCCACTGTTGTACCATAATGTTGATATGGACCTTTCAGAAATGTAACATTGTTTCTATTGGAGGTGAAATTTGGGGTCAAAAATTATTCTGCAGTTTATCTTGCAGAAGCATTTGAAAAATCATTACATTTATCTCATTATTTATATACAGAATAAGGTATCTCTAAGACCTCAAAAATAATACGTTTGAAGAAAGTTATCAAGTCAGAAATTAGTTTTTAATCAGTTCTCATGCGATTGAGAAAAAGGAAATACAAATGCTGTAGCCCTGTACCTTTCTCATTGTAAAGTATATTTTCCCAAAAATGGTAGCAGAACAGAACATGTGAGTTAATAAGCCAAAACATTAATATGAGCGCCAATTAAAAATTAAAATCACTCTGACATGGACATTACTCACGAGAAACATGCAAGAAACAAAGTTTAAAAAAAGAAGAAAGGAAAAGGTAGCACTACATATCAAGTCATATAAGCACTGGATGAAAAGGAGCTGATTTTGCATATCACACACTGCTTCAGTCCCTCCAAAGGCTTTCTGTTACACACGTGCGAGGGTCACAGCACACACCACTACAGTAGCAGCAGTAGTAATTCCCTCGACCGGGTTGATTTTATATCAAGCTCAGACAAACCCATCAAACAGAAGCCTAAATACTCACAGGAATCTGCTTCATTCTTGTCCGCTCGTCCTCAGAAAGACAGACGAACCCTTCCTCTTCTTCTCAGTTTAATCCCACAGGCGTGAAAAGCAGAGAGTGCTGAGGAAATCCAGAGAAACGACTACCACAGCAGACGCGGGAGAGAGAGAGAGAGCCCCGCCACTAGCGCATGGGACGGTGCAGAGCGAGAGAGGCGCTGGGGAGACATATGTTGCCAAAGCCTCTCGTCTGGCAAAGAAGCTCATTAAACGAGTGACAATCACTCCCACAAAGCCAGATCTGAGCGCTTTTCACATGGAGTGTACAAAGAAGGAGAGAGAGGGTGAGAGAGAATGAATGAAAGTGAAGGAATTCTGGATGGAGGAAGTTGCATTTAAAGCACTGAGGCATGGGGAGACTTGTTTATGTTTTGTGCCATAGATGTCAAGATCCATGTTTTGCCTTTTGTAACACTGCCACTATGGTTAAATAGGGGTTAATTTGGAGCTTAGCTCAGTATTATTTCATATTAAAAAGAAAAAAAACTGCAATACACATCTTTCAGACTAATGCTGAAAAAAGCATTAGTTTAGTAATTTATATAACTATGTTTTTACATTTTCTGAATGTAATGTGAGCAGTGCTAGCTGGTGCAAGAGTAGCTGATGTTCTGGGTGATTGCAAGGGCGTTGCTATGCAGTTGCTAAGGTGTTCAAAGGGTTTTTTAGTGTGTTGTTACGTGGTTGCTAGCGTGCTGCTAGGTTGTACAGGGTGATCAAAAGCCCACCCATAATACTATATGATATAGTGGTCTACATAATTTTATCATCCACCACGGAAAAAAGAAAATCTCTTTTTTTTGTATCCTTAACCAAAAACATGAACAACAGCAAAAGTGATGCTTGCTTCAAAAACTACTATACTCATCCTTTAAAAGAACTATGTTCAAATCTGAGAAAAACAGCAGCATATAGCAACATTTTTTGAAAGAAAATTTTTCACCCAATTGTATGTTTAACAATGAAGTCAATGTACTGTAGTCCAATGTTGTTTAAAATATCTTATTTTGTGTTCCAAAGAAGAAATAAAGTAATACAGGTTTGGAACGATATGAAGGGTGAGTAAATGATGACAGCATTTTCATTTGTGGTTGAACAATACCTGACACTGACGAAGGCAAAGAGCCGAAACGTTTGTCAACATTATCTCCTGTCTATACACGGGTTTCTGTGCAACGTCATCACATAGATGCGCGCGCATCTAAGAGGCAGAAAGCAACACTCTTTACGGCTATATCTAGCAGAAGCAGAGATGACGCGGAGCTGTTGTGCTGTAAACTAACCTAAATGCATAGGGTATGTCATGTTTTTATGATTCGCAAACTTAGTTGGACAATTCCATACTAGTCAACTAACTAACGTTTTACATAATGTTATATTAATATGCAAATGAAACACAAGCAAACAGATCCAACTCTGAAATTGCAGTTTATTATTGAGTCAACAAGAATTTACAAACAATGCGAAATCTACGTTAATTACAATGTTCTTTTACAGAACTCGGCATAACATATAGCGGTCTTGCCTCTTGGATGCGCGCGCATCCGGTATTGTTTGTATACAAGAAACCTGTGTATAATAAAATATTTTTAGAGTGCAGACCTGTTTTGCATTTTTGAACAATACCTTTAAAAACATGCTTCACCAGAGATTCATATAGGATTGATGAGGATTTCTATACACTGTATCATATTTATTTTACATATTTAAAAAATGTCAGCATAATTGTAGTTGTAGGGTAAACAAAATATGTATTATCTTGTGTTTAAAGTGCTATAGGCTACAACATGATTCAGACTGTGCACTTTCCACTAATAATACATTTTGAACAATAGAAGTTAAATAGCAAAAAGTATTTATATGCTTAACTCTTTCCCCACCAGCATAAAAAAAGAAAAGAAAAGCCAGCCACCGGCAGCCACTGGCCCCCAGATTATTTAGTTGTATGCATATCTGAACATGCCATGTATCAAAAGAAAGTAATCACTTGTTTTTGCATCTTCTTTGCATGTGCTTTGATCAGGAGATTCAGTAATCTTTCAATGGATGTGTCATAACAGTGAAAACACGGAAATCTGGAAAATTATGTTTGGCGGGGAAGCGTTTTCTCACAAATAAAGGAAATTTGTGTGTTTGGTGGGGAAAGAGTTAAAGGGATAGTTCAACCAAAAATCTAAATTCTGTCATAATATACTCAACCTCAAGTTGTTGCAAACCTGTATGCATTTCTTTCTTCTGCTGAACACAAAAGAAAATATTTTGAAGACAATGGGTAACCAAAAAGTTGACTCCATTGACTTCCATAGCATGGAAAAAATACTCTGGAAGATAATGGCTACTGTCAACTGTTTGTCTGATTTCTGAAACCAAAAAAAAAATCGTTCACCATGGACCAAAATTTTTTGATAACCTCTGACTTACCCTCTGACTTGAATCCACCTGATTGACAGCAACAGTTCATCTGTACCTCACATATAGGACTAAACCCCTGGGAAGCATGTGATTTGCCGACAGAGCAAATAGCACAGGGCTGGACATTGTCACACACTCATTGCCCCACCCGTCTCCCACAATGCTGAGGGTGGAACGGGCTCGCCTTGATGTATGATGTGGAAATGGGCGAATGGGTGGGGAGAGTTTGCAATCGGGAAGGGTTGACATGTTTGCTTTAAATATGCTGATGTAGGTGCCGCTGACGTATCTGTCAAATGGAAGAGTGCCCATATTGGTAAAGGAATAATTAGTCTTTCAGGTTTCCAGGAAATTATGCCCTTCATCTGTCAAGTGCTTTCCGTGTGAGGTGAGATCATACAATGTGCCATCAATTAAAGGAAACATCATTAAACGTACAGGTGCCATACACACTCCTAATTAAAACTCAATTAAAACGGATTTGTTCATGTATTCGCTGTTTGAATGTACCATTAATTTCATTATCTGTGACTCCTACCCATTACATGGCTCGGGATTGCCTGATGGACTGATTGACTTCCGCATATTCTTCTATGTAAAATTATATAGCTTGGTGTCTCACAGATGTTTTGATCTGCTTCCAATCAGGACAATTTATCACTTACGTTTGCTTTATTTAAGCCCAAACCATTTCCCCGTTTC
Source organism: Phoxinus phoxinus (assembly GCF_949152265.1). Taxonomy (NCBI): domain Eukaryota; kingdom Metazoa; phylum Chordata; class Actinopteri; order Cypriniformes; family Leuciscidae; genus Phoxinus; species Phoxinus phoxinus. Next base: position 7,871,054 of record NC_136886.1, read on the forward strand.
CTAACATGCTTGGAATGATAATTGACTAACTGAGGAAATATTCATTTTGTAGTGTTCCGGAAGTAAAAAAAATCCAATGCATTTGTTTTCCATAAGGAAATGCATTTTTAATGAAAACTTTAAAGAATGATCAACTGTGAGCAACAGTATTGTTAATCAGTGGCATGTGCTTTTGTTGAAGCCATCAGCCTGTATTATTTCATCAATTTCTTTTTAAATAATTGGTTTTAAATGAAAGTCCTGGTGAAAAGCTACATATAGGAACTGTTGCATTCTATTGCTCAAGTTTCCTGAGTAGTTTTAGAATGTTGCTATGGGGTTGCCATGGTGTTTTGAGTGGTTGCTAGGGCATTACTAAGTGGTTGCTAGGGTGTTTTGGGTGGCTTGCAGGTGGTTGCTTAATCATCAATCATCAAAGTAATCATTCAATCAATCATAGCACAAATAGGGATGAGTTAAATACTAAGTAGGCACAATAACAGTAATGTTTGTATTAACAAGTACAGTGAACAAATATAACATCTATTATTGAGGCTAAGTTGTTCTGCAAAGAGGGCATTCATCTGAACTTGGGCGGTAATGTGAACAAGACCCTTTAAATGCCCCCTTTACTGGTTGAAGGAGGGACAGAGGCAAGTTTTGGCAGGAAGAGAGGGTTGTTTGATAGCGTGAGCAGATTGCCAGACAGAGAGAACACTCAAAGCGCCACTGTGCCGACGCTGAACTGACGGGGCCCTTCCAGTACCCAGCATGTCCTTTTTAAGTGCTCGGAGGATGAAGCTGCCATTATGGCCGCACAAACAGAAAGAGGGCTGATGAACTTCATAGGAATGCTTCCTCCTGAAAGCAACAGGGTTGGAATAGAGTGGCGGGAGAGAGGGAAGAGAGCGAACGGGAGGGCAAGCTGCCAGTTCCACCAAGCTTAGTCTTCACGCAACCAGGCCGAAACAAACCTGACATTGTTTTGGGCACTGCCTAGGGGATCACATCCATTCTTTATTTTTCTCTTTCCTCCGCTCCTCGATTTCATTCACTGTTCAGTCGGAAACTGCTCTCTCGCTTTTCCACTTTGGAGGATTCGGTTGAGGTTGTTTGATCTGTCATTATCATTTTCTACAGCCTCTTGTTCTGGTTGTTTTGTGGCTTGGTGATTGAATAAACTATATATGACTGAATAATATCTCTTATGAAAATGAGTCAAACAAAACAATATTGTGTTGCAGTTAACATGCATGTAGTAACACATAACAATGACTATATAAAAATGTTTCATTCGAGACCATTTAGAAGCAAACAAAGCAAATGTGATAGCATAGCTTAATCCCCGTACAACACCTACTTAAGGTGATACACAGGGCAACTTTTTGAGGAATGTTGCTGGGCCATGTTGCCATCAACGGGCAACCAGGTGAGACACAGGGCCCATGACCGATCTAAAGTATCCAGATAGAAATTTGTTGCACATTCTCAATGGGAAAGCGCCCAAGCAACATCGCTCTGCAACATTGTCTGGCAACATTGCTTAAAAAAGTTGCCTGGTGTATCATTACCTTAAAGGGATAGTTCACCCAAAAATGAAAATTACGCCATGATATACTCACGGCCGTATGCCAGTCGACTTACTCCAAAAGAGTAACACTTGACGATGTATGACGTAAATGTAGGAGTAGCGTTATTGTTGACACCTCTCGCGGTTCAAACAAACCGGGCTGGGCAACCGCATTCGGCATTACGTTGTGCGCCAAGTTCAAGGGTTACTCTTTTAAATATAAATATTGTTCTTACACAAAAGCATCACTTGACTTCAGAAGGCCTTTATTAACCCCCCAGAGTCGTGTGGAGCACTTAATCATGGATGGATGCGCTTTGATGGACTTCCCCAAAAATATATACCCATTGATTCCCATTATTAGCTTGGAAAAGCCAGGACAGTTTTTTTTATATTTAACTCCGATTGAATTCGTCCGAAAGAAGTATGTCATGAACACCTAGGATAGCTTCAGGGTGAGTAAATCATGGGCTAATTTTCATTTTTGGGTGAACTATCCCTTTAAGTCTCATGCACACCGCTCACAATACATCCTATTCTATGATAACTACCGTAATAGCCTATATGACATCAAATATCGAGTATGATAATGGTTTTCTGGCGTAATAAAGATAATACCGTCAGTACTGTGATTACCTTAAGGGTTTAAAAAAATTCAGTAGCATATTAATTTAAGTAAATAAAATTCAGTAGCATATGGTACAAGATTAGTAAGCTTGATTCATTTTCTTGAATCAGTTCATCAAGCGTCAGTTCGAATGAATCAATTCAGAACTCTGATTCAATTATTCGTTACATTATTTTAAAAATGTTCACGGAAGTGGCATTTGCCATCTATTAGTGTGGAAAAACATGCATTGATTAGATTTTTCTTTCTTTCTTTCTTTCTTTCTTTCTTTCTTTCTTTCTTTCTTTCTTTCTTTCTTTCTTTCTTTCTTTCTTTCTTTATAATTATTTATTCATTCATGTTATAATTTATTCATTTATTTATGTGGTGAAATTACAGTTCCTCTATTAAAAAAAACAACCTATTTTGATATTTGTTGAACATTGCCAAAAGGCTGAAAAATATGTTCAAACCCTGTCTGAGGATAGATGTAACACTTCCCCATGACCATAACTGTACAGACTGACTGAGGAGAAATGCACAACCTACAAAAACCACAAACCAGTGAAGGGCATAGAACAGTGAAGCACAGGTGCATTCCTCTATAGGAAATAACCCCCCTCTAACCTTCAAGCAATGCTGACAACCTACACAATGAGCTCACCTGGGCCCTGATCAATGCCCTCCAGCATGTCAGGATGATATATGCAGCAGCATTTAGAGTGTCTCAGAGCTGGTGATATAGGCTGAGGCATAAAGACCGCTGTACGACATGTGCTAGGTCAGGGGCAGGGGCAGGACGAACCCAGTTCACCAGACCGATGAGGATAGTCTCCTGCTGACTGAACGCTAATCCAGCGTGCAATCATTACTGAACTGAACTCTTTCCAGACCTACAGAACCGCCAAAATATGTTACTTTTATCATTTGAACGCTACTTCTTTTCTGGTGCTTTATGCATACTACATTATGACATGTTGTGGAACTGATATATTTGATGGTATTATCACAGTTATGTATTGTGTTTGAATAATCTTCATTTGGGGGCTTTTTGTTAGAAATTATTTGGAATATCATTGATTCATTTGACTAATTTTATCATGTTTTTACATATTTTCATTTATTTTCACAAGTTTTCTTTGCTCTATTTTAATTCTTAAGCTACTCTTTAGAGTAAAACAGCTGCTGATGCAAAAAAAAAAATGAATTAGCTTGTTTGACATGTTCTTACCATTGATCGTGTCACTGAAATCAAACAACATTGATCAATGGCCCCCCATGGAGTGGTATAAAACGCTTCCCTAAGTATTTATTTTAAGTAAGGTCAATTTACTCAAATAATTTATCAGGTAGATTTGCTCCAGAGCTCCAGAAGTTCATTTGGTTTGCCGCCAAGTACCTCCTTTTGAACTCTTTCAAACATGTCATAATTATCGTTTATCTGATGTGTAGTGCTCCGTGAACTCTAACACCATATGTCCTTCTAATAAAATACCCATTGTCTTGATTGCCTGTGTTTATGTGCAATTCCCCTTAGCCTTGACATTTTAATAGCAGCTAAATTGTTTCCAGACGCAAGATTATAGAAGCAGCAATGTACAGGACACAATTTACTGTATGCATTCATTATACAATCTACAAGTGTGCCGAGACGAAAATATAGCATGTTCAATACAGCTGTTGCGGAAGCCATCAACTCAAAGCCATGCTCATGTTCAAAATGGAATTAACTTAAGTGTGTTAAAGTGAGGTTTGGGTGAGGCTTAGAGTGCCATATGGTTAACATAACTCAACCTGAGAGAGAGAGAGAGAGAGAGAGAGAGAGAGAGAGAGAGAGAGAGAGAGAGAGAGAGAGAGAGAGAGAGAGAGAGAGAGAGAGAGAGAGAGAGAGAGAGAGAGAGAGAGAGAGAGAGAGAGAGAGAGAGAGAGAGAGAGAGAGAGAGAGAGAGAGAGAGAGAGAGAGAGAGAGAGAGAGAGAGAGAGAGAGAGAGAGAGAGAGAGAGAGAGAGAGAGAGAGAGAGAGAGAGAGAGCTCAGACTCCTTTCTGGCAGTCTTATTCACAGATGGCACTTTCTGCAATCACTGGCATCAATGACCATGTGATCATTCTTCCTGATTACCCGCCCCACCTAAGACCTTGTGCAAACATATGCCAATTAAACAAACGTCTTTCACTGGGTGTCAAACAGACAAGTTAACTGCTAACTTTATACTGCCTAGTGGTGTAGATTTAGCGCACTAACAAAATATATTACGCTGAAAAAAATATATATTTTCAAAGTCCTAAATAAACTTATTTTAGTCTTTCTACTTAAAAATGTCAGGTTTAATTCAATGTGTAACTGAAAATTGTTTCAAATTAAATCCTAAACCTTTTTTTCCAGTGTAGTCTGGGATGAATGATATTATATGGATATTACATCAGCCGATATTTGTGATTTTTAAATATATCTTTATACAGTATATTGGCCAAAGTTGGGAATGTAACTGTGCATGCTCATTTTTGCCCATTTTCACATTTAAATGACTGTTGTCATCATTTAGCACTCAGTAATTGAATGATTTAATAACACTATTTCATATATGTAGAAGAAATTCATATGAAAATTGTACCTGTAATGCTCTGTGAGCACAGTAAACACAGGGTTACATACACAGAGGGTAACAATGCTGCGTTCACACATGTCACAATTACAGTAGTCTCGAGATGACAACACAACACGTTGTATTCGGAGCTGTTCACGTCCTTGGACCAGGAATTAAGTGTTTCTGTGACACCACTATCAACGCCTAAATGAATGGTGGTACAGCGGCCACGTAGTACAAGTAGGAACACTCAGAAAACTGCTATCTTACAAGTTGTAATTACAAACTACAGCTTGTTGTAAAACTAGAACAAACATGGCACTCAGGACAGGAAGTAACATACAAGTCCAGGGACAAACACTGAGGACATTTGACAGTATTAAAGTAAATCCTACACCATTTTTTCAGTGTAGTTAGGGCTGAATGATATAAGGGTACCAAACCAGCTGATATTAGTGATTTTTAAATGTATCTGTATCAGTCAATATTGTTTATATATCATCCAATATTGGGAAGTTAACTGTGCATGTTCATTTCTGTATGTTTTTTTTACCATTTAGATTGCCATTGTCATCATTGAGCACTCAAATAATTTAAATAACGATTTAATAACACCTTTTAATTAGATATTTAGAAGATTTCAAATTGACCTTTAATTATAGGCCTAATGTTTCAGTGCCTACATTACATTGTATAATGGAAAAAAAAGCATTCAAAATGAGTATTTAGTGAATTTTTATTTATTTATTATATATTACAGCCATTTATTGGTTGTACACTTGTACTGACACTTTCTTACAATGCATCTTTAAAGGTAAAGAAAAAAAATGGTCAGTAATGTCCTATCAGATGGGCAGTTCCTTTGCGGCTCTCTTTATTGCCCCAAGTCTCTCATCTAGTTGACAAGTCGGGTCTTCCTGAAACCCATTTTAATCATGTTACCCCAGAAATCAATAAACTATTTCCCCCTGGGTCAACTTCCACAATGGAGAGGGCCTGCCATCCTGAAGTACTCTGAATGTGTGCTCAAGCCGTCTGAATGCAACACAAACACAAAGCTGCGAAGACAAATTCATTAAAATAACCTCCGAGTCTCTTACATGTGAATGGGTATACATGGCAACCTATCCCCGACTAAACCTCCTGTGCATGTACAAAAAAGCTTGAAGGGCTGGTTTTCAAGTTTCCAAAAAATAAATAAAATAAATAACCCGGTCGATAATAATTCTGCAGGCAAAGTGCTTCACTGGCCATCATCACATAAAAATTCCATCATAAAGCACTCCAGGTGGAATCCATACTACTTCTACAGACACCGCAGTTCCTGTTAAATCAGATTCACAAGTGAGATGCATGTTTCTGGGAGGCTTCCATATCAATCCTTCTCTCCCTCTTCCCTTAATAAGATAAAACACATCGGTTAGTAGGCTCATGATAATGCAAAGCATCTAGCTAATGCCTTTTAAGGAGAGGGGAAGCAGCGGTCCGTCTTTGGAGGCCGGGGGGTTGCGGTAGGGGAATGGAAGGGCATGTTGTAATACTGTTCTAATCCTGCGGTGGATAATGTATCAGGGATCAGCTTCGCATGAGCAAGTTTCTCCTGATGAGGTGGAGGTCTCAAGGAAAGCAAGGTGTTGCATTGACATTCGGGTCACAGTGGTGTACGGCTCTGGAATGCACAAGTGTTCTTTAGTCAGTCCACGCAGGAAAAGTGTGAAGAAAAAGGTAAAGTTTATAGAGAATGCTTGAGAATATTCACTTTAATTATGAGAAAATTAAGTGGTAGGATACATACCATAGGTTATATAGGATAAAGGAAACAGCTAATTAAATTAAATTATGAAAGTATAATTAGGAATTCTCCGAAAGTGCCAGGGGCAACGATAAAATGAAAATTCCAGTATTTCTTAGCCCCAGGTACAATCAATTGTGGGAATGACACAGTCTCGTCTTTCTCAGCAAGGTGCAATTTTTTTTCCTCTCCCCAAAGCCAATTAACAAAGAAGCCACAGGCAGAAATTTATAAGATGTATTAGAAAACTGCATTACTATGCAAATGTACCTACTGATATCCTGAGATTCATTAAAACAATCAGTTACACTGAAAGCAACAGAATCTAATGACTAATCACACTCATTTTAGAAACTTTAAGTGGAAATTTAAGAACTGAGAAACAGTTGATTTTAAAGATGCACTAGTCAAGAGAACAACAAGACTATGTTTATGTGTGGTATAAGTAGCCTTGACTGCTTCCTTATTTCATGTTCACATATACAGAAATTGTACACTTCATTGACAACCATCGCTATCACTCAACACTGCAATTGAAATGAAATGAAAATTGCTTCTGGTCACTGCAGATCACTGTAAATGTGACCGGCCCTTTAAGAAAATGTTCTTGGCTTAAAGGTGCAGTAAGCGATTTCTGAGAAACACTGTTGATATCTGAAGTCAACTCAAACAAACACGCTCTTTCCTTCATTGCTCCGCCTCCAAAACACACAAACACGCAAGGCAAGAGTGGATGTATAACTGAAGCAAAGCAAAATGATGCAGTGAAGATGACAAACGAATGACAATGAAGTACAAACAGTGAACAAAAGTCACATGAATTCCGATATGACTGTTCAGACTGAGGTTGCATTGAAAATCATCTGACCTGTATCGGATTTAGGACCACATGTGGAAGTTGCCCAAATCAGAATTGAAAAGATCAGGTTCCATGCAGTTTGTGCTGTTTACATTTGAGTTGCATATAAGCAATACAAATAGAATTTGGGCCACTTTTGCCAGCAGTGTGTGAATGTAGCCTAATATTAACGCAGGTCCAAAAGCTCTCGGCTGATTATACCACTTCTTTTTCCAGTAATATTCCTTTAACCTTTTCTATTTTGTAATGTCTCTCAGCCATATCTCTTTCTTTTAATCTCCATCTTGCTCACTCTCTCTTCTCCCTCATCATGAGTGGACACGCCCCCTACTGCTGATTGGCTACAAGTGTGTTGAGGTGCTTGGTCCGATCCACTTTCAACAGCCTTTCTCAGAAATCACTTACTGCACCTTTAAGGCAAGACACTAGAAGTAAATACGTTTTTTTTTTTTTTTTTATCAAATAATAGATAGCATCATACTTTCCCTAGTTGATTAATTTGTTATTACATGTTTTCGGAGTGTTATGTGATGCTTAAATAAGCAATTTATGCATTATCTACCTAAATATGTCCTAATTTGCATAACTTTTACAGAAGATAAATCTAAACATTGGAAAAAAACAGTTTCTAAATTCTTGTTTCATTTTGTTGACATTAGAGGTAAATGTTTTTACAAAGTGGATTTTGGATATCTCTTTTTATCACTCCATAAATCAGAAAAAAAGCATGAGGCATTTGGTGTATGCAAGTGTTACTGAAGTGGAGTTTTGCCTGCAGTGTTTTGCCTTAATTTACGGCTCATAATTTTACGTCAGCAAATGTGAGACAGTGTTGGTTTAAGGCTTAAACCAACACTGTCTCACATTTGCTGACGTAAAATTATAATAATTTAACAGAAGAAACTTAATTTTACTGTGAATTTAATAAGTACAATTAAGTAAAATTAAGTTCATAATGCTTTAAGACATGTAATGTAATTTCCCCCATTTGTACTGTAGTAATGTTTCCCTTGAGATTCACCTAATGCAAATGTACATTAGAACATTCATAACAGGCTATAATTTTAGATATTCTCAAATGCTTTTGGTAACCGAACCATCTGTGTTTTCCTCTGCAGATACATTTGAGAAGTCATGATTGAAAATATAGCAGCACCTGCAGTGCACATCTGGTATTTGTGAACCCCCTGGGCCAAAAGTGCAGGTTTCCTTACAAGCACTCTGGGACATAGACATATAACTTTGTAATTGTCCACTTAAGCCATTTCAGAGGGTAAGGTATCATGTAGTTTTATGATCCACATGCTGAGTTCCTCCTACTCCCCCAAAAAATCATCCTAGCTGGTATATTATATGACCCTAAAACAGCTTGAGTGTAAAATTCTACACTGTATCTTCTCCACATTGTGTGATAAAAAAAAGAGATTGTGTTCTTACACAGCTTATTCTGCAAATCTCAACAGTCTTATCCACCCTGATGATTTTAAATAATGTAAAGTAATCTCCAAGCTCAACATATGTAAGAGGCTTTAAAGTTTCTCATTGGCGGCCTGCGGGCCACTCTCACAGATGACACATAGCCTGTTTCACTCAAGAACATTGAAAGTTATCTTTCGGGATGCTTGAAAGGAGAGCCACGGCGTTAAAGAGCCCAGTGAAAAGAAGGCTTTTACAGAGGCGTCTTTGTCAAACTCATATCAAAGGCTGCGTCTGGAAAGTGAATAGTTTAGCTTTGTGTTTGGCAGAGCATGGGTGGGAGTTTGTTGTGGTGTGGAGATATCCCTGTGTACATGCAGAGCTATTGAAAGAGCTACTGGGAAATCTCCAACATTTTACGGCTCTTTAACCAAGAGTGTCCCTCACCGCATGATATCCTGGTTTGACATCTTTAAAGGACCTTGAATTTAAGTCCAAAGCCCAATTTGGACAGGATTAGTTATCTAACCGATGCTTGAATTCTAATTGTTAGCATAGCCTATAGGACAGCAATGATTCCTCTGTATTTTTTATTTATTTTACATAGATGTGAAGTCTGTTGTCTGGACGCGTATGTTACAGAAGGTCATGTGCTTTGAATGTGTGACATGAAACCCACTGATAAACCCAGCAAGACTTTTATATATAATAATGTTTACATGTAATTTATGTAAATAAATGTACAGTTATATAAAAATGTACACGCACAATATATATATATATATATATATATATATATATATATATATATATATATATATATATATATATATATATATATATTGTGTGTTATTATTATGAGCTAATTCATTTAATACAAAAGCATTATGTATATAATTAACAAAGACTGTCAATTAGTTTAAATAAACAAAAAAACATGATTAGAACAAGATTCAAATTCAAATCGAGCACATCTTCAAGGAAAAAGTACATTCCTGTTAAAATAGGTGTCACGGTTTGGGTTTTGTTTCTTGTTCCTTGTTCTGGTATGTCATGTGATCCCCTGTTTTAGTCATGTGATCTTGCCTTGTGTTCCCTTGTCTGTTGTGTCATGTGGTCATTTGATTCACAGGTGTCCCTTGTTTACTTGTGTATTTAAGCCCTCGTGTTTGCCCTGTGTGGTTGTCTAGGTCTAGGATTGAATGTTTCAAGTTGATGTTCTTGTTTTGTGTTACTTGCCTTTGTTTTATCTTTGATCACGTTTTATAATTAAAATTGCATTTGGGTTCTCTACCAGCTTGCCTCCAGTGAATTCATGACAATAGGGCTTTAATGTTTTTATGAATGGGAAACGGTCTGATCTTTTTATATCCTTTTTACATCCTCTTTACATGCATTAATATACATGCAATTATTATTAAATCCACTTTTCATTTTATTAATAATTCAATACCAGTATGACAATAATTTTGTTTCTAAACCTTCAAATAACAAGCTTAAACCTGTCTCATAGTGGCAACACATTACCCACTGTATAATTCATGGATATTACCCGCCAAAAAGAGGACAATATCAAATAGGGGCACATTCACTGGCATCCATTCAGAATGTTCTGTCATTGTTCAGCCTAAGGCTATAGCTTGGTGCCAACACATTGAGTTCAAGCCATATCCTATCTTCATTAACATGAGACCTCCAGCTCTCGGATACTATGTCATTTGGAAAGCAGATGTTAAAACACTGATAATAGTGTAGCCTAAATATATTACCCTTCTTGATGACGTCAGCAGCCTCAGCCGAAGTGTGGATTGAATTAAGGAGCGCTGAACGAATTCGATGAATGCTGGTCAGAAGGTTAAAGTGCGAAGAAGGGTTATCTGAGTTGCAATTAGCATGTGCTTTGAATGGAAGCTAATGAATGGCATTCTAGAGTCTTTGTGTAATAGGTTTGAAGGACATTGTGTCCTTGCAATAAGTCTGTTTCTAGACCAACAATAGGGTTGATTAGTCTAATTTGAAATCTGATCCGCAGATTATATACTCCATTTTACTTGATTAGGAAATGAACGTTAGCATAGGATGTTACACATGTCATTAACACAGAAATGTAATTTGTATAAATGGCTTCCTTTGTCAATATTATACAACATAAATCAAATCATCTTATAAGCATAAAAGGAATGTCCAGGATTGAATACAAGTTAAGCTCTAGAGTTTTTATTTCAAAGAAAAAATATTCAGGTGCTGTCAGTTATCACAGGAAAGGGTTTCAACTGGACCCTGATGTTAACTGCCATTGACAAGTTTTTTCCGCCAATCACTGTTTTCACAGTTGTATGATAGGGGGCGCTGTTACACATCTTCCGAAAGAGTACAGCAGCACAGGATCCAAAAACAGGAGCAGATAGAATATTGCTAACGCACAAGTAAGCTAACGTGATCATCAAATATTTAACAGCATATAAATCCCAACGTTGCCGGATGAAATGTCGAGGATGTATACAGCTGTGCAAGTTTGGCGGCTGTTGATGGACTCGATCCACTGGATCTATGTTTGGATCATCGCTCTTTTTTAATGAAATTTACACATTCAAGTGTTGTTAAAAAAATTCATAATGAAGCTAGAATAAAATGAATAAAATGTTATTTTGATAGACCATATTGTAAGTTTGCATATTCATACGGCGAAATATTCTGGTGGCTATGAAAGTTTTGTGAAAATTATCAAAAATGCTAGCGCTAACTTAGCCTGGGAAAACCCTGACGTACTGCAGCATATTTGAGATTTGCTCTGCAAGTCAGTCTGGCCAAGAACCCATTCAAGCCCATTTCCAATTTCTCCAAATCGAGGCACCAATCACAAACGTTGAGGCGGGCTTTACACGATGACAATCGCTCTGATTGGTTTTAGGTCTATCCAATTGCGCCCAGAGGCATTTGAGCGACGTCCGTTGTTGGTAACGCCCCTTTGGAAATGGGCTGTGAATGAACCTTCCCCAGACCCACTCTCAGTTACAACTGGTGTCAACTGGCAACTTTTTAAAAAAAGAAACAAAAATGCTGGCGGGGAAATGCAATATTGAGCTGTATATAAAAAGTAATTTACATTCTTTTAATTGCAAAAATGCCTCCTTTATTCAAATTTGATTTATTATAGATTTTTGCACACAACTAAGCATTATTTACCTGGTGCAATTAAAGCTGTATGGAAAATGTGCCAAAATTTCTTTTAGAGACACATTTTCTTGTGATCAAGGCATCTGTAATTTAAATGATTTTAAAATTATGGATAAAAGATTCCGGACAGATCATGTGGTCAAGCAGTTTTGGCAGAGGCATTCAGCATTCCTTTAAATACAATTATTTAATCTGTTCAGAAATTTCATGTAGACTTTCTCCTGCTTTCACATTGTATCAGAAAATGAAAATGATAGATGGACATTGCTTTGAAAATGTCTCTCTGTGACATTGAGGGCATGTATTAGGACTGTACAGCTGAGCAATCATCTACCCAGCATTCTCTAAAGTGCTCATTGTGTACGCTCCAACAAAAGACTTCAAAGATGAAAGCCATACAGCAAAATAAATATAAGAGCGGCAGGAACTGAACAGATGTTGCAAGACATGAGTAACGTGTTGGTCTATGGAGGAAAACAGAAAAACGTGTATCGTTGTAGCCTGATGATAAAGTCAGCAGTAAAGTGTGCGGAGAATTGTTTACTTGATGTAAGACTCTTTGAAACCACCAGACGCTCTTATGCTTGAGTAGACACACCCAGTTGCTTACATGTTAAACTTTCTAAAAACAGTATCATCAAACAATGCAAAATACCTAAAAAAATATGTTTGCCCTCTTGAGTGAATTGAAAAGGAAAAAAATAGGTTAGGTCCCTTGTTGACACATTAACATTTATATATGCTGAGAGAAAGCTTTGAGTACTTCAGTTCATTGAATAAAAGACATTTGGATGAAGGAAATACCCTGCTTAGAATATTTCACATTAATATTCTACAATTGACTGGCATGCTTTTTTTTCCCAGTGTATGACAGATGAAATGCACACAACATGTGAGCGCAGCGCAGAAGACAGCTCCCCATGAGTGTTTGCCAATGATGTCAGATTTTCATTGTTTTTGTTTCAGAAGAACTGTTTCACTTAAATGGAACCTAATGGCACATTGAAAAAAAAAAAAAAAAAAAGCACTGGTAAAAAAAATGCACAAATGTATAGCAATATAGAAGTCCCTGTGAGGCTTTAAAGGTCCCATGACATTGAATTTTTCACTTTCTGAGTTTTTTTAACATTAATATGAGTTCCCCTAGCCTGTATATGGTCCCCCAGTGGCTAGAAATTTCAATCGGTGTAATCCGATCTTTGGCTATCTTTCTCTGCCTTTGAGAAAATTTTATCTCAGACGGGCTGATCTTGAATCTTCCCTGTATGACGTCATACAAGGGAAAGGCTACTTCCCCTTTCTCTGCTTTGCCCGCCCAGAGAATTTGGCCCGCCCATGAGAAAATGAGCTACGCGAGCGCGATATTGTTTTTTCCTCGAGAGACATCATGGCTTGCAAACGAGCGAAGCATTGCAGTTGCTCAGTGTTTGGATGTACAAATGAACACAAAAGTATTTTTTAGTTCCTTCATCCGAGCCTCTGAAGAAACAATGGGTTAATTTTATTTTCTCTGGAAATGCGCCGACACAACTTCCCAAAGTTTTGTATGGTCCAAACATTTCACCGACGACTGTTTCCTCAACTTGGGCCAATACAGAGCTGGCCTCGATGAACGTCTGAAAATAAATCGATCGAGCTACCAAGCAACAATTTCTGATGTGTAATTTTTCAAGTTCAGACAGGTAATCTTTCTCTCAAAATCGTTCAATACTACTGTTTGTTTATGCATCAGATCAAGCCAGTGACTAAAATATCAACTCCACATCGTTTCTTTTAGTAGGATGAAAATAATCTTATTTAAATTGTGAATAAATTATATACAGAAAGCGATCAAAGAACAATCCTTCCACACAGCGCAAGTTTATCTGGACACTTGCCAAACTCGTTATGAAATCAATGACGCACGTTACACAACACAACGAAGCTCTTACTTTATTTACATCATCGTGTTTGCATTGGTGAAAGCATTAGTGCAGAAACTGCGTTGCAATGATAAGATCTTCATTCTCGCGATCAACAGACTGTCATCTGCTTGCTCAATGCTCATCACGACAACATTTTATGTGATGGGAATATATCTAAATACTTAAAAAACTTCTCACGATTCGTTAATCTCGATAGCTGTAATAGTAAAAATGTATAATAGCTGTAGTAAAAGTATTAGAGAGAGTTTCACATGTAATAAGTAGCTATTTCATATGCAAGCATGTTAGCCAATCACAGCAGTGGCCGGTTACACTGAATCCCACAGCAGACACGCCCCTTCAAACAGAGCGTTCAAATCAGAGGCTAAAATCAGGCTAGGAAAAATGCCGTTTATTTCTAAATTATGACTATTTTTGATCTAAAAAACATACTAACATTATAAGGGCAACCCAGGAAACATTATAAAATAATAAAATATGTCCCATGTCATGGGACCTTTAAAAATATATATTTTTTAAATATTTATTTTTTTAAATAAAATAAAATATATTATTTTCTAATTTAATAAAAATGCATTAAAATATTAAACCTATCTAATAGATTACTGTACTGTATTTCATAAGCGAACATGCAAAGAGGTTGCAAAATTGATTGAAAAGTTAACATGACTTAAAATCTCAAGGGGAACTTCAAGTCAAATCATTGCGATCACAGGAGTTCAGCTGACATAGAAGGTTGAGAAGCCCTGATCTAGAGTGTGGGAATGCACACTCATATATTAAAATAATGTAGTCATGTTCTCTGGAGGGCAAGCGCAGCCCACAGGACTGTCAGACAGAGAGCTTTGAAGTCTAGTATCAGAGTTCCAACCTTTTATATTTTAGGAAATTAGATTTTGCTCTTGCATTTAGCACTTAGAATATCAAGTTATGTAGAAACTTGCTAAGCTCATTTCAACGAAGAGCTGGAAGGGGCAAAAGTTAATCTGGGGCAGCAGAAATGAGCAGAGTCAGGCTGTGATCCTAAAGTCACATCTGCCTTTCAAGGAAGAGGAAGTCTTGGTTTGAAGAGGGCCAGATAAGGACATAATTACTTTGACTTTCCATTTCGTGACTGAATGTTAAGCTCTCGTCAAGTGCGCAAAGCACTTCTTCTGATTGCATGGTTTTCGAAAGTCAGAGAAAATGAGGTACAGGACTACCTGAGTATGACTGAGTCACCAGGTATTGTTCACATCCACACTGAAGTTTCTGTTTCACTTGTTTCGCTGTTTCATCAGGAGTTAAATGATTCTGGTTATAAATCTGTGGAATGATTTAGGGATGTTATAAAAATAGTCCCCTATATGCTAAATAAGCACCCCTTTCAAGTATGATTTGTTAAAACAAAACTTGTTCCCCTTGTCAAACTAGATGATGTAGGACTTTTTGTGTTCTCCACTTAAACCAAGAACCAAAACCTTAAGTTGGAAAATCCTTATAACCAACTTATAGTGGAGAACAAGGTAAAACATAGCATTTTTATTCTATTTGTAATTTATTTCAGAAGTTTGCCTGCTCATCCAGTCTTATTAGTAAAAAAAAAAAAACATGACTTGCTGTCTGAGCTATTTACCACAAAAAGTCACATCATAAATTTAATAATAAATGTATCACTAAAATAACAAAAAAAAGTACCATATATCTGCTGTACCATTAATAAAGTTCAGCTTTGTCAAAGTGAAGAATGTCACCAGACCTCTCACCACCACAGGAAACCAACAGTCTTGTTTTCACCCTGAAAACACATTCATGTTTACCACAGGACTGAGGCACCACATGCAAGACCCACTGAGGCCATATTGTGACATGGGAACCCCAATAAAAAAAAAAGAAAAGATGTTAAGAGCCAGGGGAATTTGCATTTTGGAAGGCGCTGAATGAAAGTATTTGTTCTTCCTGTTCCTCAGTGAAAGACTCTGTTAAGCCTAAAATGGTTTATAGATTCTTGCTCATAATCAGAAGTCAGGATTATGAGGATGATAAGTCTGACAATTGATGAATGTTTGCCTCGTTGATACTATTAAAGTCAGGCAGTAAATTAGGCACCGTGTTTTTTTTCTACTTTTCCCATTAGTTCATCAGTCAATTACGTTCTCTGGCAGGTCGCTTGACGTGTCCTAGAAACGGGGGCTTTATCTTAAAATTATATGGAGAAAATCGCAAGCGAAAAGGACAAACACTTCCTGGCTGTTTATGTGAATGCAAATGTCAGGCCTTTTCATCTCGCTCTTCATAGAAATAGCTTTGAGGTTCATAAGGTGGCAGTATTTTGAATTCCACTTTAATGGTAGTTAAAGGCCTTGTTAGAACAGAAAGCTAAGGATGTGCACTGTCCATGGTGAGTTTAGGAAAAAGGTTCATAGGAGTTATTAATGCTTTTACCTAACGTTACCATACTGTATCAAGATTAAATCAACAGAACATGATACACAAAAATAGTATAATTTTATCATCAAAATCTACCAAAAAAAAGGACTACTATACTGTCTTCACAACAAGTATTTCACAGCACACAACGATACTTCATAGAAACCAGTAACAAACTATCTAACAAGCACTTTGCAACATGCTAAGATTACACCTTAGTAACCATCCACATAGCAACACCCTGGCATAACCAATAATACACAAGTCGTTTTAGTTACACAATATCTATCAAAATCTTTGCTGCTTGTATACTGTATCACCAATTTAAAATTGAAGTCAGTTGCAGTCAGTGAACTTAAAAGTTTACAAAAACACAACAATATACAATACACAGTATATTCAGTATGTCAGGCTTGAAAAGGCACAGCTCTTTGTAGAAAGTCACACATGATGTCATTTCCATGCTGATGAATAAACCCATCCACTCAGATGACATGGTACACTTCCCCATTATATTCTACTTTCACACCGAATAAAACGTGCCCCACCACCACAGTGTAGTTTTTAATGGATTTGATCCCAATATCTGTTAAGAGCTCTGTAAGAGACAAGGCCGACATCCCGTCGGACTGCTTTTGGCACTAATGGTGGTTGCTATTGACCTGGGACGCAAACCCACGCTGTGTAACACAGCAGGACAGTTTGTTCAGTTGAGGGCGGCGTCACACCCTATATCGCCCACAGCTTTCATCCGACAACATCCAAAAGTTCAAGTCAGCAAATCTGCTTTGTTGTCTCACCCACAAAACATGCATAATTTATGCCGTACCTTAGTAACCAAAGTGATAATGGCATGAAAGGTTGAAGAACCACTTGAATTTACATTTGTGAGGATGCTTTGATTCTCATCATGATCTCAGATTTAACATGAGGTTAGTGGGATAGATACAATTGATTGGAATGACTGTAGACTAGTTATTCACTCATCGAAAAACCTGCGAGAGGACCCCTGTGATTCTGGAAATGGTCCATCTTTAACTGCTGACAGGGTAGGGCCCCTGCCCTTTAGATAAGAAGATTACAGAGTGATTCAGAGGTCTAGCAGATTTATTGTGCCAGAGCTGAGCCATTTAAAGGATAGATGGAAACTCTCTCTTTGGAGGATGCTGCATTCAGGTTTTAATATCTCCCGAACCCAGCTGTTAACCCATCAAATGTGACAGGTGTATGAAAAAAAGAAAATAGAGATTGAACCTTAAGGTGACATCTTTTTTTAAGCACAGTTGGCTCTGTTTTAATCAGGATGTTGGTTAAGTACAACGTGACCTTCTTGTTGCATTTTAAAGATATATTTCCGTCAAAAATCTATCCATCCATCCATCAAACCCAACTTCATTTTATATGGATTTGGAACGGCATGAATGTGAGTAAATATTCCATTCTCTATACCGCATTTACAATGCAATTCTGATTTGTTGACTATTTCCCATTTTTTTGACAGCTAGCATCTTTTAAAAGGGACTTATATCCAACATCTACTATACACTTGGCGAAACAACCCAATGTAGGCTTACTGACCGGGAAAAGCTTAGGCTGAAAAAGAAGTAAAATGCAAGCTTTTGCTTTACGCACCATCTTTAAAAGGTCAGCGAAACATCAGGTTGAGTCTTTGTCCTCGATTGCGCCATTGAAAAGAGTCCTGTGATGTCAGGTGCCCAACTGAGTTGACGTCATTCGCCACCGTCGCTTTTTCAATGACGTATGACTCACATTGACAGGGGAATATCTGATCTGTCCACTTAGAATGGACAAGTGCAAATACAAGTATCCGATTCATATCAGATTTATTTCCACATACTATGAATGAGGCCTGAAACCGATTTGAGAATATCTGAATCCATGTGCTTTTTTTCCTGCTTACAAGTTTGTGGGTTATATCCAATCTGTGCCACATGGGAAGAAAAAATTGGAATTGGGTCAATTACCATGTAATGTAAATTTGGCCTTATGGCCAGTGTCTTGGGCCAAATGCAGGGAAACACCCTGGACAGGTGGCCAGTCCATCACATTTTCCAAGCAAACATATGTCCTGAAGGAGAATGATATGAGAAATGAGAGACAACAGAGAGAAAGGACAGAGACAAATGAGCAATGACCCTTTTGTGGATAAAAGACAGAAGCACCAATGAAGGGAAACCACAGAAAGGCATTGTGTCTCCGATACGATCACACACTGTGAGGGGTCACGTATCAAAGCAGAGAATGCCATTACTGGCACAGTGTCAGGCCTTGTTCTGCATGGCAAAGCTGCTTATTGATTAGAAAAAAAAATATTGATTAGTGACAATGAGCAGCCACAGGCTAATCATAATTGATGCCTCATTGCTTCAGTTAACTGTTTCAGGCACAGACACAGACTTACTTTTCAAGCATGATATTTTATCACAGGAACAGGTAACAAATGGGTATCAAACTGAAATGTATAAGGGATTCAGGGTCATTTTGAAGTGGGTTTTGACCACTGCTTTTTAAGTGGCTCAAGAAGTATTTGGTTTGGTAGAATGCAAATCTTTACAGTGCACTTAGTGTGCATTTATTTTGTGCATTGATTGGCATAAAACTTTAATTTCTTAAGTAGTGGGAAACTAACTACTTAAGAGTCTTTAGAACTGTGTGGTAAACAGATCAGAGTAGTTTGCAATCTCATGTGTCATTATAATACTGTATGTATCAGCATTTTGTACTGCAAAACTCTCTATTTTCATCAAATATAGAATGCTTGCCACCATTTTATATGTAATTTGATATTTCCTATATACAAAACCTTTACATTTTACCAAAATGTTTACCAGACCACTTTCAAATTAATATTTTCTAATATTTAATATTTTATAGTATTGCCTAATTCTCATTTTAAAATGTTACCTTCAATAACACTTACATGAAATGTGAAAATTCTAAAAAAAATCTAGTTTCTAATAAAATAAACTATATGAGATTGTATCCATAATAGACGTTATATTTAATATTTTGTTTTGAATTTTGTATTTTGTACTGCTCTGCAATGACATATTTTATAACTTATTTTTCAACTGGTTTATACAAGTTAAAAAGTACAGTAAGATAAAATACCAGAGCCAGTACAGTAAGACAAAATACACCTGTATTGAAGATACATTCTCTGAAGTCTTTTATGTTATGTCTCAAGTAAATTCATAGTGTTTTAACGATTGAAAAAATATTTTAACTAAAAAATTAGACGCATAGTACTATTTTATGACACACAAATATACTACAACTACGACACAAGAATATATTTTTTCAGAGTATACCGTAAATAAAAAAAATCCTAAAATTGACAGTTTCCTATAGTTTTTCATAGTGAATACTGCACCTGGGTTTTAAGGGTTTTAAAGGGGTGGTTGATTGCGATTTCACTTTTTTCATTTTAAATAGTGTGTAATGTTGCTGTTGGTGCATGAACAGTATCTGCAAAGTTGCTGTGCTGAAAGTTCAACGTAAGCAGATATATTGTCTTTTAAAAATCAGGAAGTTTAATGCCTACAAAAACGACTCGAATGGGACTACAACGAGATACTTCCCGGGTTTTATACGTAGCTAACCCATACATTTACATCAACCCTCCCTCCGGAATATGCAAAAAATGGGGCGTGGCCATATTTCTGCGGCGTTGTGGAAGAGGAAGAATTATAGTGGAGAGCTGTAGCCATGCCGTCGAAAGTGTGTTATTTTCACCCAGCTGTCATGTCTTCGGTGTTCGGGCTTCCTATGGACGCTGTAGTTCGTCAACAATGGCTACAATTTCTGTTTTATTATGTTCCTGAAAATTACAATCGTAGCTCTCTGTGCTGCGCATTTTACGGAAGACAGCTTCCAGAATCTCCACGAATTCAATGCCGGATTAAACAAGAAACTGTTACTAAAACATGAAGCAGTTCCAACTTTAAACCCAGAGGCAGCCGTTGTTGGGCCACAACCTGTAAGTAAGACTTAATAATTTTAAATGTTTGCATGTATAATTTCAGACGTAATGTTTTAGTTTTATCAGGGACGTAAACAAATGCCAGCGCTCGCGTTATAGCCACTTAATTATGCTATATCTTGTGTCTATGACAAACGCGTACAAACATTTTGAACCTGCAATTTGTAATTATGTACTAATTTTGTAAATGTATTTTCCATGTATACTTTATGAAGTAATTTTTCGATTTGATCAAGAACGTAAACGAATGCCAAAGCTGTTTGTTTATAGTAGCCAGTTAGTTCGATGCTATTTTGTGTGTAAGACAAACGTGTAAAGTAAAAATATATATATATGTAATCGCAACAGCAAACTTCAGCTGCGGTATTACTCAGTCATTTATTCAGTTATATTAAATGTTTAATCAGGAGAAACCCGTATCTCAAAAGCTAACAAGTGGCAGCAGTGGCATTTTCAAGTAACAGCGTATCGAAATTATTATATAATATAGTAGAATAGAATAATAATAATTAAAAAAATGTACCATTCAGAAACGTTTTGTAAGAATGTTTGGGGAGGTTCTGCTTGACTCTCTTCATTGCCGCTTTACTGGGTCTGATTCTGGCTCAAACTGACGGCAGTATTGAAACCATTATTTACATTTGACCAGAGCACATGCAACTTTCGCCCGTAAAGGTGATGGGCGTGAAGTTTCCGGACAACGTGCACTGTGCAGTTTAGCCAATTACAACACACCGGCCCAACTAACCAATCTGAACCCATGCCTGTTTCTGAGGGAGTGGTTTCATAGAATCAGGAAGTCAACCGGTCGTTCAAATGACAGAGGAGAAAGCGGCTTACAATAAAGGTCAAATTTATGACAAATAAGGCTTAAAAAAACAACAACAAAAACGAAGACATGTTATATTGCACCCCATAAATACAATCATGCAAAGAAAAAAAGCAGTAAACCACCCCTTTAAAGTTTTAATCTATTCAATTAAAAAAATCGAGACAGGAAACACAAGTAATGTGTGCAAGTGGAAATGTTAACTTGAACTCTCCAATGTACCTTATCTAAGCATTTGATGAAGAATACATGGTCTGATCGAAGTGGGCCAAAATAAAGAGTTTATCCAATACTTCAGATGCTAAGGAAGAGATCCATATGAGCACTTTTAATTTGTTTAATAGGTTGCCCTTGCCCTCTCAATATCTGACCCACTCACTATACAGCACTATGGCTGCTTGAATCGATCAACCGTACCAGACAGCAGTGGCTAAACTAAGGGTAACAATCAATGGCATTGCTAAGTGCGTGTCGGGACTAGGCCAAAGCTCTCTCATGGTTTCTGGAGCTGCAAGTGTTAAATCAAGCTCTCATTGATTGTGTGGGTTTCAATTGGATGGGGGAGGGAAGAACTGGTGACTAATGAACTACTGGATTGCAGTCAAATAAAACCAATGCAAACTTTAGTGGGATCTTTGGTGGGAATACACTCTGCAATGAGCAACTGCAATGGGACTCATGCAGATAATTTTTTGATATAATATAAACTTTGTATTTTTACACGGTAAATGGAGTTGATTAATGCGTATTGTCGTCTTGCGTATTGACTCACTCCATTTTCAATAGCGTTGCCGACAGCATGATAAATGCACATAGCATTTTTGTATCTACATGTTAATGCCATTTGTGGGCATGCAGGATCTTTAATTCTGAACCGTTGTCAGCACTGACTATGAGACGATGGAAGAATGTTTCAGAGTAATTAGGAGTCTGGGGGAAAAGCGAGACTAGGAGTCTCTCGAAAGCGCCCTTCCCCCCGCTCAAACACAGCCTACATTGGCCACCCCTCCTCCCTGGTCCAAACGCGTAATATTTCGAACGGTAAACAAAACCATCCACTCTCCCCACAAATGAAGATAAATGAAGACTAAAACCCCATATTAGATGGCTGACAGGTGGTAGGTTTGAGGAGAATGGGCAAAAACTGCTGCATAGGATGGGCATGCTTCCTTCATGTGGTTGTTCCTGGATACCACCAAGAGCTAGGAAAGGAGCATCCCATTGCCGATAATTCATAGTGCTATGGTCTTCTCGGTCTCAAATGAGCCAGATAAAACTGCAGCGCTTGCAGAAAGGACGCAATAGGGTCTCTGGGCCTATGGTGGCGTTTTAATGATGATGGCTGCAGAGTTTCTACTTCGTGGTAGCCCTGGGATTGCATACCCCCACTTTTGGCGAGGAAGGTTGCTGATTGTGCTGCCTGTCTTGATTCAAGACTCAAGCATCCGAAGAAACAGGAAACTGTCCCTGCATATCTGTGATGCAGCATGCATCGGATGCATTTCTCGCTGTTCGTCTTTGACTGCGTGTTGTTCAGCTAGTATTGATTGTGATCTAGTATTTGTGCCACATGAGACAGATGTCATCCCTGTGGTCACTGGTGCACTTTTCATGATTAAGTATTCTTCCCATTTTCAAATAGAGAATCGATCAGTCTAGGTAATTTTTCACTCACTCAGTGTTTGTTAGCTGACGCATAAAGATCTCCTGAATATGGCCTTTTAATTAATGACAATGCCTGAATTTTTGAATTAAAAACACTTTCAATCTAACAATCAAAGTGGGGCATTGTATGAAGCAGTTCTTGATAACAACTTTTCTCAGAATGTGTTCTTTTCCTTATTGTCCCTAAAGATATGATTGTTTTCCAAAATCATTCAGATCTTGCCAGCTGCATTCTCAAATTCCATTTCCTTTACAGGCCCTTTATTATTACATGTCTATATAAAAAAATACAAGGGAGGAGGGGTTTCATTTCTGGCAGTGTGGAGAGCAATCATCTTGCCAAGCTCGGAACCTTTATGAATTCCCAGCGTATCTCCTCACACCAGCTGTTTTCCATTGATAACGCCAGGTAGACACGGCTCTTTCAAACCGTTATCACCCCCCCCCCCCCCCCCTCCTCCTTTTACGGTCTGTTCAGGGTGGACAAGACCAAGTGGACAAATGCGTATGCTCACCAATACATTAAATAAAATCATATCTTTCACTTTTGACACACTCCTATTTACTTTGTTCTGAACGGTAGATGAGACAAATCCATTTGCAATGCCACATCTCCTGCAGTTTAAAAACTGAACCAACTGGGATGAAACTGCGTATGTGATAATATGTGAAGTGGGGTTAATATGGAGACAAGCATGGTGGTAATGCATTGAGCGATAACCTGAAAGCTAAGGTCTTTACACCGATGTGCTAGGTGTCGCTGTGCTAATCTGCTTAAGCTGTGGTATCCCAAAAACTGTGGTTTCGCTCTGCAAACGGATGATATTTGTGTTCACCGGTCTAGTGAAGGTGAAGTCTGTCGTTAGCATTCACTGCTAGGTGTGGTTACGCTCACTGTATGTCATCCACACTTCACAGCACAAAAGCAATTTGGTGACGTGACTTCCCTGCTAATGCTAAATTACTCACAGCAATGTCCAACGCCAAGGCTATCTTATTATTTACACTGCAGTTATAGCCAATACAATAACTATGTTAAGATAATGCATTATTTATCATTCTACATTATTAATATTAATAGACTGGTACGGTAGTTATGAATAGAATATCATAAGCTCATAAATCATATACAATATGATTTCACACCTTGCAAACAAGTTAATAATCATACCTCAACACAAACTCAGAATTGTCTTTCTAAATAGACATTACTGGATTTACTGAGCACGTTTTAATAAATAATAAATATCCATGCTGCAAATTTAATGATAAAAAAAATGATATTACAAAATCAATATCTTTCTAATCCATCTTGAATTATTCAGTCAAATGACCTTTCTGATACACATCTGGGAATTTATTCTGCAAATGTGTTTCTATCATAGCATATGCACGTCTTCTGACAGAATCATTTTTTTGATAAAATAATTTCATGTAAATTTTGCAATATTGTGTACATATTTTTTCCATCCAGCATTTTTATGCAAAATGCCAAAACTTACATAACATTATGTGAATGGAAAATTGGTTATTGCTCCTTAAAAAAAAAAAAGAGTAATATTTACCTCTAAAACAAAACAATGGACCGTCAGGCTATTTATCTTTCTTTCTTTCCTATTTTGATATAATAATATTACATTTTTACCTAAAAATATGTCAGATTGCTACAGTAAAATGGATTTTCAATGATAAAATATAATTTTTTTGTGGAAAATATCGCCTTTGATGGAAAGCAAGTAGAAGTGCATCTATTCCAAATTAGGCTGGTTGAGAAAGTTACTAACAAGATCGAAACAGTGTAGCTTCTGTTTGAAGACACAATTCAAATAAAAGGCCATTTGGGTCCAGCAAAGGATGTTCATGTCAAGTGAGAGGAATGCTGAGCACTTGGGATTGAATGGAGAAGAGCTTGCCCGAGTGCCCTTTATAAGATGGCATAAAAGACTTAGAGGAATGTGAGTTTTAATGGATGAGCTGGCACACCGGAGCTCAAACCCTCTCATGCCACAGGTGGCGGGAAGGGGACATGGGAGTGGGATTGTTTTTCTATCGTTGTCAAACAAAAAGTGACATTATCTAGGGTGCCAATGTACAATGATAATGAGATTAGATATAGATCAGCGGGAGATGAATATGAGTATGTGTCCTTATTCTCCTTACTCCTTCAACTTCCAGTTCGTTCTTTCTTTCCACTCTGAGTGGGTGCTAAAGGCTTCAAATAAAGGGGCAAAAACAGGAAAAAAAAAAAAAATTCTCTTCTTGGCTTGTTCATGAGAAACGTATCAAAGTTGAATCATCCAATTCACAAAATGATTCAGTTTGCATGATTCGTTCAGGAACCTGGCTGATCTGGTTACTAGTTCTCAATGACTTGATGATCCGATCGCAGAGGTTAACATTTACAGTAGAAGGGAAGGTTTTCAGCGAATATGCAAATTTCCATCAGTCTATCACAGATCTTTGACTTGAGAAGACTTGGAAAATAGTGCACATGTTATTAACTACTTTTATGGAGATTTTGCTTTTTTTATTTTAAGCTGAAAAGCTCCAGTCCTTATTTTATATGCTTGGAAAAGAGTGACCAGCACAGTTTCCACACTGTAAAATAAAATAAAAAATTGCTAGGAAATTGCAAAAAAAAAAAAAAAAAATTGTAATAGAAAGACTAAAAATTGAATTTTTAAGGAAGATGTACTTCAATATTCTTTGTTTTATCTACAACTTCAAAAACTAGTTTTTTTTTTTTTTTGTTACACTGCATCATTTTCCCTATTAGGTTGCATGAAAGTCATCTGGGGTCTCATTTATAAAGCGTGCGTACGCACAAAACGGGGCTGGAAACGTACGTACGCCAGTTCCCACGCAAATGTTGTGATCTATAAAAAAACAAACTTGACGGGAGAATGTGCGCACCTTTAAGCAAACTTTGAGCCGTGCGTACGCACATTCTGGAGACAAAGGGAATTGGCGACACAGATGGTGAGCTGGAGTTAAATGTCTTTTTGGTCACTTTTAGACAGAAAATCTAAATTATTCGATTATTCGAATTAATTATACATATACAGAAATATAATTTCACTCACCAAGACTATGACTTGAAGCAAATATCCACACCTTAAATGTCCGCGCCAGTGAGCGCGTTGGGCCGTTTAGTGAAACTGACACATATCTAACGGCAGATGAAGTAAAACTGTAAATCTTCATTATGAGTCCCAATCATAAATAGGCTACAGTGCGTGTTCACAATAACAGTTTAAATAAAATATTGATTTAAACTGTTTTACTTCTGATATAAACATTCAGATTAAATATGACATTCTCATTAATGGAGTTAAACACTTACACTAGCTACATGAAATTTATAAATATTTGTTGTCACGTGGATGAATAATCATATGCAAATGATATGCAGATGAGGATATGCATAGTAAAACTAGCCGTTGTAAGCTCCATATATGGTTATTTCGGGGAGGAGACGCATGTGCGCACAATCTTCCGCTGAGTGGGATTTCTAAAGTGAATCCTGCGCAGTTTTTGGCGTACGCACGGTTTTATAAGTCTGAATATTTTTTTGCGTACGCCATTTTGGGCTTTCGGGCGCACGTACACTTTTAGTAAGGATCCTACGCACAGTTTTATAAATGAGACCCCAGGTTAGGAACAACATGAAGGTAAATATAAGATGAAAGGATTTAAATTTTTGTTAAAAAAATATGCCAAACCTGCTCAGCAAATTAACTGCAGCTTTTATCACTAGTGTTGAAAGGCTTAATAATTGCTTATCAAAACAATACGCACTGCATGAATTCTGTCTCATGGTACTAGCCAGATGAAATAGTGTTCCTCTCCTTCTGTTGTGTGCACGTGTGGAGAAACGGCGTATTTACGCCACAGGCACCTCACACGCTAGTAGTTCTATCAAGGGTCCCATGTGACACAGGTTGCCCATAGTAACCGGCTTAGCTGCAGTCAATGGAAAATAATACATTAAAGAGTAGCGAAAACAACTACAAACACAGCAGTCTTGAAAGATTTAGTTAGTGGATGTAATGAATCAGATAGAAACCGCTCTGGGCTGTTCTAGCACAGCAGAGCTCAACGTGTCAATCATAGCTGATGGCCTGTGAAAATGTAGGCAGGGCTTTTTTGATTCTCGACCCCATTTGTATGATGGACAGCCCCGTCGTCCAATTACCACCACATGCTGCCAGATCACCACAAGGGTCGCATTTAACAGACCTCGGGTGTAGGAGAAACACCTGCATCGTGCAATTTACCACTGGGTTTGTTGACAGTTCTGGATCTGTGACATTTCTAAATGAGGGAGGGTTCAGATAACCTTTGCCAACCGTTTGGAATGCACACTTTACAACAGGCTAAGCAATGCAGGAGTTGGTTTGTAATTATGGGGAACAAAATTAAGAAGAACAACTATGTTGTAAATATATAAACAGACGGTTACAATAATGCTTGTCAGCGACACAAAAGACCTTTTTTGATCTGAACAATCTATGCAAATGATGTTGACGAAACGCCTAACGCTTATTGTAATGCTGTCATAGGCATTTAGCCCAACACAAAACCTCTCTATGCATGTAGACACACGGGCATATAGAAAAAGACTGTGTTGAAAGCTAACATAGCCATTCTCCTCAAACATCATTAGCAGAAAAGGAGTGTGCAAAACTGCTTTGTTCGTGTCTCTTCTCATCCATGTCAGCCGGTACAATGATTGACAAAGAAGTGAAACCACTTTGGCAGCCATATTTGAGGTGAGTCATATAACAGCAGGTCTCTGAGGGGCTTCGGCGCTGACAGTGACGCATCCGCGCTTGTTTTCACAGCTAGATAATTAGCAGAGCGCAGAAACCTGCTCGAGACACAGGTAATAGGTAGACTTCAGAGCTGAACTGTAAAAGAAGATAAATTGCAGAATGGCAATAAATGATCAGTATGTACTAATTAGGCCTAATTATGAGATGATTTGCTTGAAATTCTTTTGTCAAGGACAGCCAACCAGTGAATCCAAATAAGAACTCTTCTTTTTGTCATTCCGTGCTTCTCTTGGTCTGAAAGTGATAACCAAATTAGTCTCATATACTGTATGTTTCTTAAAACAACCATACAAAGATGCTCATTCACATGTAAATCTGACTATTAAGGGATGTTCACACATACAGAATAACAACTTTACTAATGAACTTGAATATAACAATATAATATACATAGTCAAGTAGGAACTAGCCTACTAGCAAACAACACAACAACAAACACGACTTTGCAATCAGCATGTGAAGAGCTTAGTTTCCGTTTTTAAGCAACTATGCTGAAACAACTTATTTCCTTTTGATTTGATTACCATTGTGTCTATGTTATTAATTCTAAAGCAGCATAATAATTTCACAGGAAATATAACATAAAACTGTTTATATATTTTTTAACGTGTCTTGAGCCAAAACAGACTGAAGTATCTTGAGATTTTCCCCATTGAATGTGTAAATTAAAGTAAATCAGTTTTTCTTGTAAACTTTCAAAGTTTTCACATTTGTAGCAAATGCACTTCAAAGTAATTTTTTACCAAATAACTACAAAAGTACATTTTTGCATGTAAATATTCAAGATATGAGCCAAGCACAACATTATTCCATATGAACACAACCTATGAAAGCCTGTTTCCACCACATAAGGGGGAAAAATGTGCTTTGGTAAATCATTATTATGACTTTTGTTGTTATTGTGACATAAAAAGGCAAAATGATGACATATTAAGTCATAATTATAAGGGGGAAAATTCATAATTACTAATTGTGTCTATTGTCACTACTATTTTTGTCATATATAAAACTTTTTGTCTTATACTTAAATTTTGTATGTCATAATTATACATTTTTATCTCATAATTAATTTACCAAAGTATGTTTTTTTCTCATGAGCCAGAAATGGGCTTTGCGAACAAAATTGAGTTTCGAAGTAAAAAAGCTGAGGTATCTAATTCTTCTGCTTACAAATCATTGTCTCTTGTATCATTTGAAAGCACTACTGCAACGTTAGCAACTGCACAGTTATGTAAAATGTGAACATCTTGCACCAGTAGACTTTGTTTGAGCTGTTTACCTGTCTGTAATTAGTTCAAACAATTAAACTGAAATTACCATCACTTATGCTATTTTCTGGTAGTGCATGTTTCTAAATCTGCCATGCAGCAATTGTCACTAACCACAGTAATTACATATTTCAAATAAATGCTATAACAACACCAGAGGTCTGAATTTGCAATAACGTTACTGCAGCAGGTTTAAACTTCTGAAATTTACATATGCACTTTGCAGATGCTTTTGCCCAAGAGCATTCAAAATATAAATGTTATCAGTTTGTGTGCTGAAATTAAGCTAGCACCATATTCCAGTTGAGCTATTCAGGAATGGGGTGTAGAAACTAAAGCAATAATAGCATTTTCATCACAATCAACTGAATGCAAAAGCTTGTT
Organism: Phoxinus phoxinus; assembly: GCF_949152265.1. Taxonomy (NCBI): domain Eukaryota; kingdom Metazoa; phylum Chordata; class Actinopteri; order Cypriniformes; family Leuciscidae; genus Phoxinus; species Phoxinus phoxinus. The sequence goes on from NC_136886.1 coordinate 7,900,358, forward strand.
ATCCAAGAATCCAGTTTCCTAGTTTCCTCATTTCCCAACGCTTCCCAAATTAGTGACCAATCACCCTTATGGGAACTAACAGCACATCTGTATTCTCTCTAAACACAAAGATAAATTGAACAAATTAGAGTCTGGCTTGAATTGAACAGATTTCCCTGGGACCTGCAGAAGAAAACGTAATGAGGTCACGGGGCTATGGGCTCTCAGCGGGGTCAGGAAGGGACATGGATTTTGAAGTGTTGAATTATAGGTTTGGCAGCGTTCTGGTACAACAGTTGCTTTTCCTGCAGGATGTGAACATTGAGATCTTGAATATCGCTGTGATTCTGGCCCTAAGCATGATTAGGTGCACACAGTGCCAAAGACAGACACAAAGATGTCCTTATTCTTCCGCAAACCAGGAGTAGCCTAACACAGTAAATAACCAGATCGCATTAAGAATGCCTTTTAAATCCCTAAATGATGAAATGAATTTGAATTGAGGTAGAAAACAGGATCCAGAATTGTATTTAAATGTAAGGAAGCAGAAGTCAGTTGTTTTGAAGACTGATGCAAGTTCTTTTCACATCTACAATGAGTGAATGACTCAAACGTAATTATTTAGATAATTGAACCAGCTAATTCGATTTGTTTTGGGTTAAATCCAATTACATTTCCGCGCAAACTTTGGCCATATGTTGAGATTTGTGCAACACTTCAAGTATAAAAGGCTAAATGTAATTATCTAAAGATGCTTTTCTTTGCAACTGTGTCTTAAAGGTTTAAGTGCACATAGAGAGACTGACAGAGAGTGAAGTTCATTTTGCGAGCCATTTATTATGCCCTCTCTGCTTCTTTTCTAATCAATGCTCATCAACCCTCTGATGCCCGGCTAATGGTGTTTTACCGCTCTCAGCCAGTAAACATCTTCTCTCTATGCAGGGCATGCACATATATTAGCAGTACGTGTAGTGTTTTTTTTTCTCTCCCACTTGCGTGTATCCTTATAGCACCTACAATGTAATGGGTCCCACTGGGGCTGTTATATATAGGTCTCACACTGTGTCATTCTGATAGACATGGTTTCTGTGTTGGATATACTAGAGAGGCTGTTAAGACCGTAGTGCATGCATGCTAAACAAATGGAAGTGGGCATTAGAGAAGGCAGAAATGGCCTCATTCACATGGGGACTGCACCTGCTGGTTTTGTTTTTGTTTATGTGTGCACATATGGAGTTCATACCCATTAGGACTGATTTGCAATGTGATGCAAGACAAGCTGAAGTCCTTAGCTTTGGCATGAAGGTTGAACTCGGACAATAAAGCAAGTTAATGACCCACAAGAACTTGCTTGAATTATTTAATGTTTTGACTCTTCTGTTGATGTTAGAACTCATGCTAAAGGGATCATTTGTAAAAAAAATATGAACATTTGGTCATTATTTACTCACCCTGATGTCGTTCCAAACCTGTATTACTTTCTTTTTTTCAGTATAGGATACAAAAGGAGTAAAACAGAATATGAAAAGAGCAGCGTGAGCAGTTATAGAGAATAGTAAACAAGATTCAGTCAATAATTGCTTTTTTTTGTTACTCAAAAGTTATCATTCGGCTTTAGAAAATAATATCGATTCTGAGTTGTAACTGCTCATATGGTGCCTTTTTTGTCCATTATGCACCAGTCATTCATAAGGTCTTTCTTAAAATTGGTTGTTTGTTCTTATTTTCCCTCATATAACTAATGAATTATATAATACATAATAAAATGATTTGTATATTCCTTCTTGCAGCGCAGTAGAGGAAGGCACCAACAACTTCAAGGTCACGGATTCGATTCCCAGGGAAAGCAAGAACTGATCAAATGTGTACCTTGGATGCAATAAAAGACGCTTTGGGTAAAAAGGTCTGCCAAATGCCAAAATTTAACTACTTTCTGAAGGTGTAACAGTGAATAGATTTGTATTATAATTTATTAAAACTGTGGTCACAAATATTAATAATGCAATCAGTATGATACATTATAGGGTGCATTACGAGGCATAATTAGTGCATTGAAAAATACTTGTATAATGCATTGTATAAAGGCTTCAAGTAAAGTGTTACCGAAAATGTATCTAAAACATATAAAGGGCAATACAAATAGTTATAACATAGTTTAAGGTTATGTTGAATGCTCAAATAATTAGCAGTGGAACTACAACTCCATTTGTGTTCCACAGAAGAAAAAAGGAATTGACAGAATGTTCATATTTGTGCGAACAAAATGATTAAAGGACCTTGTTAACGCAACAGCTAAAGTTTCTTCTTTATAGGTCTTCTTGCAGGTTCTGTGACTGGTACATCCTTGTTTACATAGCGAGAGGGACAGATTGGCGCAAACGCAAACCACTACATGTTTCATATCACGTCCCTGGACACAATAAGCCTTTTCACTACCATGAACTTTTAGGTCCCCATGGCTGTCACATCTATCCTCCTTCATCCTTTCTTTCTAGCATCCTTTCTTTCCCTCCACTCCATCTTTGCGGTGCCTTTCCAAGCTTGCCCATACCCTGAAACACAACCTCCTTTATGAGAACCCCAGAGACAAAGATGTCGCTATTCCATAAGCAGTCCAAGCCCATTCATCATTTTTTTTTTTTTTGTCTTTATTTATATAATCCTGATCCACTGCCTTCACAGTTTGGTTCTTGCTGATTTGAATCATGGCTCGATTCCATCAGAGTCACATGCTCCGTATTTCATATCTCTATCACAGGAAACATTATATCATAGATATCATGAGCATGCTATATTTCACACCATGTTATGGGACATATACGAGCATGATTTTTTAATGCGGCACCCTGCAGTGCGGTACGATATATACGTCTTGAAAAGTTCAAAAGCGTATCTCCTGTTGTTTAACTGATACGTCCATTCTCATGAATAAGATTTAAAGTGCATGGATGGAAGTGGAGATTTGTGAAAGAGATAGAACCATTAATCAGACTATGACCACAGGCATGCTGGGGGATGGGCAACCTGCAGGGAATGTTGCTGCTGGCGATATTTTCCCTCAAAAGGCCTATGCAACACTGATGCTGTATACTAAAAAGATGCTGATCTCTTAACTTCCTATATATAAGCTAATTTGATTATGTTACACATGAATAATGATGCAAAGGTATGACGTTATTAAAGGACAAGTTCAGTATTTTACACTTAAAGCCCTGTTTTCAGATCGTTTCTGATGAAATAGAACGGTTAAGATTGAAATTTGGACACATGCTGCTGGCCCGAGAATTTTCGGTTTCTGTGGTAGCACTGTTCTGTTATCGTAGTTTTTGTAATACCATACCTCACAGCACATCCAATACAAGTCAATGGAGTTGGACAAAAACTACGAAACCGAAAATTCTCGGGCCAGCAGCATGTGTCCAAATTTCAATCTTAACCGTCCTATTTCATCAGAAACTAACTGAAAACAGGGCTTTAAGTGTAAAATACCGACCTTGTCCTTTAAGAAGTTACCATCAAGGTTTGTCACTCTGGGCAAATTGGATGTTTTTTTTTATATACTGTTGCTAGGTACAGTATGGTCAGTTTCTGCCTCAGAGTAAAATATATATAAAATAAAATGTTGTCAGATTTAAAATTACACTATGGGCTAAAAAGTCATTGGGAGATAGAAATGATGGCAATTACAATAAATAAAGTTGCATTGTGAGATATAAAGGCGCACTGTGAGATATAAAGTCTGATATAAAGTCAAAATGTCCGAATGAAATAGGATCTTAAGAGAAAAATATATTCGAAAAAAGTGCTTTTATGAAGAATTGTGTGGATATACTAATGAATAATGGGCATTCAATACCGGATGGATGGATGGATGGACGGATGGAAGGATGGATTTTTTTTTTTAAACTGGAATAAAATGATCAACCATGAAACAGCATCTATTTTAATTTCACATTGACTCCAAACTTAAAAGGAACAGAGCTTCTCTACCTGTCTGAAATACAGTCTGTGCATGCCAGAGATTATATTACCACAAATACACAAACAGCCATGGGTGCTTTCTCCGAATGATAAAAGATTATTAACTAACGATCCAGTGCTTCAGGATCCAAGAGACACATTGAATGATCAAACAACATCTAATGCTAGATGAATCGTACAGAAACTGTGCTTTCCTACTGCCTTAGGCATTTACAAAATGTACCGTCCTGGTGTTTTTGATGCATTCTGTTTGCCTCTTGGGAAAGAATGGATAAAGGGAACCCTGAACATGTCTGATAAGACTGACCTCCTCAGGTTTGTCCTTCAGTATTACCTCATTATATTAATTCTCCTTTTGGTGCAAGTGATGACGGTGACTGAGCAACTGCAATGACAAGCAGCCTGTTAAATAAGGTATGGGGGAGATCCTCCATCACAATAATCACCGCATCTTTACTACGGCTACCCGATACTCCCCTCCCCCAATGCTCAACAGACAGAATTGATCTCATTCACACACATTCAAAACCACAGAATACACAGGCTACACACAAACACACAGGCGCTGCCCTTTCCTTCAGAGAAAATAGTTTAATAAAAAATAATATAACTCATAGATGGCTTCAAGCCTCACTTCAAGTGGCTTCAAGTCTCACTGTGAGCAATGCATCATTGACAACAGAAGCTTAAATTGTAACATCAGCTTTACTTCTCTTAAATCTCATTCATGAATACACATATTCAAACTTTGTGTGTCAAGAAGATGCATTGCAGCTGATTTCAAGGCAATAACACCAAACAGTTGTACTTTGTTCGGAGTCAACTATATGCCCACTTTAAGTATGGGAAAGTGCAATGTGAACATTCTGTAATTTCTTCTTTTGTGTTTTACAGAACAAAGTAAGTCATACAGGTTTGGAGCAACATGAGAGTAAGTAATGACAGAATGTTCATTTTTGTTCATTAAACAATGACCCTTTGAAACTTAATCCTTGAGAAAAAATGGTTTAGAACTGATGCTGTTTGTTACCTAACCAAATAAGTTCGCAACGTTTGCAAATGTCAACTCTGTGACATTTCCAGTAATGTTGCATTTGCAAACCAGACCAAAAAGCTCAGTCTGAATAACTTTTCCTCCTCCTCAAATTCCCTTTCTCACGAATTCACATCATATCTGTGCTTCTTTTCAAACGCGCCACCCTCGTTCGTTTATTTATTTATTTAGTGTCGTTCTGCTTTAGAAAACTTTGCCGCTTGCATTAAGCTCGCATGAAAATGAAAAGCGAGATGCAGCACTTTTTTTTTTTAGCTTAGGCGCAGGTGTTCCTCAATTGAATTTGTATGTCTGAGTGAATATGGCATCACACATGGAGATGAGAGGACTCACTGTAGGTTTCATCTCTGCCAGTGATGGTTCGGATCCACAGTGAAAATCAGAGGCCACAGAGGTTATCTCCCACACAAAATGAAATCTGAATTGTTTTTGCAACCTTTGAATAAGATAAAAGCATATCATGAATAAGAAAAAGGTCTTATCGCACATCAATTTAAAGTGGTCTTCAAATAGTATAAAGAACCAGATTTTTGGTGCTTGACCGCGAAACCCGCTAACACAAAACTAGGCTGTTGTGGGTGGTTGCTAAGGTGTTATATGTCCTTATATTATTCCGGTCCCTATAGATATGCCTCAGGTCCTCTTTCACATTTAATCACCCTCCAGTTAAACTCATAAATCCGAATGCTTATAAAACAGCACACCTCTCTTCAACAAGCGGCAGTATTTGATCCTCCTCACATAAAGAAAATAATTTTATTGGGTGGCAGGCATTTGATAGGCACAGAATACCTCTCATTGTAATGGTGCCGTGCTGCATTGTCCACTTGCAGTGTTCTATTTCTGTGTTGATGATGGTGAGAGGAATTTGCCCTAGTTTTCCTCACAGTGGCCTCAATTTGACAAATTTGGCAAATGAATACCCTTTATGCCATGAAGGAGTCCTAGTTTGAACTTTGAAACATAAACATGAACAACAGTTGATCATTTAATCCATTTTCTTATTCAAATTTGACATAAATGTGTAGCTATTTTAGTTCTTGTTCATCAAACTCAAAGAGAAACATCTAAACCCCATCGTTTTGAGAGCTTGACAATGTCAATTAGAACTTCTTATGAGCTCTGAAACAATGAACTGTGCTACTAAAGTTCATTGAAATGTAGGTAGCACATTATTTTACAGTACTGTTTTGCATGAACTATTCTCAAACACATACACCGTTTGGACTTTGATTTCAGTTTGTACCATTTCCCTTAGTTTATTGTCATGGTTGTTTATTGATTAGTCATTAAGTTCAGCTGTGATTACCCGTTATCACTAGTATTTAAGTTCTCTCAGGGCGTTTTCACACCTGAAAGTCCGCACCAAGGTCCGACCCAAAGTTCATGTTTTGATACATTTTATACATTCGGTTTGTTTTGTTTTGGTTTCACACTGCAATTATGCGAGCGCACTAAAGAACTTTACATTACATGCTTGCGTCCTGTGGGCTGCATCTCGACATTGATTGGTTTGTAAACAAACGTGCGTCTGACGTCAGCGTGTTGTCAAATCGGCGGTAACTTTGACAACAATGAATGAACAGACGCATATTGTTGAAACTATATTGTAATTATTATGGTATTACTAACTATAGCACCAACTATACGCGAGTCTAGTTCAAATTCGCCAAATGAACGTCCTCGTAGTGCAAACATTTGATCGTCGCCGGCATGAAAGGAGGAGAAGACTGCAAGCGTTTTTCCAGTTGACTTCTTATTTCAAATAAAACATTGTTTCCTCCTCTCCCCATGTGCTACCACGGCTCATTTTTCCTGCTATCTTTGTCTTCTTTGGCTACGCGGGAACCACCGGAACTTCCTGTATATGGTCTGAAAGTCTGAACCTTACAGAAAATGCTTTCACACTATAACAAACCAAACCTTTGTTCAGTTTGATCCGGACCGAGACTACCTCTTTTTATCGGACCAAATTTAGTCTGTTTAGTCCGGGGGAGGATTCACACCTGTCATTTTGGTTCGGATCAAACTGAAAAGTCCGAAAATCCGGACCAAACAAGGTAGGTGTGAAAGGGCCCTCAGTTTCCGTTCAGTTTGTCTCTCCTCATTTAACGCTTTGTAGAAAACATCCTGTTCCTGTTTACCTGAGAGTTATATTAAAATACTTCTGATCCTTCATCATCGTCTTCGTGTTCGTTCCTACTACAAACCGTGACAACTATGTACTTATTGTATAACTAGGTAGTAGTCTTGATTTAATAATGTAGTCTAGGTAGTAGTACAAACCCTGAACCTACTGTACCCCTAAACACAACCTTAAAGCTACACTGTGTGATTTTTACCCCCATCTAGCGGTGAAAATGTATATGACCATCCACTGAATATTAGTTTCTGTTCCTCTCAATTCCGATTTCGTTTTAACTCCTACGGTGGCCAATGTAGTCCAAGATTAACATGGCTTCCAGTTCGACCTCTTCCATGAGTATTCCTTCAAGTGATGAGGTTACTTTAGAAAACTATAATTTGCAGTAATTTAATTTGTCAGTTAACATATAGGTTATGACATATATGTAAAATGAATAATAGTTTTATGTTTTCGTTATTTTTTTACCATTTCATTGCTAACATCAGCTATCAGGTTCCCAGACGAATGCAAGCTCATCTTAGTAAAGTAACTTTTATCAGTGCTATCGTTATTCTGTATATTGTACGACATTACTAGCGGCACCAGTGGCAGTGAATTGCGGAGACGCGAAAGGCGAAGCTTGAATTAACGGGTATGTCCCTCTTTGGCTAATGTACTTTCAAGATGGAGGGGCTACATGGTGACCGAAATTCGAACCCCTCACCCGTATGTATTTTCAATGGCATATTATACACTCACGAGAATACTTTATTACTTGAACGAAGTAAATATACATTAATGAGCACATATAATTTTGAAAGAACTAAGTGTTTTTAGCTAAGAATAAACAAAAAAAGTTACACAGTGTAGCTTTAACCAATGTTGTTGCCTTGCATTATTCAGTATTTCCATGGATAACACTATAAGTACATATGCAGTGCATGTACTGTAAAATAAAGTGCAACCAAAATGTATCATGAGGCTTTCAAACAATGTGTAGGCCTAATGATTTATAATCTCGCAGTTAAATTGCCCAGAAAAACACAAATGTGTGACCCACCCAAACTTATCAGATTAACTGTTGCATAATAAGGATGATGATAGGGAGCCCTACTGGATATCGTACATAAACAAGATTTGAATATGAAACAAATGAGCCCTTTTGTTTCTCGTAGCGGGATTTTAAAAACATCTAATAGAAAACCAGCTAACTAGGATGTTCTCACAAGCTCAGATGAGCACAATGTTCACTCCTCTGCCACCGCTCATTAGAAGCAAATCACACCCACTGTCTCAGTGGAGGAACATCCAACTCATTTCTTATCTGGCTTTTCCACACTCTTTACTGTGGACCGGAGAAGAAACCAATCATTGTCCTAATTCATGGTACTGAATTCACTCGTGAAGTCTCAAAGCACACGAGGCTGCCTTCTGTCTCTAATGCGACTTTAATTGTTTTCCTTACAGTAGAGTAACTTATCTTGCTGTCACGACACAGATTTAGAAAGAATCTGATTTTCATAATAGACGGCAAGGCTTGATAATCACATCAAAATTTGACTGTGAGAGCTGCATTCAATATGTTTTACATTAAAGAGTCTGCTTAAAGAGTTCACAGAGCTTACATCTTGGGTTTTGTACAACTAAACTGCAAAATTCAAGGTTCTTCAATGGTTTTTGATGTTATATCAGGTTTAGGTTATTTCAATCAGCGTACTAGTTCCTATGTTCTTGAAAATACCAGTATATCAGGGTTAATTTCTCAAAGGTGACAGTGCCTTCTCAAAAAGAATCAGATGAGAAAATAATTGACAACAAATATAAAACAAAATATCACAATTTTTTATGAATTAGCACTGTACTAGATATAAATTAAAGATACAAGTGAAATGTCACGTTAGATTATGATTGGCTTGGCTATTAATCACACTGTCAACACAATAATGTCCTAAGGTGTTCAAAAAAAGGTGTGCAAGAAAGTGTCAAACTGTTACAAATTAAAAATCTAAAGTTAACAACTTACCGCCATCTTTCATTTTGGTCACGTTCAACTCAAAATGACCCTGACATTACATCCACTTTAAGGTCATTATTTATAATATAACATACTAATATAAATATGGTTCCATATGCATTTAACCTGGAAATCATTTCACCATCAAGTGAAACATGAATTTACAAAAGGGACTTTCCTCCTTGTTTCGAAAGCTCACCACACGCCACAGCAGTATACATACTTAGATGTGTTCTAAACAACTAGAGAATAGAAAGTATGCTGTGGAATTTAAATAATACTCTCCAACTGCACTGGCTTGCTCTACAACCCTTTTTTCTTTAAACTGAAACCTTTATTTTTAAGACTGTACAGCCTGGGGTTCAATGAGAACCCAAGAGCAAGCCAAGCACTCCAAAAAAACACAAGAGATCAATCCTGTAGAGGAAAATTAGCATCTCTTCAAGTCTAATGTTGGTGGTAAGGATGTCAAGGGCTACCAAGGGCATGCTTTTCAAAAGCACAATATGCTTCAAGCACCACAAGTGCCATGAAAGTACCACATATCTGTAGGCTACTGTAAGCATCTGCACGCCAGTGTGCTGCTGATACACTATTATGCTACAAACCAAGAGAAAGAAAGTTGCAAATCTAACAGCTTACTCATTAGTAGCCTATACATCTATATGGCTTAAGCAAAAACAAATACAATATCACAATACATTTAACCACTTAAATCCATCGAAATATGATGCACTTTTGACTATAATGCCTAAACTGAAAGGTTGACAGTATCAAACGTCTCTATTCATATTTTAATAACCTAAACATCCTCAATATCCGTAGGAAACAAACAGTAGCCTAATAAACGAACTGCAGGGTTTCCTATTACAGCCGGAGTCAAGCACGCTACTCATAGTAGCAATTTGAAATAACCGGCTTTGATTTCACCTGTCAGATGCGCAAAAGCAGAGAACGTTTTATTATAACTCTCATACATCCGACAAGAGGCTTCCAAAGTCTTAAAACACGCGGATCTAATGATATATTTAGAACAAATCCTCTACTTTCCAAAAAATTAAGATTTGCCTACCTTTCGCAGTAGTTTATGGGCGAAGATCGAAGAGCTCGAGCTGATAGTCAGCGCGCTACACCAGAATGTCTCGAGTGATGATGCTTTTCCTTCAGTGGTGCGTTTCTCTAACAAATACATTCAGTGAAAGGCTGAACGCAGTCAATAGCTTTTAGAAATCCATGGCAACCGAGAAAACCCTCCACAACTTCGCTACATCGTGACCGGGTTAACACACCCCCTTTCTCAATGACACTGACTCTACGGACTCTACTCACTAATAATATGCCAATCGGTGACTATGAATTTATCAGAGGTCTTAGGGGTATTTGTAGGGAATTTGTACTGAATCACTGTATAAAGTTCCCCTTTCATCATTTTTGTTTTAAATTGGTTATAGTTCGAATAGATAATACATATAATTTTTTTATTAAATCAAATAAAAACATGACTTCAAATGTTGTGTTCCCTTGAAAAAAAAAAGAAAACAAACAAGGATGTTCAAACCAAGTTGGTTTTGTGGTCTAAGCTGGTTGGCTGGTTCAGAGGGGTTTGGGGCACAGAGTGGGAAACCAGACCAGCTTGTCCCAGCTGGGAGAGCAGCTTAAACCAGTTGAGTTAAAATAGTGTTATGTTAATGCTGAGGACTGAGGTAAAATATTTGGCCCCTGCTGTGTTTTCAGCACCTTAGACAGCAGCACAATTGGTGGCTCCTGGCTTATGTGTAGTGTGTCCATTTGCAGGCACTACATTGTCATGGAAATATAGTCCAGTGTGCTATTATGGTTAGCAGTGACCATAGATTTGAGCTTGTATACAGTGAAGAAAGCCCCCCAAAAAGGACAATTAAAAAGCTACATTTAATTTGCATTACATCAAATATCAAACCAAATGCACTTATTTAGAAAGCACAAGCACACTACAGTTTTGCAATATAACTATAATGTAACCAATTATATTTTAATATAGTATAACTATATATTATATAATTATATTATATATGTATGTATTTAGAGATTACACTTGGATTGAAATAAATTGTGTTATATGTATGTGTATATATATATATATATATATATATATATATATATATATATATATATATATAATCTGTAAACCAGCCCACATCTTTAAGTTTACCTTGCCATCGCTAGTGTGGACAGCTTTTGTCAGTTATACTCCTAGTTATCAATTTGAACCCATTTAGTTGAGTTTATTTATTATAGCCAACACATCAGAATTAACAGAGGAAATTCATACCTGCTAAACTGGTAAACTCATTCTAGTGGATCCCCTCAAAGACAGAAAATGACCAGTGAAAATCCAAACTAATCTAATTTGGGCCGATCTAATCTAATTGAGAGGCTTACAAGATCATAGATTCACCCAGCACAAAATGTAATTGGATCTTTTTATGAGGCCCACTGCTTCCCAGTAGGTGCTCTCTTAAATCCAAATTGATTTATCGTCAGCCGGCGGACACCTGTCACATCTGAGTGTCTACTGCAGGGGCAGGAAAGTGCTTGCACTACACCAATCTATAGTGATGAGTATCAGACATGTGATGACTAAAAGGTTAGGGGAGTAGCACTGAGTTATGGGTAGTGTGGCAGAACATGTTGCTCAGCTGGATGCAGATTGGTAACAGTATCTCGGTTGTTGTAGCCTAAGCTTGATTGCTGTGTGAATATCACAGAGTGTGTAAAGCAGATAACCTGCAATTTTTTTCAGATTGCAATACTTAATATCATACATACATAAACATACATATGTATTACACACACACGTGTATATATATATATATATAGTATATATGAAAAAAATATACTATTCTAATATTTAAACATTAATTGTTTTTCTTCAGAGACATATACGTGAGTGCCTTGAAATTGTAAAGCTTATTGCATGTACCAGTGACAAATGGAGGAATGAATGGCATAATTTGGTTAGCAACTAGTTACAACCCCTTTCAAATGTGTCAGAGTTCACCAGTTCAACCTGAATACAACAATACCTTTTATCTTGACTCTCTCTCTTTCTCCCTCACTCTCTCACGCACTGGTGTATCAATGGAGCAGAAATGACTCCATTGACATCCCGAGGACTGTGTAATGAGAATAAATGATGTGGAAATAAATATGCAGCCTGTTTGCGGTCTGCTGACCGTATGCTATGTCTGAATATGAATTTCCCTGCGAGGTAAAGAAAATGTTGGACTTTAAAGATGGTTATATATTTTGCCCCTGGAGGTAGAAGGCAATTAGATGTTTTTTTTTTTTTTTTTTTTTGTGGGAACCAAGACCATTTACATTTAACAAGGGAGTAAATCCCTAAATCAAACAAACTGGAGATTAACTTTGGCTAAACATATTTTTCCTGAAAGTTAGAATAATTTCTATAAAGGTGAAATTCATTCATCTTAGTAAATACTAAAGCAATGATTTAAGTAATGACGTTTTGCAATTAATTATTATTAATTTCAAGTGCGCTCTTATTCGAGATACAGTGCATAGTTAATGTCATTACTGTTTGGTACTTATTACCTTTAACATGCACACATACATACACAGATTACACACAGACAGACAAGATCTCCAGTCTCGTTAAATCCAATAATCCAAAAACACAGGACTGAATATTATGTTTTTCCAAATATAATTAACATATCTTTGGCTCTTAATCGGCAGCACTTATTTGCGAAAGGGATTAGTCTGTTGTCTTCATCCGCTATTAGGAACCTTTGAAGCGTTTTAAGTAGACCTATGGTCTCTTTCTCTCATTCCCTCGGAGTACATGGTACATCAAGGGTTGATTTTTTAAAATCATTAGGCTAAAAGCATGTTGGTTTCCAGGGTGGATGTCAAATATTCCATTACCTGTGGAGACAATATATATATATATATATATATATATATATTTATCTTTAAAAAATACACATAATGAAAGTTTACACACCAATAAGACATAATCATCTCACATTATCTTCCTGTTGAAGCAGCATGTAATGTCCTTCTGCTCCAGCATACTCATCTGATTACAACCAGATTATGAGATTCTCATGTGGCGAGCCATTGACTGGTGGTTTCCTTAATAACCACATAATACCTTTATCACGATTTCATATGCTGCTTCCTGTAATCCTCCCCCCTCAGAAACCCAAGCAAATGTCACTGGAAGATGTGGATTTTGTCAGCCCGAGCCCTATTGGGCGAGCTGATCATTGAGCTGAAGCAGAGGCCATAACTGGTGGTGAGCATGTAATTAAAATGTGCGGATAGCAACGTGGAAAGGCATTTTCCAATTCCATAGTGGACAAAGGATGTGCAGACCCTGGAGAGATCCATGGTGTTGATGAAGAACTTAATTATATGCTTTCAAAGAATCATTAAATGGTAATGAAGCAATGAAGAGGATAAGGCGGGCAGCTTGAGAGATGGAAAATGTCTCTGAAAATATGACTTTGATAAGTCATATAAAAGTACTCCTGCTGTATAATATAATGCAAATAATGTTTCTTTACAGCTCATGCAAGCATAACATTTGAAGTTGTCTCCTGTGCTCTCCACCGCCGCTCTCCGAGAATTAAACGTGGCATAATTACATTTCTCAGTGGATGATTGCTGCACAATGACAGTGTGTTCATGCAAATAATGACTTTCATTTCTTACCCTGATGCGCCGAAGAGAGGCTTGCATCTCCATATCTGATGTCGGCGGAACACAAAAGAGGCTACATGCTTCGAAAAAGGAAAACCTCCCAGATTGATCTTGTACATCTGAACTTATTGTTGGGTGAATGTAACCACAGCAAATGAACACTGGGATGCTGTTGCTATTCTTCAAAAGAGGTCTCGCTTCATCAAAAATTCAACACGGCCCCTCAGGCATTTCATTGACATGTTTGCTCAATTCCCCTGATGAAATTCAGAGATGAGAAAACACAACAGTTTTGCTGTTTGGCCCCTAAATCCCACTGGTGACTCAAAACATGGTAATAGATTTTTTCTCCCGAGGGATGAGATTTTGCCACATGTCAGTCGAGAGCTCGCTCCACCTATCAGACCGAATCATAGCAGTTAGTAAGCCGAGGGCTTGGGGAGAGGGGAAAGTTTTAGGGGAAAGTACATGCAATCAATACGGTTAGACCACGGGGCAGATTGAATCACAATTTAAGCTGCACAGCTAATTAAAGAAAAGAGACAAAAATCAATAAGAATGGTCCCCAGTATATTGTCTCTACATGTTATGCCCACGCAGTGATTTGTAATTGGATATTAAAGGTGAGACCGATAGTTTACGGGTTTAGTTTGGGGGTAGTGATCGCTGATGATGCGAAAGAAGGGAGGAAAGCACCAAAAAAAGGCTGATTTCTGAAGAAAATGTTAGTACTTGCCCATGTAAAAAAACAGGACCATAACGTTAGGGTGTTAAGAATGGTTGCTCGGTTGTTACCATGCAATTCCTGTGGTGTTCTAAGTGTTTTTAGTATGCTGTTATGTGGTTGCTTTGGTGTAACTGGGCGTAAGTCTCTGATATATTTAGACTCATTCCTCGTTAAGTCTTAAGAGATCTAAGATTTTCCCTCTATTTTATTGTCTATCTGTTTGCTAAGGTAGAAACTTATTTTCAACAAGTTACACAATAAAAAAACATGGGTCAAAAAAATCCCCTAAATTAACACTGAAGGAGTCGCTTGTGGCATATAAATTTTTTTGTCATTAAGCAACCACCCAGAACATCTTATCAACCACAACACCTGTATAACACCACAATTTTTTTATTTTAAAGCATAAAAAGCAGTAAGCATCCATCTAGCAACCACCCAGAACACCCTAGCAACTGCATTGTACACCATTAACACCACTCACAACACCATTATGGTATGTAGTGAATGGGCAAGCAGTACTCAGTACTCACAGTTAGTGACTAGTACTGTTATTGTTAACTCATGAAACTCTAGATGGCACAGGCTGATAGGTCCTTAATCTGCTTGTAATCAAATCATTCTTTGTAGGGCACAGCTGATTGGTTCCTGCTGTATCAGTAGCCAATGAGCTCGCTGCTCAACCTTTAAATACTGGTCAGCATTTTATGTTAGCAGTTGCAGCACGCTTTCAGAAACCCTCCACCTTCCCCAGCTCCACCTGTATACATGTAGATCTGCTACGGTTAATTCTATATGCTATATTGTACAGCAGCATCATGTCTTACTCGCTCACAGAAGTGTGTCGTGTGTGTTTCGGCAGTACCAATTACCGTATTACTCTGTAGCAGCAGTGTAGATCTCTTATTACAAGATATCCATTACCATGGCAAACACTCAGAGAGTTCTCATAAGAGAAATAAGTTTAAGTTGGAGCAGGCTACTACAATTTCTAAAACATAAAAATAAAGCAAAAAAATAAATGCATAAATAAACTAACAAAAAATGACTAAAACTTGAACTAAATTTAAGATCTAAACAAATTTAACTTCAAAATATTAAGATGCACTATAATATTATATATCAATAATACTAAAATAACACTGTTAGTGACAAACAAAACCAAGTAATAGTGAAATACGGATGGAAAAACAGAGAAGGTCCCCCTCTCCTATTATGTTCTGTCTTCTATAGTACACAGAAAATAACAAGAGTATTCAGCGTTTCAGTTGAGTGACAAGCACTGAAGTCTGACCTGGTGTTTTCACCCAATTTTCTGTCGCCTGCAGTCACCAGTCATCTCTCTCTCTCTCTGTATTTTGCACCTGAGTCATTTACACTCGGTGACAGACAGCCATCAAATATAGCCTGTGGCGTACGCTGTAGCGTCTCATAAGAATTTCCTGACATTTATAAAGTGACATGCAAGTAGTTCTTTTAATAGGTTTTTAAGTGATATGGCATGTCTTATCAGCGAGTGTTTGGACATGCAGTCCCAGAATGCTTTGCAACTCAAGCGGATGGGCGAGGCGTTAAAGAAATATCATTCATGAAATACAACTCTACATTTTTACATCTATAAAAAAGATTCAAAGACAAGACAGAGATATATGTGAAGAATAGAACCCACAGATCAGTGTGTGTGAATCAGTGAACGGTCATCCTTATGGGAAATGGGATTGGTCAGACATGACTAGATGGTGATATAATGACATTTGTTTCCGACGAGAACATACGACACCCACATGTCAGAGTCAATGGACTCACGCATCCCCCCTTTTCTCTCTCTCCCTTCCTGTTTTTTTCTCTATACAATGGCCACCACTGTTTCTGCATCCAGACAGAACATCTGATAGGTCTCTCTCTTTGTGAGTGTCTATGGAAACCACAAAGCCAAAAAAAAAAAAAAAAAAAAAAAACTACATGATGCTGCACTATACCATTCAAAAGTTTGGGGTTGTTAAGGTTTTAAGTTTTCGAAAAAAGTCTCTCATGGTGAACATGCATTTATTTGATCAAAAATCCAGTAACTTCTCACGTGAAGATGGAGAGATGACTGACAGGAATATGTCAGATTTTTTGTGTGTGCAGCAGATCCTGAGCTTCGACAAATATCTTATCTTGTAAAATGCGTGGTCATACCGCCGCTCCCTAAACACAGAGTTTACATGATCGCGAATTCGATAGCGAAAGTCAAAAGCGAGCACACATTCAAAAACGATTTCAATTCCCTGCTTATTGATAGCGGCTCACTGATACCCTCCAATGACATACAATATACAGTACAGTAATTACCCAACTATATAATTGCGAGAAAACGCATAACCTTTGTAATATACATTTCATTTTTTTCCCGATCACCATGCTGTATAGAAAGTGTAATTTCCTTTGTGAACAATTTAATATAACAGTTTCCCCATTTAATATATTTTAAAATGTAATTTATTCCTATGGTGACAAAGCTGAATTTTCACCAGCCAGTCTTCAGTGTCACATGATCCTTCAGAAATCATTCTAAAATGCTGATTTGGTGCTCAAAAAATTTAAACTGTATTTATTTGACAGGATTTTGGTATATTGCTTGGGTCCCTACCTTCAAGTGATTTTCACCCATTCTATTCACCCATCCACCAGGGGAAAAATATAAATCCAATCACTTCGTAATAGCAGAAGTAAACATTCTGTAGAAGTAAACAACTGTCCTCAAACATTTACACAATTTGAGGTATCCAACTGTGCAGAATGAGTTATGCGCCAAAGTTTAATACGTTAGGGTTAGGGGTCTTTGAAAACCCCTATGATCAAAAGTAATAGTGATCCTTGCATTAGCAACGACCTCGAATAATAAGCATTACTGTTCCACTTTTGCCGGCTCTTAAGGCTAACGCTTAGCAGTAGCCTGTTGCCTGTGGATAAATGGGAGATTAGTACACAAGACTACATCAAAGTAAATTAAATTCAAAGTTGGGCTAAAAGAAAAACTTAATCTTCGTTTAGAGGTCTTGAAGAGGGGATGTGAAGTTCTTCATCTTCTTCCACT
This sequence comes from Phoxinus phoxinus, assembly GCF_949152265.1. Classification (NCBI taxonomy): domain Eukaryota; kingdom Metazoa; phylum Chordata; class Actinopteri; order Cypriniformes; family Leuciscidae; genus Phoxinus; species Phoxinus phoxinus. The sequence goes on from NC_136886.1 coordinate 7,918,024, forward strand.
TCCTCTTTTTTTGTATCCTCCTCCCCCAGCTACTGCCACGACTGCTTTAAAAGCACACAGCGGTTGCTATAGAAATGCAATCTAGGTGGCACGCAGGAAGTTCATTAGCTATCCAAGCGCATATCATTAGAGCCTGCATACTATTCGGTTGAGAGGGTGATGAATATAGGATTTATTTTTCAGCAAAGCCCTTGCTTTTAACACATTCATCAACTGCTTTGTTTTTATAGTGCATTCCCTTTATAATCACATGCAAACCATATGCATCTGCAGCATGCCACTCTGGAGGGGTCTTTAGATTCGGGGGGCCTTTCAAAGCTCATATACTGCTTTATGCGGTTATTTCAGGTTTCAGCGTAAGGATCCACAGCGGAGTAAAACAAGCACACAAAAGGGCGACTGATAAATCTGTCAGGGTGGAGAAAGTGCCCTGCCCCTTGAGCTCAAAGATGTCTGCTTGCGCACACAAAGCCAGGCAGTGTTGCGTGAAATTTGCATGTGCCTCTTCGCAAGAAGCCTGGCAGCGGCACGGAAGCCAGACGCTCCGTCTCACAACTACTTTCAAATCAAAACAGCACAGCATGTGACACATTAAACAACATCCTAATCGTGGATCCATTATCCACAAACACTTCGGAAATAAACTGAAGATAAATGTTCACGTTCAAGTAAATGTCGAAGGCATTTTCGCAAGAAAAGTTCTGAAGAAAATGTTAGCAGAAGTCGATATCACAAAGTGTTGTGAATGGTAGCCATGGCTTTTACATTGCAATTTAACAAATCTATAATATATATTTAAAAAATATTAAAAAAAAAATGTTTGAGCACCAAATCAGCATAGTAGAATGATTTCGGATGGATCATGTGACACTGAACAGTGGAGTAAATGGAGCTGCTGAAAATTCAGCTTTGCCATTAGGCTTACAAGAATGAATGTCAATTTACATGTTTTGATTTGTGGAACAATTCATGCATGTAGAACAAATGGTGCAGGATGAGTTTATTTCCGATATATACTTAAGTATGCGCTATATGGATGCTTCACTTAGCAAGCACACTGATAAATGCTGTCCGTTTTGCTAGGAATGTATTCGTATAACATTCAAGCTATGCAGCTAAGCACACACCTTATCGTAGGTTTAAATCATGGACAGGAAAGTAACCGAGCATGGAGCAAATTCTACCTCTATATAATATGTTGTTCAGACAAACTACGTCATGATGAGATTTGAGCTAAGTGTGGCTTGTGGCAGCTGCAGAGATAGGCAGACGTCTGGTGACATCAGCTTGCCCCCGAGAGCAGAGGAGACGCGGCATTTCCTCCTCATCAAGACAAATAAAGCAGCACTTTGATGGTATCATCCAGAGACGAGACCCTCGCTCTCTGACACTGTCAGTCACACCAAACACTGGAATCACATTTCCCACTAATCAGGTTCCTGCCTGCGCAGTGTGTACGCGCGCGTGTGTGTGTGAGCGCATGTTTGTATGTGACAGACATGGAGGTCTAGACTGACTGATGAATAAACTATGCTCTAGACTAGAGGATCCTCTTTCAAACCAAAACGTGTTTTTGACTGCATGTTCCGAATACTGTGGACCGTGCAGAACTGTTATGCAAGTTCATGCTTGTTTCGTTTCAGTCTCTGCATTGTTCATTGCAACAGCAACAAGTCAGTAATGAAGTGGAAGCACAACTGAACAGATGTTTGCAACTGAACAGATGTTACGGGAACGTCTGCATGGCGGTAAGTAATAGTAATGAGTTTTGTTTTAAAATACTACAATACTTCAGCGTGGATAATAATAATACTAATAATAATGTATTATTAATATTTGCAATAAAATAAATGTATCAATACTAGCCTACTACTAATATTAGTATTATTGTAGTTATTATTATATTAGCATGTCAGCGAAACAGAGGAGATATGACATTTCCCCGTTTAATAATAATATTGATTATAATAAACATGATTATTATAATTATTATTATTAGAATATCCTTCATTGAGTGATGATTTTCCACAATCCCGTGTCTGTGGTTCGGCAGTTGATTGAAATAATATAAATTGTCTAATGGAGTGGTTGAAAGGAATAAATGAATAAATAAATGTAATAATTAAATTGTTATGTTCGAATTAGAATTCATTTTAGTGGGAAATAAGCGTAGTATCCATTAACTATTTGCCAGGTTATCTGTAAAGCTGATTTGTATTTGTTCTAGATCATTAGAAGCTTGTCTGAAACCTCCATTTAAATTAAATACATTTATATATGTCATTCTGAATTCAGCCTCCGTGTTAAAAGTAGGCATGTGCTGCCCTCCTCTGTCTAGCACTAATAAAGCTGGTCCTCGGCATTTTCACAAACTTGAAATAATTTTTAAATAGATGACGCCCCCTATTGTTGGAAAAAGTAAAGTGCCATGAGCTTCCTGAATATTTTTTTTTTTAAAAGCATCATAGAGGCCATATGGCGGGCTAATTTTTTGCATGGTGAATCACTAGCCCAAAGACATTACTATTTTATCACACACCCATACACTATTAACACTTACACTATGCACAAGGACCCTGTTAGTGCACGTTTGATCAATTCAAAACTTTAAACTTATAAACAAATATATGATATACTTAAAAAGTACAACAATCGATCAAATAAATAATTAAACATGCCAATGTTCAACCATGGATTACTTTTAACCATTATACAGCCATTGACTTTCAATGTCCCCATGCATGCCTCACCATGCTCACTACCCTTTTTTTGTTCTTAAATTTATAATTAAGACCCATTTGTGTGCGTGTCAGCAAGGGGTTCTCAGGAGAAGCAATGGCCTGCTGCCTTAATGGTGCTGCATTTGGTCTCTAGAGGACTGTTTATTGTGCCCTTCAGCAAAGACCCTGTCCTTAATTACTTCAGCATGGGTTCTGTCACACCAATGAGACCCAGCATGGGTTTACACTGTAATGCATTGCTTTGGCTGCAGTTGATTTTAAATAGAGCTCCTCACCAGCAAAAAAAAAAAAAAAAAACTCATTACTTGTGGACTCTAGCCACAGCTCTTTAGCATTATCAAAGGCTGTTAGATACATATGAGCTTTTTTCACATTTCAAATCATTAATTTAATGTGTAATTGCTTATGAATTACAGTACAGACAATCTCAAAATGTAGCTGTTGCACATAGAGGCACATGCTTACACAGATCCTGAACAATCCTCTATCTTGGAATGACTTGCACTGTTTATTTATCTATAAAATCAACTTTGGACCTCAAGGGGGGTGTCACGTGGCCAGGACCTGGATGGCAGCTTAGCAGAGAGGCTCCGAGAAACCGTGCACAATTTAAAATAAAACCCCCTTATAAATACGGCCAATATTTGAGTAAAGTATAGGCGTTGATATGTCAAAACCTCTAGCAACTAAACAGTGTGACATCTTTACTCGAGCACGCAAGGGCACCGCAAAAATAACTTCGTCGAGTTCACCAGGTAAAGTGGAAGCTAACGTTAATCACATGGATAGCTTAGCCGAAGTTTTAAACGAACTGAAATCACTTCGAACAGAGATCGGAACTAAGTTGGACAACATAGATACCCGTCTGACTGATATGGCGAACTCAATGACCTCGTTGGAAAGAAAAGTGTCGGATGTAAAACGAGATGTTTCTTCTAATGCAGCGCGTATTGAGGAGGCTGAAGGCCGCATACACGACGCAGAAAAGACACTTGAGAAAACAGAAGCCGCACTCGACTCAGCCATCAAACGAATCGTTTACCTCGAATCAAAGACTGATGACTTGGAGAACCGGGGCAGAAGGAAGAACCTGCGGCTCTATGGTATTCGAGAGGGCGCCGAGGGTCAGAAAACTCTCCTCGAATTTATAAGCGAGAGGTTGACACAATGGCTGGGACCAGACAAATCATTCACCCTAGAGCGGGTTCATCGCACGCTTGCATCTGGGAAGCCCAACCAAAGCAGAGCAATACTCATCCGCTTCTTAAAGTTTCAGGAGAAAGAATTTGTCTACCGTGAATCAAGGCGGCGAGACATAACGCACGACGGGGTCAAGATATCCTTTGCACAGGATCTCTCAGCGGAGACGGTACGGATTCGACGGGGATTTAATCCAGTCACGAAATTGTTTGTTGATATCAACGCTTTCCGTGGATTTCAGCATAACCCTTGCAAGCTTCGAGTGCTACATAACGGCAAGATACATCTCTTCTCAACGCCGCAAGAAGCTGAAAAGTTCTACAAAAGCATCCCAGTCAACGTAGAACCTAACGTTTCAGTTGGGTGATCTACGTATTAAACCAACAAGTAAAAAATTTTAAGCAGCTGAGCTGTGGATAACCGCGGACAATCGAGATGTACAGCAGGCGTGAGTTTAAATAACTCGAAGTATGCTTCAGTTGGAGTGTGCGAAGTTTTAAGTATGCCTATTGTAATAATTTTCAGCGCGACGCGTCGGGTACAACTGTGTTAACGTTGTGTTATAGTTCGCATGTTATGGATATTAGATAAATAAGTATTGTTTTGAAATGGCCAAATTACATAGTCTATTCTTATAGTTAAAAGGGGGAGATTAATATACTAAATTGATGTGCATGGTTGATAGGCACTGATTGTTTTGTTGGGATCTTGGGCTGAGCTACGCTGGCTAGTTGCTCCTCAAATATTGTGGATCAGCGTCCCTCAGATTCTCATTTAAGGGGAGGGGGGGTAGGCACTTCAGTTGGAAGTACCGGGGTTAAAACTCGAACAGTTCGATGTTCTGAGTGTGTGTGTGTGGGATGGGAGGGAGGGAGGGGGGGGGGGGGGGGGGTATTCGTGTACACTTGCATCCTTTTTTTATATATATATATTTTTTTCTTCTTCTCTCTTTCTTTTTTTCTTTCTATTTTTTTCTTTTTTTTTCTTTCATTTATATTTCAAAATATGCTATAATAATTAATGGAAAAAACAAACAGTCTGGATATTAAAATTACAAGTTGGAATGTCCGTGGAATGAGAAAATTGACCAAACTGAAGCAAATATTGAATAGGGTAAAATATCTAAAATCTAAAATAGTCTTTCTACAAGAATCGCACTTGGTTGCAACAGATATACACGACTTAAATAAAAGATGGCCAGGCCAAGTATTTCACGCTACTTTTAATAGTCATGCAAGGGGCGTAGTTATCCTCATTCATAGATCATTGTCATTTCAAGTTATAAAAACTATACAGGACCATTCAGGAAGATATATTATTGTTCAGGGGAGTATTTTGACACAAAAGCTAAATCTTATTAATATTTACGGTCCAAACGATGACAGCCCACTATTTTTTGAGAAATTATTTTTAACTATATCTTCTTTGGAGGGATTTAATATTATCGGTGGAGATTTTAACTGTACCCTCGACCCTGTTTTGGACAGATCCACCCAAATTGATACAACCCATATACAAACTAGAAAAACGATAATTGATTATATGAAGGATCTAAGATTAATCGAAGTTTGGAGAATGCTAAACCCAAATAGAAGAGAATATTCCTGTTACTCAAGTTCCTATAAAACTCACTCGCGCATAGATTATTTTATAATATCAATGGAACTATTGTCTAATGTGAAAAAATGCTGGTATAATAGTATAGTAATTAGCGATCATGCTGCAGTATCTATGGATATACATTGGGGTAGATTTCAGCATTGTTCTAGATGGAGGTTGCAAACTTATTTGTTACAAGACTCAGCGTTTATTACATTTGTGGGGAATTGTATTGATAAATATTTTGATCTAAATACGAATGAAACTACGGCAAGTATTAGATGGGAAGCGTTTAAGGCGTACATAAGAGGAGAAATTATTAGTTATACAAGTGCTAAAGCCAAACAAAATAATCAGGAATTACAAAAACTAGAGGATCAAATTAAAAAAGTTGAAATTGAAATAAGTATTGATAATAACCCTGAAAAATTACATAACCTGTCTGTCATGAGAGCTAACTATGATAAATTAACAACCGACAAAGTGGCTAAAAGCTTAATGTGGACTAGGCAAACATACTATGATCAGGGGGAAAAAGCAGGTAAGCTATTGGCCTGGAGGATAAAGAAAATGCAATCTGAAAGAACAATTAACTCTATAAAGCTGAAATCTGGTAATTTAACTATGGACTCAATAGAGATAAATAATAATTTTAGAGACTTTTACCAGCAGTTATATAAATCAGAATATAAAGCAAAAAATAAAACAGTTCAGAAATCTTTTCTAGATCAGCTGCAATTTGAGACCATATCAGAAGATGAGAAAACAGCATTAGATAGTCCATTAACAATAGAAGATCTTAGTGAAGCTATAGGGGATATTAACAGCGGTAAAGCGCCAGGGCCGGATGGGATTCCAATAGAATTCTACAAAATATTTAAAAAACAGCTTATAAGACCATTACTTGACATGTATGAGGAATCATTTATTACTGGAAGGCTCCCAGATTCATTAAGACTGGCTATAATAACTATAATATTAAAACCAAATAAACCCCCAACTGAATGCTCATCGTACAGACCAATTAGTTTAATGGGATGCGATACAAAAATACTTTGTAAAGCACTTGCTAGAAAATTAGACAAATACCTTCCCCAATTAATTATTGACGATCAACAAGGCTTTGTTCAAAAAAGACAAGGTTATCACAATATCAGAAGAGTCTTGAATGTACTATATGAGAGACACAATGAAAAAGACACCGCAATGTTATCAGTAGATGCATGCCAAGCATTCGACAGAATAGAATGGGACTATCTCTTTGATGTTCTTCCAAGATTTGGATTAGGTGAAACTTTTCTGAAGTGGATTCGGCTGTTATATACGGACCCAGCTGTTGAGATACTAACTAATAACACCATCTCAAGATCATTCAATCTGCAGCGATCCACCCGTCAGGGGTGTCCTCTGTCCCCACTGTTGTTCGTGTTGGCAATCGAACCCCTAGCTATGGCAGTGAGAGAACATACAGGAATATCAGGCATTACAATTGGGGAGAAGGATCATCGTATCTCCTTATTTGCAGATGATATTATATTTTTTCTCACTAATGTGAAAAGTAGTATTTCCAATTTGATGAGATTAATCGAAAATTTTGGAGAGTTTTCTGGATATAAAATTAACAACTCTAAATCAGTATTATTATTTCTAAATAAGGAAGAAAGACATAGACCCGTAATAAATACCCCCTTTATGACAACTACGGAAGGCTTTAAGTATTTAGGTGTCAAAATTACTCCCGACCTTAGTGAAATCCTCTCAATAAATTACGATCCCCTGGTGGAAAGAACCACTGAAGCATTGAAAAAGTGGTCAAATTTACCAATATCCATGATCGGACGAATTAACATAATTAAAATGTCTATTCTACCCAAATTCTTATACTTTTTTCAAACACTCCCATTGCCATTACCAAACATGTTTTATGAGAAACTTAACAAACTAATTGCTCAATTTATCTGGAATGATAGAAAAGCTAGACTTCGCCTTAAGCTATTACACCTGCCCTATGAAAGGGGAGGGCTTCAACTTCCGAATTTTAGATGGTACTATATGGCTGCCCAGCTGACTTCAGCATTAAACTATTTTTCTACAACAGTGCCTCCAGCTTGGGTAGACATTGAACAAGAGTCCATCCCAGATATGCCATTAAAAATATATCTATACTCCTCAGATATTAAGTCATTGAAGAAAAAAACAAAAAACCCTTTCCTTAAAAATACTGTTTCAATCTGGCACGCTGCACATAAGCATATTGGTGATATGCCGAGATTATCCCAATTTACTCCTATTTGGGGTAATAAACAATTTATACCTGGTAATAAAGATGGTGGATTTAAGTTATGGAATATAAGAGGCATTCAGAAAATTATGGATCTATATGAAGATGGTGTTTTACTTTCATTTGATCAGCTGTGCCAGAAATATACAATCCCCAAAAAGCATTTTTTTAAGTATTTGCAGTTGAAAAGTTACATGTTATCAAAAGAAGAACAGATAATCTGTATGCCATCTTTATCAAAATTAGAAGAAATAACTCTTGTAAATCTAGAAGGCAAGGGTCACGTATCTGTGTACTATAATTTAATGGCCAAACACAGTACTGAATCAACATTGGACAAATTAAATGCCTGGAAAATGGATATAAATGAAGATATAGATGAGGCGGACTGGAAATATGCATGTCTTAAAGCACAAACACAGACAATAAATACAAGGTTTAAATTACTTCAATATAAATGGTTAATGAGAACTTATATAACACCTGTCAAACTTCATCAAATGTCCTGTAATATTCCAGATGTGTGTTCTAAATGCTTGGATAATAAAGGTACATTATATCATTGCCTCTGGGAATGTCCAAAAATACAAAACTTCTGGAAGGAGATTATAAAATGTATGTCAAACATGTTTAACATTATAATTCCTTTGAATGTAAAACTTTGTATTCTTGGAATATATCCAATGGACTTTATACAAACACCAAGACAGATTAAACTTATTGACTTTGGTCTGCTTCAAGCCAGAAGAGCTATTGCATTATGCTGGAAGAGTATGGATGCTCCATCCATGAAAATGTGGATAAAGGAGATATCAAACTGTATCGGACTGGAAAGGCTAACTTATATTGCTAAATGCAAGAGGAAAGACTTTGATCAGCTGTGGGAGCCATACATAAATATCATGTAAACTGGGAATGTAGATCGTACGGAAAAAGACTCTGTAAACACTGTTTGTAACAAATTCATGTTTTATTATTTACTTATCTCTTTTTATTATTATTATTTTTATATTTTATTTTTATTTATTATTATATATATATATATATATATATTTTTTTTTTTTAAGATTTTTTTTCTTTCTTTTAAGAAGTGTAAATTGAAGATGTATATGTGAAAGGGTGTAAGCATGTGTACTTGTTCTGTGGTTATAAAATGAGAAAAGAACAATAAACATATTGAAAAAAACTTTGGACCTCAAAATATGCAAAAACATGCTGCAGGTCACACTCATACATAAAATTAGCCATTTGGTGCAGTGACCACTGAAGCACTTTTACACAGCATGTGGCCTAATTTTCGACCTTCGTGGATAGACAACCTCCACAACCCCCCTTATTTGAACATTTATGGCAAGCATGCTGTTAGATCTAGTAACACATTTGATGTCACTGGTAATTTAGAAAAAGTAGGAAATATAGAAGAGGCCATCTCCCTATCAAATATCAATGATGCCACCTGTCAACGTTTGGGTAGTCTCATGCCAAGAACCATCTGCTAGCAATTTGCCAAATTTAGAAGCCATTGTTCTTGAGGGAAAATATTTAATTATGTGGAGTTCATTAAGCACAAACAGAATGGGTATTGTCTACATCTACACTGCATACAATCCTACCCTTAATGAGTATCTCATTTTAAAGATCAAATTTACTTCAAAAAAAAAAATTTACTTGTCAAGACTAATTAAATATTATATGGCTTTTTTTTTTTCAATAACCAAGTTTTTGAATATTTCTATTAGCTTTTTATTGGATTTTTACACCTAAAGCACCACACTATGTTGTTTTAGTGGAACCAATGTTGTTTCCACAGCTTTGAAATGTCACAAACCCTTAAAGGGGCAGTTCGCCCAAAAATGACAAGTCTGCCATACTGCCCGTCAAGTTGTTTAAAGTTGTTTATCTGTAATCTCTATTTGAGTCAAAATCTGCGAAGGAGTAATAATGGAACAACAGCTTTACAAAGTGATTTTTTTTCTGCTATTATTTACAAAACGATCTGCATTTTCATGGGTTTCAATAAAAGATGTTTGTTATAAGAGACAATAAAAAAAAACTTTGTGCATCAAAACCACTCCTTTTCTGGTATTTTATAGATTTTTTTGGCAAAGGCTGAGTGTAACATTTTTAACAAGCGAATCATGTCAGTCTCTGAATAAAACATTTTATACCTTAAATAACACTTTACAGGTGATTGTTATAAAATATAGTTTGATCACTATTTTCTAAGATTCATAACATATTCAAGGCAATTATCAAAGTTTGATAAAATTTTGTTTCATTTTCCAATAAAAGATTATCAACTTTTACATGATTTGTTAATTACCCCTTAGCATATTTGACTCATATTTCTTTCTTCTAAAAATAGAGTTGAAAGATGTAATTTGCCCACTAATCATTTTTTTCCACTTTGCTCCCTGCATTTGCCCACTAAATGTTGTTTTGGACCCGATTTACATTTTATATAGATGTAAATTCATACTCCATTTGATTTTTATACGGATTAACCAAGAAAATGTTCATCAGGCTTGATTTGCGGAGTGAATTTTAACCATCATAGTTGGGCAATATCACACGGACACAGTAAATAGCCAGTCAAAGTGACATGGAGTCTCTGCCTCCTCTCACATGACTGTATTTTGCAGTCTATGTCACGATTCAGGACCTCTATAAACGTAATGAGCTGAAAGATTTAACCTTCATTTATATAATGCTTTATACAATACAGATTGTTTCAAATCAGATTTACAGTGATAACAGGAAAATGTTTCAATGATGCAAACAGAGTTCATTTCGGCAGTTCAGCAGCTCTAAGAGAAAATAATCCCATTGTTCAGCTAAAGTTAATTCAGTGTTGATTTAGTTCCGTTCTAAAGATCACCAATCATTAAATGTGTTGATATCATCTATAAAGCAGTTCAGCAGAAAACAGTGTCATCATCCAGCTCAGTTCAGTTCAGTTCTCATCCAATAGTGTCAGTGCCATCAAATCAATAATATCGTTGAATATTAGGTGTCCGCAACTAAGCAAGCAAAAGCCGACAGTGGCGAGGAACCCGAACTCCACCAGGTGACAGAATGGAGAAAAAAAACCTTGGGAGAAAACAGGCAATGAACAAACATGGTGTGAAAAGAGATGATATGCCTCCCTCTAAAACTTTATCCGTTGCTGTTAGACAGTTTTGCTTTAGAAACATAAATGGTTTAAACGCTTTTTGATTTCTTATGTTGTAATATTAATTTGCCTCCTCGTGGAAAATGGCCATGCTGAGAATGCATCTTGGCCCACTTCAGCAGTCCTAACAAGACCATCCATGACGCCAGTTACAACAGTAATGGGTCCAAAATTGGTCTTGTTTTGAACAGGGTGAAAATGAGAGTGCAGTTGAGGGTAGTTCAGAGGGCATTTGATTAATCTGTGAAGTCAGTGTGAATGGCAGGCAAGGCCTACGGGGAATTGGGATCCCATGGGGAGCGAGAAGGAGAAGGAAACGGAACGAATCAGGGAGTGAGGCTTGGCTAGGGAGCAAGAGAAGCGACTGTTGACAGTCCCTCTCCTCATTAGAGGGGCAGTGGCAGGGCTTGGCGGTGCATTCTGCTGGAATATGTCTCTTCTGCAGCCCTTGAAGCTCTCTGAAGCCTGCTGGCGCACTGCGACCATGTCAGGCTCAAATTGAAGCCACTGGTGCCCGATACCACTGCACTGTTTTGACATTAATTATCAACACTGACAAAAGTTTGCGCAAAACTTTGTTATTTCCATTTTTATACTCTATGACACTCTATGCTTCTCTTGCTACGACCCCTCTAGAGTTTTAGTTTATTGACTGCAGCGAGGACACAAAGATAAAAGTAGAAGCGAGTGTCGGGAGTTGACGAAAGAAACTGTGGGATTAAGGGAGATGCATCAAAAGTCACAAAAAAAACCTAACCAAAACGAGTGGAAAAAAATCTAAAAGTGTCCAAGTAAGAGGTTGCGAATGTCCAGGGGGGTCTAACAAAAGAGGATGCAGTTATTTTGTGATCCTACAAGGTTTTTCCGATTCACTCTCCGCGTGAGCTCAGCTTGTGCAGGGAATCGTAGGATTGGTGGTGGAGTAGAGCAAACACAAAAGTTGAGAAACGCTGAACCTAATGCAAATGAGAGGCAAAAAATGCCAGAAGGCAGCCGATCGCTATGAAGTGAATGCAAGCCAAGGTCACCATAAACGACCTTGTCAGTCATAAGCATTTCAGAATCTGTTGCTCTGAGCATGCCAAAGCATGGTGGTGGTGGTGGAGGAGAGACCCCTGATATGATTATAAAACACTTTGGATGTAAAGTAGCACATAATAAAGCACTATATAAATGCCGTAATTCATTTCAAAGAAAAAGTTTTATAACTGCATAAATGATGACTTTCATGGCAATGTATTGAAATTAATCATGGACCACGCTAAGCACAACTATACTTCCTGTATATTTTACAAACACACCCATAGCAACAGACTCTGGCCTTTTTGGGGTAGTGTTAATGGGATTGTCATCATTTAGTCACCCTAATGTCATTCCAAATCTGTATACTGTATCTGACTTGAAAATAAGATATTTTGAGAAATGTCTTTTCTGTTTATAAAATAAATGTCAATGGGCTCCAATGTTTTCTTTTTGTTGTTGGTGTTATTTTTTTTTCACAGATGAAAGAAAGTAATAGAGGTTTGGAATGCCATGAGGGTGAGTTTCATGTTTGGATGAATTATCCCTGGATCTGGAGGACATTGTGTATGAACGTAAGGAACTTGGTTCGTTTGTGACTACGCTGATGCAATAAAGACCAGACCGATGCTGACTGAAGGGAAAACGGAGAGAGAAAGGATAAGATTTATAGATGTGTAGAAGTAGGATGATGACATGTGAGAGAGAAGTAGCAAAAATAGATAAATAATATACAGCATAGGGTTCAAAACCAGCCTGCAGATACAAAAAAAAAAAAAAGAAGCATGTTTGCTATTGCATATCAATGAATACATATCAGAATCGGGGGGCGTATGGTTGCATTTTATTTTGTTTCACTGGGACGAAGAGAAGAAGTGTTTGACCTCTCAAGACAATGGCTATGCTCAGAAAAGCATATTACCAAACTCTAATATTTGCTGCTGTATCCAATATGTATACTGTGCAGAGTATGAAAATATATATATATATATATATATTCAGCAAGAACATGCTCCATCAGTACGGTTCAATTTCTATAAAATAAATACAAATATCCCGCTAACTGTCACTAATTTAGCAGACTGTTTGAAAGAAAGCTATAAAAAAAAATAAAACACAGAACAAACAGCAATGTTGTCTAAATTTTGGGCGAGATATTACATTTGATTTATAGATCAGACTGCGGCTCAGATCTTATTTGTGATCAAAATGACCTGACATAGGTAATAAAAACATTTTCTGCCCATGGCCACTGATATGCATCAACTGATTATTGCTCAAAATAAAACCATGGCAAGATTGACCACAAGTTTAAGGCTGGTTTATTAAGACCCATTAGTTACATTTATAGGGCCTGCAATCGGCTAAATAAATACATACCCAAGCATATCCTGCCAATCTCGTCAAGTGGTGCCACTTTCTGTGCCGCCTCCATTCTCCCACCTGCAGTCTTCTGGTTTCTGGGAGTAGCCTAGAAGGGATAGTTCACCCAAAAATGAAAATTAGCCCATGATTTGACCCAAAACGTAATGACGAACGCGGTTGCCCAGCCCTATATGTTTGAACTACGAGAGGCGTCAAAGCTAACGCTACTCCTACATCTACGCCATACATCGTCAAGTCAACTTGCAATATTTTTCTTACACGAACGCATCACGTCACTTCAGAAGGCCTTCATTACTACATTGTTGTAGACCTTTTCTTTAAAAGCAAATATCTTCCTTTGCTTTGAACTTTGAGCATTGTAACTTTGCAGATGTTGTTTATGCTCAAACAGCAACATTACACACTAAAGTTAGAAAAGTGAAATCATACTTTACCACCCCTTTAACATGCTTTCAATGCTAAACTGTACCTTTATAACCACAAAAAAATAGTTTTAACAATTATGTTGTTTTCATAGCTTAATGGGAATTTTAGCAAAATTATATTATTACTTATTTTGTTAGCTGTTGAAAATGTATCGCTATACTGCATCCTGCTTATGCTTTATAGCATTTGAAATCAAGCAATACAAATGAAAATTTGAGGGATATATTGTACATCAGAGACTGCAATGAATAACACATAATTCCACTTAAATGACGTTTTCATTTGCTTAGATGCCAAGAGAACAATATAGAAGGGTTTACATTGTATCCTCAAGGCCCTTAATATAGAACAAAAACAGCCAGAAAATTGCTTTTCTCATATTAAGAGCATTTAGACTACGTGAGTGTGCTTCTTTGCAAAAAATACTCTATATATGCACCACGACAAGGTCCTCTAATGTTTTATATTGAGTTTTGGCAGATGTCAAGGGCCTCAGAATCAAATATGGCCATGGTTTGTTGTGATCATCCAGTAATTTTATCATTTGAACGTCTCTTGAAGCAGACTACCCTGTTAATTGGCTTTTCCAGTACAGTCATACTGCACCTGCGTCCTGTTACACAGGGAGCACTGCTGGTTTGAAGGGTGCTTCACTGGCTGGTTGAGAGCTTTAAATAGTCTGATGTTTCTTCTTAGCGCTGAGTGAAGAGACCGGTGCCGGCTCACAGATCTAGGGTGCTATGCTGCAGTATCAGCCATTATTGAAAAGGAAAAGAGCCACATAAGAGTCACTCGCACAACTCTATACAAGCTGCGCTCATAGCAGATGTTCCTCAAGTAGTCATCAATCATAATGCAGACGTTTTACATTTGAATATTAGTGTTTAAAGACTTTTTCATTGAAAGGTTCAAAGCATCCTATATATGATTAATGGTGAACTAAGACTTTTTCTTTCTTAATTTGCAAATGTGATTGATTCGTTTTGGCGGTCTGTAACAGGATGCGTTCTCCTGCTGGAAGTAGCCATCAGAAGATGGGCACAACTGTGGTCATAAATGGATGGACATGGTCAGCAACAATACTCCGGCTGTGGCGTTTAAATGATGCTCAATTGGTACTAAGGGGCCCAAAGTGTACCAAGAAAATATCCCCCACACTATTACACCACCAGCAGCAGCCTGAACCGTTGATACAAGGCAGGATGGATCATGGATCATAATGGTGTTTACGCCAAATTCTGACCCTACCATCTGAATGTCGCAGCAGAAATCGAGACTCCTCAGACGAGGCTATGTTTTCCAATCTTCTGTTGTCTAATTTTAATGAGCCTGTGCAAACTGTAGCCTCGGTTTCATGTTCTTATCTGACAGGAGTGGCATCCGACGTGATCTTCTGCCGCTGTAGCCCTTCTGCTTCAAGATTCTTCGACATGTCGTGCATTCAGAAATGCTCTTCTGCAGACCTCGGCTGTAAGTGGGTTCCTGTTGCATTTACATCAGCTTGAACTATTCACCTCTGACTTATGGCAACAACAAGGATTTTTTTACCCACAGAACTCCCGGTCACTGAACCATTCTCTGTAAACCCTATGGTTATGCATGAAAATTCCAGTAGATCAGCAGTTTCTGAAATACTCAGACAAGCCTGGCTGGCACCAACAACCATGCCACGTTCAGAGTCACTTAAATCACCTTTCTTCGCCATTATGATGCTCAGTTTGAACTTCAGCAGACCGTCTTGATCATGTCAACATGCCCAAATGCATTGACTTGCTGCCATGTGATTTGCTGATTACGGTAGATGTTTGCATTGGTCAGTAAGTGTATATTGTGCCATATAGGGAACAGTGAATAGGTAAAAAAAAAAAAAAAAAAAAAACAAGTCATACGGTTTGGAATGGCAAGAGGGGTGAATAAATTACATTTTAATTTTTGCCAAATTTTTGCCAAACTACATACTTTTGCCAAACATTCAAAAAAAAATTTGCTAAAAATTGACTCAACCCGATGTCATCCAAGATATCCATGTCTTTCTTTCTTCAGTCGAAAAGAAATTAAGGTTGTTGAGGAAAACATTCCAGGCTTTTTCTACACAGAATGGACTTCAATGGCAACCATCTATCCCAATGTTCAAAAGAAGGTTCAAATGTCCGTCTCAATGCAGCTTCAAAGTCTCTGCAGCGAAACGATCATTGTCATTTTCTAAAAAAAAAAAATACATTTATATACTTTTTAACCACAATTGTTCATCTTGTGCTGGTGTGCGACACGCCACGCATTACGTAATCACGTTGGAAAGGTCACGTTCACGTCATCTATCCAAGATATTTGTCTGTGTACTCCGGTTTAAAAAAGTAGGGGAGGGCGAAAAACTCCATCTCATTTTCTCATCCAACTTCAAAATCGTCCGACATCTTTGTTTTAATTTATGTTTATTTATTTTTTTTCTTGACCTTTCCAACGTGATGACGTAATATGTGGCGCGTCGCAGGCTAGCACAAGATGAACAATTGTGGTTAAAAAGTATATATAATTTTTATTTTATTTTTTTAAATAACAATGATAGTTTCGCTAGATAAGACCCTTATTTCTCAACTGGGATCGTGTAGAGACTTTGAAGCTGCATTGAGACGGATTTGAACCTTCTTTTGAACATTGGTATAGATGGTTGGTGTGTTGACAAATCCTGGAATGTTTTCCTCAAAAACCTAAATTTATTTTCGACTGAAGAAAGAAAGACATGGACATCTTGGATGACATCGGGGTGAATAAATTATCAGCAAACATTTTTTTTAAAGTGAACTAATCCTAACTGCACTTTAATCGCCAAAAAAATGGGTCCTTATCCGTTCTATTCCTGTTTTAACACAAGACAGATACCTCAGCAGGTTCAGGCTTGCTTTGGATTTGGGCATCTCAGGTGAACCCACTGATGTCCATTTCCAGAGTTCAGTCTCAAGCTACTGCAGCTGCAGTCTAAAAACACAAAGAGAATATGGAAGCAGAAGCAAGGTCTTACATGTGAGCAGTATTGCTTACTGATGCTGCGGATTGTTTGAAGATTTTGCTAGACTCAGGCAAGGTACACTGAGGTAAACTGTTAAACAATTTTCTGACTTTCCTGAACCTGGTGTAATGAAGAAATTTCTCATGTCACATAATTAAAGCGAGTCATAAGAAAGACAAGTGACATAAATTACATGCTCCAGAGATCATAAGTGGGGCTTTGAACTATTCAAGAAAACATCAGGAAAATAGGGATTTAAACTTTCCCAGAGCTGCAAACATGAAAGTTATCACTGACACCGTAGCCATGGTGACTATGAACAAAACAATGCTGTGTTGAAACCCACAGGAAAGCAGTGAGATGTCTATAATCTCTCAATTGTTCTCCTGATAACAAAAGTAACATTTTAAGATTTCAAATATTAAAGCAGCACTAGGTTACTTTTCAACCTTAATGATATATTTCCAAGTCTCTTGTGATGGTACATCGACTTACAATAGGTTGAATGACACGTCTGCCATAGCCCGACGGGGTCTGTAGCGTTTTTAATCGTACTTTTAAACTTCGGGTTTCGGGTAGTAACCGGCGAACAAAGAGAACTACAAAATTCGACTGCTTTACGGCATATACGTCACTTCCACCACCACCCCCACTTCCTTAAAATCGGACGTGCGAGCCAAACTAGCGTTTGTTTGCCAAATGTTATAGTCATAGCCGAAGCAGACAGAAAAGCAAGAAAGCAAAGGTTTTGTCGGAGGAAAGCAACAAGAGGAAACAAGAAAGTGATCGTATTAAAGGCAGAACAAGGATCAACATTGGGCCAGCGTTTCCTCGCTGGCGTGAGCTGAAGGAGGAGGAGGGGTGCTCGATGTTTTCCAGTGATTATTCGTTTTTTTTGTGAAAATATACTTCTAAAGTAGAATTTCCTGGTTTCAAATTAAACCGTTTCCATCTACCGCTACTGTGTTTTCTTCATAGTTGTATACAGTACATCCAATCCTGTGTCCGTAAACGGGTAAAAACCATGGTAAAAACGGGTAAAACAGTGGATTGGCCAATGCCAGGCGTTTACTTTTATTTGATTAGAAGCTCAACTTATCGCCTAGCAACTGCCTGTGCTGTCGGTCGGTTGCGCGCGCGCATCAACACACATCCAAGATGATACAGTGTGAGTTTAGTTGCTAGCTAGCTTTTTAAAAACTGTCTATTTACATCTATTGTGTTAAAATGGGGAGAGAGACGGACGAGGAGGATAACCACTGTCTATGAGGATAACACAACAAAGTCGGATGAGCCACCAGTGTCAAAGAAAATACTATTTACAACCTACAACTCCGACTCGGACCCCAAAAAATAATAATAATCTGAATGTCCCGGTTTTTCACAAATCAAAGGTGGCAACCCTATGCTCGACCGATGCGGACTTTCAAATATCAAATGAAAGCCTATGTCTAAACGGCGTGTACAAGTTTGATAGGGGCTACATTCTTGCAAGTAAATATATAAGATGTACAAAATAATATTTTAGGATACCTAACATGTCTGTGATATTTGTTTATTTGTAAACAAATAAACAAGCTATAATGCAAATCGATTTGTAAAATTTGCAGATTCATCTATGGTAGCTTGATATTATAATATTTACGATATATGGTTATTATCTACCACTCAAACATTGCATTGAAGTATCATATAGATTCAGTAAAACGGTAACGAATAGACTAGGCTACTATAATGACGCTGGCTTGTAAACGTGAGCATCGCGATAATTTGTCGTTTGAAAAAAAAATAAAACCCATGAAATTATATTCATATCATGACATGCTGAAATATATGCCACTGTACCTGGATGAAGACATTTCACACGCGACGCAAGCAGAACACCTGCATGTGAACTCCTACAGTGTTCAGGGCTATCATGGTTGTCAACAAATGCACGTGCATGTATGACAGAGTTTACGACAGTAGTAGAGGACAATACTGTTTCCCAACTGTAGGGGGACCCCGAGAGCAAAAAAAAGAAAAGTAACCTAGTGCTGCTTTAACAGCGTTTCTCAGAAATTGCTCACTGCACCTTTAATGAAACAAAACTTCATTAACATTCCTGAGCTACAAAGAAATAACTTCTGCGCGATATTCTTCGCTGAAGACGAAAACAAGGGTTTGTGATGCCACATGCAGAAAATGTAATCTGTGAAATTGCAGTGTGTGTATCCATCTAATCTGAAATGTAGGAGGCAGTCGCATCCTTTAATATTCTTTTATTAAGGGTTTCCTGTCACCTCATGTTACTTTATGACAATGTTTGGAGACCGGTGTAAGTTGCAGCCTCACTCAATCAAATCTGGCTTCTATCCACCCACAATGCTGTGGAAATGATTTAGCAGCTGTTTCACCACTTCAGTAGAGAACAATAATAGTTTGCCATCAACCACCAAAGAATTATTTCACTTAAACAAGCCTACCTGTGTGAGAAGAAAAACATTACCGTGATTTTTAAAAATGAAATGTGTGTCGCCTGGATAGATGGATTGCTTATATATAATGCTTGTGTATAATGATTGGTATGCCATCACTTTTCAGATATGTGGAAATTTTCAGAGCAGTATGAATGAACTTGAGTGGCAATAACTGCCCCCAGGACAAATGTTTTTCAACTGCATCCAAACCTGTCAAGATATTTACCCGTACAACTACAACATTTGTCATTCAAGACGTCGACAAAAAGGGGAAAACTTTATTTAATGCTATTTGAATAGAAGTTGCTTGTGATGGACTTCTGAAATAAGCAGGAAATTCTCATCTTTGGGTATTTTTAGTCCAATGAAAATTAATTTTCCAATTTAATTCGATGTGTACTCTGTTGCCATTTGCCCAATAAATTGGAGTATATACACTGTATACTCCAATTTGATCCTGATTTGATTTAGTCTGGAAATAATTATATTGGTGGATCAAAAATAGACAAGGTACCTGGCAATGTTGTGCATTAAATGCAAGTTGCTTTTGTTTAAAAGCATTATCACACTCGCAATCGTGCTATTCTGACTATCTATATAAATATTAAATGCTATTATAAAATAAGAAGCTGTAATAGTAGTATGTTTATACGTATATGCACATATGTTTATTAAAACCAAGTCAATGAATATAAAGTTTATTTTTTTTTATTTAATCTATTAGCTCACACACAGTTCAGCATTTAAAAAAAGCATTAATTTATATAATAAATTATACGGTGTGATGTTACTTTCATCTGAAGCTGCCTTCCTTGGTCCTTTTGAATAAAGCTTTGCATACCACATGCATTCTCTACTCACACATATATGCACCCAGCCAGCTGGCTATTTCCCATGATGAATTGTAGGGTTATTTTCAGCCCTTTCTCTTGGCAGAAACACCTGGCACTGATTAAGGATCAGGTCACATTGGCACCCTAGATCAACTCATGAAGCAGGAGTCCGGGTGAGACCGGGTGCTCTGGCACTGGGCAGGCCCGCTAAGGGTGCTTGTCTAGGACACCAGATGGAGAGATCTGCATATTTCTAGCACAAGTGACTGTTTGGAAACTGAGAATGGATCAATAGGATGGCTCAACTGATCATTGATGTGAAAGTGTGTGGCTTTTTTTATTATACCATTTTAATATTATATACATACACAATACAAGCTATTATCCTCACCAAGGCTACATTTATTAAAATATACGTTTTAAATATATTTAAATAGTACTGTCAATCGATTCAAATCAACTAATTAAATCACACTTAATAGTTTATATATATATTTTTATATTGTAATCATTTCACATTTAATTTCCATATTAATGTAGAAGCAACAAAGACAGAAGACTATATTTTAAATATTTAAATCTTTAATGAAAGATGGCCAATATCACCATGCTGATGAGGTCTATAAAATAGATTTTTTTTGTCTCAATTTTAGACATTAATTATAGCCATTCAACATTACAGTATAATTGAGAGCTATATACATTTAATGGGCTTTCAAAAAATATAACAACTTATAATTTAAGTGAACTTAAAACAATCTTCACATAAACCCTTTAATAATGTCAAATTTACTTGCCCTTCAATATATCAGAGCTAATTTTTTTTCTAATGGCTCAGTCAGAACAATTCATATTTTTACTTGCTCTGTCAAAATGCACACAACATTATTGTTTCCGTTGTTTTTCACCCATGTGACCTTGTAAACAGTGCTTTTTCAGGTAGGTCTAACATGACACGGAAATGTAATTAAGATATCAAGCACTTCAAAGTCTGCACTGCATAAATAAGTTAAATATAGATTAATCCTTATTAAAGCTACAAATGTTGTTCAGTCAAGAGAAAGATTTTCTCTTTTTTTCTTTGATAATCTTTAAATGACAGACAGCAGAATATTTATTAGTCTGCTGACACTTTAAGACCTGCCACACATTTTCTCAACTCTTTCCGACGGGAAAAATGGTTGGCGCGCCCAGCGTGTCCCTATTCTCTTAATGAGTAATGGGCCCGTAATGAGTATGAGTAATGAGTGTTTTGGGCGTTACGTGAAA
Source organism: Phoxinus phoxinus (assembly GCF_949152265.1). Taxonomy (NCBI): domain Eukaryota; kingdom Metazoa; phylum Chordata; class Actinopteri; order Cypriniformes; family Leuciscidae; genus Phoxinus; species Phoxinus phoxinus. The sequence goes on from NC_136886.1 coordinate 7,939,417, forward strand.
TAAACCAACCAGAGTCTCATCTCCAATCTTTTACATTCTAATCCTTTTATTTTTAATATTTGGCATGTGTGTGTGCTGCTGCGCTGTGTGTGTAATAAGCAGTGTACGCGCATTGTGGACAAGGCTCTAGGGTCTCTTTTGAGCCAGTAAGAAACTACCAAAACACCTAAGAAGCTATATTGCAAAACCCTGGCATCATGGCAGCGAGTATACAACACTCAAATTTCCTTTAAAAAAAAGAAGATTATAAGCTATTACTAGACCAATCACAACCCTACAATACACTTTTTCAGCATTTTTCTGAGGACCAGGGTTATAGATTTTCAGACAGTTTATGGCCTACCCTAAGAATAGCAAAATCACACACAATCGTCTGGCAGTTTTAAATTCTGCTACCAGCTTATATAGTGTATAATTTAACACCCACCAAAGTGTGTGCTTGTATGTGTGTGTGGCCACACATGTGAGAGTGAAGTGTTCCTGACAGTGCGCCCACTTTTAATGAGAAACACCTGGCCCTCATTCATAATGGAGGGCGGATTTCAAATTAATTTGGTGGCACTTCTGTCTGTCCTGGGTGATGTTCAACAGCTGTACAACTCCACTCTCAACTGCATAATGAATCACGCTTCCCTCTCGTTTGAACCCAGAGGCGGGCTTTTCATTGTTCATCTTCTCTGGGTATTGAGGGCGGCCACCTCTATAATGCCTCTGACATTATTGTCAGAAAAGTTGCTAAACTTGGAGTCTGATTTCAGCCATGATGTCTGGAATAAATGATGTATGTCTGTGGAAATCTGTCAATCTAGAGTGAATATTGGAAAACCTGTCAAGGAATGAAGATGATGAAGAAAGCGAAGGAGAAGGAGAGGGAGAGGGAGAGGGAGAGGGAGGAGAAGATTATCATATTTTGCTTTAACAAAATGTGTAACACTACAATAAGTTTCAAAATCAGTTATTTATAATTAGTTAAAATTAAGTAATAAATTAAATTAATAAATTATAAAATTAAGTTATATCTCTTTTTTTTTCTTTTTTTTTCAGTGTTGCCAAAAACAAACAAAAGAAGAAGTTAATCTACTATTAGGACACTTTGTTTTTGCTATTTTGCATTATTTTAAGGACAAATTAGTAGCCAACAGTTCTAAATATTTCAATGATGATTTTCATTAATGTAATCGTTATTTTACATCAATTGTTTTTAAATCAATTAAATTATAAGAAAAGGCAGTACACTTAATGCCTTTATGATGCAGAATTCTTTCAAATGTATATATGAATCATTTTATTCTACTACAGTAATAATATGATTCCATATTTTGAATTACAGTAAAGACAATTGTCACAAAATATGTCAATGCAAAAAAACAACAACAACTAATAATAGGACTTTTTCATTATGCTAAAGTTATTTAAATATTTATAAATACAAATATTTCATTTTTAGAAGGTTAAATGGTGACCTGCACACTGTCTGGAATCGGTCTTAACATCTAGACTAGAGCATGACATCTTATTCAGCAAGCTTCTGTTTTTTAGTAAATGATAAATAAAAAAATAATAAATAAAATCTACTCCAATATACTGCAATACTTCCTTGCACTTTTCTGTCTCCTAATAGAAATTCTTCACAGTCGATGTTCCCTGATTGTAAGAAACTACATGGGATGATTAATGAAATGCGAACGCTGCTGATGTTACATGGCCTTTCCATCAAACGCCTGTCACCTATGACTTCACAACTGTCTTTCAGTATGTGCACGACAATTAAGTCAGAAAAGTAAAACGGCTGCTGTGCCTCTGCCCCGTGTGTCCTTGTTCTCTGAAATACAATATCATCAAGAACTCAAGCCTTGAGTTTAATTCCACATTCACAACTTCCTAACCAAACCAGACTCTAATCAAACTAACTGAGAGTGAGACTTAAGTAAAAAAATAAACACGTGACTAATAGCATTAAGGGCACCATCGTGTTTTAACCAAACGTGAAGAAGATTCCTAAGAACAAGGATTGTATCAAAAGCCTTTCATTATAGTATCAGTACACCCACCTCGCTAACAGTCACATACACATACGTACATACTGTAGCTGCTTGTCAAGTGCTGCATTTCTGACATAAAAGTATTTCTGTGGACATGGATTGCAATTCCACTTCAACTTCCCACATCGTATACCCTCTCTGATCTCCCTAAGCAGCTTGCTTTTGATGTCACAATGGTTATAGGTTTAAGGAGCAGGATGTCACATCTCCTTTGAGGATTTTGATGTGCTCTGCTTATCTGCTCGGCATATTTGCATCCAATCTTTTACTGGTAATGGAAGATGTGTCATGTCCTGATGATGCATGCTGATCATGTGATCCGCAAGTGCGTATTTCTTTGAATTAGGAGGGGGTCAAGGTTTGGCTGGTTAGCATTGGCTGAGTTAGCTGCTGGAGGATGTTGTAACTATTGTATAACATTGACTGCATACAGCATTTTTTGCCCATAACCCATTGCAAGGACTTATTATGTTTGAATACTTCCACTTGTGTCTTATTATCTTGTTAATGCCTGCCTATTTAAGCCCTGTGTGTTCATGGCCTAATGGTTAGAGAGTCGGACTGGTAACCCGAAGTGTGTGGGTTCGATTCTCAAAACCGGCAGGAAATGACTGAGTTGCCGTTGAGCAAGGCACCTAACACCCAATTGCTCCCCAGGCGCCAGAGTGAACTTGGATGGGTTAAATTAAGAGGACAAATTCAGAGTATGGGTTACCATACTTGGCCTTCACTTGACAATTATAATTAAATGTCTTTACTTGTTTGTTTTTTAATGCCATGCCAGCTTTATTGGCTATTTTCATTTTGGAAACCACCTAAGTTATTAATATTTTTAAAATAGATTTTAAGATATTTAAGACCCATTTTCCTAAAACTAAATTTGGTTTAACTAGATTAAAACCATTTTTAATGTATCGACATAATTTTCTCAAAGGAGTAGGAATTTTACAATCCGATAAAATATTTTCATAGACAATGAGCTCTGACATGATGTACATCATGATGTGTTTTCTTCTGATAATACATATGTCTTGATAATAGTATTGTGTGTCCTGTCTTACTGAAAATAGTGGAATTAAATGTATTGTAAAAGTGCCATATTAATCACAAACATTTCATTATAAAATAGTAGTTGTTTGTTCAGCGCTTGTTTTTTTTAAGTGTAAAATAAATTTTTATTTTACCCTGCTCAGGCTTAATTTGTGCTTTGGAAAAAAAATGTCTATGTACAGAGACTATTATCACAGAGACTTGGAAGTGGTTATTTTGAATTAGGACAGTAAAGAAGAATAACCTAGCAACCACATAGAAACACCCTAGCAGTCACCCAGAACACCCTAGCAACACACTAGCCTCAGAACAACTGCATACCAATGTGCTAGAAACCACTGAGGCACACCTTATAGAAACCACATTGAAAAGCAAGAACATTTTCGTTACAAGTAAATTCTTTACAAAATTACAAGTTTGTTATCTCCGTTTGATTTTTACTGGAAAACAATATTGTACAAGTACACATCAACACAGTGTCACTGTCTCTGAAATGTATTATTGGCGGATAAATATTGGTCAACAAGGAACAAATGTTTTTATTTTGTCTATGGTCTATGTCAACCAATGGTCTATGTCAACCGTAGTGATAATGGAGACATTGGCCCTGTTTACACTTGTTATCAAGATGCATTAGCTTTCATAGACCATGCCGGATGCTGTGAGTGTGTGTTGGAAATCAGGAATGATGAGAAAACATTGTGCTTGGTATGTTTTTCGTCTTCAAACCAAGCTTGGGTCTTCAGCTGACAAAGTTTAAATCACATCTGTATAGCGCACTTCCCATAATGTTTATGCATTAAGTCAGTAGGCAGAAAGTAGGTGGTCTTTTGTGGCTGTTTGAATGCATTTGACCACATGAGCGTTTACACAACGAAAGCAATCCAGTCGAATGTGATTTGACTACCTCTGGAAGTGGTTGGAAGTTGACAATCTCAAAACGTGTTTGACCCCGTTTACACTTGTATTTAGCATTGTCTATAGTTGTGATCTGATCGACTAAAACGCATTTTTAAACAGTAAAATGACTTTCATACCTTAATGTAACGTCCCTTCTGGCTTCATGTTTGAGAACGGTCTCATATGATCTGCATATTTTTTGGAACTGTATTAATGCAGGTGCATTAATAGTGGTTTAGATGTCTGAATCACAGAGATTTGAAGACCAAAGCCTTGATGTCAGAAGTCTTATTCTGAATATCTATATTCTAGGATGTAAACAGGATATTATAAACATGAGCCAGAATTTTTGAAACCAATGCAATCACAGATGGGCAGAGAACATACAGACTGAGTTAACAGATCTTTATATGAAGCCAGATCCATCTGCACACTGCATTTCAGAAAAGGCAAATCTAGATGTGGATTGAACAGTGTTTTACTGCATATTCCAAATTCTATGAGCCCCTTCCTTATCCTTTTACCTGCCTATAACTTATATGCCTATAATTTTTCACCCAAAATTTATAGCATTCTGTCATCAATTATTCACCCTCATGTCATTACAAAACCGAATGAATTTCTTTCACCTGTGGAACACAAAAGGAGACATTTTGAAGAATTGTACTGGTCACTCTTGTACATGCATTTAAATAGGGACTAAGATTTTCAAGCTTAAAGGAACTGTTAACAGTTCTAAAAAAAAAAAAAAAAAACATATTTAAGCTATATGTAAAATTATTGATACGATTGTACTAATGACATGTATTTGCTCACGGGTGATATTTTGTATATTGTAGACCTTTTTAAAATCCTAGTGCAAATGACTTTACCTTTCCTAAACATCCTACCTGAATTTCATTTATAAATAAATTTACTTGTGAACAAGCTCAGGTGTCTTGATAAAGAGAGAGGAAGCTGATTGGTGTTTCATGGTGTTTTTATTTTGTGTTTGGCCACTTCCGAAAAGGATTTTATTTTCCCATTAATGCTAGATGTAATTGTTATTGCACTGGACTAAAACTTACTGACTTTGCTCACACAGTGTATAACTTCCCAGAAATCAGGCTTTTATTCTCCCACCTTCTTACATTTGTGGTGTTCCCAGTCAAATAGGACTGGCCTCCAAAAAAAAAAGCTTGTAAATCTCTCGTTATGCTGTTATTGCCTAACAGGCTATCAGATTTGATATCTTTTTATCAACTTGTTTTCTTTCAATTGGTACAGGTTTTGTATTTCTTTTTGGAAATGATTGATCGTAGGACTCATCGATCTGATCTTACGCCTCACTTTTTTTGGGTGAATAAGCTTGAGTTAACTTAGAGTTAGCATAGAGTAAAGGATTTTCAACAGCACAAGGGTTAACACCAACTTCATGATAACAGCATTAATGCTAACTCCCTGGTAAGCTGTTGATAAAGGGGTATTTGAGCCATACTGATGGAGTTCTGAGGGTATACAAGACAACAATATAATGAATATAACGCTGTTTTTTTCTCATAGAAGCTTATTAAAGCTTAAAGCTTTGATTTTCAGTGCCATAGCAGACAAACTTTGTAATGCTTTGTAACTAAATCTCTGTGATTAAATGGCCACATTGAAGGTCAACACAGCTTTAAGTTATTGCACACAATCATTTCCAGGCCTTTAAATACATTTGATGTGCCTTTCTCAACCCTCCCCACCCCACAATGCTGATAAAATAACAATTTCGAACCATTTCTTCACGTCCACAATGGTTATTTATCCAGTATGTCTTAGAAATGACCTCCCCAATTCAGCCACTAGTACCTCCAAAATAAAATTTCCACCTATTGGCCTGAGATACCAATCAGAGCTTTGTTCCTTTGTCGTTATTTCAGCTAGCAGAGTGCAGTAATCCCAAACACTACTCGAAAAAGCTGTAATGACAGCAAAAGCGTGATTCCGTAAGTTCCTCAAAATCCTGGTTTTGTGATGAAATGACGTTGTGAAAGTACTTACAAGAAGCTTACACCAAGCAAAGCATCAATGAAGCACTAAACACAACCCCATTGTCTCTATAAAGGATTACACAAGCCAGTGATCTCAGCCCAGAATGTTCCTGAGATGCCTGGAGAGGCTCTGGGTAACTGCTGCTTTCCTCAGTCTCTATAGCATCAATGTTCATGTTACACCCACTACAGATGTTTTTGAAGCCTGTTGTTTTACTGTCTGAAAATGTGATAAAATGCCTATAGCCAAGTTCAGTGTTGCCTAGTGGTGCAATACTACAAAATATAGGCTAGTTGTTTTATATAAAAAGTTTGATTTTACATTTCTCATTTAATAAAACTACTGTGTATCTAAGATTTCTGAAATTTTGTGGGATGAAAACAGGTAAGGTGTTGAGCATAGTCACGTTTATATATGTTATTGTGAAATATTGATATTAATCCAAATATAAAATCAAGAAATAAAAAAATATTGATATTTATGGAACATATATCTCAGTCCTTAAAGCAGGGCTATGCAGTTTCGGGAATTTCTTCGCTGTATTCTCGCTTTTTGCTCGCAGGTTACTCTACAGAGCTCCTCCTACAGCTTCGGAATAGATATTTGAGAACACTGTCGAAAAACTTGTTGGCGACTCTCAGATACCAGAGGCTAGTAGATCAACGACATCAAAGCACACGTGACATTCTTTAAAACGTGGTCTTTATTCGGGTTCGAACATCGTGAAGGAGCGGAATAATGATAGAATTTAGCAGATTTCTTTTTGCCATAAAGCAATTCTTTACATCGCGAGACCTGATATCACGCGATACTTCCTGACGCCGCATCCTTAAAGTTTAGGCTTAAAGTTGCAAGTGTGTTTTTTCCGCTCACAGGCGATAGGGGGGTGCGAAACGACCACCATTCAACCCGAAAAAAAAATATTATAACCATTCCAATGACTCCGAAGCTGTTCAGTTAAGGTAAAAAAACCTGCGTAGTTCACCTTTAAAGGGATAGTTTACCCAAAAATTAAAACTCTGGCATCTACCCACCCTCTTTCTTTCTTCTACTGGACACAGAAGAATATACGTTTTTGAGAATGTGGGTGAATCAAACCATTTTGTTATACCATCAACTTCTACTGTATATGGGCAAAAACAGTTTCTTAAAATATCTAATTTTAGAAAAGTCACTGGGAACATGGATGTCATGGAAGACTGTCTTTTAAATTCAAATGTAATGTCTGAATTGTAAATGAATTTGAATTGAGGAAGCAAAAGGGATTTAAAGAATGTAAAGAAATTCAAAAAAATAAAAATATCCATGCAAAGTGCATGGCCTAAAAAGGTTTGAGAACCATTAGCCTAGTTAGAAAATAAACAGCATGTGCATTTTACCAAAGTCGTCGCTGAGTGAACTGACTTGCCTAAAAGTACTTTGGTTTGTTTCATGGACATGCAATATTTAAATACTAATGGTTATACTTTTGAAAAAGTGCAACAATGGCTGTGACAAATATTTCAGTTACGGTCAGAACTTCGTTGCAGACTAAAATTCATTGCAAAGGTATCGAACTGTCCATGTGAACAAGTGAATTAAGCCTGATTATTGCAATAAGAAATATTTACGATCACTGAAATTGTGTGCGCAAGATTTTTGAGTTTATACCACTATACACAGCCACACTGATTGAATTGCTCACACCTTTATTGTATACTCCATCAAGCAACACATTCTCCATCAGAGATAATCCAAATCAGATTGAGAAATTATGTGATTAACTGCAACATGAAAGTCCCCATTCTCATATAATGTACAAGGGTGGTGAGAGGGTTTATTCGGATTCCCACATGCAGCAAAGCAGAAAAATACAGATGAAGGACAAGAACAATGTGTTTGTGTTCGTCATAGAGAGCAGGTGTAATTTCTTAGCTTTTAGACAGCTCGTAAGAGCATGCATTGAAGAATTTGCACACTATCTTGATCAATCAGAGAAATGAAGAAATGACTGCAGCTAATTACAATCCTCCTATTCCTTTCATTTCCACAATGGCTTTACTTAAGGTAAATGCATTGCAGAATAGCACACACATGAATGCAGAATACTAAACAACAACTTCACAGTGCAAGTCAATACAGCATAGCAATTCTTCAGCAGCTTTAATGTATGCAGGGCTTGTCATAATGCAGTCCAAGGCATTAACCAACCTTTTAGTCATAGTCACGAGCACATTTTATGGATTCTGTGGGGAAGTGTTCACAGAACAACACATATGCATTTTTTTTCTAAGCTTTTAAGCAAGTGTTGAACTTCATGATCAATTTTAAATGAGAGCTTTTGAAAAAGTTTGAAGCACTGAAGTGCTGGCAGAGAAAGCCTTTCTCATTTGCCTCTGGTATATATTGCACATATTCTGTTTTTAAAGGCGAGTAGGTGTGTGGCTGAGGATGCTTAACATGTTTTAGGAGAAACTTTCTGTCCCTCGGGTCTTATTCAACCCAGAAAGGAATTCAATTCTGCAAAGGCTATTCTGCATACATCTAAAACAAGACAACTGCTTTGGAGAGTCTGAACCAAATTTCATTTGAGAGAGAGGTGTGGAGAAATCTGCTTAAATTGACTGGCCTTGGTGATGCTAGCACTTCCTCAGCAAACACCGAAATACAATTAAGAACTCTAGACTTCACACAACTCTCAGGCTACGGAGAGCCTTGCAGGCATAAACACACAACACTGCTTCATTTCATGTTTCATGGATTTTAGGTTTAAATCAATGTGCTACTGTAGATAAACAAATACATAGTGACACACCATACCACAGAATGGAAAATAGTATAATATTAGTCACTATAGTCACCCCTGCTATGCATTTGCATTTAAATGGAAACAACAATAAAAATACACCAGATAGATTTTCCACTGTCTGACTTATGCTACCTAATTCACATGCCACCCATGGATAAATATGGACCCATATAAATAAATAATTGCACTAAAATAATCTCTGAAATTGACAACTCTAATAATATATTTAATAAAATAAATAAATAAATAAATACACATTTTTATTATTATTACATTTTCATGTTTTATTATTATTCTCAATTTAACAGATTACTTTGGTGCAATATTATTATTATTTTTAAATCTGTTATATTTGTATGGGTTTGCATATGCATTTCACTTTAAAGTGCTCAGAAAGTGATACAAAATGAATATATATTTGTATTATGTGAAGGAAACGACATTGCAAAGAGTTAATATCTGCTTTATTTCTTTAAAGAAATCACTCATTCAACAGTTTGAGGTCAGTAAGATTTAAAAAATGTATATAATGTTTTTAAAAGTCTTCTAGGCTGCCTTTATTTGATCAACTGTACTGTAAAACTGCAATATTGTGAAATATTATGTGATGTTCTCTATTTTAATATATTGTAAAATGTAATTTATTCCTGTGATGACAAATATGATTTTCAGTAGCCATTATTCCAGTCTTCAGTGTCACATGATCCTTCAGAAACCATTATATTATGTTTATTTGGTGCTCAAGAAATATTTCTTATTATAATCAATGTTGAAAACAGTTGGCTGCTTATTATTTTTGTGAAAGCCACAATACATTTAGTTTCATGTCTTTACTGTCACGTTTGATCAATTTAATGCTTCTTTGCTGAATAAAATATGAATTTATTTATTTATTTTAAATCCTGCTTACCACAAACATTTGAGTAATATAAATTGCACAGTACATTATTGTAAATTATTGTGATAAAAACTAAAAGGAAAGGCCCATTTGATAGTGACTAGTATCATCATTAATGTAACTGAATAGAAATGCTCCTTATTCTCAATACTGCTCTACTTACTATATATAATAATATATTGATATGTAAATTAATTCAAGTTAAGCCTCATGGGTGCAGATGTATAGCTGATGTTACTGATTATACCTTACATCTTATGTTCATTTGGGAATGAGGGCTGACACACTGTTTAAGCATGAACGTCACAAGATTTATTTAAAGACATGGAAAAAGTAAAAAAAAAAAAAACAACTATCCGTACAACCTCTGGGTTACTACTAAGTGACCCAGCAGCAACGCTTTACTACTCGGGATAATTTCCACAAGATTCCATTGAAAACTAACCAAACACACAGGACTTTCAAAGACTTCCTTTAAGATCAAAAACTTGTCTGGTATTAGTGCGAATAGCCACAGTTGCTAAGGTAGGACTGGCCATTAATGTTGCCAGGCGGCAGCAAAATGCATGCTAGGCAGAAAAGCACAACTGACAGAGATTAAACAAATAATAGGCCAAGAGAGAAAAGAAACAAACAAATAGACAAAATTCTTTGTGATCACAGCTAACTTTTACAGTCAAGACTATAATGAAGTCCCCCCGCGCCGTGTTGCCGCACTGCTGTGGGGACGGATTGTGCCTCGGTCCTGTAGCATCTTTTCCACTCAAAAGATGCATCATCTTTTGTATAGGCAAAACACAATTCCTCTCTGTGGCGAGACTTTCTACTGTCTGTTCTTCGATCCCCATGTGCACTTGCAACCCTAGACCTCCGATTTTCTGCATTGCCTCCAGTCTCCATGCTAGCAGTTATCTCTGCACAGTTGTAGCTACGTTCTGTACCCTTTGTAAATTCAAAAGCCATCACCCGAACCCTGGCTAAGCTTTGCTATTCACAGCTGCGATGTGGATAAAGCCCTCCTCCGAGCTTCTCTCAGCAGCCTGTGGGCTGCATAATGAGCAAAATACAGTGACTGATTGCTGTTAGGATGCCAGCGGCTATTTGGCTAACCACAAGGCTTTTTCTAGTTTGAAAACGATGTGTAGACGTTAACATCATCCACACAGTGAATTTGTGTAATGTAGTGCAAGGTGCTTTCTTATCTACACTCAATTTTGTCATTTCGGGTTGTTACCATAGCATAAATCTTCCGCCAATCATCTTTAGATGTGCAACAATATCTAGAGCAAAATAAAATATGCAGAGGAAGTTGCATCCCTGGGCTCAGTAACTTGATGATGGTAACAAATGCCACCTTTCAGCCAGTAAATCTGGTATAAAAACAAGCAGCATGTGCCCTATTATTCATTCTCAATAGCCTTTTACCATGACGCACAATGATGAGCCAGTCAGAAGATGCAGAGGGGATGTTGGGATCAGTCCTGGGCCCGAGTGTGAAGTGTATATGACCTGATTGATTGTGTTGTTATTGTTAAGGACTCTTAACAAACGGGATTTTCCCTCGCTATTCATCCACTCGTCTGTTTGCTCTGGCTCTCATAAATTTCACAGGCAGAGCCGAGCTCTGCTGGGAGCTTAAACAATTGCCTTATTGATGGATGCCCACGTATGAGTGGAGAGAGAATCTTTACAGGAGCTGCTCCTTGAGGTCTTGTGGATCGTCTAGTTTGCTGGCTGTACATACCCTCGATATTTGTTCATTTTTAATATATATATGTTTAAAAAAAAGGATGGAATGTTTCACAGTGAGACCAACACAAACACCACATAAATGATAAAAACCATTGCTGATATTTATCGAGAATTGATTAGCTGCGTTCCCTTCAAAATGATGTGTGAGTGAAAAGGTTGACTGAAATAAATACACTGATTTTCAGTATGTGCGAGCGTTTGAATGCGCGCCTAATTGTTTCATTAATGAAGCGATAGACGACCTAAATGCTCCTCTCCTTAATGTCTCACCTCAGCAATGCCCTGCTTGTTGTGTTCCCTTTTTCAAGAACAAATACTGCTATAACATGTTTAATTCTTGCATGCATCAGCTCGAGGCACACAGTGAGTCAGTGGGGGAGCTGGCGAAATGGAGTGCTGAAATATTTATCAAGGCGTTGCATATTCAGCCTGAGGTCCTTTGTGAGTGCTCTTGTGATCTTCTGCAACACGTTCGCAAATTAAATATTGATGGCGTTTAAATAAATAGGCGAATGGCGCGCCCCGGCTCGAAAGGATGCCACGCTGAATAAGTGAAGATATCGGTGGCTGGGGTACTTTTTTTCATGAGGCACAGGAGTGATAAGGGGAGATTCGCTACTGTATTCATGGCCTGTCTTCCCTCTTCACATTGAGTAAAAGTATCGGTTCGGAGATAATTTTCGCAAGTGATTTGATCAAATACGGCCATGACAAAAAAAAAAAAAAAAGGTCAACTGTCCATAGGTTCGACTCATGTTTTAAATTCGGCGGATGAAAACAAGGCTGTGCGGAATTGATGTCTGCTCAATAGGTTGTAATGTTGTGATCACAGCAAGGCCGTAACCATGAGTGCTTCTCCTTTCTTATTGTGCATTCTCGTTTCCTTTCCTCGCTCTTAGCTCCACCCCCTATGCCTGTGTATCCTCGCTCAAGGAAGCTTCTTAACTCCTTATTCCTCACCTCAAAATGGCTGAGTTTGATAGGTTTCAGGGCCACGGGCTGGAGGACAGTGGAGTGAGGAAACGAGGAAGCATCAATTTGAGTCTCAGGCTACGTCTACATTAATACATTTGAAAACGGCGTTTTTCGTTTAAAAACAGTCTCCGTCCACACTAGCGTTTTCCAAAAGTTTCTCATCCACACGGAAACGTCTGAAAACGCTAAATCCACCTTACTGCGTATGTGTAAACCCTCACAAAAGATAGTGTGCAAAGTAACATATTTTAGCATCTGTGTGAAAGTGAATAGCACATAATAGGCACAATACCAGTATAAACATGAATATCTATTGGTACAATATGAGTCACGTGATTAAACTTACATCATTGGTTTCAAATACCTCCGGTTTCACAGTCCACACTACAACACGAAAACAGCGTTTTCAAATTTATCCACTTTGGAGAGCGTTTTCAAAAATCTTTATTTTCGTTAATAAAAACGCAGTCTCAGTGTGGACGGAAGGCCAAACCGGAGAGAAAAAGACGCATTTTCAAACGAAAACGTATTAGTGTGAACAAGGCCTCAGCCATCTTGAAAGTGTTGTGGGTTGTTACCACCTAAACAAGTGCATTGCTATTGATACATGTTTATTAGGGTTTTTAGTGGTTGGTTGCTATGGACAAAGTAAAAAAAAAACTTGGTATATTATTGCTCTTTGGTTCCTATGGTGTCTCTATAATATTGTTTCATATAGATATGATTTGGGTCCCTCATTCAATGTAATTCTATTGGATTTTGTTTGCCTCTTTTACTGTCCAACAGGCAAAACCCAAATTACACCTTTCCTTAACAAGCCACAATTTCAGGTAGCATGTATGATGTGTCAATGTTTACTACTTATGGTTAGGCGTTTTAAAAAGATCTATAGCCAAAATAATGACTTTTGAAAAGCACATTTCATAAACACTCCCAGTCGGATTTGCAGCAGACAGATGCATTTCAGTGATCTGATACATGTAATTAAACATTTGAAATAAATAAATACGGTCATATGCATAAACGCTAAAGAGCAACCAACTGTAATTTCTAATTAGAACTGCCATCAGAGATAGAAAGAAAAAGAGAAAAGGATATGAGAAATAAAACCCTGCATCCTGTTTCTTCCATGTTTGGAACGCAGCCAAAAGTTTAACACATGCACACATACAATTGTGCATAAATTTGGTGGTTCCATATTGCATTCCCTTTCAAAGGCGTAAACAAAAGACATGCCACACTATAATATGTATTGGTTCAGACAATGCTCTTCGAATCACACACACACCACCTGGGCCTCACACTTATTCTAACCTACATTGAGAAAGATAAGCAAGAAAACATCTGAAGCTCACTCACTTCCTGTTTTCCATAGAACAGCAGCACCATGGGAATACAGCATCATTTATAACACTTCATATTACAAACAGAGCAGGGTAAGGAGATGAATTCAAAGTGCTAGTTTGCATTAAGGTCTTGCTTTTCTGGATTCTATGTGCATATGATTTGTTGTTGAGCATATAAATGTAGTGATCTTTTAGCTGTCAGATGCAGGCTAGCAGGGGTCTCCTGGGGTATGATCCAGTTTTAAAGATCCCCTTAGGAAACTCAGAATCCCTAGTGATGATACACATGCTATAAATACGCATGTGTCAAAATATGTAGAATACTGTACACTAATATTTGACAGTTACTTTGTACCAATCCAGAAAAAGAGACTGAAAAAAGGCAAGCTGTTTATTTGCATAGTGTTTCAACAATATTTGAATAATGATAAATGAATAGTGGTTATCCTCAGCTATTAAGGAATAGGCCCATTACTCTCTGATAATCAGTTTAGTGAGGGATAAGTCAGCTCAATATCACATATATCACAAAATAATAGTGCTAGTCAAATAAATAAATGAAATGAATAAAACCCCTACTCATATGGAATATTTATATAATTATATTATCTTAAAACATGTAAAACAGATGTAAAACTCATCTCTGAATGCCATGAAGGACCAATTTGAATCAGTAGGTGTGTCCCAAGGGGATACACTTTTGTTATTGGATTTACAGTATGGATATACATAGTCTTGTATACATAGTCCTGCAACAGTATCGTTCACAAGATTGGGACAAAATATTCTCCATCACTTACAAACGATTTACACGTTTTGTTTCCAGTCAATGGACTGTAGGTAAATCCAGCATCTTATAAAGTAGGCTATCCCATCATTATTTCGGTGTGAGAAATCAGTGTCAGAATGAATCAAACTGAATCACAAATGATTTTAGACATTTTTGCAAACTTGTTTGGCCATTTAAATCAGGGGCAACTCAAGCCCTCAAGATCCATTTTTTTCTGGTTTGTTCCATCCCTAATAAAACACACCTGAACAAGCTAAGGAAGGTTTTTGGGATTACTAGACCGTAACAGGCAGGTGAGTTTGATCAAGGTTGGAGATACATTTTGGGGCCAGATCTCGAGGGACAGAGTTGCCCAGCCCAGGTTAAGATCAAAAGTGAATCCTTTACGAATGTGGTATCACTGCTGGTTCTGATTCTAAACAGCTGACAGTAACACACACATGCATATTTCTGAAATATTACCAAGGAAAATGATTATCAGGTCAGTATAGATTTATCTCCATCATCAGTCAAGGATTGATTATCAGTAATATTTTACCAGGGTACAGCTGGCACTAAATGACATATTGCTGAAGTATTTCAGTAAAAAAGGGTCTAGCGATTGTTTTATCACAAGATGAAGTGAGATGCAATGGATTGAATAGCTGGCACTGGATTTTTGAATGTTGCAAACATGCTCAGTCAAGGGGAAAATTCTTCTATCTGCCAAAAGAACCAAACACAGACACTAAACAAGCTCAGACTGTGCAGAGATAAGATTGATATTGACAAATGCGACACTCAAAAGGCACAATAGATATTTACGTTCTAAAGAACTCAACAGATGTTTTATGTGGCTTTGCTTATTGAGAGTCTGGGCCTATTTATTTATTTTTTTGTATTTATTTATTTAATAGTCCACCCAAAAATGAATGTTCTGTCATAATTTACTCACCATTGTGTTTTAAACCTGTATGGCTTTCTTTGTTCTGAGAAACATATACACACTTTTATTCTTGAGAATAGATTGGAATACAGTGTATTTTTTATTATTTTCAGCACTCGGGTCGATACTACGTCCGCGTGACCGCGTCTGATGAGTCAGATGACGGTGTCGGAAGGTAAACAAATAATTCCGATTTTCCATACTGGCTTTTACGGGACTAATGAATAAAACAAGTAAGAATTTTATTTTTGCTGAGATAAATGATCGTGATTTTAACGGTAAAAGACTACAAGTGAAAAACTGTTAATTGGTTAACAGAAAGTTTCCTTACTATATATACGGTAAATAACTGTGATCGATCTAATGGTACATTTAATGTAATTTTACTGTAAAATACCTTTAAATTGACAGTTTTTGAAAGTGAAAAAGAAAAATGTAGTGAAAACAGTGAAAAATGTAAATTGACATTCCCACAATTCCCTGCGTGACACTTCACATTTGATGTATTTTTGTTGAAATAACCTAAAATGTTGCTACCGTATTTAATACGGTAAATTACCGGCAACTGTTAATTTGACAGATTTTTTTTTACATGGCTACAGTGAAATAAGTTACTCTTGGGGGGGGGGGGGGGTATAAAACATTTGTTAATCATCAATGACCAATCACTCAGTAAAAGCTTGAAAGATTCAGTTCTCATTCATTTTAATTGCATGCAAAAGAGAGACAATCTTTAGAATTTCTCCTTTTGTCTAAATGGAAAAAAAGTGTATATTTGAACATCATTTTTTTTTTAAGTATGGAAGCAATTTTCTATAGTCAAGGGGGTTTGGAACAAAATAATTAATTTTAAACAACTCAGCAAGACTTTATTGGGGTAGAGTGTAAGACATTTCAAGAGAGTCCATGACCACAGCCGTGCTATAATTTACAACCTCAAATCATCACTTGGAAAACCATGTTGCCAAAAAGCCTTAGCGGGAGAGACTTAGGAGGGCACCTAATTGGGAGCAATGTCTGTCGTGGGTCAGAGCTACAGAGATCTCCCTCTCTTTTTAATTAATACCAGTGGGCTGTCACAGCCTCCAAATGAGCAGTCATAAAAGATGAGTGTGCAGTCAACCATTCAGCTTTTTTTTTTAAATTTGTTTTAAGGCACTACATGTGTTTGTACTGATGCCTTGTTCGTTTCTGTTCTTGCTTCTCCGTTCACTGTTGTGGATCAAACAATAGTCAATAGGGCTGTTTGGTGAGCTGGACACGTTCAGAAATGTTCCAGCAGCCCTTAGTTATGACATATACTGTACAATAACACACGCAATATGAGTCAGTATTGCATCGTAACTAAACATTGACCATCATGTCACTTCTTCATCACACCTGCGTCATTAAAGATCAGTGCATAACAGCAAAACACAAAGGGTTACCGACCGTTTGATCACAATATGAAACCCCAGCTAATTTTGCTTGACATTGTGTCAATGCACTTAATATGCACTACATTTTAATGACAAGGCGATGTAGCGGTTCAGGAAAACAACTAATAAAGGATACCAGCCACAGCAGCAATCGTTCTCCCCTCCACCATGCATGTTTAAGATTTGTGGCCCACCCCAGGAACTCGGGTATCAAAATTATCCCCGAACTTCCCAGTGGTAAATACTACTTGAGAGGGAGTTCATGTCCTAGGAAACTCGTATTTCTGATAATTCTGTTAGCAAGTGAAGGCAGCATAAGAACCTGATAAGCTGGTTAAGCTGTTTACGTAAACGGCTGATTGGCTGTTTATAGGGTTGAAGCTGAACTATCCAGGGGTGCGTTTCCCGTACAACTATATAGCTCACTGCTTAACTACCATAGTACGATGCATCGTTGGAGAAATCAACTAGCTCGTCACGACTGTTTCCCGAAACCGTATGTCGCAAAGTATCGTTCAACCACGTTGGTTTATGACGTCTCGCACGTGGTGGACTAATAACTTGTTTTAATTAATCTGTTTGAGATCGAATTAACGCTAGATTTTGTCATATAAGTTACAGACATGGCATCTGAAGATTTCTCAGTTATTTTGCTTTATTACCAGACTCAATATTTGGCTCGTTCGCACATGCGCAGTCTTCAAAAACGGTGCTTTAAATCTCTTGACAAACTAGAAGACGTAAATTACATTTGTATGTATTCTAAATAAATAACATGGGTTGTACTGAATATCAGCTTGCTTATTTTGCTAAAGATAAGGATTTATTCAGTCTACATCTCATGTAAACTAGAAACTATGCTTCTAACCACAGCTCGAGAGCTGTCGTTCCAACCACACAAGTTTGTGATGCTGTTTGCGAACGTTCGTTGGAACGATGGTTTCGGGAAACACCAAATCGTTGAACTGTGCTGCTAACGACAGAACTTGCGACCATAGTTGGCTAACGATGCTTTCGGGAAACGCACCCCAGGACAGTGGCCCTCTAGTCGCATGATTAGACACCCCTGACCTACAGTATGATATAGATTGAAAGCATGAATAGGTACACAGCACTCTGGAAATCAATGTTATTTACTTCAGTGGCCGCAGCCAACACGTGACACACTAATGATTAAGTTTTTTTGCTGATATTTTCACTGCATTTCATCAAATTTAGCCTGGAAGAAAATGTGGTCATAGGCGAAAACCATATATTAAATGGTTAAGACAAAATGGCATTTTACAGGTTTTAAATAATTTTTGCTAATGCAAATGCTAGTTTTTACAACATTTTTAAATAAGATTTTTTTTTAACTAACCAAATAAATAAATAAATATATATATACAGTATAGAGAGAGAGGTCAAGAATTCAGTTTAATTAAGTTTCCCTCAACAGTTTGATTATGATTGATGCTTATGGAATTCATGATTGATGACAAGTCATTAAAAGTTTCCCCAACTATTTGGTTATGATTAATGATGAGCCATGATTGACAGGTCATTCAGGAGTTCCATTACCAAATATATTTTTTAAAAACAGAAATAACGATTTTCTTGGAATTCAGGGCATTGTAAAATGGCACTGTAAACAAATTAGCAGATGGAGATTAATGGATCCATCAATAAAAAACATCAAACCTAACACCCCACTTCTTTGCTTTGATTTGGGACTTTATTTACCTAATTTAAACCCAATCCATGCATATGTGCTTTAAGAATATACAATTGTATCAATCAATCAATCAATATATTCTAACAGTAACAAGGAAACAATGTATTATAACAGTAAGATTGAGCTGTGGATACCAGAAGAGAAATTAGAGAAAACATATCTCAAGATATAACAGCTCATCTGTGTCTCAAGAATGCCCACGTAAGACATGCTGCACTGTCTAGAGAATAAAATGAAAAAAACGTCATGCTGAATAAGCAGCGAGGTGCCCTTGATTTACACAAAGCCTATAGGGGAACCAGATGGATCTGTGTCACCTGCCCAGCTTTGAAGTTCACAAACCCCTGCAGGATATCCACCAAATGAGGGATCAAATTCTGTTTGATGCCATTTTTCCCTCTGTATTGGAAGATGAAATAACGTGAGAAGATTTGTCTTTATTGCACATAGCCAGTGTCTTATCATCAAGATTGGATAATGAAATCTGAGGTTATGGCTGCATTTCATAATAATGTTTGCTTAGACCTTTAGATTGCTGATTCATATAGGAGCGCCAACCTGAAGTTATTTGTCTATTAAAGACTAAATTGTATAAATAGAATAAATAGTTCAGGGTGACAGTAATATTAATTCACTACATGCACTTTTAGAGTTACGGGTAGGGTTTGGTTTAGGGTTAGTTACTTATAATTAATAATCTTTGTTTACTTGAACTTTTTTACAGTGTAGTGACCAAATCTGTCAAGCTCCAAAAAAGCACCATAAAAGTATGTGACCAGTAGACAATATTCCAAATCTTTAAAACCATTTGATAACTTTGTAAGGGCAAGTCTTTATTCAATGATAACCCCACTTGAAATGAGAACTGCTTACATAATCTATTGAAAATGACGTAACATGAGGTTGGGTGAGTTAAACAGAATTTTATTTATGGGTGAATTATTCCTTTAATGTTTATGCGCTGCAAAATATCAGCTCATGCTCACCTCAAGCTAAATGTCGCGAGTGACATGCCATAACACTAGCCGATGCAGTCGACCATTCGGCTTCACTGACTTTTTCACAAAGCAGCGGGTCATGCGGTTGTCAACCGAACATGTTTTCTCCCCTAGATGAGGTGCTCCTCAAGGTCCAGTGCACATAATTAAATGAAAAACTGTGCTATTATTTACCAGACATTTCTCAAAGACCTTTTGCTCCATCTCTCATCACGGTCTCCTCTATTTTTCTTTGATTCTTAGAAATCACACTGACCTTTGACAAAGGGTCAAAGAAAAAACTACACCTCTGTGCCACAATACCATGCCATGAATGAATCCAATCTTCAGATACCTCATGCTTTATTGATTGACACTGTTAAGTGTTTGGTTCACTCTGAAAAATTATACGGAGGTATTTTCAGTTAAATATTTTTTTTGCAAAGACTATAAGAGCAGTAGTTGGGTGAATTAAATTGATTTGCTGAAAAATAACACCTTAAACCAGCCTTAGACCAAATTGCAGAAAAAAGTCTGGACAAGACCGGACTCAGACGCAAGTCCATATTTCAGGACCATTTAGACTCAGCCTCGAATAAACTGGTTTGATAGCCACAGAAAATTAGGCCGTGTACTCTGAACTTAAGCCGAACTTGATTCTAAGTCTGGACTTGTTCAAACTCAAGTACTATAACACTGCTTAGTTGGTTTTCAGTCTGGTTTAAGTTTGTTTAGCAGGTCTCTCAGCCTGACAAGGTGGCCAAAACCCTCCAAAACCATCAAACCAGAGTGGACAGCAGAAATTAGCCAGCTTGAACCAGCAAACCACCTTACTCTGGAATAAGCTATTTTTTTTCAGTGGTGTACAGCATTGAAGGACAAAGGTTGTGTAAGGTTCAGAAGAGGAAAAGTGACTGTGTTATGGTGGCATTCAGCAGTAGGGTGTGCTGTTTTGTAGCTGAATTCCAAATGACCTGGAATCGTAGGGTTATCTGACATTCACTAGTTTCCTGGTCAGTTTAAATCATGGGAGACTGGGGCTAATTGTCACACATGGAAGTTCGCAAGGGCTATATGTCAGTAGCTATAAGGTTCTGAGGCAAAAGTCCAATTGCATATTTTCTCTATAGCTGTGGCCTTGCATGTTGGTTACACAATCTTACTAATACTTATCTTACTAATACTTAAACAATTATGTCCTCCAAATTAAAAATCCAATATCATCTTATTTCAATAGTTAGTTGTTTCCTTTTCAAATTAACACAAAATGACAGTTTAAAAGTACGTTTTAATTTTATTGGGGCAAGTTGTCACATGTTTTACAGGTTGCAATTGTATTTGTAAATTACCTTTATTCATTAAAATGATAACGTATTGATAATGATAATATTCTGTTTTTCATAATTTTGCCGTTTCATGAATTTTGTTATAATGTGACAACATGCCCCATCGGGTTGATTGATGTGTGTTCAATGAACTGTTTAATTGCTTTTTTTTTTTAAACCAAGACTTGAAGGTTTGTGCCTATAATTGATTTTCAAAAATAAACCTGCCCTGAGAAATATTCACAGGAGTAAAAAGTGTGACAACTAGCACCCATCTCGTTCGAGCTGTGAACAAACCGAAAATGCTACAGGGAGGAAGCTTTCGTGGAACAAATGAATCTTCTTACATTTTAGGTTTATCCTGAGCTGCCCTTCATATCTCAGCATAGCACAGATAAGCTTTATGCAAATGTAAGTGGAATTAAAGCAGAGCCATTATGTTATTACAGTTCTAATATTGCAAATGAAATTGTTAAGGGTCCAGTTTATGACATCCCAATTTTTAATTACAATATCACAAACCAGAAATAGCACGGAGAGGTCAGGAGTTAGACAAGTGATGCAAATGATCACTATCACATACAAATCTTCCCTTTGAGGCACTTTGCTCATTGAATTTGGGGCGTGCTTACAGAGACACTCTTAGCTGGAGGGGCAGCAGCATGTTAGGTACCACAACTGCGCATTTTATCCACTGAGAGACTGCTGGAGGAGGGGATACGCATCATATATACCTAACCAACCGTCTTTTGGATCACTCTGCTGGTCGGAACCGATCACGGGGCACGTGTGTGCGGTGGATACGCCAGAGCGCTGTGATTCGTGGACTAATTGCGGGGCGCTTGCGGGAATACGAGGAGCATCTCTGTGCGCGAGAGGGAATAAATCTCGTTCTCCTGACCGTCTCCACACAGTCTTCGATTTAGAGGGCATTTATTTTGTACTAAAAGTGAGAGAACGATATCGGGAAAGATGTTGGCGGCGACATTATGGGGTTAGAGGTGCCGAGATTCATCCCATCACTGGATATGGAGTAAATTCCCACGTCTTCTCTAATTTTGACTCGGAATACAGTGAACGGGAGCCCATCACGGTGACTCGGTGAGTTGATTCATTAGCTAGTATGCACTGCAAGATTATTCAAAGTTAAACTGTTGGCCCAAGTTTTTTTCGAGATGCAAAATAATGTAAATTATGAATAATGAATTATATTAAATACGAAAATCAAGACCAGTTTTACACATGGAAAGCTGGCAACGACCCCTATGACTTCTAGAATGCAATGAACTGATAATTGATGGGAATTGAATTGAACGAATTAACGTTTCTTACGATTCCTCGTGTGATAAGCCTACTTTTAAGGAAGGAATATGAGGAAATAAAAAGAAATGCAATTATTAATTAATTTCGCCAACTAGCCTACTCGGCAGTCGATGCAATCATTGATTTAAATTGAATTATTTCAAAAGGCGTTTGAACAGAGATCAACTTTACAGACTTTTTTTTTTTAGCCTATTATAAAAAACACACAATGTGACATTCCATTAATTCAGTCATTTTATGCATAGTAACATAACTCATATCGTTCATGTGTCAACACTGACATTTGTGTCTAGCTGTAGCATAGGCTTCAACATAGACTCAGTTCCTGGTTTGTTTAGCTGACATAAAACGAATAACTTACGATTCAGCGATTAGTTCAACTCACAACAAAAATCAGATCAAGTCAGCCTATTCATTGCGAGCGGGTTACCCTCTATTGTATTTACTGAAAAGAATCATCACAAAAATAAATCGCTCTTTTTTACCATAAAAAGAGAATCAGGAATGTATTAGGATCATCACACGTTTTTTGATTCGCTCGAGAATCAGTCAGACTAAACAAATCTAAACAAACTTGATCGTGCGCGTGCTGCACAGTGTTTGGCTGAAGAATAGCCGGGGAATGGTATATTTACTGCAGGAAAATCTGTGTCCGAAACCTTGTAAGCTAGGCCTACTTTGAAAGCACTGAATTTAATTGAGGACTTACTTCTGGATCGATGATGGCCGTACTTCAGGTATGCGCGTGTGGTAGCGATAGTCTACATCAGCCATCTTGGCATGATTACCCTTATGTTCTGACCTATGACATATCAAATACAGTGCAAAACTATTTAATCAGCCGTTGTTAAACAAATTTAAACAGCTTTCTTTGGGGGATATAGAAAGAGAACACTTAAAACAAGCGCATTTTTGGCCATTTTATATACTGTAATTAGGCTATATGTTAATTCTGACAGCGCCTTATGCTTTTGTAGCAGCGGCACATGTGATTTATTAGGTGAACTGCACACTGATCTCAGTCATGTAGGGCAGAAGATCACATAGGGCACACACATCACTCTTACTGCAGATAACCATATTTCCTCAGACTCAAGATACAAGTGATAAAAATTAAAACTGGCAGGTGCTGTTCTTCAGCATCTCCATTCTGACACTAGTCGCCCGTAACACAATTCTCTTATAATGCATCCCACACAATAGAAGCTACATGTAGATGGAATTCCATGAAGAGAAATTTCAAGGGTTAGTTCTTCCATGCTCTGTTCTAAATATATAATTGGCTAGATATTGTTTTTTTTGTTTTTTTTGTAAACAGGATATTACGTGTCAGCATGAAAAATCATTCTGTCTGTTGATGGTCCTGTTGGAGCCATTTGTAGTTGTTTAATATAATTCCATACAGTAACCAGGGATGACTGGGAACACCATGGAAATTAATTTGTCAAAAAATCTGAGAACCCCACAATTGTCAGTGAGAGGGTAAAAACACATACGGTACTTGTAATACTTTTATGATAGTGATCTGATCTGGGTTGGTTTCTTTTGAAGTAAACCCTCAAACAAGTGTTAGGTGGATCAATAAACTATCAGCCTCTCCTCAGATCAGCCAACACTCCTTCTATCGCCTGGTTTATAATCTCACAAAGGTGTGACTAAGCTTTGAGAACTTTAGTGCCATTATGCATTGCAGGAGTGAGACAGAGAGAGGAAGGACTCACAGGAGAAAATACACATTCGGCTCTCTATCCGCACCACATCTGCTATTCAAATAGGAATGGGATCCTTCTCTCGTGTGTTCATGTTTATTTATGGATGCATCTGGGATGCATGTCTCATCCCATTTTGTTGCTAACAAGCACAGCCAAATTAGAGGTGAGAACACTGAGAAACAGCAATGTGCAGAATTCAGTCGAACCACTCCACAGCACAGCTTGGCTTCCTCCGAGACTATTTATTTCTCTCATTGTGGCGTATAAAGTTTATTTAAAGACAGACTAAAGATAAATTTGAACATGTGGGAGGAATCCATTAGAGATGAAAGTAATGTTAGTTTATATAAGTTTTTTTCCCTCTTTCTTAATATTCATCTTTCGAATTCGCTTTTTGCAGTCTGGATCACAAACTTATTTTTTTCTCTCTTGTTATCTTTGTGCGGTTTCCCTATCTTTTTTTTATTTTTATTTTTTATCTTTTATTGAGGCCTAAAGGAAAAGTTCACCCCAAAATGAACAAATTGTCATCATGTTCTTCTAAACCCATGACTTCCATACTTTTTTTGGAAGAGAAACCGAGAAGAAAGTCCATGGAGGAATTTACTTGGTGATGCTGTATTTTAAGTCTTCTGAATTTAAGTTGGTAATTTTTTCACCAATAATCTTCCCCTCTAGTGAACATATATATGGTGATGGTACAAACAGTAACAAAAAACAGGAGCAAGGTGAAGATATTGTAAAGTGCTGTCAGGTTATCCTTCCTCTTTAAATTATTTGGGTGTCAGATATCCACAAAGTCTTGAATCTTGACAAAAGGATGGTAGCTGCGATAAGCTCAGGCCTCCATTCTCCTCAGTTTTGCCCTTAGTGCAACACAGTTTGGGAGCAAACATCCCATGTGGGTGTTGCTCCCAGACTGTAAGACAGTGAGTTCTAATGTAACAGGCTTCATCACTGCTACAGTAAATACTGAGCCAGAAATGCAATCTCAGCTGGATTCAACCTGAAATATATTGTATATTTATATGCAAATCAAGCTTTAGTAATAACTTTGATTTACAAATGCTAAATATTCAGTTAAATAACTACAGAGATTAGTTACATGTTTACTTTGAAGGCTCCACACACATTCCGAATCGCCTCCTCAACATGGTCTTTAATTAAATGGACCACCCTTTTCGACAGCCAGGTGTAGTGAACACCACTGAGTTTGGTTTGTCTTACAAACTGCAGGTGGCACTCACCGTCTACTACCTCAGAAGCTTCCAAAGATCTTGCATTTTCATTCCACATAGCATTGCACTTAGAAAAAGCAGAGCATTATAGCTTTCTGTAGATCACATTCTGAGTTTCAGCTGCAGAAGCATAGCTGTTGCCACTAGGTTTAACAGTTGGCATGCACATTGCTGGTGTTTTGGAGGATGATATTCTAAACCAGAATCAGCTGCCAAAATGATACTCTACTTCCTCTTCATGTTCAGTGTCATCATCAGCCTCAGTGTCAGCTGCTGTCACGTCAGTCTCTTCCTGCACCCCAAAGACTCTGAAGGCCTTCAAAAAATTAGACCTACTGTCTGTAGTTGTTCTTGTCAGGGATGTGAGATTGGCTGTGGATATCATCAAGGGTAGATGCGAGTACGTCGAATGTGTGGCTCTCGCTGAGACGTTTGCTAGCTAAAGCAGCAGATCTCCGGTCTACAGTCTCATCAATCCAGTGAGCAGTGACCCTGATGTAGCTTCTCTGCCTCACACTCCAACAGTCTGTTGTTGTTGACACAATCTCCACGTTTCTAAGCTTAGCTGTTATGTTCTGACATGCAAGCTTCTTGAATACTCAAACGCACCAGTTAACCAGGGCCTTGACGGCAGGTTGTTCAACTACTGAGAATGGCTGAAGGCCTTCACAAATAAAGCTGATGACCAGCTTATCTGGCGTGCTCCGATAATGAAACGATCTGGTCAATTCTGCATTGCTTACTTGAAGATGTAGAAGATAGAGTGTCCTTTTTTCTTTTAATTCGCTGGGCAATGCAGTTTTCATAATCTTTCATTTTTTGTGGGTGCTTTCTCTTTAATGACACATTTAACTTCATTAAATATTAGTATGTACATTTTATAGCATTTTTCTCAATCAAGCTGATAATTTGCAGGGAAACATTTACAATCTAGCCAACTTGTTGAAAGTTTTATTCCTCTGATTGATAACTAATAATAGTGCAGGATATGCAGGTGCTTAAACTATGCTAGCTATGTAGTTTTTCAAGGCTTTTTTTTCATGATGATGAAATGTAATTAAAAAGCCCTATTTCAACATTTTTAACACAAAATTAGTACTTAAGAGTAATGCATGCCCTGTTTGATTTTGCCCTAAAGGCTCTAGGTAAAGTGGCACATACTGTACAGTAAGCACGGCGAACATCACATGCAGTTTTTATCCAATTATATAATGAATTTGCAGCCCAGTCGCACTAAGTCATGTTGGATTTGCCAATGTAATTTTTCACTGCAGGACAACCCCTGACAAAGATTGTTTATAAGCAATTAACAAATAAACGGGTTCGGATCTACCAATTTTATAAATATAATTTTACATTTTTGCAATTACTAACTTATTTTGCATATTTAACTTCAGCTTGCCAGTTTGCTAGTGACTTTCCTCAATTTGTTTGTGCAATTTCAGAGAGGAGTTGTGAAAGGCTGTTATTTCCAGATGCTTCGGCAGACAGAGTTTGCAGCTCATGAGGATGCTTTTATCCTTACTGCTTCGGAAACTGAATAGCGGAGAAAGATGCGTCCATTATCATCATCATAGGATCTGTTGGTCTCCTCTGCAGACATAGCCATTTCGCTGAATCTTTTTTTCTCTCTTTTTTTTTTTTTTTTTGTGCAAAGCCATACCTTATCGTTGGCTAGTGCCTTGATTGGCTCATGAATAGGATTAGAGCAATGAGGGATGTTTTTTGGTGAGAGATAAATGTGGGAAAGTTGAATACTTAGCTAGATAATTTCATGTTCATAGTCACCCTGGTGTTCTAACAAAATGTAATATTAATAGGGATATACTTCAGATATATTTTACTCATAAACAATTATAGGGGTGCCAATAATTTGAATGCAGATGAGCCAGTGGCAGTTGAATATCAGTTGCACAGGGACCGGAACTCGGCCATCTTTAGGTTTCAGCGCCATAGAGAAACATTGGAAGATCCAATACTCTCATTGTTTTGATGGTATTTATGCTACAAAAATGGTAAAACGATGTGGCTGGGGTACTTGTAACACTGATTCCAGGTATCCTGAGAGGATGGGCATGGGTATTCATGTTTTGAACCACCGTTCTGTGCATGCGTTGACCAGCTCGTTTCAAAAGTGTGATAAGATTTGCGCAAACGGACCAATTATCTGCGCAATACGACTGAAGCCCAGTGTATTTATAAAATCAAAGATATGAGCGCAGTAAAATGGTTCCCTAAAGATTGATTCCCAATCCCCAAAAAAGACGAAAACTTTCATTTTCTGGTTGTCATACTCTTATTAAGTTACAATTCAAGTTAGTGAGCCCATGCTAACGTACAAACCTAAATAGGTGTTCTCACGAACTGGTTAAATGTAAATGAATTGAATCTTACCCTGCGGTACACGAACAGTGTTGATCCTGAATGTTGTCATCTGCGATCGTGACGACCGTAACATAAGGCTTCTCTCGCTTGCATTGTAATCTGTAAACCCTCACTTCCAAATTAATCTTGTGAACCACCATATTTATTTTTAAATCTTTTATATATTCATATATTCCTCCATGCCATATTTAAGTCCCACTTGAATGCTCCTCGACGAGAGGTTGTCATTCTGTGTCTAAAATGTATCAAAAGCATCTTGGGACAAGGTTTTTACACTGACAGCTGTCATTGTAAGACAGTTAGCAAACCATTTTTAAATAACACGCAAATGAATTTGATGAAGAGCACACCAGAATCAACTTGAGGCTTTATCTCTGCAATGCTTTAACATATTCAGACCAAAATTGGTGTGTGTTATGATAACTAGCCTATGCCCTGATAATACCTGCACAGTTTCGGCATAGTGCCTCTTAGTGGTGAGGAGAAAACCAGAAACTGGTTTCTTTAGATTCGGTGCAGCATGCCAAGTCAAACAATACCCAATTGTGTGTGTCGGCCATTTTGAAATTAGTCGTAAAATCTGTCATGAACGTATCATTACTGATTTGTCTCAAAATGAAGGTGCTCAAATGGTTTCGAGACCACCATCTTGTCATCAAAAATTATAATGAAATAAAAAAAAAATGAATACAAAATTAGCTTTTGATTAATTTTGCCAATTGTAATGAAACTGGTCTTAATAGATTCCTTTGGTCATGCCGAGAACACAGATGCCAATTCTGCCGTAGTCGGCTGAACTTCCTGTCCACCCTTTTAATTTTCTTTGAAAAAAATACTTCCTAGACCATTTGTCCGATTTTCACCAAATGTGAGTCAGATCATCTTCAAACCATGCTGGCAGCAGATGGTCTTTCTACCTTGAATTGCAATGGTTTGATGGTTTGTTGAACATGATTTATTACCATTGGCTAAAACACAATATACAGTCAACTTCAGCATATTGTTACAAAAGCTGATGATTTATAGCAGGAGTATGAAACCAGCTCCTACACCAAATGTTACTACCAAGCAGTTGATCTACAGTAATTATAGTCTAAAAGTACACATAATGCTCAGGTTAAACTGACATTTTTCCCCAAAGCATCTTAAAGCACTTATTAAAGAGAAAATCCCCCTGGAGTAAACTAGGGTTAAGTGGCTTGCTCAAGAGCATGACGGGGGTGGTTTTAGGGCCTGTTCCCTCTAGAACTTCAGCTTGTCAAGAGATGACTGAGTTTGCCAAGTAGGATGTGTTCATTAATCAACATTAGTTTTTGGTTTTGGAACAACAATCCAGCCAAAAAAAAAACATTTTTCAGGGCTGTCTGGGTTGCAACTCAACAGATGAGAACCACTAGCCTACACCTAACCCTAAAATCTAATTGACTAAAAATAATCTGGTTTATAACAAATATGATGTTGATCTAGGAACACATTAGGGCTTGTTGGGTAGTCGATTACTTTAACCACTAGTCAGCGCTGTCGGAAGTCATTGAGTACTTGAGCACGCAATAACCATTCTGCATCCTTCACATGTTGACAAGCTTGTTTTTCTTAATGCAAACCACTGAGGCATGACAATGACCTAAGAGCGTATGTGGCAGGAGGACGATGACAGCAATTAGACTACATGGAAGGATTTTGTCTTTGTCTCTATTATGAACTATTTTTAACCGGTTGAGTGAAGATCTGATGAGAGTACAGATCCATTCTTTTTATACTGAAGACCTGTGAAATGTTATATGACGAGGCTAATGTTACATAATAGGCTAACTGGGCTAACCTTCAAAATTTTAATAATGTTTGCACATACAAAAAAGACGCGGATGTTAAGGTTAGAATGTTGCACAATGTTACAAACCCGTTATGTTTTTACAATACATGTAAGACAAATAATTGAGGCAAATATTGGGCTGAGAATTAATAAACACTCGTTGACACAAACTATTACTTTTTATGTCTTTTTTAAACGGTAACATAAACCATTAATTTACTAGATAAGTAATCTACTAACTGAGGAATCAGTAGACATCCTACTTGACAATATCGCCTAACAATGTTAGAATCAGATTGATGTAGAATTTATTGCATAACCAACCACAAAATCACCGTCTATCGTGGAATCTAATTTTATACTGTAGCTTCAAGTGGGAGATTTACTCAATGATTGGCTCAATATATCGTTTTCATCATCAACCAGTGGGCTGCTGGCCTATCATGCACCATAATGAGACCAACAGTGCTTGGCATGTTGATCATGTAATACATTGTGTTAGTGGATTATAATTACATGTAGACCTCATGTTGCATATTGGTCCAGTCCTCAGATCTTGACATGTATAAAATCAGCATGAATACCCACCTTTGATTCTTTAAAATAATTTATTGGGGCTAAACATCCTATGCCTTTAACCACTTCTTATATCAAATATATATGCCAAAACAATGTTCATGCTAACTAATACTGATCTTATTTACTGGTGCAATAGATGCATGCAATGGTGCATAGCACTGTTGCTGAGGTGATGCCACACTGCCTCATTATGTTTGCCAGTCAAATGCTCATAATTTTGCTTAATACGTTGGTTGGAAGCTTGTGGAAAAATCACACCTCAGCTCAGTTTTTTTGGGAGGATCATGAGAGATTAATTGTAATTGCAATTCATGCCCTGTCTCTCGTGTTGCTGGATGTGACATGCAAGCTATTTGAAAACTACATCTATTTTTGTTAACCCACATTTTTTTCAACAGAAATCTGCCCTTGAAAGCCTTGCTGTCAGGTGTGAGTTGTCCTTTATTTTGTTGATGTGCCTGTTAGTGTACTTTTTGGGGGGTTGCATGCAGGCATAAGCGTAATTTGCGGCTTGGACACCCCACCACTTTTTTGCCATTGGTTGATATTGTCCCCACCACTTTTTTTTAAAACATCTCGCAGCACTGAAGTACATAATACAAAATAAACATCTCTACTTGATTAGCAATTTGTTCGTTAGTGTTATATAATAGGCGCTCTGGCGATGGAATGTGTTGTTTTTGAAATCATGCTGAGTGCTTGTTGCCGCTGTTATCAGTGGCGGAAGGCAACAGTGTTCTCTTGGCACTCATGCAATGCATGTCTTCACACAGACGAGCTCTTCAATATATCGCTTAACTCTCCATTCATTCCGGTGAAATCACAAAACAAAATGCACAAAAAACGTTACCCTGCTCTTGATATATAATCACTGATGAACATCTTTGGTTTTAATGAGAATGTGACCCCAGAACCTCTGGCACTCTTAACAAAAATGCAACTACCGGTCCATTTGGACAAACAAATCTATAATCTACATATTTATTCACTAATGTAAATATTCTCGAGACTAACAGTATATTGTATTATAGTAGATGTAAGGATGGAACTATGACATTAAACATGGGTTTTATGTCAAATAATTAATTTAATAATTTATTCACATAGAAAAAATTAGCCCCCACACCGCATACACACACACACTACTGTCCCACATACTTCTAAAAACAAAGTTACGCCACTGCATTCAGGTTACATACAGAGGTCACAATGAGAAACAATGACAACTGAAATGCTTTTCATGGGAGGACTGTAGCTACAGTTCCTCTTCCCTCTTGTCCTGTGTAAAAAGCCGAGCTGTGTAATCCAATCTGACAGAGTTTCCTGCGGCATAATGCTCCCCCAAACTTAAAAGACGCCAGGCAAATCCTCCCAGAGACCCCCTGTCCCTGCAATTATGACAGACACCCAGCAGTTATCCCCACTAGGATACAGCGCTAAACAAGGGGCTCCTCTGAAGATTATGCAATTATAATGCAAAGATAGCAGATTACCCTTCCTCTAAGCCTTCATGCGTTTATTGATTTAAAGGGCCAGTATCCCAGAAATGAGTAAGCTTTATGAATTTGAACTGAGAAAAGAGTGTATACAAATGGTTTTAAACTTCAGGGTGTTTAAAAAAAGGCTGACTAACTGGCTCTGTAGACAGAAAAAAAATCACATTGCCTCAGGCCATAGAGCTGGAACTGTGACAGTTAGGGATTTTCAAAGCAAAATAAAGAAAATCAAAGAAAATCTCAAATACTAACAGGAGCGAGCTCCTCATGAAATGTTATAAAAATCCCAAAGTGCATTCCAGTCTGTCAAGAAAACATCTGGGCATTAATTAAATACTAGTAAATGTAGCTTTTTGATCCAAGATGCCCATATGATAGCATATTAAAGAGCAACATATAAAGGTTTATAGTGAATAATAAGTGAAATAGATGATCTATTATCTTTCTTTGGGTATCTATGGTTCCATATAGAACCTTTAACATCCTGGAACCTTTCCATTTTACAGAAAGATTGTTATAGAGGTAACCGGTTATTTTCTTTAGATATTAAAATGTTCTTCACACTAAGAAAACATAGCCGAATAGCCACAAAAGACTAATGCGAGGAACATTATGGGATTTAAACTTTGTCAGCTGAAGACCCAAATTTGGTTTGAAGACAAAAAACATACCAAGCACAATGTTCTTTCACCATTCCTGATTTCTAACACACTCAAAGCGTCCGCCATGGTCTTGAGGCTATCTGAGCAGAAACAAAAGCAGATGCTCTCAATATGTTTTGCTTACCGTATTATGTCCAATAGATCGAAAGATCTGGAAAAAACAACAACATACATTTACAACATACACACAACAACCCATGGACCCTCCTAGAAGAAATGAGGACAGATGAAAAGAGACGGATTAAAATACTAGTTTCAAATGGGTATTTTGAGGATGTGTTAAGTTTAAAGTTTTTCAACTTTAAAAAAACAACAACACTTTGAGGCCTTGAAGAATATTTCCTGCAAGATGGCAGCACATTGTAATTGAAATCTGCATAAACCTCATATGTAAATGGCTACATTTCTGGTAATCAAAATGAAAGGTCCTCCGAGAAGTCATTGCGAATTATTGTGTCAGATTCAACCCTACGCAGGGCCTCCGAAGATGTCATTTTGTCTGTATATGTGGGTGGAATTCTATGTGCTAGTGAAAGCGACTAACAGTATTTAGGTTGGCTTCTAGCTCCTATTAATAGTCAAGAGAAAGTAGCTTTTGAGGTCAACAAATTCCAGCCCCCTGAATTCTCTGATGTTGCAGGTTTCTGTTTGTTTCTTTGGTATTGTGAATAATAATGCATAATTTAGACTGCATCAGGCTTCACAACAAAAGCAGTTGTTATTTTCTTTTAAATGCGCAATGAATATTTTTTAAGGAGTTAACAGTTGGGGGAGTCTAACTGTCTGCTTTCTTGTTTTATTCTTCCATCGAAGCGACACTTCCATCTGTCATTTACACTCAAAATATCATTGCATTGATTTTCTGCACATTTTTGACTCTAGTCTCCCGGGGCTTTTGTTTGTAGTGCTTTAATATTTTAGTTGCCGTCACATTGAAAAAAACTCAGTTGTTAACTTTCTCTTTGATCCAACAACATTTCACCAGCATTTGTCCGTACAGTCAAGGTGATCACTTTTAAACAGGAGTGTAATATTTCAGATCTGTCGATAGAAGCAACGCGCCTGTCATATACTGTATGAATCAAAATGTCTTATTTTAATTATTTCTGTAATTACTTTCCCCCACAGATTATACTTCTCACATTCAAGGGAGAAATCATTCCATTCACAAGCAATTGGATGAGAGTCATACTTTTGCCCTTGGCAACTAAAGATGACGTTACTATGGAAACGACTTGTGGTGCTATCAATCATTGGCTGCCTCACAGGTAAATTATTGTCCTGCTGTTTTTTCTTTTTTTTCTTTTCTGAATGTGTTGCAATGGACTGTCATGCAAGAAACAATTTCATTATGATCTTAAGCCTTCGATTCATTCAGTCCTCGGTGGAGGTTTGAGACAAGGTGATGAGTTGATACACGCATTCATCTTGAGAATATTGTTGTTTTGAATATCGTTGAATTGAATTATCATATTATATCCAGAAAATAAATATATTGAGAAAGTAATCGTTTATTTTTAAGTATACTACAATTTAACAGGAAATCACCATTCACACACACAATATAAATAAATAGCACCTAACCCTAATTTTGATCCTCAAGTTATTTTTCATTATATATCTATATCTATAGTACTGGTCAAAAGTTTGGGGTTGTTAAGAAATGTATTGTATCTTTTTCTCACTTATTTAATTAAACATACAGTAATAAGAGTAATATTGAGAAAAATGTTTACCATTTTAAAGTCACTGTTTTTTTAAAATACATTTTAAAATGCAATTTATTTCTATGATAGCTAAACTGAATGTTGAGCAGCCATTACTCCAGTCTTCAGTATCACATGCTCCTTCAGAAATCATCAATTATTCCTCAATGCGGAAAACAGTTGTGAAACGAAAGTTGTGCTTACGAACAATGTGACAATATCCGAAACGAGTCGTCCTCAGAGCTTGGTTTCAATAAAAGCTGTTTTTAAACTAACAAGGAAGTTTTGAGTTTCAGGATGTTTTTAAAGTACAATGACCTCTTTCATGTCTAAATTTTAATTGTATTTCTCAATTCAGGACCCTTTTAATTTCTTTCAAAAAGCGAAAATCTTACTGAACCCAAACATGTGAACAGTAGGGTATCTATATTATATATATTTCTTTATTCTGTCCTTTTATACATCTATTTATGGCGCCACAAAGGCTGCAGGTAGGTTGTGGCCCAATACCCATGTTTGTCAAAGATGATTATGGGATAGGATGGAGGCTTGTCTGTATCTTATTATAAACTGCTGCCTCTCTGGATGCAGTGGATTGCAAATGGAACACAGAGGCCACTTATTTTTGTTCATTGGTGGCAGTATTTATAACAGAAGTAACATTTGATTAATGAGAGTGCGGATGCTATTGTGTGGAGAAATAAAGACTTCATCATTTTCTTTTCATCTTGTATTCATGAAACCAAAACACAGAACAATTATAAGCAGTACATGCATCAAATAACGTATAGTAATGGTGTGTAATTTCAGAAATGAAACGCACAACTTTTTTCTGTTGATATTTCCTCAACGGCAGCTGACACAGGAGTGTATTTTCCTGTAGTGTGGGGTTTCAGCATGGTTGCAGAATTCTCTGGCTCTCTCACAAATATGGCTGCAGGGTGGATCCCTGTATAATGTTAATGAATACAGAGAAAATATTGGCTGCTGGTGTTTTGAATTTATTTAGATAAATTATTACAAATGGAGCTGCAAAATATGTGTAAATAATGGTATTTATTGTAGGTCTGGATGTGTTCAGCTTTTCTTAAAATTAAAGCAGCTGTCATATGCACAATATAATCAAACAATATTGCCGTTTTGCATCAGTTTATCTTTTTTATCCATTCAAGCACTATATTTTATAATATAAGCACTATACTCTTTTGTAATATAGTATAATGCTTTGATCCCTGTTTTGTCTTTGTGGTTAAAGACTTATCGCAACAAACACCAGATTTGGATATTAAATGGATCATTGAGATACATTTATGCATCCAATCCTTAAAGGATATTAATGTCCTTCTTCTGTGGAATGCAAAAGAAGATATGTTGAAGAAAATGTGTAACCAAAAAGATGATGGGCCCCATTGACTTCCATAGTATGGAAAACATACTAGTCAATGGGGCCTATCAACTGTTTGGTTACCCATATTCTTCAAAACATCTTCTTTTGTGTTCAGCAGAAGAAAGAAAGTCATACATTGGATTCTAAAAAAATGTGTTTTACTTAAATGTAAAACAAATGTGATTCCTCTGTCTCTGTCTCATCAGCACAAGCAGAAGACACAAAGTTTATCGGTCCAAGCTGGAAAACGGAACCATATAACCTGATACTGCCCATCCATTCCCCTGAGCAGGAGGCTGTTTTAACCTGTGAGGCATCCGGAGTCCCTTCCCCTCACTACAGGTAGGAATGCTAGCAGTTTATGCATCCTTTCATTGCTATTACAAACCATTTAAGCAGTTGGTTTTGGCAAATTGGCAGCTTATTCCCGTAAGGATCAACTTGAAAAGGATTGGCACTGATTGCTATTGATTTTCCAGGTGAGAGGCAATTTATCTGTCCTCCGGGTTTGCCATTGCATAAATCCAGTAAACTACTGTATTCCTAGCAGCCTATCCCAGTGGCATCCGACTGTGACCCATTTCCATTTGCTTTCCAGAGTTTCACCAGTGTCAACAATTTTAAATGCGCATCAACTAGCTTCGCTAAAGACTGATCTAAAAAAATTACAAAAAGGCAATTTAGCCTACTTCCGAAGATATGTTCAACAATCCATTACTCTGTGTACACATCTCAGCAAGAGCTTTAGGAATTAGCATTCCAAATTTATCTTTCTGAGAGGGGTATGCATGCTACTGTAAGGACGAAAATTGGCTTTGAAATTGGGAGGGATCTAAATGACTAATTTGTGCTAGAGATTCTAAGATACTGTCCCGCATATTCCCTTGTGAGGCGTCTGCTCTGAAAATAGCAGTGTGCTCTAGCTCTGTGGTATATTGTGTTTCGTAGCTTGGGTCAGCATCATGTAAATGCTCAGGCAAGCACTAGGGAGGGAAATAATAACCTTGTGAGTGACATTCGATTTAAACGCTTACATTTCCTTTTAGTGCATCTTTGCGGAAAACACCAATTTAACTGAACATTACGAGAGTATCAATGTTCAAAAAGAAGAAGAGCACACTGACAGTTTAAGTCATGATGCTACCTTTACTTTTGAACAAACAATACAGCTGGAGTCTCCAAGGTCGAATGAGTTTGACTTTCGACCCAGATCCTGGGTTTTTTTATGCAGATATGTAACCATAAATAAACTCTGATGGAAAGGAAATGAAGAGACTTATTATGCATATATTCAACAACATGCAAAATAGTCATTTTCAGCTT
Source organism: Phoxinus phoxinus (assembly GCF_949152265.1). Classification (NCBI taxonomy): domain Eukaryota; kingdom Metazoa; phylum Chordata; class Actinopteri; order Cypriniformes; family Leuciscidae; genus Phoxinus; species Phoxinus phoxinus. The sequence goes on from NC_136886.1 coordinate 7,975,954, forward strand.
TGTCACACTGAAATACACTGCACTCCCTTAATTCTTTAATTCTTTTCTCACAGATATTAGGTATATATTTGGTTTTGGATTGTCATAAAAATAATTTTCCTGAACCAGCTGGGTGTGTGATTGCTTTTAAACATTTTGTACATATAAATGTGTCATTTTTGCAAAGTAAAAGAGAGGAAACTGTCTAGCAACCAGTGTCGGGAGCAGCTAAAAGTAGCGGCACTATAACTACATTTGTCAGTAGCATAGTTCAGTTGTTTTTAAAATAAAATCCTTTCTGGTAACAAACTACTTTTTTTTAATAAGTAATAATGTTGCATGACCAAACAGCCATTTCTGATGGAAAATTCGATTTATTCGAAAATTTTAAGTATTGGAAAGTTCGTACAGTTCTTGTAAACGAACAAACAAAAAATCACAGATTTTCTGTGCAAAATTTTAATTCTTTAATTAAAAATGTTATTTAAATATTTTTCAATAAATGTTAAATATATTTTCTTAATAAATCCTCAATTTAATTATTTTTAGTTCCATCTATTCAAATTTCACATTTAAAAAAAATCTGTGCTTAGAGTAAATGTATCTGTTCAAGTTTAACGTGCCACCCTTATTGAGATTTTTTTTTTGCTTCCATTTTTTTATTAAATCATACATTTTCACTTGATAATTATATATTTTTAGTAGTTTGTATAACTGATTTAAATAAAAAATTTAAAAACGTGTTACTATACTTCAACTACTGTACTTGTGAAAATGTACTCCCTTAATTATGGCAAGCTACAGTTTCAAAGAAGTTTCCCCAACACTTGCACCAGCTGTGTATTGTCTTGCTTTCTGGGAACATTTTCTCTTTCTGTCTCTGATCAAATCTACACCAATCATTCAATGAACTTTACAACAATACACCCAGACACTGATAAGATTGAAGACACTCTAAAGATAATTTCTTGACCTTAAAAAGGAGACATTTGCTGAGTTCTCTCTGACATTAAATTCTTAAAGGCTTGTCTTATAACATCCAATCTGGTCAAGAGGCACCAGAAAAGTTCAGTCCTCCCCAGCAGTCATTTCAAGTGTGTTAGCAAAGAACAGTTGAGGCAGCTAATGTTGTCTGAAGGTTGGCCAATTCTGCTGCAAAACAGTAAGAGGAAGAAGAGTCTCCAATGAGCATCCCGCTACTTTCTTTGTCAAAAGAAATTGTCAGTGTTCCAACAGAGACTGGTGGTATTTCAGTGTCTGCAGGGGCCGGTGTGAACTTTGAGAACACAACGCGCCAGGCTATTTTGCATCTCAGTTTCAGATTCCATAGAAAAGTAACTCAGCTGAGTCAGAGAAGTGCACTTGGCTGGCTTCGGCTCTTCTCTCAAGAAAGCTTTTTAAAGAAAATTGAGTTGCTGTAGTCTTTTGCACTCACAGGATTAAAACCAAGAAATGATATACCAAATCAAAAGTTTTTTTTTATTTTTTATAAATTACTTTATGCTCACCAAGGTTGCATTTATTTGATCAAAAAACTGAATTGTTTTTTTTTTTTTTAAACCAATTTGTGATTCTTTGATGACTAGAAAGAACAGCATTTATTTGATATAGAAATGTTTGTAACAATGTAAAAGTATTTACTGTCACTTTTGATCATTTTAGAGCTTTTTAAAGCTAAAATTTATTTTTAAAAACTCTTACCGAACTTTTGAACGGTAGTGTATATTAGTGAATGTTAATTAAGTTAAATCTAGTTCTGACTTTACCTTTGACTAGACCACAACTGATAGCTTCTAATGAAAATGTATGTTTTCCTGAAGGCCACAAACCCTTCCTCCTAAATCTCGCCGTTGTAGAATCACAGATGTAATAACAATTTAATTGATTTCCTCCTCCTAATATACATTTCTGTGAAAATAGCCCGGCTACTGTTACTAAGGTTTAACCATGATAAGTTGTTGTAAGGGTGGTGATGTGCAGTTTGAAAAGCCTTCATTTCTGTTGGTGTTTCTGCAATTTTGTCAATGCTGTTTACCAAGGCTGTCTAGCTGTTTAAGTGTTTAGCAGAGTTGTTTGACTTCCACGGTAACGCTTTAAAGATAAAACATTCTCAGTAGAGCTCAAATGTCTCACACAGGTTTAGTGTCCTGTGATGTGTTGCTAAGGCGATAATATTTTAGCATATCTACAGAACTCGCTGCTGTGCTTTATGCGACACTTGCATGTAACAAGGCTTCATTCGCCCCACTTAGATAATTGATCCGCGCTGTGAAGAACATTTAGCGCTTATCGTATAAAAGCACAGAGCATGCCAACATTTAGCCGGAAATGTACAATGCAGTAAAAACACTGACCTTTGTATCTCGCTAGTATTCTGTGGTTTGTTCTTTTTGGTCCAGCAAAAGTGAAGTTGCATTAATGTGGTAGTGTGGGTCCACAGGGAGGGATAAGGCAAGCTGTGAAGCAAATTGAGGCCATAGGACAACCATGACTCCATGACACAATCCTTTGTGGGGTATTGTGGTCGACAAGCACTCACACAGCAATCATTTACATGTAAGTTTTACATTAGTTTTAACTACTTGCATTCAGACTATACATTTTTTTATCAGCGTATGCTTTTCTTGGGAATCAAACCCATGACCTTGGCGTTGTTAGTGCCGAAAAGTTCTGTTTTACTCACATTAAGCCTCCCTTTGGTGCTGTTTTAAATCCTTTTAAAAAGCCAAGAATCTGTTTTCCCAACCTACACTTAACCTGACAGGTTGTTCAACTTGCCTAGCATGCTTTCGCGATTGTACGGATATGAAACCTGGTCCATGGAGCAGGCAGTCATCAGAGACGAGAATGTGAAGGAGAGCTGGTTAAAATGCAGAGATTACACTGAGAAAGTCAGAGGTGCTCCTGTGTCGGCCCTCATTAGCTCGGCTCTACCGTGATCTTTGTTGAATGCAGGTTGCTTTCCCGGTTGTAAGAAGAAGTGCGGAGCATTCTTTTGGAAAGATAATTGGAGCTGACTGTTTTTATTTTTTGCACTTTTCACATCCATTTCTCGTGATCCTTTTTTCTAATGACCAGGTGTAGGCTTTGTCTCTGGGCAGTTTGTTAATGTAGTCTGAAATAACATAGAGATTATAATGATAATTATTATGAGGGGACGTTAATAGTGACAGTAATAATAGCGGTGAGGATCATAACGACAGTGATGCTGATGGAGGCTTGGACAGTTTGCTGTGCGGGGGTAGCATAATTGTCCATTAAACTTCTCAGAGAACTTTTTTATACTCATTATCTGAAAATACTTTGGCTCCCTGTCACTACTAAGCCTTTTTGATTCTTGTTAAGGGGCTCCTTGGAGACTGGATTGTTTGTAATTATTTGTCTAGCCTTTAAAAACGATCCTTCATGCACCAATTACCATCAGGATGAATTCTGTTACCTTAACCTACCACTGTGATTTTTGACCATTGCGGTCCTTTAGTATGACTTCAAATAGAACTGAATTCAAAAAGACTACTTTATCCATGGAAAATAAATAAATAATCTTTGAGACTCAGAGTATGATATTAGGGTCTTTTGAATCGTTTAAGATAAACAGACTCAATGTGCTTGTCACTGGTGCTGTGCATTCTGATTTGTACCGGTAATGTTTACATGCAACTGTTAGTCTCCAAAAGTGTTCGAACCAGGTAAACACTCAACAGGAGCACAGATAAAGCCATAGGTGTCATCATGGAAACAACAATATGCACCCTTAAGGTAATACCCTGTATAGGTAGATATGGTACATCCCCAGTAACTGCCCCGCCCTACATTTTATTATTTTCGATAAACCATTTCACTCGGGATACACATTACAATACGGAAGAAAATATCTGACTCTTCATTGCATTGCAACTTTAAAGGGGTGGTAAAATGCCATTTTTACAAGATGTAGCACAAAATACCCCACAGATATTTTTATAAAGCATGGTAAAGTTGTCACTTTTTGAGGATTTGCAAAAACGCACCGTTTTGTGCATGGCCCTTTAAATGCAAATGAGCTGCTGCAGAGGGTGGGGTTTCAAGAGCTTGCGTGTATTAGCAGCTGCGATTACCTCACGCAGACACACTAAAATGACAGAAACTGTTCTGCCTTTAATGTTAAAACGGAGTCAGACAAAGATGGAGAGACTCAAGATGAAGTGACAACATGTAGAATGCAACAGGACGTCTCTGAAAGGTTAGTTGATGAATTTATGTTGCTGATGTGGAGTTAATTAACTGTCTTCAATTAGGACATTCTGTCATGATAATCTATAAATCGGTCGTATAGGAACTGTTGTGAGATGCACACAGAGTGACTTTCTATTGCATGTGAAAAGATGGATGCTAAAGTTTGAGCTGACTAACAAATGTACTCTAATACAACAACTCTTCCTCATCTCAACATGGACTGCGTGTTCAGGGGGCGGGGTTTATGTACATTTTAGACTTGCTGGTGTCACTAAACCCGGAGGAATGTCGTGTAGTCATTACCAGCTGTTTGTTGTAGTCCTTTTCTTTAAAAGCAAATATCTTCCTTTGCTTAGAACTTTGAGCGTTGTAACTTTGCAGATGTTGTTTATGCTCAAACAGCAACATTACACACTAACTAAAGTTAGAAAAGTGAAATCATACTTTAACACCCCTTTAAAGATACACATTTTTTTTTTTCAAATTATAGGTACACTAAGTACCTATAACAAAAATTTGTATAGTATAAGTATAGTTAATAAAATGAGTTTAACTTAAAAAAAAAAAAGATTTATATGATCGCTTGGATAATATGAAGAGAAGGGGAGAAGAAAGGTTGGAAGAGGACATGATATTTTTATTCGCATTCAATTATTTGTCATCATTGAAGAGTGACTGTATATACTCGTATAACTTTTCAGCATGTGTTAGAAATCAATAATTCCTACTTCCATATTTTTCTATGGGTATTGATCTTTCAGAAGTAGCCCCCAACCGAGGGCTGTGATATATCCAATCCTCTTGTTGAAACTGACAAGAAGAAAAAAAAATCTAAAAGTTATAGCTTAGCCAATGAAACAAACAGAACCAAGACTATACCGTGGACAAAGAGTGGAAAATCTGCATATTAACTCATCTGTTTTTCAGATGCTGCTCTTAGTGTTCTTGCATAGATCTGCAAAATGTCCGGTCAGGAAAAAAATGACGGTTTTACAGCATCATGATTCACCTTAAATACATTAGTTGAAATAAGGTGTTTTGGTAACAGTATTTCTCAAGTATGCAATCACAAGCATTACGTTTGTGAAAAAAATTGAGAAAGTGTTGTTGTGTTCAGGTGGTCTGTGGATGTCCTGGTCTGATTAAAGTTGCCTAAATTGTTTGAGAACCAAAAAAAAATAGATGTCAACATCATTTTGTGCAGGCGAATATGTACCAACACAGATGATATTAGATTCTTTCAGGATAATAGACCGGTTATTTCATTCATTTTATATACACAAGACCCCACCCTATGTTAGATGTAGGAGCTTTGTTGATTTATCACGCTATTGAAAGTGTAATGGAAAACTAGATTAGTTTGATGTTGTAATGTAATATTTGACTACTTTGTGAGAACACAAATATTGTCTGTATTTACAGCAAGCAGCCTCGCAGTAATCAACTGTGTAACCCTGCAGGCCGAATGTCACAGTAAATGATATCAAATACAGTGGGCTGGCTATGATATTAGACTCACAAATGATGACTAAAGGAGTCAGATTAACTCGACTGCCACACTGAGATCAATAAATAATGCAGTAGAAATGGGCTTCGAAGAGCTGCAGTAGATCTATTGTTGTCTGTCAGATCTGGGAGAAACCGCGTTGTCCACCCCACTGTTTTTTTTGTTTTTTTGTTTTTTTTCACACAAGTGGAATAATGTAGATCCTGCTACAATTGAGGGTGAACTTACTTCATACTTCCTTTAATAGTTGGGATCAGGTGTTTATACATTTTGTATAAAAAGAAATCCTAGCAACCATCAATGATTACTCCATGTTGAAAAGTTTCTATAGTACACATGCAAGTGTAGATAAATAACTGAAATCACTCTGAAAAATAATGAACCTTTCATAGTTGAGTGTGAAAGCTTTTATTCTAATTAGAACGTAAAACCAACCTACTCACAACTACAGTACACATTGCATATCTTCAGGGTCAATAAATAATTAGGCATTTCTGATTCTTGAGTGCTGTTTTGCTTTCTTTCATCAGTTATTAGTCAGACTGTACTGCAGAAGAACAAAGACGGAAAACAAATGTCAGCAATGAGCTTTGTTTCATGCTGAATCTGGCTGTATAATGAAGCTGGCTTCATCAGATCGATGCATGTGATGAATATTGGTTAGTTAGCTTCTCTGGAGACCACACTCCTGATTGTGTTTGTGTCTCTCCAGATGGTCTCTAAACGGAACGTTCATTGATCTTCATGGTGACGAGAGGCATCGCCTGTCTGGAGGTAACCTGATCATTACTGGCCTGGATCGAGACCAAGACAGTGGTGTCTACCAATGCACTGCGTCCAACACCCGGGGAACCATTCTCAGCAAGAGAGCCACACTACAATTTGCATGTGAGTAATGTAAATGCATACATTTTTAAAGATGTCATTTTATGTATTCAACAATGCATTTTTCCAAAACCACAATACATGCATACACATACATAGACTACCATTTAAAAGATTGGGATCAGTTTTTTGACCAAAACGTGAATAAATGCTGATAAATAAATTAATATATTCATCAAGGAATCCTGACAAAATTCTAGAAAAATTGTAAGCACCAAAACTGTATGCAAATGTTTCTTCATGATTCCTGAAGGATCATGTGACTGAAGAGTGGAGAAATGATGCTGAAAATTCATCTTTGCCATCACAGGAATATATTAAAATGCTTCACATTATTACTGTTTTTACTGTACTTTTGATCAAATAAATTCAGCCTTATTGGGCTTAGTGACTTTCAAAAACTTTTCAAACCCAAACTTTTGAATAGTAGTTTATAGCCCCTTTCCCACAGCAATCCCAGTAATTACCGTAAAAATTACTAGAATTACTTTTCCGGAAAATACACAAGCGTGCTGTTCACACAAGCGTTTTTACCAGAAAGATACCATTCACGGCAACTGTACTTTACCGGTAATTTACCAGTAAAGACTGTATGGGCCCTATTTTAACGATCTGAAACGCAAGTATCAAACACGAAACACAAGTAACTTTGTGGGCGGATCTCGACGCAAATCTAAAATGGGTTGGTCTGAAATAGCTACATTACTCATTGGTGTGGTTTGGGCGTAACGTGCAATAAACCAATCAGTGTCATCTCACATTCCCTTTAATAGCAGGCGCGCTTGTTCCATGGCGGATTGCTATTATAAGGACGGATTTTCCAGGCGCACGCAACTTACATGATGGTAAAGGTGATTTTGCAGTCTTCAGAATTTTGTTTCCCGGTTCTTGACGGACTTTGTCAGATGTCCTTATATACCTATGTGTGATAAAAGAGGTTTGGTCCATCATTACTACAATTACCGGTAGCCTGAATAATTTGGGTAAATGTGTAAGCTAGATTTATGACTATTTTTTCACATCTTCATGGACACCACAATGATTTCCCTCGTTTGGTAATATTTTTCCTTGTAATTATGTATGGTTTGCAAAAATATGAACTGCTGCGTCTGTGTAGATCAGGGTTCCCGCGGGGTCTTAAAAAGTCTTAAAAAGTCTAAAATTCTGAACTTTAAATTTAAGGCCTTAAAACGTCTTAAAAATGGCCAGATTTTCAGCCGAGGTCTTAAATTTAATTTAGTCAGGTCTTAAAAAGGTTTTACCCTCGTTCATTTCCTGAAATGCTGGCCACAGAAAGTTATTACAAAGTAGTAAAAAAGTATCGAGTCGTAGCCTTCAAAGCGGAGCTGTAGCGGGGGTCTCCGACACGTCGCTCTCGAGCTCCAGCAGCTCGTGGCCTGATTGGCGGTAGCTCGCCAAGAGGCCGTTCACATATTGCGTCTTTTGCGCGCTCAAGTTCGTTATTTCAAATTTAGGCGCGTGCCAAGCGCACTCATATTAGAAGCAATGCGCCATTTTTTCCAGGCGGAGTGAGATAAAAAAAAAAAAAGCTCAAGTTTTCAGAATTCTGCAAGCGCACCGCAGGTCATGTGACAACAACGAACCAATCCGCTTCACCCTTTCCGTAACAACATTGAAAGCTCAGTCAACATGAAGGATGGGGGTGCACCGTGCACCCAAACACTGCAGGTGTTTTTCTCTTCTCCGTAAATAATGGCTACAGCAAGCGTTTATGGGTGGAAATCATTAGCTACTAAAACTTATTTGTCGTTGTGGAGAGGGCAGTGCATGGTTGCATAGCAACGACAGACGCAACGGGAAAATCGGACCAAATCTTACTATTAATAATAAAAGAAAAGCTAATATGCATTGTAAATGTCAGTCATTTATCTTTTTTTGACATTAATTCTATAAAAGATTATTTAAAGGCTGAGATACGTGAGGTTTATCTTTTTATAAAACCTTTTTTGTCAAAACGTTATTTGAACTTGTACATTAGTAGATAACATGTTGCAAGACACTCTTAAAATCTAGCCATCATTTTTTACGTTATTATTTTAATGTTTATGTAAACAAAAAGTGCATATTGATGCTAATTGTATTTGTTATTTGCTGGTTAATGCGTCATGTAGGTCTTAAATTTAAATCTTTATGGTCTTAAAATGTCTTAAAAAGGTCTTAAATTTGACTTACTGAAACCTGCAAGAACCCTGGTAGATGAGAGAAGCAAAGTGTATGCATGTTGTGCACACGCTACATTATGGCCAAGCATGTGCCTTTAAAATAGCATCTGAATAACGCGCCACTGACTTTAGACTAGGTTTTTTCTGGTCTGTGGCGGAATTGTTTTCTCAAACTGCAAAATAGCACCAGGGAACGTTTGTGCCGGAACACGCCTCATCTTTTCGCTGAACCGCCCCAGGGAACGCAAGTTCATTCCCTAATTTACCGATGTGTATCTGTGGACGGAAAAGTGCGCTGTGCGTCGGGTGAAAAATAGGAATGATACATGCGTCGGTGTGCAAGATAGGGCCCTTGGTGTGAAAGGGGCTTATGTGTGTATATACATTAGCTCAACCAATGCCATTGAGTTTGGGGCAGGATTAAAAATGTGTCCAAACAATGGCATCTGGAAGGAGCGCTTGGATGTATATAAGCGACATTGTAAAAGCACCAGCTTTGGTATTTGGTATTCACATGGCATTGCTTAAGAAAGAGCAATCAAACGAGCTGTCAAATGTGACAATTTCACAGGGTGAAGCACCATTTCATCGACTTCAAACTCCATCACTCATTCTCATTAGTCACCAGCTTCAACAGCGTCTTTGTACGCTACGAATTGACTCGCAATATTAATACCCGTACTGTCTGCTCCTCAAAGTAAACTGCCAAGTGTGAGAATAGCCATCTATCCACCTGGCCTCTGTGCCTTTGATTTAAAATGCTGTCCTTGTGCATGCTTAAAGAAATCAGATGCTCAAATCATCTTTTCTCAAAGACGGGATTGTTTGAGATGAGAACACACCTGGCCACGGACTTCTTTTGTCTGTCACAAAGACTCCTCACTCTCATGCCGTCTACCTATTGATCCACACAGAGCATCATACGTCCCCCCTAGGAGACAGATTATCATCTTTATGGGTGGGGTAATGAATCTCACTTTAGGGGATTCGTTAACAGGACTTGCTTGACATTTATTTCCTATATTGATCATTGGTTAGTCAAAGGGGAATTATGATTTTAATAAGATGATAATGCCGCTGGCTTTGATAATATGTCATTGTGGCATTTCTTATCTTTCAGACAGCTGTTGAAAACTGCATCCCGTTGCGTTTGCAAGCCAGTGTGAAATACATGCTGTAAAATTTGTCATTGGGAGATTTATTCCATGGTGGCTTTCTATTGGCTGTGTATTGGGGTAATCCTCTCCTGGGGCGAGTTTGAAATGAGTACCTTTCTCAAGGGTGCAATAGCAGCAGAGCAGATTTGTGACCTGACAAACCGTGGCTCACACAAGCGCTCTAGAATTCAAAGCCTAGTTGTGACAACTGGGATTAGTCGGATCATTAACCAGTAGACTCTCTTATATATTGTGATGGGGTGATCACATGCATGTTTAATTTGTGTTTTTATATATTATACCCCCTCAATACCCCAGCATCCACCTAGAAAACCTAGCAATGCACTACCCACTCCACTTAGCAATCACATAATAATGTTTAGAACATCAACCACAATGCCCTAGCAACTATGGTTATTATTGGTTTAATCTATTTCAATTTAATTCATTTTTAATTTGTTTTACAATTTTCCATTTCAATTTAGTTTTCGTTAGTTTCCAATTTATCATTGTTTGTTTAGTTTTCTCATAACATATACATTGCACATAATTATTTCTCAGAGTCTGAAAAGATCGAAGATTCAGTCTCTCTAAACTCCTCCTTTCCACGACCCTACTCTGCTCTGATTGGTCAGACGGCCCAGTCTGTAGTGATTGGCCTACCGTTTGCAGCTCATGTTTGAAACAAAATGCCCATTACCATATCTAAATTTCAGCTCCGGAAGCTTCCCCAGGGCATGATAACACAGTGATACGAATGACGGCGTCGATTTTTCTGTATTACTTCCAACACGAGTACTTAACCTTTTGAAGTGCATGCAAAGTGGATTTGCAGCACTGAAAACAGCATCTTCTCGACATGTCGACAACACGAACCAAACTTTTCCAGGTCTTTAACAACTACAGTGTTTGAGGGCTGGTCAGAGTAGACATCTTACGTGGGCAGCCAATGAAGACCATAGGCTGGCATTATGCATATTTGTTACATTGTTACAACTGGAATTACTGATGACTCATTTCAGCAGTTCAGGATTGATTCTTTCTTTTAGGAGACAATAACTTTACTTGCCGTGAACTTTGATCTTTAAAACTTTGCAGACTTTGTACATTCACAAACAGCTATATTACACACTGCATGAAAGGTAATATTCGAAATAGCATAATAGGGGCAATTTAGCAGAATCTTAAAGTTGAATGTTCCGCCATCTTATTAGAAGAAATCAATAAAAGTAATCAAAAATGAATCCATAAACGCTCACATCTTGACCCTCACATATTAATGTTTTCCATTTATGAAGCAACGGCATTCACTGTGAAGATGTCTGACTTACCACCCAGTCTACAGCCTTCACATGAGTCCAGCCTTATAGATTTTAACACAAGAGACCATTAATCAGCATCTGTGGCTCTGCCGCTCAGGCTCTAAAGCCATTCATCCTGTTACCATGAGCCGAGCAAGTCCTGCTCTTTCCACTTCCACCACGGCTCAGTACTTTGTGGGACTTCTTTTCAGTCAGCAGGGAATCTCTCATTAATTTTTCCCACTGTTTTCCACCACCTCTCCCTAATCCTGATGTTTTCTTCTGCTTGTTTTGTTTTTCTGTTTTTTCCCCCCCTACAATGTAATTTGTCTTATCGGTCACATTGACTCTATATTCTTTGTGTTGGGGAGCCTGGCTCTTGGCTTGTTTGCTTAAGGGTGTGGAATTGGCACAGCAGGCCACAGTTACAGAAGGCCTTCTCTGTCACGATACAATGAGAAGGTTTTTATCATGCCAGGTATACGAGCAGGCTGCCAACTTCCTCTCCTCCTGTTAATTTGCGAGGATGAATCGTGTGGACATGTATTGACAGGGAAGCTGCTGGCTCAGTGGGTGAGATTAAGATATCTCTGGTAATGATGCTGGTAGGTGGAGGCAATGTTAGCATTGCTTTTTTCATACAGCCTCACACTGTTTCACTAGACTGCATTGTCAGACACCCACTGTATGCTTTGGACTTTTCTCAGTCACTGATTCCGTTTCCTTCTTTTTACTTTCTCAAATATGAGCACTACTAAACGATTGCAGTTAACTTTGCTTTTCCATTGCTTACTTTTTTTTCACATTTAATCTGTTACAGATCTGGAAAACTTCAAAACGCAGACAAGAAGTGCTGTCAATGTCAGGGAAGGCCAAGGGGTTGTTTTGTTATGTGGCACACCTTTGCATTCTGGAGGTAAGTCTGTCTATCTCGCCATTTAAAGCAATTTGAACAATTTGTCATATAGTGAATAATTAATTGGTTAGTCAAGCAAAAGATCTGTTTTCATAATCTTTAATAACAACACTGGGTTGCACAAGTTGTTAGATAATGTTAACCAATTGCCAAATAGATATTTAGGCAATTTTTTATTATTATTATTATTTATTTATTTTTTATTCAGTCTGGCTACACTCTGGTATGGGGGACACACTTCTCACCATCCAATCAGTTCCTTATGGATACAATTTCTGTCCTACATTTCTTTTCTTGTTGAATATCCTACTTTACTTGAAAATGTCAAATTATGGAAGTTAAATGGGTTTCAAATGGCGATTCACTTTTGACTTAAATAAAAAAAGTCTGAATCTGTCAAGCGTTGCATACAGACTGTACATGTACTTGCTCTTAAAACCATAAAATGCTTCCTTTTATCCCATTGCATAACATGAAGCCATTTTTTTCCTTGTTTCATAATCCCTGGGAAATTATATGAAACTTGCATAGAGCTTTTTTAGATGAACTGATGGTGAATAAGTTGGTGGGAAAAAAAAAACCCCAGCAACAACAACAAAACTAATGTTCATGTTGCCTCCATTGAAACTTCGAAGTATAATAAATAACACTCCAATGTTATTTCCAGGGGCGGATCTACCGGGGTGGCACTCTAAGAAAAAGCATTGCCACCCCATCTGCTACCTCAGATTCATCCCAGTATAAAATATAAATGTAAATAGTGTTTTCTGTACTTCATTTTTAGCAGCTGCGCTTTAATGTGATGACATAAAAAAGATGTACTCTGTAAAAATGGCATGAAAACACGTCTGATCCACGGCTGCTCACAATGTGTGTAGTCAACTTCATTAACAGGTGACTCTTATGAACAGGTTATTTTTGTGAGTCAAAAACACACAACAAAACCAGTGTAGCTCAATTCACAAACAAATTTGACTGTTTTTCCATTTGTTCGTGAATCCAATCCAATCCCATTCATATAGTCTGGTATTGCGGTATTATTTTCCGCAACGCTTCTCGCTTTATTGAAGTTGTTAGTAGTTGAAAGTCTCAGAAGTGTCATTTCTGCTTTGATATTTTTGCCGTTCTAGCGAATTCAAACGTTTTTGTTGCTCTTAAACTTGATGTACTAAAACTTGATTTTTTATGTCATCCAAGTAGTCTACATAATATTAGTAAACTCTTTAATGACAGACCTATACTTTAACAAGCTCAGATACATTTAGAATGTTTTTTTTTATTTTTTATTAATTTATATTGCTAACTGCAAATTCTAATCTAACTGAAAGATGAAGGCTGCAATATTAATGTTGTCCACTAGATAAGGAATCTTGTTAGCCTAATTTTCTATAATATTTGATCCCTTTGAAAGGAAATAAATTCATTGATAGTTCATTTGTATAGCTATTGTGTACTGGCAGTATAATTGTATATAATTAGTGTACATAGAAATTTGTGAAATGCTTATAGATCATTAAATATTTAACTTTTATTGATTTCAGTGGGATCATTAATCATTTACATGGGACATTGGTGCTTGCACCCCGATGATTGCCGCTTGCGGCTGAATTCTGTTTTTAATTATAGTATAGATGTAGTATATGATATAGATTGAGTATAGATGACTGAATGCTTGCTTGCTTTCGTGTTTCTCCCCCCACTCTCTCACAGTCCTCATGTCACCCCCAATAAATAATTTTCTAGATCCACCCTATAGTTGTTTCAGAGGCTGGAACCAGGAGTGTCAGAAATGCATGTTCGCATGGTAATTGTGCTTCTTTTAGGCATACATGTCCCTATCCTTAGACAAGACTGAGGTTGTAATTCAACCAGCTGTAATTGGACAGAAGTCATTAGACCCCAAGTGCAAACAAGAACCAGGCAGTGAGAAACATCAATATCAATTAGAGGTCGTGACTATTACCGCGACAAATGAGATGTCAGAAATTAGAAGATGTGAATTTGTTTGATAGGCTGGCAATTATAGTTTGCTGAGATACATCTGTAATTAACCATTTGTTTAATTAGAGAACCCAGCATTTCATATGAGAATACTCTAATGTTTGGCTTTAATGTCACAAGCGATTGAAAACATAGGCTAACTATGACGAAAATGCCAGAAATAAATAATTCAAAAGAGCTCGAGAAGGCAGAAAATTAATCAAAATACTTTGTTGTGAAGCAGACCCGTTTCTGAACCACTGATGGTCATTTTACTGGGTGTAAGCATGCTGGTTAGCATTAGACCTTCTAAAGAAACTCATTTACTATGGATCGCAGATCCTTCCATCGTTTGTTTGGCTTCAATTTGTTTTCTCATTTGGATCACTTTCTTTTCAATCAGACCTGAATCTGGAGGCAAATGGAAATAAAGACCTGAAATTGAAATCTCAACCCAATTAGTAGGAAATATGTTTTTTTTAGACAAATGCTTTTTTTTGTTTTGTGCTGAGTAGGTAATCAATTGTTTATCACTGAAAAATGCAAACAAGAATGCTAAGCTTTGCAAATTTCAAACTGATTACATTATAAAAGTTTTTGCTGTGCATAAGTTGAGGAATTACAATATAGTTTAGATCTAGGCTGCATATTGAACTCAAAAGACAAATGGGTTATTATTGCCAACCTGTTTTATTGTGGAAGAAGCTATATTGTTTTACACTAGTAATATTTAAAGCATCTAAGCTATTTTCCCTATGAGCAATGCTGAAGATTTGCATTGTTGTAAAACTGCATGTGATCAAACATTTTAAAAGCAAGTTTTCACTGCTCCACATTTGCAGTTTCCTGCTAGATCAAAATGTCTTGTTATCAAAGTACCCATGATCTAGCTGTCTATTGAGATTGCTGAACTAAAAAAAAAACAAATTGGTTATTATTACCAACCTGTTTTGTCATAGTGGAGGAAGCTATTATTCTACACTAGTAATATTTAAATAACTTTTTCCCAGGGCAACTGTTTTGTCTGTTGAAAATATTGTGTGTTATCAAACCATTTTCTCTGCTCTCTGATAAATCAAATGGCACAAGATCAATGATCCACATACACTACCGTTCAAATGCTCAAGGTCAGTACGTGTTTTCTTAAAGAAATTGATCATTCATTCAACAATTGATCAAAAGTGGCAGTTAAAACAATGTAAGATTTTGATTTTAAATAAATGCTGTTTTTAGAACCTTTGGGGGTGGAAAAACTATCATGGTTTCCACAGACAACTGTTTTTTTTTACATTGATAATAATAATAATAATTTATTGAGCATCAAATCAGCATATCGGAATGATTTCTGAAGGATCGTGATCATGTGACACTGAAGACTGGAGTAATGATGCTGACAATGCAGCTTGGACATCACAGCTGTAAATTGCATTTTTAAATATATTCACATTGAAAACAGTTATTTTAAATTGTAATACTATTCTATAATATTGCTGTTCTTACTGTATATTTGGTCAAATAAATTCAGCCTTCTTTCCAAAAGCATTCTACCCCAAACTTTTGAATGTAGCATTCAATTTAGCTATTCATGAATTGAGCAGTTACAGGCTAACTTAGAGTATGATTTTGTGGCTCTTTTTGTTGGTGAATATATGTTCTATGAATTACATTTATGGACATACATATTTTTAATGAATTGCATTCAGAGCATTTATCTCTTGACTTTGACCTTATTTTAACGCTGTATAGGCCACTGTCTGGCATCACTAAGCATTAAGCATCACTTCCTTACATTTCAATAATAAAGCATAGACAGCTCTTATATTGTATATCACAATGCCGAGGAAATGTACTTTCCCAGTGGTGGACTCTTTCATTGTAGTTCTGAACAGCAGGTTTGTTAGTGTTTTTAGTAACAATTCTCTCTTTTCGATTGTCGATCAGCGCATTTGCCAAAGAGCTCTGATGCAAGGAATCCTGGGCCAACCTGATCATAAAGAATTGCTTTTAACTTCACGACATCCAGCCTGCCAGCGTGTTTCCCATTCGTTTAATAGGCGGTGCGGTCTTGGGGGACACTTTTTGAGTGGCAGCCATCCCGTACACCTTTCCAACAGTTGCATCATGTGCACGAGCCTCTCTTTCCCGTTCCCTTCCCCCTCTTAGTCTCCTGTAGATGACACGCTAATGCACTGTGGCAGGGCCTTCGGTCTTCTCTGGTTCAGCCTTTTTCAGTAAGAGCCAGCCATGCATGAATGACGCCAGCAGAGAAGCCTTCGTCCCTAGCCACGGTGAAGCCGGACAGGGCATGTGTCATAAGAGTGCCAGTGAGGCGCTTTAATCTAGTTTGTTTCGCTCCCTTTCCTGCCGCCTCACAAAGGAAGAGTCACTCTGTTTACTGAACCTCACCTGCCCTAAGGAGGTCAGCCCGAGGCAAAGCGAGTGGTGTAATACAGACACTTTGTACGCTTTGTACTCAAGATTATAGTTTACCAAACAAAGTGACTCTACACCTTTCTGAAAGTATAAATGTCTGTGTCAGAATATAACTCTGTGTTTCTGACATCTTTCTAGACCTCACATTCACCTGGGTCTTCAACGAGTACCCTCACTTCGTCCTGCAAGACAGCCGGCGCTTTGTGTCCCAGGAGACGGGGAATCTCTACATAGCTAAAGTGGAACCATCTGACGTAGGGAATTACACCTGCGTGGTTAATAACACTATTACCAAGGAGAGGGTGTTCAGTTCGCCGACACCTTTAGTGCTGAGAAACGATGGTAAGAGGGTTGTCTGTCAAATACTGTACAGTTTATGCACTGTAAAAAGATAAAAGACTGTAAAAATGTTACTCAAAAAACCTGTTAATGGTAAAGGCCCCGATATACTTCAAACAATATCTAAAGACAAACTGAAGTCATTACGAACTAATCAGACAAAAACAAAGGACGTTTGGAGTTGGCAAAGCAACCTTTTTAAGAAAAGTTAACTTGTTTGTTTTGTACTACCATTGGTCCATGGCTCTGTTGGTTCATTAGTTCATTTGTTCTGTTCAGCCCCTTGAGGTTGGACATCCTGCTTTATACGAAAGCTGCTTTATAGTAGAAAATAAAGTTGTAATTCTAACTGAAAGCGACACTGTCACTGTTTTTCATGTTTAATACTGTAAAGCTGCTTGCTTTAAAGCAATATATTGTATGGAGTGCTATACAAGTAAATGTGACGTGACGCTAAATTGCAGAGCTGGTGCATATACTGTATATTCACATCGCTATGTTCAGATGTTTTCTGAACTCTTATTTTTACACTGCTGTCATTTTTGTTGTCTGTTAATTTGGTTGTTGGGAGGAAATCGCACAGCACGTATTAACATATTCATCTAAATGGCGCTCTCAGCAGCTTGGGCAGCATCATTAACAGTATACCGCAGTATATATTACCAGTATAGTTCATTAACAGTATACCGCTGCTCATATATTTCTTTTTATATAACAAAGAAGACATATTCCCTATGTATCGGGGCCTTAAGAAACCTTACTCTATATTGTGAAAAACTTGAATAGATATAATGGGACATTTCATCTAATTTTACAGTAAAATACAGTTAAATCTACAGTTTTTGGAAGTGCAAATCATCTTATAATTTACAGTGAAAAATCGTAAATAGACTTTCCCAGAATTCTCGGTGTGACAGCTCACGTTTTTCAATGAAATATCTGTTTCTTCTTAGTTTCAGTTATGCAAATTAAGGTTTTATGTTACATCTTATGCTGGTAAATTAATGTTTATTACATTATTTTAGTGTGTTACCATGATGGTGGTTTGTTTTAGAGTGCGTGAACTTTCTATATATTAGTACTTACCTCAGCTTGTCGAAAAGCTACTTGTCGTGAAGCTTTCTCTTTACCACCTCTGTGTTTTAAGGTGGTTGTCAGTATTTCATTAAGCTCTAAAACATATTTTAGTATTGGTATATCAACATTATTTCAGTTAATGAAATTTACTATTTTTTAACGTATATTTGTTTAGTCTGTAAAACTTAATGTTGCTGCCATTTTTTAAAATGGTAATTGTCTGGCAAACACAGATTTCACAGATTTTTCAGTTGGGTCAAAAGAGCATGTGTCATTTTTTTTGAGAGATCTTCATTCGTAAATGTCAGAGATGTATTTATGCCGCTGTCTTGAAAGCTAAACTGCCTCTTTTAAGAACACTAACCTGCATTCTTGACAATGTCTCAAAGGAGGCCACATTTCCATTTGAGATGGATCCTGTTTTTATTATGTGTGTTCCATAAATCTTTAATAACGTGTCTCTGTATTTTTGGCACAATCTTCTCGGTTCCCCAGCTCATTGACAGGTCTTTGTGTTTTGCCATTTGTTGTTGTTTTGCTTGTATTCTGTAGTACAAAGCTTGTATGTTATAAATCATGAATGACAAAGCCGTTTGCATCTGTGGTGTATTGTCTGCCCATGGCAGGAGCGATGGGAGAGTACGAGCCCAAAATAGAGCTTCATTTCCCAGACACCATTCCAGCTGCTAAAGGATCCACGCTGAAGCTAGAATGCTTCGCCCTGGGAAAGTA
The DNA here is from genome assembly GCF_949152265.1 of Phoxinus phoxinus. Taxonomy (NCBI): domain Eukaryota; kingdom Metazoa; phylum Chordata; class Actinopteri; order Cypriniformes; family Leuciscidae; genus Phoxinus; species Phoxinus phoxinus. The sequence goes on from NC_136886.1 coordinate 7,994,658, forward strand.
AGTCCGACATGCACACACCTGGGTCTGTCTGGGTCCTCTCTGTACAAACTGTTGCCCGAGTTCACACCATTGCTTAGCGCTGTTTCATTTGATCCTGCGTTATTAAATACACCAAATTTGTGATCAGCACTTCAGGTTCTTTCTTAATGCGATTTGCAATCTGTCACGGAAGCTTTTTACAGAGGCCTTTTCACTATAATGGCCTGCTTTGCAGAGAGCAATGGCCTGCAAGATTTCCTCCTTAAATAGTGTGAAAATAGAGCTGCAAGCTTCTTTTCAAAAGAAGAGCAGAAGGGTTGTCGTTTAGAAAGGGGGTAATGCAGGTTTTCAAAGAGCGGAAGATGGTGGTTTTCACACTATACAAGGAGTGCGTCTGCCTAGATTCAATTCTGAATAAGATCCATTCACACTCCGATTATCTTAATGGGTATATATTTGACGAAATAAGGAGGAAATGGATTTTCTTTTGCCAAACATTATGGAATTTCAGTTCCTCTGTCAACGTTCCTGTAGATAGTGCTGGCAACGCCGGTGTCATGGATTGTTCCTGAAATACATGAACTGATCAAATTGAATGAAATTTAAATCAATTTGGATAAAAGCATCAACCAAATGCATATGTACACTACCACTTTCAAAAGTTTGGGTTCTGTAAGATCTGTTAACATTTTTTGAAAGAAGTCTCATGCTTATGGCTTTATTTATCTGATCACAATTAGAGTAGAAACCATAATATTGTCCAATTGTATTACCATTTAAATTCATTGCTTTCTATTTTAATATATTAACGTGTAGTTTATTCCTGTGATGGCAAAGCTGAAATTTCCTTCAGAAATCATTCTAAAATGCTGATTTGGTGCTTAAGAGATTTTGTGCTGCTTTAGTTTATTCTAAATAGAAATATTTTATAACAATACAGAAGTCTTAACTGTTACTTTTGATCAATTGAATGCATACTTGCTGAATAAACCCTGAACTTATACATTAATAATTATTAATAATTATTAAAAATGATCAAATGCATAGCTAGAATTAATTGTATTACACTTTAGATAAAAGCATCTGCTAAATGAATTTCCACTCACCAAACCATAATTCATAATTCTGGAATTAGACTATTTAATACCTCAAATGGAATTGTGTGAATGAAAAAAAGTTCCTGTAGCTGGTAGAAAATGAAGCTCGCAATGCCAAGGTCGTAAGTTTGATTCCTACGGAATACATTAATGATTAAAAACCTTAAATGCTTTGAATAAAAGGTTTTTCCAAATGCATAAATGTAAATGCAAAATGTATGCATAATAAAATGCGTTGCTTGGATGCAATGTATGTCGCTTTGTATACAAGCTTGTATACCGTAGCAATGCCAAGGTCATGGATTTGTTTTCCAGGCAATTAACATTCTAATTTAAAAAAAATATATTTGCTTTAGGTGAAAGTATCTTTCATATGAATTTGACTAACTACTAATGGTGTCTTCACTTCGGTTTCACAGTCCAGTTCCTAAGATCAGCTGGAGAAGAACCAGTGACGTTTCATTCCCAAACAAAGTCAAACTGAAAAATTCTAACGCCATTCTGGAGATTCCGAGTTTTCAACAAGAGGACACAGGGACGTATGAGTGCATTGCGGAAAACAGTCGTGGAAAGAATGCTGCAAGGGGTCGCGTGTCTTTCCATGGTGAGTTGTTTTCTTATAGTCATATGTATTTGTAATTTAATACCTCTTTCTCTTTCCATCTTATATAAAAAACCTTGTCAACATAATTTACCCTAAACCTATTGTTATACATTTTTGTGTATTTTTTTCTACCTTTTGAATTTGTTATTTGATATGTATAGATAGATGCTTCTGTTGAGAGATCAACTTTGTCTCATCAAGATTTACAGTCATTTGAAAAAAATATGACTGTTGCCATATGGCAGTTCTGTCCCGCCTTGAAACTGCAGTAATAAATCAGTAGACAGTGGCATCAGTTATACTGCAGTTATTTATTAGTTTTATAGAAATATAATTATATTTTTGCAGTAAGAACATTATGATTTATGTTTTATCTTTTGAGAAAAATGAACACAGGGTAAAAAATTATGGTTGACTTAATTTGAGTTTGTAGGAGATCCAACTGCCTCCATATCAATTTATTAAAAAGACATGAATTTAATCCATAAAAACATTTTATATTAAGAGAGCACAGAATGCCACTGTATATTGTTAACTTTATTTATTTATTTAAAATAATTTATGTATTTTACTTATGAAAAATATTTTTACTTTTGTAACTGAAGCTATTTCAGTCGTACTGTTTACCAGAAAGAAAGCAAAGACATGATTCTATAACAGTTTTATGAGGTTCTACTACCTGGAGTGGCATAATTATGACATTGTCTACTGTCATTATGGCACGTTAAACTGCACACAACCTCGCTATGCCATATATGTCATAACTCACAGTGAGGACATGTCATAACAAGTGTCTCGATTGACTTGTGTCCTTGAGAGACATGACATTTCATGATTCACGTGATTGTGACCTTCTGCAATGAGCACCTCATTGTAGAAGGTCACAGTGGCATTCCATGAAAAGTCAAGCTTAATTTGAAATGTATGGCATTGTTGTATTAATAATTGTATACCCTTTACCTTTATCCTCTCCTCAAATTATTTTTCTTTTCATTTTCAAAAATTGAGTGTTCATCAGAGTCGTACTAAACTTTGTCAGTTTTGAAATTGATATTGGAACACACACAAAAACATTTACTGGATTCAAGGAGTTTTTGTAGTTGTTGTAATAATAATAGTAACATACACACACAAACACACACCTTTTCTCAGAATTGGTCAATATAAACTTGGAATTGCGAGTTATGAGGTCCAACTCTAATGGGAGAAAGTCAGCTCACGAGTTTTTATTGAGATTTTAAATCTTGCAATTAGCATAAAAAAGTTGGAATTACCATTATAAAGTCTGAATTGTGAGATATAAACTCGCAATTCTGAGAAATAAAGTCAGAATTGCGAGTTTATATCTTGCAATTCAGACTTTATAATTTGCAATTGAGAGTGTGAGTCTTGCAATTCTGAGAAAAAAGTCATAATTGTGTGATAAAAAGTCGCTATTACCTTTTTGTATTTTTTTATTCTGTGGCGGAAACCAGCTTCCATATATCTAACACACACTCTGAAATCTTTTTGGATTATCTGTCTTTGCAAGGACTTATGAATGCATCTGTATGCTTGCGAAACTGAAATACAATTCTGTAGGATAAAGGAAAACGGGAGTTTGCCTTGCCAAAGTAGATTGTCGGTTCCACTATTTGACTTTGTGCAGAAAACAAGCAGTTTGAAAAGCACTGGATTGGTGTCGGTCTTAAAGGATTCATAGGTCTTATCCTAGGTTTTTTAAATTAACATTTGTGAAGAGAAATGCAATCATACGAATGTGTTAATTGATCTCAAGACTCTGTACGTGGCGCTGGAGTGTTTGCCAGCCAAAAGGATAATAAAGCTTCCAGAAGGAGGTCAAAGGATTTGTAGCTCGGAACGGGGCACGTGCCGCAGTGTGATTGAATTGATTTATTCATTGAACATCTTACTTCAGTAGTTAGATTCATATTCAGATGGCTCCTTGTGAAATGGTTCGTCTATTGTTTGTTGTTATAGGAGTGTCAAGCATGCAGTCAACATTATACAGGCTAGCGAATGAGTGTATGGCGAGCCTTTTTAGAGGTGGTGAAGCGGCTTATGCGATTCTCATATTGCAGCCTTTTCTGATAATGATAATTAATAATTCAAGGGTTAACACTGTGTGATTAGAGCAATTTAATTGAATGTGGGATTTGCTGTCTGTATGTCAACTTAACTTTGAAGGAATAGTACAATTTTGTCACCATTGGCTCAACCTCGTGAATCTGATGTATGGCACACAAAAGGAGTCATGTCCTTGTACATTGATAAATTATACACATTACCATTTAAAAGTTTAAGGATAAGTAGAGATAATATTTTACTTTTTTTAAGTAAAATGTATGGGGGGGAAATGTATGTAAATGTATTTAAATGTATGGGGAAAAAGCAACCAAGAGAAGCATAGCATCTCCTTTAGTTTGGCATAGATGAATGAAAGTCATATAAGTTTGAAATGACCTGTAGGGTGAAAAAACAATGATGGATTTTTCATTATTGGGTGAACTTTTACTTTAATTGTTTCTGTCATCAAGGCATTTGAATCTATTAGCCTTGGGTAATGTGGCTGGTTTTAATATGCAAGTGTAACATTTCATTTATGTGTATAATTTAATGTGTCAATCATCGACCCTTTATCCATTGTTTGATTGATCAATGTGCTTCCTTTCCACAGCCACACCTCATTGGCTGCAAACAACGACAGACACTGCATTGTCCATTGAGGAGAATCTGTTTTGGGAGTGCAAAGCCAATGGGAAACCAAAGCCCTCTTATAGCTGGCTGAAGAACGGAGAAACTCTTATATCTGAGGTACTTTAGGGCTTTATCTGCTCTTACTGTACTATAGTTCAAGGTTAATGCAAACATATTCTCATTGCTGACATAAAAGCGAGAAAAGAAAAAAAAAGCCAACATCTGTTTAAGTAGGAGAGACTCCCATCAACAAACAAAAGCAGTTATAAGGCAGCAGAAAGACTCCATTAGATGTGACCTGCATTCAAGCCGAGAGTGACCCGCACCTCCTCCCCTCCCTTCCATCACACATCACGTCAATCTCTCCTTGTGACTCTTTGTGCTGAGGTCAGCCCTTAAAAACAGCCGATAGGCTTAAATGTCTGCTATGCCATTAGCAGAACCATCAACTCAACACCTCCCTTCCTGTCTCGTATACTTTTCCGACTGGGCGCCCATTCCAAATGAATTGGCCATTAGTATTTTACTGTTATGTTCCACGTTTCTTTTCTGTTCATCGGAGCAGAGGGTCAGCATTTTTTTTTCCTCTTTCTCCTTTGTAACCTCCTCCACCCTCTCCAAACCCATCCTTAGATGTTCAATTGACAGACCTCCAGTGTTAAAGTGTGCTTATTGGTTGATATTGGATATACATTGGCTGATATTGGATATTTCATTTTTCAGTTCCCGTATTTTTACATTTAAATAATTGAATAACACTGTCAAATGTATCATGTGTGGCAAGTCTTAAAATAAATATAAATTTTCATAGTTTTAATGTTCAAGTTGAAATGGGTGAATTCACTTCTAGTTTTTAAAATGATTGATTTTAGTTTTAAATGTTTTATTTTTAATTGTATTTAGACAAAATCCCATAGACGCAGTAAATCAGTGTTATATAAGTATCATTGAGATACTATTATAGTTTTTATTAATAATTTTACATTTGTTTTTTTTTATAATTTCTGTTTTTTTTGTTTTTTTTCATTTATTTTATTTATCATTATTTTAATTTGTTTTTAAGCCTATAGTTGTTTCTTAGTTTTTATTTTAGTCTTAGTTACTTTAGTACATCAAGTTAAACTAAATGAGAGGTTTCATTGGCAACTATAGCTGAAATAAAATAAGTTTAAGTTTTCTTTCTTTATATATTTTTTTATGGTTTTAGTTAACTATAATAACCCTGTTTTGAAGGAGGGACCCAAACCATATCTAGCGACCAGAATATCATAATCTTTTGACTTTTGACCAGTAAGCAACCATGAAATCAAGCAACCCAGCAACCGCATAGCAACCATTTTCCTGTGATTGTTTGTGTATGTGTCTACAGGGCCGAGTGCAAATAGAGAACGGCGCTCTCTCCATCTCTTCGCTAAACCTCTCAGATGGCGGGATGTATCAGTGTGTAGCGGAGAACAAGCATGGCATCATTTATTCCAGCGCCGAACTGATGGTGCTTGGTACGACTTCTGCGTTTCCACAGCCTGCTCTCCATCCTTCATTTGAATGATAAAACCTTGAGTAGTCACAGCCCAAGCTCAAATTACAAGGCAGCACTGAAAACATCCATGTGATTAAGTGCTCCATTGTAACACTCATATTTCCTCTTTATTGATTCTGAAATGTATTAATTTTAATCAGAACACATTGGTCAGTATTGCTGGGACGAGGCCAGTGTCAAATAAATGGCGTCTTTTGAAGATACAGCACAGAATGGCACAGCAAAATGTAGGTTTAGTTAAAGACAAATGGCCTGGAAGCAGCCAGTGGAAGCGGACAGCTTTATTTGTTAAGTCCTTTAGACTTTTCTAAAAGGCTTTCTTCCTTTTTTTCGCCAGAGGCTGTTTGAACGTCAATTGCTGTTCATCACAGATTCCATTGAGTGTGAGTCTGAGGACTAAATCTCTCTGTCTCCTACAGCCTCTGCTCCCAGCTTCTCCCAGAATCCTTTGAGCCGAGTGCTTAAGGCTCGCTCGGGTAGTGACGTTAGCCTAGATTGCAGACCACATGCTTCGCCCAGAGCCATTAGCCTGTGGAAAAAAGGGACCGAGATACTGCAAAGAAGCGAAAGGTATTTAGCTTTTGAGTTTATGTTTTATCACATTGAAGATTTTTTTAGTTTTTTGTGATGTTTATTAATTATCTATTACTCTCAAGGATTTCCCTCTTCCCCAATGGAACTCTTAAGATTGCCAACGTAACTAAGCGAGATGGAGGTAGTTACACGTGCATCGCTAAAAATCAGTTTGGCACAGCTAGCACAACAGGAAGACTGATAATCACAGGTGAGTCATTGTGTGTTATATTCTCGATCAAAGTGTTTTAGTGCATATTGCGATTCGAATTCTGCTTGCAAGATTTTTCTTGCACTGTTTCTCTCACCTCACTATTTACTGTGCCCCTTTTCTATGTTCCTTTACAATTTAAAAAAAAATAAAGCCAAGGAAAAATAAAAAAATATTGTTCTCCAAGCAAAGAGAACAATATCTAATTATATTTATTGTAAAAAAAAATCAGATTCTTTTCTCTCAAAAATGTTTTGGGATTCTTTTGATAATGATACATTTAGCTTTAGACTCTAAAGTAGCTTTGGATGAATAACAGCTTTATTTTTGCCGTGCAGAAAATACACAGCCCAGTTCACTCTTATTGTTGACTCAGATACTGTACTCTTGATGGTTTAACTATGATTAGCTTTGAATGAAATGCCACATCTGGCACGTATCATAATGCATTGCTTCAGCTGTTTCAAGAAATGTATTAGCCAACTGACATCTTCATTCTTCTAAGTTTCTGTTGTCATCACTGTCAGCCTTTCAAGTAAAAAAAAATCACAAAGCATAAGATTTGTTTTATATAATCAAGCAGACTGAGAAGTCTCACACAATGCCTCTACTCGGTTTCAAGACAAATAGCTTTGGTTGTCAAGTCTCTCTATGTCTAAAAGTTTTAAGAGATCTTTTCAAACTCTTGTTTAAGTAATAGTTAACCCAAAAATGTTAAGTCTGTCATCATTTACTCATCCTCATGTTGTTCAGAACTCAGAACACAAAAGGAGAAAATATGAAGAATGGACTTAATTTCTGTCTTCATTTCTCGTTTTGTGATTCACTGAAGAAATAGTTTTGGACAGCTTTGGAACTACATGAAGTTGAGTAAAATAAATATTATCTTTGGGTGAACTGGCCCTTTAAGTTAGCCGCCTACATTGTGGCCGTATAAAACATTCTCTTCTCAAGTTTAGTTCATATGCCCTCTTGCATGCTTCAATCTTCCACACAGCGCTAATTACTCATTGTTAAGGTCATCCTTAATTGCTGTGGCCATTATCCATGCGGATTGTTATATCCTCGTTAAGCTATAGGATGAATGTTATTCCTCACTTTTGTTCTTCATTACATAGGTTACGGGTTTAATCAGCAGTATTTTCATGGCAAATCAGAAGAAACTCATTAGCTATGTACCATTGAGACCTCTGTGTGAGCCCATACGTCTTTTGCAGGGTTTCTCTTTCTTCTCTTCCTTGTATTTTTCTCTCATTATGTTTTTGTCATGCACCGGCAGTTGACCTCCTTAATGTAATTTAATTAAAATGACCTTTCCATCACAAAGTACCTTCACCCAACTGTATTCTGCTCACAGTAGACATGCTGCCAATTCATTTGGCTCTTATTAAAATCCACTTTATGTTCTTCTCAAATTAATAGTCCCCATATGGAAAGACAGCAGCCAAAAATCTAAGTATAGCACCTAGAAATTATGATTATTTATTACAGCAATAAACCACCGCAGGCTGTGGTAAAACTGCTAACCCACAGCCTCGAGTGCATGGCCTACTGCTCAGGACCATAGCAATGTAATACACTGATGTTCAATACATACATTAATAATAATAATCACAATAGGGTCATTCATGCAGATAATTTTATGTCCCAATCATACAGAATTTGAATTAATATATTATATAGGTAAAATATTGTAAAAACATTTGAATTAATTTATAAACAATGTATAAATAACATTGGTGTCTCATTTTTAAAATTCTAAGTGATTCATTTATATATTTTTTTCCTCATGTCCTCAATATAATAATTTTAGTCTTTTGTTTACTTTTTAACAGTTCAAATGTGGCTCATCCAATCATGCTTTGCATTATAAATAAATGAATATATTGATGTATTACTTGCTTAAATTGTTGGGTTAAAATGTGACTTAACTATTTTGAAATATTTGTTATTGATGCATTTAATTATTTAGTGAAATATAAGTGTATTTATAATTTACATTTGTCTGTTGCGGTGGATTTTACAGTAGAATAAAGTATGCAGCCTACCCTTCTGGAACAGCCTTTGGGTCGGGAGCATTATGCCTTAAAATGCTTTCAGAGACAGCTCGCTAGGTTTTTGGAACAGAGTGATTGTCTTGTTGTTTGCCTGGTCACAGAAGAAGTTCTCTCGCTTTAGTTTGTGTCCCAGAGCTAAACTGACAGACTGTGTTGGCACTGTAACTAACAGAGCCCACGAGGATCAGCCAAGGCCCCAGCAGCACTGAAATCACTGTGGGGGAGAGCATCGTGCTTCTCTGCCAGGTGACTGCCGATCCAGCCTTGGACGTGGCCTTCTCCTGGGCCTTCAACGGTCAGCCCATCGATTTCCATCAAGACGTGAACCACTTCGAGCGAGTGGGAGGGGTGAGTATTGTGGTTTTAGGGCAATATGGCAACCTCAGCACCCTCATCCCACACCACCACCAGGGAGCGTATCTTGGAAAACAGGATTTTCATTGCTGTTTTGGAAAAAAAAAAGGGTTTGATACTGTGTAGACATAATCTAACATTCACAAATCATTTATGGAGACTTGACTGCAACTGCAGGTCTGAAATGAATGACTAAATTGCAGTAAACACTAGTGCAAGTGTATTTCATAAAAAAATAAATATGCTCTGAATTTGTAGAATATTACGGAGCCCATAAAGGGACATGGTGGTGGAAAAAAATATGAGATGGTAAGAAAAATAATAAATCTATGTTTTTGCGTTCTCTCGCAAACGGTTTGCGTTCCCTTGAGACGTTTCTAGGGGGAACCTGAAACATTTGCGATTGAATGTAAAATCACTGGCAAATAAGTTTTCCTCCCACATCCTTTTAGGGGCTTCGTAGAATATGGTCCTTTTAATGAAGTACGAGAAATTTGTCATGAGAAATCTGTACAATAAATTGCGTGTTGTCATTTCTTAACAAATTCAAAGTAAGATGAGTTTATTTGAGTAATTTGTTTTTTTTTGTGCTCAGCATGTAATGCAGTTAATTGTATTGAATAGATCTCAAACACGAGCACTTGGACTACTGGAACTGGGTTTTAATCGAATCATTGTGCTGGACAGGAACAAGCTATTTGGACTTTGAATGCTCTCTCTCAAAGAGATTTGCCAGCTGTTATGTCTGTCGTTTGAAATTCATCCCATTCTTGCGATGCATTTTACCTTCTTGTTCTGGGTCATTCTGTTGCTGACTTGCATTGAATGTGAATGATTCAACATGTATACCAAACAGATGTTCTTTACAAACTCAACCAGGGAAATAGGCCAGATCAATTAGGAGTCTTGTTCCCATTTTACCCCTCCAGTTTCACGGGACGTTTTAAATCTCAGGGGAGACAATTCCTTATTGCAGCAGGACTCCAATGAATTAAAATCCTGCCTTATAAGAAATGCTCTGTGTTGTCACATTCCATTTTGCTGTTTTAGTTTAGATTTTTCCTTGGTTGGCTATAGGGGTTTGAACAGAATAATAAACAGCTCTTGATCATTTACTATCAAGGATTTGTCTGAGAGGGCCTTTAAATGGTTCATTTAATAGGCAAATCATAACTTCCTAAATTGTATTGAGCTGAAAATGGATATTATATTATATTATGGTTCTATAACTTATTTATTTTAAAAAAATATTAGTAGAATATTATTTATTCTAAAATAAATGCAAATAATAGCATTTTCCCCCTCTCCCTTGGGCCTTGATTCGGGCCACTCGAACCCACGGCCAAGCCCTGCCTTTTATTGTCATGTGATGGTGGCTGCGTAAAGTTCATACATGGGCTTCTCTCAAGGGCAATTACAAATGACATTGACGTATGCAGATGGGGGTTATAATGAGATATGGCTTTCACGGATTCACACTTTCTCTGCTCCCAAAGATTACGCCTTCCGTCTCAGCAGCCTCTGATGAGTGCATTACCATAATTAAACATCACCCGCTCCACGGTCTTCCCTGTCCAACCCTGAAATTTCGGAGTCCATTGAACCATTGAATAGGCTATCTTATTGATATTGATTGAGTTTAAAGCATTTTTTGCGGGGGAATTGAACTTGATTGAGAGGAAACCACAGTCAAACATAAGTGCTGGTCCTGTTTTGAGAGCATGGAGGGCATCAGACACTTTTATGCACTATTACAGTAGAGAAGTGGTTTGGGGATGGTAGACCACTAGAGACATCAATGTGATATGTAGGATTTAGCTTTTATGAACTTGGGCATACTTTATTTATAAGCCAGGGAGAAACACAGAGATAAATTGTGTCTGCACTCTTGGAGTTTCATCATTAAAAAAAAAAAAAATTGTTTATTTTATTTTTAAATATTTAGTTATCATCTTAATAGGAAAAATAGATTACTTTTTTAATTGTATTATTTATTTTTAGAAAGTCAATGTCGGTTCATCAAACCAACAGCATTTAATCAGAAAACCCTTTCAATTAAATTATTTAAGTTTAATTTAATTTGCTTCTTTCGCACGCTGTGCTGTCTTATGCTTAGCTATTAATTTAAAATGAAGTCTGTACCAGAAATGCAGAGTCTTTGAGTTATCTGCTTATGCTTATCTGGAACAATATTCACTCTCACTCTGCATGTTCTTAGTTCATTTACCTGGTCCTGGCTCATGTAATTGTGGAATAATTAGTATCGTCTTACCAATTAGCCGCAGTGTGTGTGTTTTACTGAGCTCCTGTGTGTCTGAGAGAGCTAATTCTGAGTGAATCCCTGAGGCTAGTCACCGAGGCTGTTTATGAAGGTCCACACATATCTCAAGAGCACAGGAGCCATTTTAAAGTGATGGATGAGTGTCTGAGTATGTCCAAATCTGCAGATAGCATGACAGGGGACAGCACCTGCCTTTATTTTGGTGATAATTACATAGTAAAATGGTAGCACATATTGTTGTTGAAAACAGGTTCTTTGTTACTCAAGCTATAATAACTCTGCAGTTGCGAGTGTCCCAAATATGTGTGTGACACAGATCTGGTTTGTTGGATGACCACGTCTGAATTATTAGGGGCCAAGCACTGAAAGTGCGGAGGCACCTATTGTTTTTGTTGGCGTTCTTATTATTATTAGGGGCCAAGCACTGAAAGTGCGGAGGCACCTATTGTTTTTGTTGGCGTTCTTATTATTATTCTTCCGTTTCTTCTTCTTCTTCCGCCATTGAAGTCTATGGCAGCCCTATGAACCGCTTGCGGGAAAGTTGATTTTATTTGACATTCTGATAGAGGACAGTCCCAACATTAAATACACCAATTTTGGTGTCTCCAACTCATTCCCTCTAGCGCCACCAACAGTCCAAAGTTTCACTCATGTCTATGCTGATAACTTTTGAACCGTAAGGGCTAGAATCAAAATTCTTTTTTCCTCTGATTCCTGAGCTCACGACGATTCGATTGCACCCTATGACGTCATTTTCCGTCATAATAGTTTTCCCGCCATTTTGAATTTTCCAAAAAACCTACTTTTTCGAACTCCTCCTAGGCCGTTGCTCTGAATTTCACGAAAATTGAACCAGATCAACTCCAGACCATGACGACAAAAAGTTATGGAATTCAAGTTAATTCGAATTACTGTTCTCGAATACCGCGCAAATAAATTTTACGTAGCGCTTGCAAAAACAGACGTAAGGCCGTATCTCCACAACGCTTTATCGGATTCAGACCAAATTTGGTACATGTCATCACAAGCATGACCTGAGGCTACATGCTGCGTTTCGGCGCAGTGCCACCTACTGGTCCGGAGATATGAAGAATTTATATTTTTGCTTATAACTTCTGAACGGTTTGTCCAAAAATCACAAAAGTGGTCTCGTTAGATTCAGGGCATCGTGCTGAGTCGACTGATATCCAATTTTCCCATATCGGCCATTTTGGCTGTCGGCCATTTTGAATTATGTGCTAAAATGCTGTATTTTATGAACGCATGAACGTATCGTTACGAAACTCAGTATGGGTCATCAGTACAACGCCCTAAAAGTACTCAAAAATTTATGAGACAGCGCCACCTTTTGGTCAAAAGTTATAATGAAATTTCCAAAAATGCTAATAACTTTTGAATAAATTTGCCTATAGTAATGACACTGATCTCAATAGATTCCTTGGGTTATGCTGAAAACATAGATACCAATTTTGCCATAGTCAATCAAAGTTCCTGTCCGCCATCTTTATTTTCTTTTAAAACCTACTTTTTCGAACTCCTCCTAGACCGAACGTCCGATTTTCACCAAAATCGGATCGTGTCATCTCCAGACTGTGCCGAGTAAAAGTTATGGATTTCGTGTTGATAGACAAAACCGTTTTCGTATACCGCAGTGGCAAAGTTGAGGCATGATGCCAAAATGACTATTCAGGCTTTATATCTGCAATGCCTTGACATATTGACACCAAACTTTGTATGTGTCATTGTCACTTCACTCTGACCACATCACATCAGTTTCGTAACTGCGCCACCTATTGGTCGAAAGTGATAATCATATTTTTAGTTATTGTATGTGATTTTTCAACCATTTTGCCAAAATTCATCTTCAAATGTCTTTAATTGCTCCTTGCTGCAGTGGGTCTCACACTCCCAGCCACTTTGGCATGTCTTGTCGTCTTGCTTGCGCTTGGCCCCGGTGATTGCTGCTTGCAGCTATATTTATTCTTCCGTTTCTTCTTCTTCTTCTTCTTCTTCCGCCATTGAAGTCTATGGCAGCCCTATGAACCGCTTGCGGGAAAGTTGATTTTATTTGACATTCTGATAGAGGACAGTCCCAACATTAAATACACCAATTTTGGTGTCTCCAACTCATTCCCTCTAGCGCCACCAACAGTCCAAAGTTTCACTCATGTCTATGCTGATAACTTTTGAACCGTAAGGGCTAGAATCAAAATTCTTTTTTCCTCTGATTCCTGAGCTCAGGACGATTCGATTGCACCCTATGACGTCATTTTCCGTCATAATAGTTTTCCCGCCATTTTGAATTTTCCAAAAAACCTACTTTTTCGAACTCCTCCTAGGCCGTTGCTCCGAATTTCACGAAAATTGAACCAGATCAACTCCAGACCATGACGATAAAAAGTTATGGAATTCAAGTTGATTCGAATTACCGTTCTCGAATACCGCGCAAATAAATTTTACGTAGCGCTTGCGAAAACAGACGTAAGGCCGTATCTCCACAACGCTTTATCGGATTCAGACCAAATTTGGTACATGTCATCACAAGCATGACCTGAAGCTACATGCTGCGTTTCGGCGCAGCGCCACCTACTGGTCCGGAGATATGAAGAATTTATATTTTTGCTTATAACTTCTGAACGGTTTGTCCAAAAATCACAAAAGTGGTCTCGTTAGATTCAGGGCATCGTGCTGAGTCGACTGATATCCAATTTTCCCATATCGGCCATTTTGGCTGTCGGCCATTTTGAATTATGTGCTAAAATGCTGTATTTTATGAACGCATGAACGTATCGTTACGAAACTCAGTATGGGTCATCAGTACAACGCCCTAAAAGTACTCAAAAATTTATGAGACAGCGCCACCTTTTGGTCAAAAGTTATAATGAAATTTCCAAAAATGCTAATAACTTTTGAATAAATTTGCCTATAGTAATGACACTGATCTCAATAGATTCCTTGGGTTATGCTGAAAACATAGATACCAATTTTGCCATAGTCAATCAAAGTTCCTGTCCGCCATCTTTATTTTCTTTTAAAACCTACTTTTTCGAACTCCTCCTAGACCGAACGTCCGATTTTCACCAAAATCGGATCGTGTTATCTCCAGACTGTGCCGAGTAAAAGTTATGGATTTCGTGTCGATAGACAAAACCGTTTTCGTATACCGCAGTGGCAAAGTTGAGGCATGATGCCAAAATGACTATTCAGGCTTTATATCTGCACACCAAACTTTGTATGTGTCATTGTCACTTCACTCTGACCACATCACATCAGTTTCGTAACTGCGCCACCTATTGGTCGAAAGTGATAATCATATTTTTAGTTATTGTATGTGATTTTTCAACCATTTTGCCAAAATTCATCTTCAAATGTCTTTAATTGCTCCTTGCTGCAGTGGGTCTCACACTCCCAGCCACTTTGGCATGTCTTGTCGTCTTGCTTGCGCTTGGCCCCGGTGATTGCTGCTTGCAGCTATATTTCTTTTTGTTTTAGTAGTTTGACTTTTGAGTGAACACTTGGCTCATGCATTTTATTTGTTACTTTATTTTATGTTTTACATCAATCTAACACCAATTTCAACTTTATTTTATGCTTGGTTTACCTTTAGTGTGAATCATAAAATAATTTATATTGAATCCTGTTTAAGTTGTAGTACATGTTTGCGTCTCCCTTTCTGTAATTTTTTGGAAATAGTACCAGAATTGAGTTGCACGAGCCAAAAATGACAGTGCTTGAGGTTATGTATTGATTCATGAAATATGCCCAGACAGCGACAGTGTCGGCCCAGATCTGGCCCACATCTGGTACGTGTGGATTCCATGACCGACTCTATGTTGCTAACACCCAGGGTGTTATGAATGATAATGCATCACACTTACTATAAAACTAGTGTTTAGCATTAGAGATAGGGTTTGGTGTCTTGTGCTGTAACAACACGATAAATTATTAAAGCGGTAATCTTTATATTGTGTTTCCACTTTTCCAACAGAGCTTTTCCGGTGATCTTATGATTCGAAACATCCAGCTTAATCATGGTGGGAAATACGTTTGCCTTGTTGATACCGACGTCGAGAGTTTGTCTGCTGACGCAATATTAGTTGTTAAAGGTAGGAACAAATTGTCTTCGGTTTATGTCTACATGCACAATATTTGCCTTCTTCCACAGTGAAGAGTTTCCTGCGAGGTGTGTATTTCAATAAAAGGGCACTGCTAATGTAGCAAGAGTTCAGAGAGTGCTAAATGTGTCACTTGGGATGTTTTATGGGGCCTCGTCTTTGCTGCTGCGTTTTTGTGAGTCACATTGGTATTCATGGTCATTACACATCACGGTTCTGTCCCAGGTGTTTGGAGAGGAGCTGTTTATCATAGAGGATGTCTTTAATTGGCTCATTTACACATCGGCTAAGCAGCACGACGGGCCCCAGAATGCAGTGCAAATGAAGAGAAAACATTTAAATGGCAGAGAGTTATTTGGAGCAGAAATGTGAACCATTTAGTTGCACATATACAAGCGTACACACATTACACACAACTTGTCGCCCTTGCTAAAACTGATGCAAGCATACACAAACACAAGCTTGCCATGTCTAACACCTTAGAACACACACACTCCTAAACAATAGTCTTCTTTTAATCAGAGTGAGGCAGTTTCCAAGTCATCAATATGCACAGTGCATGGGCCAAATGTAACATTTGAGCAGGTGTGAAGTATAATCAAATGCTCCTAATTAATTCAATTCCTTATGGGCTATGTGATTGAGTCAGGTCCCCCCAGCCCCCCAGACTTGGTCGTGGTGGAGGAGGTCACAGACAGCACGGCCCAGCTGTCCTGGAGCCCAGGCCAGGACAACGGAAGTCCCATAACAGGATATGTCATCCAGGGCAGGACTCCCTTTACTGTCGGCTGGCAAGCTGTCGACACAGGTACATCACCCATCTCAGACACATGCCATTGTGTTTGTCTGTACATGGAAATAATATCCATGTGATCAGCACATGGAAATATTACATTAAAAAAAAAACAATCTCAATGAAAAAGCTGAATTATGATTTACTTTATAAAGTCATATATATATATATATATATATATATATATATATATATATATATATATATATATATATATATATATATATATAAGCCTACAATGTATGTAATATTAGTTTTTAGTATATTTGTTTTTTATATGGAAGCTTGTTTCTGCCACAGAATAAAAAACAAAAAGGAAATTGCAACTTTTTATCTCAGAATTGCATGATATAAACTTGCAATTGTGAGTTATAAAGTCAGAATTGTGAGATTAAACTCGCAATTGCGAGACAAAAGTGAGAATTGAAAGTTTATATCTCACAATTCTTACTTTTATCACGCAGTTCTGAGAAAAAAGTCAGAATTGCCTTTTTTATGTTTTATTCAGTGGCGGAAACAAGCTTCCTTCGTTATTTTATTTAGTTTTAATTTTATTTTCATTTCCGTTTTAATTTTAGTGCGTAAACTTACAATTGCTATTGTATTTTACTGTTCTTCTTATCCTCAGTTCCTGAGGTGATCAATGGGAATACTTTGACGGCAACCGTTGTGGGTTTAAACGCCTGGGTGGATTATGAGTTCAGAGTGCTGGCCAGTAACAGTGTCGGCATGGGAGAGCCCAGTCCCCCATCTACCAAGATCAGAACAGAAGATGCTGGTGAGTATGCTAGTGTGAGACTCCCCTGGATCTCTTTCTATTTCAGACAGGCTCTAAAATTGAAAGCACTGGAGCAAACCATACATCCTCAATTCTCCTGTCATCTGTCACATCCATCACTTTTACTCCACATGCAACACTCAAACCTATGCATTCTTTTATTCACAAAATTTCTAAAGGGGCTGGTTTAAAGAAGGTAGAATATCTGTGAGAGTGATAGTTTGGAGTCTTAATGTGATGAAAATTTAAATACACTTTTAATGCTCAAACTTGCAATGAAAAATCCCAATCAGAGCTCTGCCGGCAGCTTTTTAATCTCTTCTTCTTTGGGTTTTTGCCCGCAGTACCTGACACAGCTCCCACTGATGTTGGAGGCGGAGGAGGTACCAAATCGGAATTAGTGATAACATGGGAGGTAAGTCATTTGTCAGATTTTACTGCTACCTCGGCCAGCCTGGGCTAAATGCCGGTGCTTAATTGTGTAGAATGAAATGTAGCCATTTTATGATCGGTGTAGCCCTCCCTCCTGCCCTCTAGACTCCAGACTTTAATACTTCTCCAAATGGAAGTCAACTCAGGACCAGAGAGTTTCTTAGAAGTTTATTTCACTCACAAATAGGCTTGATTCTGTTCAGATGCATAATGGAAGAAGTAAGGGTTTAGCAAGGGAAAATTCTGACATTATTTTGCTGTTTGGCATAAGACATTCTGCAGAAATGTGCATTTGCATTTGACTTTCAAAGCCTTTTGTGAACTGTAGCAGTGATTTAGTGCATTTCAGCTAACCTAAAAACTACCACATTTTTGCATACTATTCTGTAACTGTCCTGGTTCAACAGTGAGTGGAGTGGCACAATAGCAATTTCAGCAAAAGTAGAGTAATAAAAACAGTAAAAGACATTTGCAATGCTGCTTATTCAACAACAGTTAGAAGTACCTTTCAAAAGTTCAGAAATATATATTTTATTCAGCAAGGATGCATTAAATTGATCAAAAGTGACTAATAAATTCATAATGTTAAACAATTATTTTTCAAATAAATGCTGTCTTTTGAGATCAAAACAATCATGTAACACAAAACAAATGTATCACGGTGTCCACCAAAATATTAAGCAGCACAACTGTTTTCAACATTGTTTATAATAAGAAAGGTTATCTTGAGCAGCAAATCAGCATAATATATTTATTTTTAAAGGACCACATGACACTGAAGACTGAAGTAATGATGTTGAAAATTCACAGGAATAAATTACATTTTAATGTATTGACCTAGAAAACAGATATTTTAATGAACAAAATGTAGCCTTTGTTAAAATAAAAGACTTTCGAAACCATTAAAAATCGTACCAACCCCAAACCTTTGAACAGCAGTGTAAGTATTGTTGTTTTTTAACCATATTTATTACCATATCACTTTTTTTAGGTGAGTTAAGTCCTTTAAATGTTCCATATAGTCTCTCTATGAGGTTATGAAACTTGCATGCATAACAATAAAAAAAAAGACAATTGAGAAAGAAAGCGGTCTTTAAACTAAGTGCTAATAAAGCCCTGTTGTCATGTGGGTCAGTTGGTGTGTTGACCTCAATTTGTTTTAATATCACTATAGTTTTGTGTTCCACTTTAAGCCTGTTCCAGAGGAGTTGCAGAACGGAGAGGGCTTTGGTTATATCATTGCTTTCCGGCCAGTGGGCATGGTAACTTGGACCCGCGCCGTAATCTCGGCACCCAGCGTCACCCGCTACGTTTTCCGCAATGACACCATTCCACCATTCTCGCCATTCAATGTCAAAGTGGGAGCGTTCAACAACCGCGGAGAAGGACCTTTCAGCACTATTGCAACAGTGTTCTCCGCAGAAGAAGGTAGAGCTGGATTTATGTACATCAACACTCACAAACACATGTGCATAATAACTTTCTTAACCTTATTTTTGGTACAGATGTTAAGTGATAAAAGTAACTGGTAACAACTTGTAAGGTCATTTAATTATATATTTATGACTGATAACAATGTGATGGCCATATTGTAATTTTTATTTTTCAAGCCACTTTTATAGACAATAGTGTTTACATTACATATAATTTAATTAAAGTGGTCCTATAATGCCCTTTTCACAAGATGTAAAATAAGTCTCTGATGTCCCCAGAGTATGTATGAGAAGTTTTAGCTCAAAATACTCCACAGATATGTTTTTATAGCATGTTAAAATTGTCACTTTTTGGAAGTGAGCAAAAACACGTCGTTTTTGTGTCCCTTTAAATGCAAATGAGCTGCTGCTCCCGGCACAGAGGGCGGAGCTTTAAGAGCTTGTGTGTTAGCAGCTCCGATTACCTCACACAGACACGCACTGAAAATTTCTGAAACTTTTAGCTTTCTATGTTCAAACCGGAGTCAGACAACAATGGAGAGACTCAAGAAAAAGTGACAACATGTAGAATGCAACAGGACATTTCTGAAAGGTTAGTTGATGAATTTATGTAGCTGATGTGGAGTTAACCATCTTCTAGTCATTGATTAGCATATTCTGTCATGATAATCTATCAATCCCGTTCCCGGGGGGGCAGGGTTTATGCAAATTTTAGGGTTAGTGATGTCACTAACCCATGAAGCTCTATGTAGTCCCTACCAGGTGTTTGTTGTAGTCCTTAAAAAACAATTTCTGTAAAAGAAAATATCTCCCTTTGCGTCGTAACTTTGCAGATGTTGCAAACAGCAACATTACACACTAACTAAAGTTAAAAAAGTGAAATCATAATCAACCACCCCTTGATACATTTACAAAAAGCAGTAAGTTAAGAGAGGAAGTGTGGCACTGTAACGCCGGTGCGGCTGAAGCAGAGAAGAGGCAGGATCCAGATGCAGCACACGTTTTATTAACACACTAGAAAACAGGATAACAGGACTCGGGAACGAGAACAACCAACATCAACGTTAAACATTAAACAAGAACTCACAAGGACAGGACAGAAACACAGGTCTTAAATAATCAGAGACAAACGAGCTAAACAGGATAACAAGGGGGCGTGGGAAAAATAAGAGACACCTGGGAAAACTAATAGACAAGACAGGGAACACTAATCATGACATAGCCCCCCCACAAAGGAGCGGCTTCCAGACGCTCCAAACACGAACCAGGCGGGGGGCAGAGCGAAAGCGATCCTGGGGGAGGGACGGAGGGCCAGGCCCGTGCAGGGGAACGGGACCAGGACACAGGCAAGGCGGGCCTGGGCCATGGAGCGTGGGAGACCAGGGCGGAGCATGACGTGACGGCGGCCAGGGCGGAGCATGACGTGACGGCGGCCAGGGCGGAGCATGACGTGACGGCGGCCAGGGCGGAGCATGACGTGACGGCGGCCAGGGCGGAGCATGACGTGACGGCGGCCAGGGCGGAGCATGACGTGACGGCGGCCAGGGCGGAGCATGACGTGACGGCGGCCAGGGCGGAGCATGACGTGACGGCGGCCAGGGCGAAGCATCCTTCATGGCCCTCCAGGGCGAAGCATCCTTCATGGCCCTCACAGGGCACCTCCTGCCCCCCCCCAAAAAATACTTGGGGAAATCCAAGACCTCCAGGCTGGGAACCGCCACCGGAAAAGGCTCCCGAAGCCCGAGATGCGCAGGTAAGGCAAGACGCAGAGGTGGGGCCGGCAGGGCGAGGCGCAGAGGCGGGGCCGGCAGGGCGAGGCGCAGAGGCGGGGCCGGCAGGGCGAGGCGCAGAGGCGGGGCCGGCAGGGCGAGGCGCAGAGGCGGGGCCGGCAGGGCGAGGCGCAGAGGCGGGGCCGGCAGGGCGAGGCGCAGAGGCGGGGCCGGCAGGGCGAGGCGCAGAGGCGGGGCCGGCAGGGCGAGGCGCAGAGGCGGGGCCGGCAGGGCGAGGCGCCTGGGAACGCCCTCCGGAGCCTGGCGAGCCCAACGAGTCCTCCTCCTCCTTCTGCGACGGCGCTTCACTGGGCCTGATTCATTACAGGATGCAGTAGACTCAGTAGAAACACAGGATGCAGTAGACTCCGTAGACTCACAGGATGCACTTGACTCCGTAGACTCACAGGATGCACTTGACTCCGTAGACTCACAGGATGCACTTGACTCCGTAGACTCACAGGATGCACTTGACTCAGTAGACTCACAGGATGCACTTGACTCAGTAGACTCACAGGATGCACTTGACTCAGTAGACTCACAGGATGCACTTGACTCAGTAGACTCACAGGATGCACTTGACTCAGTAGACTCACAGGATGCACTTGACTCAGTAGACTCACAGGATGCACTTGACTCAGTAGACTCACAGGATGCACTTGACTCAGTAGACTCACAGGATGCACTTGACTCAGTAGACTCACAGGATGCACTTGACTCAGTAGACTCACAGGATGCACTTGACTCAGTAGACTCACAGGATGCACTTGACTCAGTAGACTCACAGGATGCACTTGACTCAGTAGACTCACAGGATGCACTTGACTCAGTAGACTCACAGGATGCACTTGACTCAGTAGACTCACAGGATGCACTTGACTCAGTAGACTCACAGGATGCACTTGACTCAGTAGACTCACAGGATGCACTTGACTCAGTAGACTCACAGGATGCACTTGACTCAGTAGACTCACAGGATGCACTTGACTCAGTAGACTCACAGGATGCACTTGACTCAGTAGACTCACAGGATGCACTTGACTCAGTAGACTCACAGGATGCACTTGACTCAGTCGGCTCACTGGGTTCGTCGAGACTGACGTAAAGCTCTGGTCCGTCGAGCGCGGTCTCGGCTGGGTTGACGTGCAGCGCGGGTTCGGCTGGGCTGACGTGCAGCGCGGGTTCGGCTGGGCTGACGTGCAGCGCGGGTTCGGCTGGGCTGACGTGCAGCGCGGGTTCGGCTGGGCTGACGTGCAGCGCGGACTCGGTGGGAACCTCCCGCGGCGTAGGCTTGGCCGAGCACGTGAGAAGCACCGGTTGAATGTAGCCCACGTGAAGCACCCGTACCTCCTCCGCTAAGCCCACTGCGGACGACGAACCGCTCATAGAAAGAGCCCACTCGACATACTGGATCAGAGTCACGGAAGGATCAGGTCCGGGCATCTGTGACCGAAGTGGGTCTGATAATCCCCCGTGGAAGAATATCTTCAAGCACTGGGTGCTCATTTGCGCGAGAGGCGCAAGTCTCATGAACTCCGCGACGTACTCCTCTATGGAGCGATTCTCCTGATGGAGACGGAGAATCTGCACGTCTGGATTCCAGGAAGGCATGGCTGCTGGATCACGTTGCGGTGAGTTCTTCTGTAACGCCGGTGCGGCTGAAGCAGAGAAGAGGCAGGATCCAGATGCAGCACACGTTTTATTAACACACTAGAAAACAGGATAACAGGACTCGGGAACGAGAACAACCAACATCAACGTTAAACATTAAACAAGAACTCACAAGGACAGGACAGAAACACAGGTCTTAAATAATCAGAGACAAACGAGCTAAACAGGATAACAAGGGGGCGTGGGAAAAATAAGAGACACCTGGGAAAACTAATAGACAAGACAGGGAACACTAATCATGACAGGCACATTATTAGTAATATTTACTTTTAGCCTCATAGTCTAATTCCTGATGTTAGCTGCTTTCAATACTGGCCTAATCAACAGGAAATATTAATATAGGCCAATCAACGATACGTTGTGTGGGCCTGTGAAGCTAAAATATTAGGAACACATTCCGACTCAGCAATAGTCCCTTCACGTTCTCCAACACTCTCGGTTCCCTCCCTTCACGCATACAGGTGTGACCTTGAATGAGAATAATGGAATAAGTTGATTGAGACAGCTTTCGCCCCTCCTCCCTCGTTCAAGCTGCGAATGACAACCTCATATTAGTTATTGCTGCTATAGGTTACAGCAAATCCTGCTAGACACTTACAGGCCTATTCATGTGCTAGAGTGTTAATTGAATTTTCCCAGCAGATTGTCTCCTTCTCTGTCAGTCACAGTTCCCATTAAAATGAAGTAGGGCCTCTCTCAGGTGAGACCGGGGGCTTCATTCTCTGACTTAATCCAATTTTACCTCGTTGGCTTTGGAAAGGTTTTTGAATAAGAGCCTCAACATTTCTCTGTTCATTCGCAGTGCCGAGCGTACAGCCAGAGAGGGTGTCAGCAAAAAGTCTGTCGGCGGCCGACATCGAAGTTACCTGGGACCCGATTCCGGTCACCCCCGAAAGAGTTCTCGGATATGAGGTTTGATTCAATTGTCTTGCCGTTCACGGTAACGTTAAATGTCATGTTTTCCCTGTAATGATGCAATCCGGATCTCAAGCAATTATTAAAAGTGCTTCTCACCTCTCCCATGCCACCTCAAACACCGAGAATGCCAGTGTTTAGACAGTGCTTTGTTAAATGTCTGCGTCTCTCAGAAGCTGGATGAAAGCTCTCCGCTGGCCTTTCAAGAATGCAAAGAGAGTCTCGCTTTCTCACAAGCCACTCTCTCCATCTCTGTCACCCCTGCCCTGAGGCACAAAACAGCCACGTTGCCATGGTAGCTGCCGTATTGTCTGGAAAGAATAGAACTATCATGTGGATTCTAGATGAGGGGGAAAAAAGAAAACTTTCTAGGTTTTATTTTTGTCTCGTCTTTGGTTAGCAAGGACTGAAAGACCAAATCAAAGCTGCGTGGATCAAGGAACTGCGCTGTATGCCGTATATACCATTTATTTGTGCTCAAGGTCCTTTGAAGCACCTGCAATATTTGAAATGGAAAATTCCTGTTTAAACCATCACTGCATTTCCTCTTTCACAAAACCAAAATGTGAGCTCCAAAAGTCTGAGACCACTAATAAAAATGCATCTATTTTGAATTTTTCAATTCATGACTTCATTCTTTTCAGTCACACCCAAAGGAAGCTGAATTTTAATTAAATTTGGAATAATTTAAATAAGATTTTACTTTGCAAACTTTGATTTACTTTGAATTGCAAATCAAAGTATTTCAACACAGGTAATGCATTCTGGCAAAGTGTTCGTCTTCCCTGAACTACAAAAGTTTATGAAATATGATGAAATATATACTCCCCCGTTCCAAAGTTTGATTTCAGTTATTTTAAATAAATTAATATTTTTTTAAGCGAGGGTGCATTGAGTTGAACAAAAGTGACAGTCAAGACTTTTACTTCGTTACAAAACAATATATAATGCTGTTCTTTTAAACATTCTATTCATCAAAGAGTCATGAAAAATGGTTTTCACAAAAAATAAGTGATAATTTAAAATAAGTGAAGAAAAGTGATTTCAACATTGATAACAAAAATAAATACTTCTTAAGCACCAAATCAACATATACGAATCATACAGAATATTTTCTAAAATATTTTAAAATATTACCGACTCCCAACTTTTGAACAGTAGAGTGGTAAAATTTCCTTTAGAAAAATACAGTCACATGACTTTCTTTGAATTTGTTGATTTCTACTCCCTTACATTTAATTTTGAATTAAAATTCTGCAACCTGTTTACTGTCTCAGTTACAATGTAGGAACTGAATTGGGATGAATAACTGTCTGAATGGCACACAACCCTGCTGTATGGACAACATTTCTAAAAGTAGAAAAGAAATCATTTAGAAATATTCCTCCCTTGGCTGGATCTCATTATTATCTAATCAAATACTTAATGCCTCAATATTGATATTACATAGGACTCATGGTTAATAATTGATTATTTCATTTCCGCTATCTAATTGTTTTTCACCTAGCACACACAGCTAAAAGTTAATTGAAATTTCATATCCTTAAGGGAATCTCCATATAATTTTACAATGCATATTACCAGATAGCCAGAGATATGTTCTCAAGCTTGTAAGCTGCAGAAAAGACACAAATGATAAGCTGAATGAAGTGAATGGTGAAGTCAAATATCATGAAATCTCATAAAACCATGTCATGTTGAAAGACTCATCATAAATCTCATGACTGTAATGCATTTTGTGCATATCATGTCTCCCCTTCTTTGGCAGCAGATAACAAAAAAAAATGTATTCAGGATATTATCCTGATATTTAACACTGTAAACCCAGTTAACATATTTCAGTTTATAAGTTTTGAGTTAAATGAACATGCCAAATACTCTCATATGCGTAGTAGCACTTTGTGAAAAATATGCAATGTTTAGGGTCACAGTGGGTTGCAAGAGTGAGTAATTGTATTGGCAGAGAGCTATTTACATGTAAAAACAGAGTCAAGGATATATAAAATGCCCTTGTTGTGTGTCCTGGCGAACAGGTGGTGTACTGGGAAGATGACACCAAGCCGGACACAGTTGGTAAAGTGCGGATCACTGGAAACTACACTGCAGTGAATGTCAGTGGCCTGCAGGGGAACACCCAGTATTATTTAGCGGTGTGTGCCTTCAATACTGCAGGAACTGGACCCCAGTCCGTACCTGTCAATGTTACCACCAAAAAACCACGTGAGTCCATTTTTAGACATTTATGGAATGTATGGGTTTTTACTTGGAAGATATTGGTCAAATATTATTTGTCAGATGCAAGAAGAAGGTTCAATGGAAGCCTGTTTCGATCTCAGAATAAAAATAATAGTCACACTTCAGTTCAGGGTCCAATTCTCACTATTAACTAACTATTATCTACAACTTTTACCTCAATAAATTCCTAATAACTGCTTATTAATAGTTAGTAAGGTAGTTTTCTGAAAGAGGGGCTTCATCGATACAGGAACTAAATGGAGTGTTACTGACTGAAGGGGAAGAGAGGTGCAGCAACCATATAAAATATGTGAAAAATAAGGAGTGTGTTTTTTGCATGAAAACCTATTCTAGTAGACCCCAAAAACAAAATCAAGACTTTGAAAAAAAAGAAAAAGAAAAAAAAACTTCTCAATTAACTTTTTTATTTATTTACTCTGCTGAATGTTATGGGAGTTTATTTCTTATTTTTTAAGGATCATGAAATCTTTTAAAGTTGTCACAGACATTGTTGCTTGAGGCACTGAGTAGTAGATAAACTATCAGAATTGTGCTGTGAGTAATGTCTGTGAAATATTCATAACTTTTGAACAGATCTACCCCTGCTGACGGTACTAATGTGCTTGTCAAACTTTGTGTCATTGAATGCAATAACACAATTAATTGCACATTGTGAACCTTTTCTTTCTTCTTCTATCCATATCTTTCACACACACGCAAACCTCAGCGCCTGGACAGCCCCCTCAGAATGTAGAGTGGAATCTGATTGGCTCTCAGCTTTTGCTTCAGTGGGATCCCGTCATTGCTCTCGAAACTGAATCGGAGGTCACCGGATACATAGTGAGTGACATTATCTCTTTGCACCTGGAAAAATGCATTAGGATGTTTTTTGAGAGTTTTACTGGAGGCAATTCATTGTTTTCCCTTTAGCATGCAGGCATGTCCATTGCTACATTGTGAGCCAAACAATTATGGCAGGAACTACAATGCATTATTGCATCTGATACTATTGATATACATAAGGGTTGTCGGGTGCAGTAATTTAGCTACAAAGATATGGCAGTTACATGCCCGAAACCCATTCATTTGTGTGTTTTTATAGATAAGGGCACAGCATATGCTATTTCATGTCTCGTTCCACCTCTCTCTTAATTACACATGCATGCAATTAACAGCTCTCACAGTACTAATTTCCCCACAAGGGAAAACAGTCATGAAGCTCAGGGGGAAAGTACTAGCCATTAGCATCAGTAAACATTATCTAGAATAACAGGGCATCGCCTATGTTTAACTCCTTTCATGGCAAAACATAATCTATTGCATATGCTTAGGAATAGAGATTTTAATGAACCACTTTCTCTAAATCTTAAACTGCTACAGACACGAATGATGCCTCAAATCATGCAGCTTTTTGAGAAGAGGCATGTTATTATTTTTCAAAGCGATCTGACTTGGGTCAGTTCATAAAATAGGCTTGTATTGAAGGAGGAACGTGATTCATTTTGAGTTTTTATTAAAGCTGTCAATTTGATGCATTAATTCAGTGTAATTAATAAAATAAAATAAAACAATAAGCACTTTTACAATGTCTATTATAATGCCACAATAATGTATAATATATCTTTTTTAAATGATTAACAGCCCTAGTTTTAATTCTTTTGAATGGAACTTCAATCATCCGCAGGTGCTGTACAGAAGACACCGGAATAACGACATGTACTCTGTCATCACCAACAAAACCTCGGTGGAGTTGACCCTCAATCCAAATGACAACTACGTCATTCAGATCAAGACCCTCAGTGAAGGGGGCTTGGGGGAAGGAAGCGAGCCTATCCACATCCACCAACTCAGTAAGTCTCTCATTTCCTGTTGCCGTCTTTTATTTCATCTTCCGCTGGCATTGATGAGCTCTTAATGGGGATTCGGTCGGTTTGGACGCCTAAATATTTTGCTCTGTTCGCTTCAGTCTTTCAGTGAGTCATAGAATCCGACCTTTTAAGAAATGCACACTCCTCTGCTATCTATCTCTGTCACTGCGAAGCCCGAGTGGCATATAAATGAGTGAGAATCACCCCCAATTCCTTCATTCCCTCAAACGGGCGGCAATCAAAACATGCTCGACTTCCCTCCCCCTTCTTACAGAGATCTGCTTACAGATTCAACCCGAGCATTATCATCACGGGATACTTTCCTCAATAATAGCTCTTTCCAAGAACAGGGTCATATTGGTATGATGAGCATTAGAGGAACAAATCTATTTTTTTATTATTTTTTTTATTGTTGTGGTTAGAACTATTAGATATGCTAGATAAACTATCATCTATCTATAAAGTATCATGTTCCATTTCATTCGTCAAGTTCTACAATTCTACCCAGCTATATATATATATATATATATATATATATATATATATATATATATATATATATATATAGTTATATTTATATTTATATTTATATATATATATATATATATATATATATATATATATACATATACATATATACATTTTTCCAATTATTTAAAATTATGTAAATAATTCCTGCAAAAAATATATCGTTTTCAAATAAAATACGTAAACAAAAACGTACATTGTATTGTCCATTTCATCAGGTCAATGTAAGTTAATAATACATATAATGTATATATGTGTCTGTGCGTTTATATACATTTTAAAAATATAGGATTATATATATATATATTATATATGTATATATATAAATTCTAATATATGAATTGATATTGGCTTTGACTCCCTGAAACTGACAATTTTCTGACCATTTATTTGGAAAAGAAAAGAAAAAGTAATTTTTTTAAGACTTTCATAGTAAATTTTGTTCTTGGAAATTGCCTAATAATTTAGATTGTGGAGCTGACCTTATATACAATTGCTCTTTGATTCGGGAAAGAGCTGTCTGCGAATTGAAACCACAATGCTCTGTCTGTCTTTCTCTCCTTTGGGAGGTTAAATAGTGTTTCTTAATGGTTGTGTTTGCGTTTGCTTACAGGCATGGGTGCACGTGGATCCAGAGCGGGAAGGCTGTGCACACTTTCTCTCTCTCCGCTCCTCATCTGCGCTCTGTCGACGCTCAGTGCCTCCTGATGTTCACCTCCCATGAGCACCAGACCAGGCTTCACCAAGAAAAACATACTTTCTGCTCTTTGCTTATACAAGGCTTATGTTTCTCATTACAGTCTGACTTGATGGGATTCCCCAGCTCCGGCAACATGTTTGAAAGAGCCGGATATTGAAATGTCATGGGAATCTTGAGAAATTCATCTCTAGTAAACATGGCAAAGGCCTGCACAAGAGTAATTATGGGTTTTGGGATGGACAAGAACAAACTGCAAAAAAATATTTTCTTAAAGAGTTTTATTTTTTATTTTTTTGTGTGTGTTTTTTCCCCCGCCCACTGTAAACATATCTAAACATCCTTAAAAAAGATGAATTGACTTGAGTTTAAATTAACTTAAATTAAATGAACTTTTGTCATAAAAATTTTTTAATTAAATGAACTCTTTAAAAAATGCTATTTTTTATTTGCTATCATAATTTAGCAGGGTAAGAAAAATAAACTTACTTATTTTTAATTTAATTGTGTATTATATTATATTATATTATAGGTATTTAGGTTATCTAATAACTATATAACTAATATTATATTATACTTATTGTTTTACACAGCTAAAATTATCTTGTTTTCGTGGTGTTTAAATATTTTTATAATTGGAAAACAAGACAAACACACAGTTTAAGAAAATTATTTTTTTGCATATAATATGTTTCTTTGGCACTCTAAAACAAGGGGGGGAAAAAGCTTTTGTTTTTGTATAATACGCTTCTTTATGCAGTGTGCCAATGTGTGCAACATCTTTTCCTCTGATCTTTGAGAACAATCAATGCCTTAAATTCATGTACACACCAAAGTAGATATAGAAAATAGTTTTGCAGTTGAGGACAAGGGCTAAGAAACCAGTGTTGGTGGGAAGATGCTCTAATATAACGCAGATTTGTGGATCTGTTTGTGGCTTTTGTGCTGAACTAAGTTCTGGGTCTGGGTTAACAAAGCTGAGCATTGATTTGTCTTAATGGAAATCTTCCATTAGTTAAGAAATGAGCGTCGCTGTCCCGTCGCGATTACAGTGCCATCGACTCCAAAGGCTCCCTCTCAGTCTCTTTGATGGGTATTAGCATTTTGTTCGACACTTCCTGACAGTTAAATTATTGATGCATTAAGCATTAGACACTCTGCACAATTAAGGCTTACTTTTCCTGAGAGAATTTGCTCCTTATACGTCATCCAGCTGAACCAGTTTCACACTTTAATTTCCTTTTGTTAGTCCCGCCACACTATTTTGCTATTCGCAATCCATTCATGCCTTTTGAAGTGCCCCTATTATACTATTTTAAGGTTCCTAATTTAGTTTTGGAGGTCTCCTACAATAGGTTTACATCCAAGGTATAAAAAAAAAAAAACATTTTATTATTAAATTATAATTTTCTCATTGCAGCATCACCTCTTTTATCAGAGTGTCTGAAACGGTTCGATAAAGGATTCGGTCTCTCGCTCCTCTCCGTGAGCCTACTATGCCCTGATTGGTCAGACGGTCTAGTCTGTTGTGATTGATCTACAGTTTACAGCGTGTGTCAAAAATTAAACAACAATTACCCTATCTGAATTTCTGATCCGGAGGCTTTGTCGTCACTCTTTTTGAAGTGGATGTGCTTTCACAAAAAACTTTTCCAGGCCTCAGCTACAACTATAGTGTGTGAGGGTAGGTCAAAGTAGATGTTGTTCACGGGCAGCCAATGAAGACCGTAGGCTGGGATTATGCAAATGTTTTGCAAACCTACAGAGGTTTGTGCAGGAAGTCAGACTGGAATTACTGACGACTTGTTTCAGGCACTCATACATGTCTACGTGCATGTTAGTAAACTGGCATAAACTGCAAAACAAGTTGTCAAAAACTAAGTGACAAGATGTGGAACACAGCTGGAAGTGGGACTCGTATCAAATTTCTATAGCTCTAATGGCCTTGCGGATGTGAAAAGATTTGAAAGCTTTGCAAACAAGTACAATGTCGATAGCCCTCAGAGGTCTCTACCAAGGTGGTTCTCCTTCCTGATCCTGTATTACTGTGCAAAAAGTCACATTATGATATTGCATTACCAAAATATGGAGATCATATCTCATGTTGATGCCCATATAATGCGCCTTGAATTCTGAATTTCTCATTTGTACCTTCAATGAGACAAGAGGTCGGGACGCTTCGGGGGTGACCTTTTAATGCTGAGGTTCGCTGCCAAGTAATAGTGCCTTCACTGGACAATATGTTCCTGGCTCTGTCGTGGCAGCATCAGGCTGTAGAGTCCATAATTTGCACTTGTTCTTCTCAAAGTCATAAGAAAGCACAAGGTAGTGAACCACGGTGACACAGCCTTTCTGTCCAAGACTCCAGAACAGGTGCAGAACAGCCCATGAAGACATGTTTCAAAAGTTAGAGAGGGGAGATTAAAAAAGAGAGGCTGCAGAGTCCAAATCAGGACAGCCTATCTGTTCTCCTTCAAGCTTTCATAAAGGTCTGGGCACCTTGATTAGGCTGCAGTGGCCCAGTCAATGGGATATTGATTTTTCTGCTCTGTCACAGTGCAGACTCTTGATTGACTGATGTCGGTGTTTCTGTCAGCCATCTT
The DNA here is from genome assembly GCF_949152265.1 of Phoxinus phoxinus. Taxonomy (NCBI): domain Eukaryota; kingdom Metazoa; phylum Chordata; class Actinopteri; order Cypriniformes; family Leuciscidae; genus Phoxinus; species Phoxinus phoxinus. Next base: position 8,025,888 of record NC_136886.1, read on the forward strand.
GTGTGTGGAGTGTCTGAGATGTCCTTGCCCTCTTCTCCCATTCAGTTTTCGGATGGACTTGAATTTGGCAGAAAGATGCTGAGAACAATGAAACGTTTCTTGGAGAAGAATTAGATACATATGACAAGTCAGAGCAAGGATAAAAATATCTACATTTAGGATTTGCAGACACACTACCATTCAAAAGTTTGGGGTTGGTGAGATTTTTTTTACGTTTTTGAATGAAGGCTCGTATGCTCACCAAGGCTGCATTTATTTGACCAGACAATACAGTAAAAACAGTAATATTGTGAAATGTTATTATAATTTAAAATAACTTTATTACTGTAGATTTATTCCTGTGACAGCTGATGTTTTAGCATCATTACTCCAGTATTCACTGTCATGATTCTTCAGAAATCATTCTAATATGCTGATACATGTCTTATCTATGTTGAAAACAGTAGTCCTGCTTAACATTTTTGTTGAAACCTTGATACATTTTTTTCAGGATTTTTTGATGAATAAGAAAGTTCAAAAGAATAGAATGTATTCATCTTTTGATCAATGTAATTAATCCTTTCTGAATGGTATTTCTTTTTTTTTAAAACCTTACTGACACCAAAAGTTTGAATGGCAGTATGCATTTAAGCATCATTGAAGCATTTCTTAATACACATACCTGGTTTCATTGTGACTTATTTCAAATAGGCTCCGCCCCTTAAACAACTTTCCATTTCGGCTGATGTCACCAAGTTCTCTTATTCTTCAAGACCTTTAATATGAGATGGCTTTTGGTCTAAGTTATCCCTGATGGATAAATTACATACAATTATGCCCTATGTTACATTACAGATGTACAGTGGGTTGCAAAAACGTTTTATTTTAAAGCCAGTATCATGAATAGTTTTACATTTATTTTATGGTCAAGTGTTCTTTATAGTTCTATAGTTGAGTTTATCTCTTTGGAATTACAGTGGTCTATTATTTCATACACAGCATTCATTGTTCGTGTTTTTTTTTTTCAGCATAGGAAAGTGAAAATAGATATTTGATATGTACTATAAGTATTTCATATTACAGTAATTTAAAAAATAGTGCTGCTTGACGCCTTCTTTACAAATAACATGTTAGTTTTTCCATTTGCTGTTTTTCTCCAACTAATGTGCCCCATCAACCCTCAGTTACGGTCTCTGCGTAATGATGCATATAAACACTGAAACAATAATTGTTGTTTAATAGCAATGATTTCTTTGATACTCTTAAAATTGTGAAGTCTAATTTGCCTAATTTTGTGTATGCTGTATAATCAGTGAGTTTCATTTCTTCACATTATGGTTTCCCTTTGGCAAAACTTTGATATAATATGAAAATCAGAGCTGTTAATGACAGATCTTATCGCTTAAATCCAATTATGTTTCTAAGTAATCTGAAATGAAAAATGACGAGACCTTGGCCTGATGTAAATAGTGACTATATATTTTTAGAGTCGGCCAGCATTGATAACCTAACGTTTTCTACTGCACACGGCCCTAGGAATTTAATACTGATGTATTAGTGCATAATCTCTGTGAGATGACTTACATATAACACGACATTTTCACATTGAAAAGTAACTGTTTTGTCTTGTATACTAAAACTGTGCATGTGGATAAATGTTTGGTGCATATGTGTTGAATTTTATAATTCTGTTAAAAACTTAATAAAAATGTCAAAAGCCTGGCTCACTGCTTGCCGTATCTCATTGGGGGCTGTAAACGGCTAGAGTTACATTACAAGAATTGGTCTAATACAAAGTTATGTCATGAAACTCTAGATGGCGCAGGCTGATAGGTCCTTAACTGTGTATAGCAGCGCACTTCCAGAAACCCTCCACCTTCCCCAGCTCCACCTGTATAGATCTGCTACAGGTAATTCATGTACGCTATATTGCGCAGCAGCAGTATCATGTCTGTCTTGCTCACAGCAGCGTGTCATGTATACATTGCATTAGAAAGTCCCGTGCTTGCTCTGTATAAAAACAATGAGGATCGCAGGTGATGCCATTTGTTTTACACCAAATACTACCAATTAAACAGAAAACCAATTTACCTGAAACAGAAACTACAGGCATCATTTGATTTAATATTCTGCAATTTTGTTAAAAATATATATATATAAAAAAATGTTAATAATAAATTATAACGATAGAAAATATTTAAACAACTTTTTTTTAATGAATTTATATAATTAATAATTTTGATACATTTTTATTTTTAAATGATTTAGTACATTACTACACAAAAAAAAAAAACTTAAAATGTTGAGCATGCATAAAATTAAGAAAATTATTATTAATTGGGAAAAAGTACCACAACTTTTAAAACACTGTAACAAATTTGATCAAGGGAAACTCCTTTTAGGCGCGGATGTCATGTCTGTATTCGCCATATTTCCTGTGCAGGACAGAGAAATCGATGTCTAATTAGCTCATATGTAGCTTCTTAGATGTAATCTAATGCAAGATTGTTTAATTCAGAGCATCTTTCCTGGGCCAGTCTCAAACTGTACATGAATAATACACCGGCCGTTTTTAATCTGCAGGATTTAAACTGGATTAAGCTTTGCCATGGCTGCTTGTACAACAAAGTAGAACAAAGAGTCACGTGATCGCTTATATTCATTTTAAATGTCAAGAGTAGTTAAAGAGTTTAATAGCTCCTTTGAGAAGCGATATTATCCTGATAATAGTATAGCCTACTAATGGTAATTTAATTAGCTGGACTTGCTAATCAATATCTGAAGCAGTTTGGGAGCTGATGTCTGGACTCTAACCTTCGCTGCAGATAAAGCTGAGTCACACCAACTTATTTTTGGCCAGTTATCGCCGCTTTGTTTGATATGCAGTGATGTATCACTCCCCAAACAAGCCTAATTTCAGATGAGTGTGGAAAGGGTTGGTCTGGGTCATCTCCAGCAGCTGGATGAATGGTGTGTAATTAAAGGTTCAGCAGACCAGAGTGTTTTCCTAATTAAGTATAAATGCCAAGCTCGTCAGGAAGACGCCCAGGCTCCATCTTAATGCCAGCGAGAGATTTTATTACTGAACGGCATGTCTGGAGGAAGTCTGCATCTCTTCCCTAATTGCAAATACACACTGACGTGACACATACACATGCACTGCGGTTGGTCAAGACTGGCATTGAAAATAAATAGTGGTGGTGGTGGTAACTCATTCCTTACAAACTGTTTGTTTCAGTGAACCAGTTATTTTTGAATTAAATTTCATTATAACCAATACGTCACACTTTACTTTTCCTTCCTCATTTCAAGTCAAACATGATGGTCAGATCATTGATTATGAACTTGAACACTACAATGTCTGAACAAAGCATTGGTCTAATTTGCGAACCAGTTGAACTGATTCACAGAGCAGAATCTGAACAACAGAATGATTCATTCACAAATCAGACATCACTAATCAGATATGGGTGGCAAAATATATATTTTTCTCATCACATATACAAAAAGATGATAATAAAATGGTGGTAACCAAAAGTGTGTGAACTGTCTAAAAAATAGAAGGGCATTTAAAAGTTTCCTGTTATACATATAAAAGTTTCCTGAATATATTCAAAACCATAAAATAACTGCATTTGTGTAATTCCGCTAGGTGCCACAGAAACTACATACTGAACTTCACCATAAAAAAAAGAAAAAAAGAAAATGCATTTAAAATGTGCAGATGGATCAAAAATATTAATGACTCATCTTGCACAACAAAATGTTTTGTCCAGTAATGATCTCTACATCCCCTCCCCTTAAATTATAAATAGCCTATCAGCAAATCATAGTTTGTCGATGTGTCATATACATTAACACTTGGGGCCCTATTTTAATGATCTCAAACGCAAGTATCAAACGCGAAACGCAAGTAACTTTGTGGGCGGATCTCCCGACGCAAATCTAAATCTGTAAATCTGTGTAGAAGAGAGAATCAAAATGTATGCGCGGGTGCAAAATAGGATTGATAAATGCGTCGGTGTACAAAGTCAATTGCGCTGGGTGCAAGATAGGGCCCTTGGACTTTATTTCCCATCCATTGATCAGTTGCATAGGAAGTGGCAGGGATTTATTTAAACTTAAAGTGTATTTTAAATCCAGTTTAAATTTCTTTCTTAGACAGAACAAGCTGTCAAGTCCAGTTTTGACTAACTAACATTGTTAAAAATGTCAACAAAGAAAATGGTGATTGATAGCTAATTTCATAAGGTTTTTATGACTGCATATGATAATGGATGTTTCACTCAATGCTGATCTTACAATTACTCTACATGATATGTACACTTAATTTATTCATCTCAAAACTATAACAAGTTTGTGTTACGGAGTGAAAGCACATTGAGCGGTTCATCACGCTGCTGTCAAAGTGAGTTGCCCAAATGTCCTTATTATCCAGATAATATCTCTCTTGTAAGTCTCTCGCTGTCTGTCTCAACGGACAGATATATTCACTCATTAGCCTTAAGGTCTTCAGGCATGCACTCCGCTTGCAGTTTAAATTCAGCATATGATTCATGACAGATTCTATCTTATGCTGGCACCAGTTTCTCTTGGAAAAAGCCTGACATGTTGGCGTTTTGAGAGCTGCTTTAGGGCTCTGCTCGGGTGAGGGCTAACATTCTTAATCAACATGGTCTGCTGGCACAGACGTAGATCCTTTGAAGTAGTCGTATGAGTGAGGACGTGGGGCGATGCTCCTCATTATCATGGCTTACTGGTTCGTATCTGGCGCGAGAGACTCTTTAGTGTGGGTTTTAAGAGAACTACAGTACATCTTTAGTTTGACTCTGCAAGACAAGATCTGTTTGCGTTCATGATGTGCATTGAGACAATCGGCTGCCGTTTGCTCAGACGACCCATCACTCAAATTAATTACTTTAAATTATTGTCATGTTTGATTTTATTTCATGGCAAAAAGGATGGGTACTGCTGTCAAAGGTTAATTGGGATTTTGGACATGGGAACCCGTCAAGAGTCTATCTAGTCCACATTGTTCTGGTATTTTATGTAATATTTGTAAAAATATTGTACAAAAATGTATAATATACAGCACTGTAAAAAAAAATTACATCCCCAAGTCAAAATTTTCTAGTGACTGATAACATCTAAATTTTTCAATTAGTCTGACATATTATTTCTCATTGAGCCAATGTTAACAGACTATTGCAACAATTAATTCAATTTATTTTACAGAATTTCACTTGGGCCAATTAAAAAATTTAGATGTGACCAGTCACTAGAATATTTTGACTTGGAGAGGTTACATTTTTTTTACAGTAAGTATATTAATAGATAAAAAAGAGATACTGTTTTACAGGATGAATGGAATATTTTTTCTCAATAAAAATCCTGTCATTTACTGTACTCTATTGTTGAAGTAACAACTGCTCAAGTATGGTTTTGCTAATACAGCTAATTGTATTATTCAACCAGTATTATTATAATTGATATACTGTTATAATTTTGAATTAGATTTTGTTTATATATTTTCTGTTTTCATTTTCATTTTAGTTACCATTTTAGTAATTTTGTTGTAAGTTTTTGAAATTTGTATCATTTATTATTATTATTATTATTATGTCTATACTTACTAAATACTTACTTTAGTACTTCCAACTCTTTCTCCCCTTTGGCCAAATAGGAAAACTTCCAAGGCCACTCCCACCGGTCTGTTTTGGATTCACTTACCAGTAAAATACTACCTTGCTTTAGTAGGAAAAACTTCTTTAGCAAAGTTTTAGTCATAATGGTGTCAACTTGTGTTGTTCCCGGGTTCAAGAATTCAAAGAGTAAACGTTTAGCGGGAGTTTCGGTTTCCAGTGAAAAATCCAGCGTGTCGTAGGCAGCGGCTAAAGGCTGTAAAGGACTGGAGACAGAACGGAGAGAACACTACGATGGAAAATCCGATGGAAAAACCTTCATGTTTGTACTCAGCATTTCAAACTGTATTACCATGAACACAGTGTTTTAGGCCTAAAAGAGGGGGGAAACTGAAAGAAACTAGCATTCAGTCAGAAGCAAAATGTTGTTGCGAACAGATAAGGAAACTATTGCTATAGCATTAAATTATACCATAATGCTGTTTAAAGATATAGGATGATACAGTTTTAATTTTTTAAACCTACTCTTGCCACAACTGTTCTGTTAATAACCCTCTGTTTATCCGACTGTCCATGGGCGCTTGGGCCGGGAAACAAAAATGCAGAAATACTGTATAATCTGTAGCTTTCTTGAAAGACCTGGAGCTTTCTCGGTCCAGGTAACACAGAGAACAAGTAAATATAGTTCACTTACGTATACTACCGTAATTGTAACAATACAAAGCGGGTTGAAAATCGCTAAAGTCAAATTTTAAGTTCTAAATAAACCTTCCTACATTATGAGTCAAAGCACATGAGAGTGTCGTGTGGGGGTGTTAGAACATACAGAATCCCAAAGAGATCATTCAGATCCCTTTTTCATATTCAATATATTTTCTTTTCAAAGTGTCTTTTTGGGGATAGATTAAATCTTAATTAAGAACTTTCCTTAGAGCTACTCTGAGGAATCATTTACATGTGCCTCGGTTTGTGTGAATTCATCACAATTGTCTTTCTCATTGTTTACTGTCAAGCCTTTTATCACTGGGTTTTCATGATGCGACATGTATATAACAACAGCAAAGGCTTAATACAGATCATAGGTTTTTGTTTGAAGCATCAATAAATATACTGATTTAGCATTGCGCATGTTATGCTGGCTGACATGAAGGAGGCAGTTTACCATATTGAGTGTTGTAAGACTCCCCACCAGGGTAATTATCTTGCAGATTGCTTCTTGCTAGACATCCTGATACCCTTTCTTGACAACATGCTGGCACCATTAAATCAAGAGAGAGAACAATTCTCTCACATTGAACTCATACTGACAAGGATGAAAACTTGATATTGCTTAAGGTCGATACATGCTATGCATACATCTAAACGGGACCAGAACCAATTTTAGCCATTCAGATGCTGAACGTCTCTTTGAGTTAATTTTATCCCCTATGAAATCGCTCAGGGTCTGTTACAATCTGCTTAAGGGTAGATGTTATTTGAGGATGAAGGTCGTACGTGTGCACCACCTTAAAGAAGTGTACAAAATAGCAACACTCAAATAAATAAATAAATAATGCACAACAAATATTGTTTCCCAGGAAATAAGTATGACTGGAAAACACAGAACAGAAAAGCATTGAACAAGGGCAAACTTCCCGTCCTTAGCTATGACATGCTACGTAACTCAATAAAACAATCCAAGGACATTTCCCAAGTGAAAAAATGTACTTGGTACAAGTCATGGCATGTCTTCTTGTTCTCAGGGCATAAAGAGCTGCCTTGTTTTAAAAATGGTCGTGCCTGTTATCCCATTGAGTATTCTGTGATGTTAACCGCGGGGCGAAGTAAGCCACACACGGCACACAGGTGTAAGTACTGAGGTTAATAGGCTGCGAGCACCTCTCATCTCTTCTTTTGTATATGATTTAAGTGCACACCATTTTATTCTGATGTTCATGGATAATTCTAACTGAATTATACAGATAAACTACATGTTTTAATGAAGTGAATATCTTGTGAATATTTTCATAGTGAAAACAATAAACTCAATAAATGACTTGAGTCATTTATTAGCAGTTTTTTTAATGAATATTTCAAAAAGACAATGCCAGTTTGAATCAGTCCAAAATCCATTCAAGGCAAGTCATTTCACTTGGCGCAAGTTGGCGGCCATCAATGAGACGCGTCTATTTCAGTCATGCAAGTTCAGCTCCTATCTCTTTGAATGGGGACACATCAATTTCTCCAAATCTGTCCACCAAACTTACGAATAAATTTAATAAATGTAATAATGACCAATTATATCTGACAACAACTGTTTAATAAATGTTGTTTTTTATGCTCAAAAAAACTATAATTCAGACTGGTCCTGCCAATGCATATGTGCAGTCCTAAGCGTGCATCTCAGGAGATTGATGGTTTCTATAGCAAGCCTAGCTTCTAAAGGCAGCTGCAGTGACGCAATGACTTTACCAATTAGTGATTGGCTTTTTTATTTAGAAAGAGCGTTGCACTTTCTCCTATTCTTAGTAATATGAGTGCACTATCTTTGAATATCTAAATTCTTTGATCAGTCTAAAGCCCTGTTTACACCTATTATTAAGATAATAATAATATTATTATCTTTGGTCTTCTTGGTCAAACGGATCACAAGTGAAAGACACTAAATGTAAACGGGATCAAAACCATTTTGAGCTTGTCCAATTTTGACCAGAGGTCTCATAGGTCTCATTGCTTTCATAGTGTAGACGACTTGGTTGCGACTAACTGGTTCCCTGAGAAGGGAATGAGATGCTGCATCTGATGACGATGCTATGGGAATGCCTCTGCGTGATCTGAAGCACTTATACAAAGTTCTGTAATGAAACTCTAGTTGCCTAAAAGATCCTTAACTCTATCTGCTGGCAATCACGTCATTCTCTATAAGGCACAGCTGATTGGTTCTTGCTGTATCAGTAGCTAATGAGTTTGCTGCTCAACCTTTAAATACTCAGTCAGCATTTGCTACAGCAGTGCAGCGCACTTCCAGAAACCCTCCACCCTCCCCAGCTCCACCTGTATAGATCTGCTATGGGTAATTCTTGAATGTTATTTTGGATAGCAGCAGCATATCTTACTTGCTCACAGCAGCAGCGTAGCAAATCTATTCCGCCAAGACCAAACATATCAGCATTGTCATATCCATTACCAAGGAAAACACCCAGAGATTTGTCATGACAGAAGTGTACGGTAATCACTCATTGGTGGAACGCCATCCCATAGGGCATGACGTCTTTACCAGGAAGCTACCCGGACCAAACATTGCCAGCTTCTGTTTAACTGAAGTAAGTCACTCAACAGGCATGTCGGAAGTATGGCTAGGTGATGCAGCATCTGATGTTTTTATTTTATTTTATTTTAAGTTTTAGTAATTGTGTTATGGTCATCATGTTTATTATTTTTGTCTGTATGAAATCTACCAGATAGAAAAATGCAAGTCCAATTGCTAAGTAGAAAAAAATCTGACATTTTTGAAACATTACATATTTTTGTTCTGTGTACCTTTAGCTGATGTGGTAGAACATGGCACAAGTAGAGCCAAGCTTATGAGTTAATCTGAACTTAATGTTTACCTTCAAATTCACTGCAATTTGCTTTGCATAAAATAGTCAGCCAAATGAATAAATGTAAATGTAAGCAGTTAAATCTGTTTTAACAATATTCATACTGAGCCAGGGATAAAATGACCACTACACAGCAAGTCTGGTTTGGGCATGCATGAGACATTTTGCATTCTATTTGCAAGGTCAGTGCTGCTTGTCTCCTGTCATTTGTGTTAAACAAGACACAAAAGAAGTGATGACATTGGATTTTCAGCAAAGGGTCACAGACTACCAATATCTTTCAAAATTCTGTGACCCCAAAGGGACATAAACAAACACAGGATCGATAAAAAGGAAGGATTCTTGCTGGGGGGAACGCAAGTGTCAATAAGAAACAAATTGAATCACCTTCATAAATTTGGTCCCCATGGCGCTGATCATATTTAAAATTATTTATTCAGCCACTGTGGGGAAAGTACAACCTACAAACACATATTCCTCCCCTGCTGCTTAGCTGTACCAATAAAGACTGGATGGCACAGGTCAAAGAACAAAGGACAGTGTAATAAATTGAGGTGAGGCATAGCAAGATTATACATTAAAACAGTATAGTGTTGGTGTTTTGATCAATAGACAAATACTCCTGAAGGAAAGATGAATGCATAACTGATATGTGGTGTGATGAAGGGCTGTGGTATATAGCCAAGACTAGACTACAACAATTCAAGTTATTTTGCACAACAGTTTGTTTCGGTTCTGGAATTTGACAGGCTACCAGTCAGTGCATTAGTAATGGCAAATATTCAACATCCAAATATGTCCTATAGCAGCAGTGACGCCTCAAGATTTCAGCAACAATTTTTGTGATTTTGATATTTAACGATAACTTTACTGTGAGCTATGAGGTTGTTAATTGATACACTCTAAAAAATGCTGGTTTTTTTGCAACCCAATTTTGGGTAAAATATGGACAAACCCAAACTTTGGGTTAAAAATGTAAGGTAAAAATTTAACCCAACAGCTGGGTTTGTCCATATTTTACCCAAAATTGGGTTGAAACAACCCAGCATTTTTTAGAGTGTAGTATTTGCTTCTGTTGAAGCCGTTAACCCACATCATTTCAACTTAGTTTTAAAATAATCGTTTTAACAGTGGTGAATTTGTGGTAAACTACATTACCCATGATGCTGAAAATACTTAAATATTTAATATGCATATTTTGCAATAAACTTAAACTATGTTGTGTTTATATAGATAATTAAAAATTTTAAATGGGTAGATTTATATATTTATCCTCGTATATCTGTTGTTTTTAATTCAAGTATGCTGTTCGCAATTCTTGTTTGTAGTGATTGTAGTTCTTTCTATCACTAAAGCCATTAAGTACGCAGTCTTGTACCTTATAGATATTTTTGTCTGATTTTCAAATACTTTTTTGCTTCAAATCAAAGTTTTTAATGTTATGATTCACTTCGTAGCTTGGCTCATGGCTTGTAATGCTTTAGACTTGAAGACTTTTTAAAAAAATCCACATGGGAGAAATGAATGGATAAAGTGAAAAAGTGGGCGGCCACTTATGCCCTGGGATAGCAAGACAAAGTAACTAGCAAAATATAATGTCTAAAATGTAAATTACTCACTATATTGAATAGTGATTTGTCTTTATTATTTCATAGTGTTACAACGATAAAAAGCTTTTGTTTTGTTTGTTTGTTTCTTTGTGTGTATATTTCCCTATACTGCTTCCACGTACTTCTTTAAGGGAGGTATTTCGAAGCTTGTCTCTGTTTGAGTTTTTCCTCTTTCACGGCAGGTGGGCTCAACAGTGAGTAAGCTACAGTACCAACATATTTAAAGTAATGACATATTTTCAAAAAACATAACAGCATGTAAAAAATAAATCATATTGAAGTCCACCATAGATCAAAGCACACTGTAACTGTGTTGTACACTTGTTCTGTTTAACAAAGCACCCGTAACCCAGCTGCTGACTGAGAAACGGCTGGTTTTCATGATGCGTAGGAACATGTGGGTGGACAAAGAAGTTTACAGGGAGAGTGTTGTGCATATTTATTGTTTTTTTTCCATTGTGTTAGAGCTTTTACTGAAAACTGAGGATAATGATGGCGATGATGACATATATTAATGAACAAGACAATAGTGGAGCTTCCTAAATCGTTTGATGTGGACGTCAAAGTCTCAACGTAGCCAGTCAAACTCTAACAATAGCCAGCCTAATTTGGCAGATGCGCAACACATCTGCATATTGCATCACATGTGCTCATCAATGACCATGAACAAAACTACAAACCAGGAAAAACGCATATATAATATATAAATACCAAGAGATATTTAAATGCAGGTTCACTTGCAGCGAGGATAAACCGATAATCTGTACAGAATGCGATAGGTCACTGAAATCCTAAGAAAATCCGAATACATTTTGGGGGACATTTTTTAATTTTTTAATGAAACACATCCTGTGTTTTTTTTTAAAGTGCAACCACTGAGATATATCCTTAAAGTTCTTCTGGTTTGCTAGAAGACTGATAATTAACTTAACCTGGTCAGACAGATCAATACAGACTTCTGCTCTTGTTTAATTGGTCCACATCTTTTGGCACATGTCCACCATACATGTTAATGTTTCTGGGCATGATTTCAGAGTGTGAAGAAACACCAGCTGTTCATGCTAATAAAGACTGAGAGGGAAGAAAGACGTGATGCAGAGAGAGAGAGAGAGGGGAGGGAAAAAGAAATAGCTGCCATTTTACAGAAGCTATTTTAAGATTTTGTAACAAGGGATGTATTTTAATACTGCATGGCATTTCAGCAAATCATTCTGATTAATATTTTCACAACCTTTCTCATTGTGACAGTCCCTCAAGCACAGATGAGACATATTTATGAAGTCTTGTCAGAGGTCAGTGTTTTTATGCAATGCAATTATTTTCTCTTTCACTGGTCAGACAAGGGCACAGTGCACTACTTAGGTATCAAATGAGTCTGACAAAATCATGTACTTTATACTTCATGCACATTTTGATCATGAATCATTTTCATGTGTCCCCACAACATTTGCATTGTCACCGAACCTGAATAACAATGTTGTTCACTCACCTTTAGACATATGAAGTTCTCCATCAAATATTCACTCTCTTCCAAAACCTATTGAGCTTCTTACATGGACAGCATGTTATGCATCTCAGGCACAAATGGCAGCCCATATAAAACATTTTAGACTTTCATATATTATATTTTGTATAGAACATTTTAGACATATTTCAAATGCATATACTCCTCTTTAAATTACATGATAAACTTTATATGAATAGTTTAGTTTATAATTAGTTTGAATTCATATATTCAAGCTTGCATAGTTTTTGGGTTTAGTGTCCATCGTCAAATGTTGTGGACACAAATGGCACTCTTGTTGTTACTGTAGTTTAGATTACTGTAGTAAGTTAGGACGGCTATTTGTATGACACAGACCAATGTCCATACTGTCCATCCTAAATAGTATGAGATTAGAATAAGTGTGTCCCAAAGCATATGTTGAAAAGAGTGTAAAACTTCCCCGGATGGTCTATTTTCAGTAGATTTTCGAAGTGTGGATCTGTGCACACTATAAAGGCGAATATTGCTCACAACCCATTGAGCTGTGGGGGAGAATTCGGTTCAGAACTACAAACAAAAGTGATAAGTGTTAAAAACATGGCGGATGAGAGGTTTAGATACAGGATTTGAGTGACTAATAATCAAACCTGAAATATTTATTTAATGTTATCCGTTATATTTAATCTGCAATAACAATGTGGGCCTTTATAAAGATCAATTTGGCCAACATTTAAATGCATTATGCATTAATAAGAGGAGAATTCTCCGCTGCATTTCTCTGTAAACCCTAATGCTCAAAATAATTAATTGGTTTGAGTAGGACAAACTTAAATTAAACTAATTAGTTCAGTCAAATTAACTTTTATGAGTATTTGGCACTTTCTTTTTCTTTCAAGTTCACAGAACTGATATATTTTAAGAAAACTGAACTGTTTCATTGTTTTGAGTTTTATGAAATTATTTAGACGAACTTAAGTTTAACTGAAACGAATGGAATGTCTATTTCCCAGCATGCTTTGCCAATGGCACTCGAAAGGGAGAGTAAATGCTAAAATTAAGTGTAATGTAATGGGGTTTTTTTTTTGTGCAAGATTAATATTAAGTGGGAGATTTAGTGATTAATGTTTTGTTATGCTAATTTAGAAGAATTTCTGTTAATGTTGGTTTTAGGATAGTTACCATCATGGTAACAAGTGGTGCATGCAGCTTGATTTGAGAGCAAAAAAATACTTCTTTATTCTTGAACTCATACAGCAAGTGTATAACATTCTATTGCTAATATGTTAGCAAATTAGTATGTTAGCAGATTGGATTGTTAAAGCTGACTAAGTTTAAACTAATAAAAGTGTTCACATTGAGATTACATGAACATTTTAAGTTAATTGTATTAATTAGTGTACTCAAAAATGTCAAGTAAAAAACAATTAAAATGTACAATTAAAAGTACAAAATAAAAATCTGTTAGTTCTGCTTAAACTTTCAAACTTAAAATTGAGGCAATTGAAGCCTTAAATGTTTTGAGTTTTGCCAACTTATTCGGGTTTGCAGTGAATACGGTAGGAAATTAAATGAAATGTGGAGGATTTTAACAGTGACAATGTAATTGACAGGCCAGTTTACAGTGACAGGATGCGACAGAGAGCAACTGTTAAAGACGCAATTGAAAGCTTGTCTACTCTTTTGCTACACTCAGAAGTATGTACTTTTTCTTCACAAAAAGAGTACATAGTATACTTTTAGGGCATAGAATAAGTAGGCGAATTGGGACACAGCATGAGAGTTATACCGTAGTGTTCCAAATCAGTGACCATTTCAGTTTGGATGATGCCGTAGGGGCTGTTCACGCACATGACGCACTCTTGCATTGAAAAACAGCTTGACAGAGCGCAACAGCGTGGAACAGAATGCAGGTGTCACACGAAAGTTTCTAAAAACATGGTGTGCTTAAAAACAACCAAACGTTTAAAAACTGTTCGCAAACTTCATATAGAACAGTGGTTTGCTCAACCAGCAGAGGATGACGTTTCAAAAATATTCACAATCGATTCACAAATTTCAAAAAATGATTGAAAATTGTTTGAAAATGAACTAAAATATCTTAAACCAATATTGGACCTGCAAAACGTGGTAAAGTAAAACAAGTTATAGAACCACTGATCAAGTCCCAGATAGTGTCCGACACCATGTTTCTGCCTGGGGTGCATGTTTGCATAGTGTAGAAAAAGCAGATGTACACAAGCACGGATGTTCTGTAGGCAGTACACAAAAAGGCAGCTCGAGGTTTTAGGACCAAGCTTTCTGTGTGAGCTGAGATTGTTTTAATCGGGAGCCAGGACACTTTAATACAGGGAGGACAGCTGGCTGTCAAGTTTGGTGGACACACCGATGGCTAGCAGTGTGATTAGTTCCATTGTGTTAATCATGGCTCTCAGAGCATCTGTCTGATGACCGTCAAAGCAGAAAAAAAAGGAAAGCCCTTCAGTGAGTCGCAACAACAACACAGAAAATAACAGGACCAGGCCAAGCATTCTTTGAGTGTTTCTTTTTCAATCATACTCATAGCAAAGCCTTGAGTAGTGATCAGACATCCTTGTCCCAGTTTTTATTTTATTGACCCCTAACACACACTGAGCCATGAGGAACAGATTTACATTAAATGTACTTAAAATGTACAAACCCTTTATACACATTTGAATAGGCCTGCATAATGTCACATGTTAAATGCATAAAACATGTTTAATGTAATGCAAATGTCATTTTATGAAGCTTTGAGTTATGATCATTGATCATTAGGTCTATTAAATAAATGCACGTTCACTAAGCAAACTGATGGGTAAACATATCAGCCATGAACACAACACTGAACACAAATCTATTAAACGCTGTGGTTGTATTCACAGGCAACATAATTATATTGTTTGCTCATAAATTAAAAATGGCTTTTAACATTTAAGAGGGGCACTGGAAGGGGTTTGCATTGAAATGAATGGCACAAACCCAGATCCCATGGGTTGACATATGTTAATATGTTCTTTGGCTACACTCTAATTCGCTGTTCTGCACATAAGCCTCAAGCGAACAAAACTCAAGACGTGAATTATACATGAATTATACATATTCAACACAAAAAAAATGCAAAGTCATTGGCATTCAAGTCACAGACACTAAAATGCTGGATTTTATGAATCTGTTTGAATTCAGAGACAAAAATGTTAGAGTGTACACACTACACAGAGCATGCTTATTGGAGTGATCGCAAAAGGTCACACGTGTCCACTACAAAATACCATCCTGCCAGCATGCCATGAATTTAATCAAATTCAGTTAGAAATAAATATTATTTAGCTGCCACGGTGGATGGTGCAAAAACTAGAAAAGAATACAAAGATTCTGAGAATGTCTTATAAATGTGCCATGTGTGTTTCAGTATTTGGGTTTCCGTTTTCTATTGATCAGTTTAGGACATGTCAGGGAACGTAAAACAGAACTGACAAGTGGTTAAAATATGTATGGAAAGTAGTAAATAAAAATGTACATAAAATAAATAAATATTTGTGAGTGAATCACTGAATCATTCATTCATCGATTTATTCAAACATAGGCTACTATCGTGTTTCATTCAGGAATGAAGCTTGACAGACTTAGTGACTCATTGCATCATTTATTACACCAGTTAATTCACAAATGAATTAATTCAGAAACTAAATGATTCATTGACTCAAATGATTTGTTCCAAACAACTAGTGTGTTGCAGTGGTTCTGTTGCTTTGTTTCTAACTATTCTTGTTGACAGAGTATTGTGTCAAAAATGTTAGATACACACACACACGCACACGCACACGCACACGCACACACGTCACTTATTCAACCTGTTAACACAAGTATTTAATCAGCCAATCACATGGCAGCAACTCAATGCATTTAGGTATGTAGAAATGGGCTGTTCCCTCGCTGCCCTATCAGAAAATGACTTTGCATGCAGCGTTTGCACATTAACCTCACAAAACTAGCTAAATAAAGCAAGCTTTGGTGATAACTGAGCGAATATTCAATTACTACAATATAAATTTCTCGCTAGAAATGACATCAAAAGTGGAAAATGTTAGTCAAAAAGTTTTTGACCACACACTAACTGACCACCATCCGCAACTTTCAGACACAATCTTTATTTTTTAGCTCAACTGTCACAGAATGAAAAGCACAGGATTGTGGAATATCAAAGGCAGTGAAGGATATATCCATGCTGCCTTCAAAAACCGATCAGATGAAGGGATCTCAGGAGACAGGAAGTGACGCTAACATTGTATTCGGACATGCCTTGATGTCTTACCTTCGAAGGCAGCATTTTTCAGTTTTTGAATGCACCCATGGTCAAGACAATTGGCTGAAGTTCAAACTGAGCTTCATAATGGGGAAGAAATGTAATTTAAGTGAATATAATATAGTATGGTTGTTGGCGTGTAATTCAGAATACAATGATCTACTGATTTCACGCACAAACTTCTCTCATTAAAATTAGACAACAGAAGATTGGAAAAGCATTGCCTGGTCTGATGAGTCTCAATTTCTGCTGCGAAATTCAGATGATAGGGTCGGGTCAGAATTTGGCACAAACAACATTAAAGCATGATCCATCCTGCCTTGTATCAACAGTTCAGGCTGCTGGTGGTGTAATGATGTGGGGGGTATTTTCTTGGTACACTTTGGGCCCCTTAGTACCAATTGAGCATCATTTAAACTCCACAGCCTACCGGAGTATTGTTGCTTACCATGTCCATCTCTTTATAACCACTGTCTCTGATGGCTACTTCCAGCAGGATAATACGGCATGTCACAAAGCTCAAAACTGGTTTCTTGAACATGACATTGAGCTCACTTTACTCAAATGGCCTCCAAAGTCACCAGAACTCAATCCAATAGAGCATCTTTGGGATGTGGTGGGACGGGAGATCTGCATCATGGATGCGCAGCCGACAAATCTGCAGGAACCAAAATCTCTGAGGAATGTTTCCAGATTTTTTTCTTGTGTTTTCTATTTTAATATATTTTATTTATTACTGTGATGGCAAAGCTGAATTTTCACCAGCCATTACTCCAATATCAATATCATTCAGTTTTCAGTGTCACATGACCCTTCAGAAATGATTCTAATATGCAGATTTGATGCTCTTATCATCAATGTTGAAAACAGTTGTGCTGCTTAATATACTCAGCACAAAAAAAAAGAGATATGTCCTTCCAATTTTAAAAATAAGCTGTACAAACATAAGCTTCAACAACTGAGAAAAGACATTTGATGAACAGAAATGGAATAATGAGTCCGTGATCAGAGCGGGGTCAATAGTGGCCACTATAGTCCATCTCATCTTAATGGACTGAGCCACATTTGCCAGTTCTTGCTATGATATGTTACTCCTTTCTGAATAAAAGTGTGTGTGTGTGTGTGTGTGTGTGTGTGTGTGTGTGTGTGTGTGTGTGTGTGTGTGTGTGTATATATATATATATATATATATATATATATATATATATATACACATCAGACGGTCAGTGAAAGTGTGTGGGTGGTCCGAGTGCGTGCCTTTTTATGATCTGACAAAGGTCTCAGACACAAAACAAGATATTTAACAAGTGGACAGCCATGAAAGCATGAGACTGGGTAGCTTTTGAAGGTATGCACGGGTAGCTATAGCAACAGAAAATGTCTTGCAGTGGCTGAGACCTCTTGTGACAGGCCCACTGTTTATTGGGTGATTGGATAACCTGTGATGCTTGTTTGTTTGGAAAGCAGCAAAGGCTGCAAAACTCCTGAGCAAAAAGAATGCAGTTCAGCTGTAAACCTTGTACTATATTATTTATTTTTTTAATCCCTTTGTCCACATCATTGCATGTGCATTTTGCTCTAATTTGAGCAGGCATTTCAGTCATTTAGACTTGAATTCTGTAGCAGGTTAATGATGAAAGCAAGAAAACAAGAAAAAAAATTCACGGCAAGCAGTGTTGGCAACCTATTACCGGACAGCATAACTGACAAGAAAAAAAAAACTTAAAGCTATCCGTTCAAAACACCATTATAACATCTCACAGATTGAATGCAGTCATTGTTAGCTGTAAGTGGCATCATTACCCGGCGTAAGGCACGAGAGAGCTTGGGATCAGAAGTGTCTATCATGATCCAGAGCTCCAGGGCGCCAAGCGCGCTGTGACTCAGAAAAGATCAGTACTCTAAGCTGACTGTAGCACTGCGGCCTGCTCATAACATGCTAATTAACCCACTCCGAACGGCCGCGTATGCAAGCGTTGATAATGAGGATGCACATGCCTTCCCCTTTCGGGCCCATGGGACTGCTGTTTTTCCCAGGCAACAGGCGAGACATCATTAGAGTCAATGTGCATGGTTACACATGCCGAGGTCATGATGAATCTTTAATGGAGCAACGTTTACGGCATAAGACACGCAGCACAAGACATGTACTGCTCACGACATGCAGCAGGTGAAGGTTTCATTGTAATTTTATGAGGAAATGCATTCCTTTTCACCCAATATTTTTTTATACTCCACACACTTCAGCTGCACTGCAATCACAAGCTGTCCGCAGTTCATCGCGAAGCCTGATTTCATAGTTTCTGATTGGTAATGATGGTGTCTGATAAGTTCTAATGAGGATGTAGTGAGATTCATATATGGTATTTTCAACGATGAACACTTCTGACCAGATCACAAAACGCTTTGGACCCCTTTTACACCTCGAATTAGAGCTGATGGTTGTGTTGCGATGTTAATACCAGGTCCAAAAGGGGCCAAAGGTAATGGAGCACCACAAAATCTTTGTTGTTTGACAAATGGTTAGCGGTTCAAAAGATTGCAGTGTGCAAGGGAAACTAAATTATCTGAGCCTTGTAAACTCTCACAATGCCTCTTAATTTCAGAGCATCTTATCTTTAAATGGTTTTCTTTATCTCACCACAATGTCAGAGCTAAGATTTCATACTCCACCTGAACATTGTTTTGGCTGCAGTGCTTGGCTCTTAAAGTCATCATGGATGCGGTTGGGTGTATCTGTGCAGACAGTGCAGGGATTCATCCCCAGTGACAGGTGTTTGATTGCAGGCCATGATTAGAAGCAGCTCTGCCTTGGAGAGAGCTCTCCCTTCTCAGCTGACAATATGAATTAGGAAGTCCAGCACCTCTGAGCCTCTGAACACTAAACGCACACACATAAACCTGAGCTTTAGTGGGAACACACCTGCATGCAGATCCATAAGTGTCCGCATACTCAGAGACTCTTCACTGCCACTGTCAAAGCTCTCAACATCATAATCACGAGCTAAACTCATGAAACTAAGGCTTCACTGTGTATGAGTAAAAAAGTTAATTAATTCATGACTTTTTTCTTTTAAATTGATGTGATGTACTAGTGAGCATTTTTTTATATAAAAAGTTTAGATATACATATATAAATGTTTAAAATAGTAATCTATTACAGTACATAATTTTTCTTTCATTTAATTCACTGCTCCAAAAATTAAATCCACTTCCTTCATAGGTATTTTCTGTGCTCTAAAGTGTCCCGTTACAAGAGTTCATTTCATGAGTGAACTGTCAAGGTGATTAAGACTGAATCACTAACCTATTAAGAGTGTTTTACTGTGTCCTGACTCCTGAATCTGGAAAAAAATATATAAGTTCTCATAAAAAAAAAAAAAGATTTGCTATTGCTAGACAGAACAGTAACCAGGGAAATAATATTTCTATTAGCATATGCCCCTTTGATACAAGTATTTGATATTTGATACATCAATATTTTTGGTTCATTGAAAGACTAAGTCTTAAATACAGATCTGCAATGCTTGAATGCATTGACTGAAAACCACTGCATTCCAAGGTTGATTTAATGGGGTATCAAAATCACTGTACAATACAATTCAGTTCAAAATGATTTGATTATCACTTCACAATACAAACGATTCAAAAGCAGATTTACAAAGAACAAAATCCAAACCAAAGTAAGCGAAGCCAAAGTCAACTATAGCAAGACCAAACTCCAGAAAACTTGTAATGAACCGCTGTAGAATCTTTCTCACCTTAATGTAAGTGCTTTATTATAGAGGATTTCATATTTCTAATATCACTTACAGATTTTGTATATAATATGACTTTTTTTTCTCAAATTCTGGTCATTAGTTTGGCACAGCAGCGTCCTCCCGCAACCTCCCGCAGTTATATTTTCTGCTTTCAAGGCATCCTCAATTTGCCTCAGAAGACACTGATGAATTCTGACATGTTTATGTTTGTGGT
The DNA here is from genome assembly GCF_949152265.1 of Phoxinus phoxinus. NCBI lineage: Eukaryota > Metazoa > Chordata > Actinopteri > Cypriniformes > Leuciscidae > Phoxinus > Phoxinus phoxinus. Next base: position 8,046,482 of record NC_136886.1, read on the forward strand.
TCAGTGTCAGGCAGGCAGCATTTTACCTCCACCTGACAGTGTTGCATCACTTGTCTTCCAAAAACACATCTGAGAATATTCCTTTGGGAGACACCGCTCCATCAAAAGATGGAACAACATTTCAGATGTTTGGAGGAAGTGAGTAATGCTCCCCTGCATCTCTGATACAGTACTGCTGATGCTCTGCTAAAAGAAATTGGCAAGAAAAATGAACGGCTTTCTGTTTACACTGTCACTCCCAGTAGAGTTTTGGCAACATTTGAGGGGAACCTGACAGTCATCATGATCAGGAAATCTTCATTTCATGCACTGATTGAGAGATGACTGCTGAAATCCGTACATAAAAAGTACTCCCAGACAGTAGTGTCGGCCCAGATCCGGTCCACATGGAGCACATACCACACGTACCAGATGTGGCCCGGATCTGGGCCGACACCATGTTGCTGTCTGTGGCAATACTGTGGTACAGTGATATTATCAGATGGTGGTAGAACTTCTTTGGTACGTATTGTTTTGCAAGTAATCGGCATCTATGGTTCCATGAAGAACTTTTAACTTCCATGAAACCTTTCCCTTTCACTTTCACAAAAGGTTCTTTAGATTTCTATGATATTCTTTACACAAATGGTTATTTTAAGAACTGATCACTGAATGGTTCTTTGCGGAACCAAATATGGTTCTTCTGTTGCATTACTGCAAAAAACCCTTTTAAAAACAAAACAAATTTAAGAGTTTATAGCTACTGATTACCATGATAATGATTATTATATTAACATATGTTATTTGTATGGTACTTTAAGTTACTTAAATAATACTATGGTATTACAATACTTACAAAAAAACATGACCCTTACATTACAAAAAAGATAATATATAGATAACACTTTACAATAAGGTCTCATTTGTTAAAGGTGCAGTCTGTAAGAATGGTCGAATTAGGTTCTGCGGTCCAAATAAAAAATATCGGAGATCGTTGTTTCCCCCGCCCCCTCCTCCTCAGACTCGACGTTCACGTTCAGTTTGTGGACACGCAACATGAACAAGCGCAATTGACAATGAAAGCCAATGAGACTTAGTAAGTTGATGAGTGGATTAAACTGCATTTTAATATGCTCTCGTTCATAGAGATTTTTAGATGGATACGAAAGCTTTTTTGGATGGGTAGAATCTGCAATCTCTGACCCAGTTTGTTTGCTGGCTGCAATACGCTGTGTTTCCTGCCAACTGACATCCCGGGGTGTCGAAATACTATTGGGTGAACGGGCAGTGGGCGAGATCACACAGACCAAAACAAAAACAGACATTCCAACATGGAACGCACATTTCAAAGTAAAATAACTGGCTGTAGAAGTGTTTTACAGAGAAACGGTGTAAACTCAGCATGTTTCCTAAATTTCTGCAAACATATGGTATTTTTATGCTTTAGTAGAGTAAAAAAGTTACATATAGCACCTTTATCATTAGTTAATGCATTGAAAAATGATCTATATATTCTTACAATATTTATTATCCCTTGTTGATGGTAGTAAATAAAAATTGTCTTGTTTACAGTGAGTTAAGTTAACAGATACAACTTTTGATCTTAAATGTATTGGTAAATGTTGAGATTATCATGAACTTAGAATAGGCTAATAATAATAATAATAATAATAATTTGGAAATATTTTTCATTGTTAGTTCATGTTAACCAATGTAGTTAACTAATGTTAACAAATAAATCCTTGTTGCAAAGTGTTACTAATTATGGTAATTCTATGATACTTAAAAAAAAAGTCATGGTGCTAAAATTCCATCAAAGTACTATGGTACTTCCAGGAATACTGTGGTAAATCTGATATAATTTCTGTGTCATGGTACAACCACATTACTTTTATATATATTCATGTCCAAACAAACATGAAAAGGTCTAAAACAAAATCTCCAAAAAACATGAACCATGCTGGTCTGAAAAAGAAATAGATATATTTTTGTTAGCAATTTTCCAGCAGAAATCTGATGTAATTATTTACATATTTATTTGGTGGGGGTTGGAGGATGAAAGGGCTGATTTCTCTCCCATCCTTGCTGCTTACTCTGTTGTTTAATTGCCCTTTGATCATGATGTCTTGAGATTTAAAATACCACAAAGATCCATCATGCAATGAGCCATGTGAGCGATACTTAATATTTCCATTGATGTGCGAGATTTAGATGAGTTAGATTAATTATAAGCTTCATGTCATTTGAGAGCCTGTGATCATGCAGCTATTAATAAACAATAAACTACAACTATTTTAGAGGATTGTGCTTCAAAGTAGACAATGTTGAAATCTACACCCCAAAAGCTCATTTATCTCTTTTTGAGCTTTTTTTTTCTCACAAAACTATGCCTTGAATATTAATGTGTTTTTTTTTTATTCACAACCAAATAATCCAAACAATAGACTCACTGTAACTAAAAAAATCCAATTTGCATACTATCTGTGTTTGTGCAAGGCAGTTTGTGGTATAAAGACTCATTTTCAGACATTGCAGTGTTGAGCACATGCAGATTAGGACACAGCCAGTGTGTAACTGAGGTTAGATACTGAGGTTAGATTCAAACACTTATACACTTGAGTAAATGTTTTGTAACATCTTCCAGTCACACCAGGAGGTAATAGACCTCTGAGTATCAACCTAAACCACCAAATGTGAATGAGGACATGACCCTGTGTTATATCAGCTTTGCGATTGATTACCTGGCATACAGACTCTGACAGAGATATTTTCAGATTCAGAGATGTTGCTGCTTGTTTTTCCATAATCCTTGCTTTTTGAAAGACTCCAAATTCATTTAGAGTCAAACCTCCCTCTCCTTTTTCACAGCGCACTATCTTTCTCTCACACAGTGTTTCTGGGACACAGCAGACAGCTCAGATGAATGACCTCGGCCATGGCATTGATCCACGCATGGAGCATGCCAGTATACACACAGACTTGTCATGCCAGCAAGTCAAGAATTTGATAGAAAATGGCCCTATTAGCTTCAGATGCTTATCCTGAATCCATGTAGAAAACAATAATAAAAAAAGAGACATAAGCCCAAACCTTAAAGAGCTGTTCAACTGGGTGGGCTCTCAGATTGCAAAAAGACATTGCGATCATTGTCTGAATCCAAAGCTTCCTGTGAAAATGAAGATGTTGCATCACTGAACTACTAAACTACTTACTGGTACTTCTCCCACATAACACAATGTACAATAAACAGCAAGAAACATCGGTGAATGTGATTGAAGTACAAGTTCCTGGATCAACATCTTTGTTGATCCTGGAATAACATTTCAATCAACCAATCAGATTTGAGTGACAAGTTTACAGTTTAGGCTATGTCAAGTTTTGGCTTACAACCAGGGTTAGGTGCTTCTCTCAACGTTTTCACCTATCATTTCCCTCCGGGAAAAGTTATGGGTAGGGATAGAACAAAATGTTCGGACAGGAATTTTGTTCCAGGATCAACAAAATATGTTGATTCGGGAACGTGTCTTACTTGGCAAAACAACAGTGGCCAAGAAGGATCATTTTTAAAAGTAAGAAATAAATCAGACCACTGCAATTCAATCATTTCAGGTTTTGTATTATCCTCTTGTATATTATCAGCATAATTGCATCATATTTTGCCTGTCGAAAGAGTTTGATGTTAATGATTATATTGATATGGATTCAATTCATTGCCATAGTTACAGTCAGTAATACATTGGGGTTTTGGTTTACTGTGGTGGAAAAACAATTCCATTAGACTAAATTTAGCCGTTTTATTTTTAGCTGTACTTTGTTTTACCTGTTATAAAATATGCAAAATAATGAAACATTATGCCAGAACTGACCTACGCTTGATTTTTTTTAAAGGATTCTTTGAGGATGTCAAAAGAACAACATCTGTTTGAAATATAAATATTTTGTAACATTATAAATGTCTTAACTGTCCATTTTAATTGATTTAATATGTCCTTGCTGAATAGAAGTATAAAAAATATATATATATAAAAAAAAATCCATAGTGTGATTCCATAGTTGTCTTATTTCTGAATTGCTGATGTCCACTGCAGTCTAGCTTATCGTTTTACATTTTAACTGTAAAAAAATAAATCAAGGAATACCACAAAATTAACCATGATTTCCATTCTTAAAATACCCAAATCTATTGGAAATTTCTCTTCATGTCTCCCATAGAATTTATGCGTAACTATGATAACCGTGATGCATTGCCAACTAGATCTGTAACAGAGAACATTGTGTTTGTGTTGATTCTAATATCTCCATTACATGCTGTTTATGTAGATCACTACCCACGTAGGCATTAGGCAGCAGTGACACTGAAAAACTTGTAGTTGCAATTCAAATGAGGTTTAATAAAGAGAAAAGAACTGCAAGTATGTACAGTGCATGACATGTGCCTCACGGGCTGATATGCCTTAATCTCATTAGTTAAAAAATGAAGTCTTGATTATTTTCATGTTGTCAAGCATATCCACCTCCATTACTGGTGGCAGGCAGCCTGTTCATCTGTGCCTTTGACAGATTTAGTGTGCAGATAAGAAGGCAGCACTAGCTAATAAACGTCAACATGAATACCCGATATATCTCATTCACATCACAGTTAGAAAAGAGTAAAAGAGTGCATTTGTAATACATAGACAAGCTGCTATATTTGTGCATGTCACATCTCAGGTAATTAACCACCTAATGGCAGAATCACACAGGGAAAGAAAACATTAGCTCAGTTTGTTGTGATGGGCAATGGCACAACCCTTGTGAAAATATTTCTGTATTTTTACCACTTTATTTTATTGCGGGTTGATTTAAATACATTTAATCTGAGACACAAACACCTGTTGAATTACATTCAATGTTTTTGTTAAATTGCAAAGTAAACTAAAAAAAGATGTGAACCCATTCAACACAGTAGTTTTGAGTGGTACTGTAGCTATGCGGTTGCTAAGGTGCCCTGAGAGGTCTTAGTGCGTTGCTATGCAGTTGCTAAGGTGTTCTGATGCTATATTCGAAACTGAATACTTCCCTACATGCAATATCATATTATTACAAACTTTTATGTAAGATGTGATTCATCTCGATTAATCGATTTGACAGCACTAGTCCAAATACATAGTATTAGAAAAACAGTCTAATTCTGCAGAGATTCTGAAGTGTGCATTCGATGGACACTTTATTATCCCATGAGAACATGGAGAGGAGTTGTGAATGGCAGTGAACCAACTCAACTGATGCAATAGGTCACATGACAGTGACTGAATTTCATCTATACAACATGCATTCATAGAACATACCAAATGTAGTGCCTACTATACAGTATGCGATTTTGGATGCAGCGCGAGAGCGTGTTAGAACGTTGTTTACTAGCGCAAGTCTTAATACAGGGAAGAGATTATCTCTTCAATATGTATAATTTTATCGCAATTCATCGCAAATCGAAACTTGTTTTTTTTCCAGCAAGGACAAAGTTGTAAATCCAATCACTCTGAAAAGTAATAACACACATCTTTGCAACAAGCCACATTGTTTGAGGTAGCCTATCTGTAGCAAGACACCAAAGTTACATTTTTTGGACTAGATTTTTGTTCAATCCCTGAAATGTTACATAGGCTACGTAGATTCAAAATGGAAACGGGTATGCTTTTTGACCCTCTCTAGGGATTCCTTAAAGAATTTCTCATGTTTTTAACGCACATTTCATGTTTTATCCATCACAGATCATTTCCTAACTCATGTCATCTCTTGTGTGGCTGTCAGTAGAAACACTGCTGTGAAGCTCCCACCTGGGAAAATTCAGAATAATTTTTATGGCGAGACACTGAATTGCCTCCACTTACATCAGTCCTTCTATCCTTGAATGAGAGCACCTGTGAGAAAACGGTTAATTATCATCTAGACTAATCTAGACTAGTTCGTTCAAAATATTAGTCCTACTAATTCTTTTTTAATGTAATTTTGGCCTGAGAGTGGTGGTTATTCACGGAAAGAAGTCTTGAAAGAGGATTATTCAGGAGTGTAATGCATTCTGTAGATTACAGGCCAAGCAGACGCCTCAATCTCAGCCACACCATTCTTTGAGAATGTGTTCGTCTACCACCGGCTGCAATCTAACATACCGCACTTCTGCATTATTAACCACTTCGATGGGGAAAGAAAGACTTATGGTCAAGAATGAGGAATAGTCGCCCAGTGAAGCTGAACCCTGTCAAATATCGAATTTACAGTCTTGTTTTTGGAAGACAGCGGGCAATCATTTACATCTTTAAGCAACATTTTTATTGTGGCTGTAATTTAACACCCAAAAATAAATTCTCCAAGTGTTTCAAAATCTGAAGGCACCATGAAAGCGGCAGATATCCGGTGAACGCTAGATGAGCCAGTCTTAAATTATTCATTCTACACACTCTCTTCCATCAAAGCCTTCGAATAGATACACGCAACAAATGAGAAAGGAAAGGGCCTGGAATTGTCTCCCTTATAATAGTTCTGATGTGCGGCTCTTAATTGTTTGGGATTTTTGAGCAGGGGATGAACTTTTAAATGTTCATGGCACATTTCCCAGGTGCTACGTTGATTTTTTTTTTTCAGCCCATTGATTTGTTAGTCTTTTCTTCAAATTATTAAAATTCCAAACGGCTTCCACAGTCCTGCATCTGTTACTACCAGTGAGAAATTCATATCAGGAATCACACAGCTCACATTCTTTAAATTATTTGTAATACATAATTTTTTTTTAAAATAAAAAAAACACACACGCACGCACGATTATGCTATTTAGTTTTTTTTTTTTTTTTCAGCAAAATGCATTTGTATTCAGGGCAAACATTTTGAGATTGTATCAAATTGTGTGAAATCACCAATATTTCTTAGCAGTTTTCTTCATTAGACGGAGTGCACCATACATACCTCCCAACGTTGCTTGCATGTAGACTTTACAATCAGTTTCCTGACCCATATCCTACAGTTTTCAAGAAATGGGTCACACCCTTTTCCCTCCCATCTCTGATGAAAGCAAATAGAAAGACACTTGTGTGCACTGAGGTATAATGTGTACATTGTCAAAACGGAGTCTACAAAGTCTGCATCAGCCACTTCCCCAGATCTGCATCCTGGAAACTGACACAATGGGGCTGCAGTGCCGTCACTCCACTTAGAGCACGTTTAATTAAAGCAGAAACACAGGAGAATGCTTTGTCATTGTAACCAGCCCATCAGATTTCGACTACACCATCTGAGAAGAAACCAAAGAAATGGAAAGCCTTCAACAAAGTGCTCTGACACTGCTCTGGCAATGAGATTGCTTGTCGCATTGTAAGTTAATGGAGAAAATGGCTGTTAGGAGAGACAAAATGGCTGCTTGATCTGTTTTTATTTAGGGAATAAAAACTTATTTACGCAATAACAGCGATTTGGGGTCCTGAAAATGCTAACTTTTGAAACCGGCTTTCAAAATGCACTTTTTTTAAAATTATATCGTTATGGTCTCTGTGTAAAAACAACAAACGGCGATGTCATGCAGCGTTCAGTCTATAAGTGTGTATTTTTTCTTTACAAAGTGGTATCGCCATCTACTGGCCTGGCATGTTTAACAAAATGTTTTTAATCGTTATCGTGGATCCGTGATAACGGGATAGTTTTGAAAATTATGTCGTCTGTATGAGAAAAATCATAAAGCAAAAACGTTACCATTTTTATACATCATTGTCATGCAAGGATACCCTTAGTTAAAATAAAGCAACTCAAAATCTTGATTGTTTCGTCACAAAGTAATTTCATTGTTGACTGAAATTGGAAACTGGATTTGTAGTTTGAGGCATGCTTTGCATGGGACAGGATCAGGACCGTAAATGTTGAAATAATAGTAAAAAAATATATATTTAGCATAATATTATGTTTAACATTAATATTAAATAGTATACTTTTGCATTAATAATAGTTAATATTTAGCAGCACACAAAGATATGCTGCCATAGACGGTAGCTTCCTGTCTGGTTAGGAAAAAAGCAAAAATGTCCCCCATAGAACATTCTTCTAAAGGAAAAATCTCAGTTTATGTTAGTCAAGCAAGGCAATAAGAGAATGCAGGTTATTTTTGTCCTTTGGGCATTTGTCACATTTACCAACAAGCAATGTTTTCACCCAAGGTCAAATTTAGCTGCTTCCTAAGGAAGCTGACCTATGGTGGTCTGGTCACCTGCAAGAAATTCTGCCCCAGTCTCACTCACATTCATAATTTAATTCCTGATGCCCTTTTACCACAAGACCTTTAAAATTAGATTGTCCTCAGATAGGAATGCAATGTCTGGGGGGGGGGGGGGGTTCTTTATCAAAAGTATTTGCTCAAGTGTCCTCTCTAAAAAGCTTGATTCTCTCTTGCCTGTTGTCCTTGTCTGAAACAGATATGTAGAAGTATACGTAGATGCCACATTCCATCTTGGAACGCTCAGTATGTCATCACTTCTGGTTGTGAAACCGCTGAGATTATTCCTGAAGAAAAGGGGATAACCTTTCACATGTGAGGATGTTTTGGTTTTGGTTTGGTTGGTTTTTTTATGCATTAACTACAAATTACAGGTTTTTACTATGATACTTATTGTTAGAAATATCTGTTTTATATTCCTATATCCCTGCATGCTCTCAGACCTGCATATATGCAGCATAAGCATTCCTTTATGTTAATGTAATGGACACATCTGTTATACATTAAGAGGGTTCCCATTGCTCAAGTGGAGAGCTGTTTCGAGGGTCTCCTATTCTTTCCATTGGAGGGTCCCGTTCGGATACACATGTCTTTGTGGAGCTTTGACAGGAAACTGACCATATTTAGAATGTGTTATATAACTATGCTATATGATCCTATATGATGTAGTGTATGGTTTTATTGGTTGAAGGGGTAATACTCCCCTTATACTCCTTCTATATATTGTGCTAAACCATTGTCTGAGTTTAGAGAATCTTCTCTCCTCCAGCGCTGGAAGATTGTTTATTCATTTGCCTGAATAAAGACAGAGACTGGGGGGACACTTTTGTTGGAGTCAATTCATTTCTAACAATTTGGGGGCTCGTTCGAGATATCTCCAGACGGTAAGAATTTAAATTTTTTCTAAAGAGAAGGTTGATTCTTACTGTCTGCTGAGAAAACATTTTTTGATAATTATAGTGCCGTGATTTTTTGCCATATTTGGTAAACTCAGGTATCCTCGTGTTTTTAACTAAACAACGGGAAGAACGCAAAAGAGATTTGATCTCCTCTTTTGGTTACCTCGTAATCATTACGGGATGGTTATCCTCGCATTTTGAATAAATGTGGGAAGAGCGTGTAGGGAAATTGATCACTTTCCTCCGTTTGGTGAAATCCTTACGATAGGGCTGTACGTAAGAAGGAAATAGATTTGGAGCTGAGATTTTTTTTTTTTCTCTCTCGCAAAGCCTGTTTCAATGTGAAGTCTCTGTCTTTTGGGCTATGAATGAATAATACTTTTAATTTTTTTTTCTCTCTTTTCTCTGTCTCTTTATCTCTCTCCTTTTTGTCTAATGTACTAACACAATTAATCTGCAAAATCCAGATTTGTTTTCTTTGTTTTCTATTTGGCTATTTTGAAAGTTGTTTTAGTTTAATTGATTTAGAAGAGAAATCTTTGTGTGTTAACAATGGGGAATAAAATTAGTCCACCATTATTCGATGAATCGCCAAAAGATTTTATGATTAGAAATAATCAAGCGTTCTTCACAGAACCATATTTGTCAAATTTAGTGGGTTGGACGGCTGGCAAGTCACAATTGTCTCCGTTCCCCAGTGAAGGTTCATTTAAAGATGACGATTTGCGCGCAGCAAAAGATATGGTCTGTGGAAATTGGGGAGATCCAAATTGGGATTACGAATATATGAAACATTCTTATAAAATTTGGAATGACATGAAATCATATTGGAATCGGGGTCCAGCAAGAAATATTGAGAAAAACCTTTCTGCTTCTCCGGCTGCACGGTGTGAGACAGAGCAGATTGTCTCGTCCGCTGTGCACCCGGCTGAGCGAGAGGAAAAAAAAGGCAGAACAGCCTTCTGTGACTATGCCGCTCCCTCCCCAATACGAGAGCATACAGACTGCTGCAGTCTCTAAACCTGTAAAGAATAAATTGTATCCAGATTTAAAGACGGCGACTGCGTTTCCCTTTGTGGAAACATCAGATGGATTTAAAGTCCACGCTCTTAATATCACCGAAGTGATGGCAATTTGCAAAGAATTACCAGACCCTGCTAGATCTCCGCACCACTATGTGTCGGTATTAAAACGTCTAACAGCGTACAGTCAATTGACTGGTCGAGATTACCGCTTCATTCTGACTAAAACTTTGCCTGCTGAAATTACCGAAGAGGAGCTAATTGAAGGAGTGGAACTGTTAAACCCGCAAAATGACGCACCGCCTGCTCGCAACATTGTGATAAAAGATTCAGAACCGATTGATTTGTCTAGACCTTATCGCGAATTGAGATTGGTAGATGATGAAGATGATGAATTCTTCAATGAATGGGCGTGGGCCAGTCCGGGTAAGCTCAAACTTTTTTTCAAACAATTAACTGCATTTTTGCTGAAGTTGTCGTCTGCTAAACAAGACATTTCACATGCAGCTAATACTAAACAAAGAGCTGGCGAGAGTCCAGTTGCTTTCTTTAATCGATTTAAGCGTGCCTGGATCGAAGAGTCTGCCATTCCTGTTGATGACGATAATTGTCTGTTGTTTGTGAACACGTTTCTAAATAACATGCACAATGAAACTGCACAATTGATTAGAATTACAACAACGAACATTTCTAATATGAATATAGATGATCTGGGTAGGAGACTTCGGGAACTTTCCTCTGCCGGAGCTTTTGATTCCTCCAGAGGAAAAATTCCAGCAATGCTTCAGGTTAACGCCGTTCAAAACCGTCCGTTAGCGAATAATAAAAACCCTATAAAGTGTTATTGCTGTGGCCGTTCTGGGCACATCGCCAGGTTCTGTAGGAGCAAAGCTGAGATGCAGCAGCCTAATAGGAACCAGATGTTCCGGCGCTCGGATGGCTACGGGCCAAAAGCCCCCTCCTTGCGCTCTTCAGGCCAACAGTTTCCAACGGAATGGAGGAAACAATGACGTCACCCACAGGGTTCTGAGCCTGAGTTCTCAATGATTTCCATGAGTTATCCGAACAGAACAAATGTTTTGCCATTTATTGAATTAAACGTTGATCATAAACCATATGTCTTTTTGATCGATTCAGGTGCTTCTATATCTTCAATCTCATCTGTTAGGTACTCGGGCTCCATCACGGGGAAGAAAATCAACTCTGTGGGAATCGATAACGTCCCCGTGAAATGTGAAATGACACCAACTTTGCCGGTTACTTCTAATGACATACCGTCATTGTTCAAAATGCATGATTTTGCAATAATTCCAAATTCTCCTTTTTGCCTGCTAGGTAGAGATCTGATGCATAAATTGGGTATTACACTTGAATTTGACGCTGATTCTCTGACTCTTATGTTTCCTGCAGCCTTTTCCATTTTGACTGACACAGGAAGTGCTCTCCTCAACGATCTGCCTGCAACTGTGCTGACACAGGAAATACCTGATGTTAATCCCAAATTGTGGGCGGGACACAAGGATGACGTAGGATTCATTGATGTACCACCCTACAAGGCCAATTTGACAACGAATAGGCCTGTGTTTCAAAAGCAATATCCGCTTTCAAAGGAAAAAGAGGAGGGAATTAAACCCCTCATTGATCAATTACTGGCTCAAGGCATTCTGGTCCGCACTCATTCACCTTATAACACACCAATTAATCCAATCAGGAAGGCAAATGGTTCTTGGCGTTTAACGCAAGACCTGAGAAAAATTAATGATTTGATAAAACCACTTGCTCCTATTGTGCCAGATGTACAAACTATAATTAATTCTATCCCTTCGGAGCATACATTCTTTTCTGTCATTGATTTAAGCTCCGCCTTTTTCAGTGTTCCTGTTGATCGTGAGACTCAGCCACTGTTTGCATTTTGTTTTCAGAATTGTCAATACATGTGGACGAGACTGCCTCAGGGGTTAAAGGACGCGCCGGCCGTTTTTTCCGCGATCGTGCACGCGACTCTGAAAGATGCCAAGCTACCTCCTGACACCTGTCTTCTCCTGTACGCTGACGACATATTAGTCACTGGTGCCTCGGAGGACATGTGTGCTGCTGCCTCCACAATTGTCTGCAACATTCTAGCTGAGGCTGGTTTCAAGGCATCTAAAGAGAAACTCCAGTGGGTGAAAAGAAAAGTCACCTACCTGGGCCATGAACTGTCACAAGGCAAAGTCTGTCTGTCTGCGGACAGGGTCAAAGCCATTGCTGCCTTCAAGCATCCATCGACACGGAAGCAAATGCAAAGCTTTCTGGGACTGGTCAATTACTGTCGAGGATGGGTGCCTAATTGCTCCATGTATGACAAAATCCTGCGAGAAGCTACGCTGGGTGATAAAGAGGACATTGCATGGACAACTGAGATGGATCAAGCATTCAGACATTTGAAATCCTCCCTCTTGAGGCCTCCTGCCCTTGGCCTCCCATGCTACACAAAAGACTTCCATCTGTACGTGCACGAGGGTGGGGGAACGGCCGCCGCAATCCTGGCCCAAGATCATGGGGGTACATTTCGTCCTATAGCTTATCTATCTAAAACCCTTGATTCTGTGGCTAGGGGACTCCCTGCCTGTTTGCGTGCAGTGGCTGCGACTGCGATCATGGTACAGGACGCTGAAAGGGTTGTTTTATCACATCCACTCACAGTACACACTTCTCATCAGGTGGGAGCCATTATGCATAACATTTCAACTCAACACATGACTGCCCAACGCCGCTCAGGCTATGAGGCTATATTGTTAGCTACTGCTAATTTAACGTTGAAAGTAACTTCTGTTATTCATGGCCCTACTGTACATTTGCACAGGTTGCTGACACAGGGTGAATTTCAGAGTGACGACCACGACTGCCTGTCCAGAATCCAAACCTCGACTGCCTGCAGGCCAGATGTGTCTACATCTGTCCTGGAGGAGGGGAGACATTGGTACATCGATGGATCCTGCTTCAAGCCAAATGACAATTTATACTTGTGTGGTTACGCTATTGTTGAATTACCTGATCGTGTAATTGAGGCGTATTCTTTGCCATATAAATCAGCACAAGTAGCAGAGTTGATAGCTTTAACGAGAGCTTGTCAATTGGCAAAAGGTCAGTGCATCAATATATACACTGACTCCAAATATGCGTACGGCGTAGTCCATGATTTTGCTAAATTATGGGAAGAAAGAAACTTCAAAACCTCCGATGGAAAACCAATTGCACACCATAATATTGTTTCCGAGCTCATTAGTGCAGCACAGCAACCATCGAAACTTGCTGTCATTAAAGTAGCTGGTCACGCAACCGGTGAATCGAATGAGGCTAGAGGAAACAGATTTGCAGATGAAGTAGCGAAATGGGCCGCAAAAGATGTAATACTTAGTCCGCATGTAAAAGAAGAAAGCACCGAAGTGCCGATGATGAATTCATCACTGATTAATGATTTGGACATTAAAGTACTACAAGCTAATCCTACACAAGCTGATTTGACTCATTGGGCTGCCAATGAAGTAAAACCAGATCAATCTGGTATTTTACGAGATAAACAAGGTAGAATCGCACTACCAGCATCCGCCGTTGTAATGCTGTGCAGACATTATCACGGTGTATCACATGTGTCAAAAGAAAAAGTGATACAAAATTTGAATCAATCATACTGCATAGCAAATGTGCGAAGGAATACTTTGTTGATATTGGATGCTTGTCTGGTGTGCGCACAAACAAACAGGCACAAGGCAACCAGACATGACGCTCTTCCGCATCCTGAACTTCCTTTCCAATACTTGCAGATCGATTTTACACACATGCCACCATGTGGGAATCACAAATACTTGCTCGTGATTATTGATCGATTTACTAAGTGGCCTGAAGCTTTTCCGTGTGGTAAAGAAAACGCGCAGACGGTAGTAAAGGTTCTTGCAAAAGAAATTATACCGCGATTCGGCATTCCATCCGTTATAGCAAGTGATAATGGAACTCCGTTTGCGTCAAAAGTCACACAATTACTAGCTAAAGAGCTTAATATTAATTGGCACTTCCACATTCCTTACGCTCCGCAGTCATCGGCGAATGTCGAACGGTTGAACAAGACAATAAAAGAACGTCTTAATAAGGCGTGTCTAGATACGGGTCGAAATTGGGTTGATTTGTTGCCGGCCGTCTTAACAGAAATAAGGATGTCCCCATCAGCAACCACAAAAATGTCTCCATTTGAAATTCTTATGGGTAGACCTTTCCCGACCCCGTGGGTCAGAGGTCGCGCTGGCAATCTTTCCACAGGTGACACGGAGGTGATCATCGCGGATTACGTGGATTCCCTAGTTAGAACTTTGAATGGCATAAATGGTGATGTTTCTCTCTCTCTCCCTCTTCCATCAGAAAAGCCGACTCATCCTTTCGTTCCAGGACAACCAGTGTTGATCAGGTGTCTGAAACCCACGAAGCTCGGGGAACCAAATTATCTGGGGCCTGCCACGGTGATTGCTGTGACGAGGACCGGTGTGCTGACTGATTTCCAGCCGCAGTGGATCCATGCTAGCAGAGTGAAGGCAGCTCCATCCCTGGGGAACGCATAAGCCTATGCAGAGTGGACATCCAGCACTGAGCGGAAGGACAAAGAAACGTGGAAGAAGACGAGGAAAAGAAATTGCTAATTAAGAATCAGCCATAATTATCATTGAATCCAGTCAGCCATGCCTGCAAAATTGATCTTGTACCTGTTCGTGCTGACAAATGTACTTATGCACACACAAGCCCTTATTAGCAGTGGTAATGAAACTTGGCTGAAGTACGAAGAAGAGCCACATGCGTTTGCAACTAATATGTGGTGGAGATTAGCTAACTTCACTGCTAAAGCCGGAGGAAAAAAAGGTGACTGTTATGTGTGCACAAAAATGCCACAAAGTGCTTCTGGACCACACGTAAGTGTTAGATCACCAACAACGAATGAAGAATTGGAATGTCCTTTATTCGTTAGTATAACTGGATTGATTGCACCCAAAAACTCATCTGCAGTATGGAGCTGTGGTGGTAACAGGACAATGACTGTTGCAGTACAAGTACATGTTAAAGTGGCAACTGTAGGTTCAATTCCTGACTCATTGATATGTCTTGAAAGAAGAGTAGGAACTATGAAAATGGGTTTAATTCCTGAGAGTAAATGTAATCGAACATATTATCATTGTGAAATACGAAACAAACCCTGTTGTATGAGTTGTATTTCGGGAAAAGGACAATTTAACTCGGAAGAATGTATGAAACAATCTCCTGCCCCTCTATCCACTATGACTGCTTATGGATGGGCAACTCCCGAAGTTCAAGAACTGTGCGCCGAGTATTGTGAACTTTACTCGGGTAAAAATTGTCATAGGTATGTTCCAACTTTAAAAGGAACAAGAGCTGTACAAGATTGGTTTTGGTTGTGTGGACATATGGTCTATACCACCTTACCTTTTAATTGGAGTGGACGATGTGCTTTAGTAACTTTGGAAGAGTATTCTATGATTATTAGATCACCAAAAACCGATGATATGAAGAAGCAACGAAACACACGCTCCCTCTCTGATCGCAGTTCAGTTAGTAGTCTGGGTAGAGATAATCCAGTACCAAAAGAACATCGACTCTGGACTGGTACGGAAAAATTCTTTGAAGGTATTTTTCCAATAATTGGAATATCCAGTCTTCAAATAGAAGTAGAAGTTACAAGATATGAGTTGATTTCATTTATTAAAACTACTAGGGACACACTATCTGCTGTCCAAGAGGAACTTCGAGGACTCCGCTTAACTGCTCTACAGAATAGGTTGGTCTTAGATCAGCTGACTGCGGCAAGAGGAGGGGTGTGTGTTATTGTTGGAGCTTCCTGCTGTACTTTCATTCCGGAAAACGATTTAAATGGTCACATGATTTCCCAGGGGATAAACAACATGACAAGAATTGCTCAAGAGTTAGAAAGAAGAGAAGTGAGTGACAGAGGTGGTTTCGGTGATTGGATCACAAGTTGGAAACAAATGCTTGTATCTGCTTTGATCCCGATAGGGGTTATACTGTTAATCCTTACATTTATTATTTGTTGTATTATTCCATTTATCAGAATTTTGATTCATCGTGCTATGAATACTTTTGTATCTTCTCAATATGCTTTGATGAACAGAACTGTAAAGTGTTAATGCTTTGAAAGAAATGTTTGAAGGATGTTTATTGTATAAGAATAGGCATGCAGAATGATATGATATGATAGGATAATTATATTATATGATAATTCTCTATCAAAGGGGCCATTGTTAGAAATATCTGTTTTATATTCCTATATCCCTGCATGCTCTCAGACCTGCATATATGCAGCATAAGCATTCCTTTATGTTAATGTAATGGACACATCTGTTATACATTAAGAGGGTTCCCATTGCTCAAGTGGAGAGCTGTTTCGAGGGTCTCCTATTCTTTCCATTGGAGGGTCCCGTTCGGATACACATGTCTTTGTGGAGCTTTGACAGGAAACTGACCATATTTAGAATGTGTTATATAACTATGCTATATGATCCTATATGATGTAGTGTATGGTTTTATTGGTTGAAGGGGTAATACTCCCCTTATACTCCTTCTATATATTGTGCTAAACCATTGTCTGAGTTTAGAGAATCTTCTCTCCTCCAGCGCTGGAAGATTGTTTATTCATTTGCCTGAATAAAGACAGAGACTGGGGGGACACTTTTGTTGGAGTCAATTCATTTCTAACACTTATATATGTCGTGTTAGCTGACTCCTTCGTCTTGTTGTATTGTGTAAGTTTAGCAAAATCACCTGCTCAAGTGTCTAACTATACGGTTGCAGACGTTCAGTCAACTACACTCTAAAAAATGCTGGGTTGTTTCAACCCAATTTTGGGTCAAATATGGACAAACCCAGCCGTTGGGTTAACTTTTTAAATTACATTTTTAACTCAATGTTTGGGTTTGTCCATATTTAGTGTAATGTTTGCGGACCGGCTTTGACCGTTCCAATATGGCGGACGGCTTACGTATAGTATATATAAACCGCCGCTAATGAGGAATCTATGTATATGACTATGCATGGTCTCAAATTGTATTTGACAGATTAGTTTAAACAAAGCCCTTTCCCACAGTCACTGTTCTCAAGCACTCAGTATGTCAGTGTTTTATTTATTTATTTGTGTATGCCCTCTTTGAAAAAAATACCAGTGACAGGGTTCCCAGATCCCTCTGGAGGCCTGGCCTGGGACTCAGAGTGTCCACCACAGTAAAACGGTCAGCAGATTTTCAGACAACATGGAGCACTTTAGCTGGAGAATTAGCATGTTTAACTAAACTATCCCTTTAACACACATTGCATCAAGAAAATGGCTTTCTCTTTGTCTTCCAAAATCATCACGACCACACATAACAGCGAGCCAACTTTTTTTTATTCCGTAATAAGTAATCAGAGAAGCCAGAATGTTTCTCTGACAGCAAGCGGGTAATACTTCAAAACAACAGGCTCTGTCAGCTTTGAGAATGGCACTTTGAATTAAAGTCCAACTTCATCAGACAGAAATGAGCAGCTGGATCAAAATGGCATGAAATGCATGCAAAGCTTTTGTTACCAATTTCCCCCACCCCAGGGTACACATGCTGAAGTGGAGGTAGTCAAATTAGACAGTAAATTGCACACTGAATTGATGCATATTCTGAGGCTGGTGGGGAGAGAGAAAAAAAACATACCTTCATCAGGAGAGCATCATGAAATCTGCCAACCTCCAACAAGGCCTGATAATGACATCCACTTCTGTCCATATAGTGTCTAGTTCGTACGATGTGCCATCATGCACCAAGGGATATAAAATAAATGTAAAGAAAGCGTACTTGCTTATGGATGTGTAATTGTATGTGTCATTGCTGCTAAGATCATCAGTGAAAAGGTGACATATATTTCAGAGATTGATGTGCAACAGCATGGCCCGCTATAGTAAACATCATAACTCACAATTACCCAGCATTGAAAAGCATTGAATTTTTTGCCACTAAAATGTCTGCCATCCGTTGAGTAGTGTGATTTGTGTCTTACTTAAAGATGTGCTAATGGTTTCCACCGTCTATGAAGTCCAGTTGAATCATCGCCGCCTTATGCTCAAATCAATATCAGGATGTGAGACTTAGGCCTTTTTTCTCGCACCTGCTGATTTGAGACGGCCTTAATTGCTGAAAGCTATTCAATTGATAAGGAATCACTCCCATTAGTGTGCAGCTCATTAACTCACAACTAATTAAAGGGGTGAAATGAGAGACAGAACTGGCTAATTAATTGAGCTAGGCTCGCTTATATCCAAACACCATAGCAGTGATTGTCGTTTCAACAAAGTTAGATCCACTGTATACACATTCTGAACTGAGGCTGGCTGCGTAACAAATAAAAAAAATAGTGCTTTTCATCAGATTAATTAGTTGAATATCATTTTTTCTTACAAACACACACTTTAACAAGGTCTATCAGCAGAGACATGGTGGTGATTGTTCGACATCCTTAAACAGCCTTATGCTGTTTCAAACCCAACATGACAACTCTAAATGGGAATATTTGGTCTTGGCGCACTAGATCTGCTACGCTGCTGCTGTTGCAAGCAGAGCAAGTATAGACATGCTACTGCTAGATACACACACATGCTGCTGTGGGCACAGTGGCGGCGCTAGACTGGGGCTGTAGGCCGTCTTTGACCGTTATTGCATCTCTTCTGCTTTTTCAGTTTCTCGTGCCATGTTTTAAAACGCCTTGTCAAGTTAAAAGTTCAACTTTTGAAAACACGTCTTGACACCCACGCTCTTATCCATTTTGTTTGCATTTTAAAAGCACAAGCCTTAATTTAGTTTACTGCGGTTTTAAAGCCCTCACCATCTGTTATAATATAGGCTACACATGGACATAATACGAAGTACACCTATAGGCTATATGTTTATGGAACCGCAAGTTGAGAAGTTTCAATATACCGTTATTGATTCAAAGAGCTGATAAGGTAATAATAAAGGTGTTAAGCAAAAACTTAAAAAGTATATGCTCAGTAATACCTTTGGCTCAAATATTCCAAATTGCACACTTTGTCTTCAATAACAAATCCACAATAATAGACAAATATTACTTAGCTATACTTTGTACAATATACTACTGTGTATACTATAATGTATTTTGAAAGTATACTTCAATGCATTGTTACCTTTTTTTCTTCATTAGGGATTGTTTACTCTTAGCACCCCCTTTGAGCAGGAATTGAACCAGGCATGCTTCAAAAAGGACCAAAAAATAATAATGAATTTGGCCCATATGACTTATGCACTACAATCCATTTCGTCTGAAACCATATGATAATTTTGTCTGAGGAACAGTGTGAAGTAATTGTCTAAATTAAGAATTGTGTTCATAATTTTATTAGGGTTGGAGAATCAGGTTCAGATTCAAGAACAAGTCAAATGAATGAATAAATTAATAAATAATGCCATAACTGAATGATTATCATGATGATCAGTTTCAATAACTGCACCGCTATTACGTCTAAATGTTTAACTAAGCTTGCAGTCTGAATTGTACATGACTCTTATAAAACATTTATTTTTAAAGAATCAGTCAAAAAGATTCATAAATTGTTAATGAACTCATGAATTGGCCATTTGGATCAGTCTAAAGAATCACTCACTGAACCAAAATCATTCTTCATACCAACTCAAAATTAACTGAGAATTATGTGAACTTAAAAATTGTGAGACTTGGGAGAATGTGATACACATTAAGATTTGGTGTAATAAGTGGCACTTTATTTTAAAAATAAAAAAAGATGTAAAAATGTATTCTATTCTATTCTATTCTAGTTAAAGGTGCTGTAGGACATCTGGGAAAATCCTAACTTTAGCGTGATAGCAGTAAAAGCGTACGGCCGTGCAAAGCCACACGCAGCAAGTTTTCGGTTTGTTTAGCTAGCAAAACTTGTCAGTGTGTAATAATATTTCTTGCATGAAAGGGTTTCCACAATGAGAGTCTGCTTGGCTCCGATAAAGATACGTATATAGACCATAGATCCCTTGCCAGTGCCACTTGTTGTCGGTTCAGAAGGAAAGTTAGGTTGTTGCTGCTTGCCTGCCATTCTCGCCCTGTCTCCACAGCTTACGTGAACGTGCTGATGACTTATTATGTCTGCGTGAACAGCCTGCGCAATGGTATGCAAACACGCATTGACCGACAGGGAACACGTGCTATAGGACCGTTCGGACCGAACGCAACAATTGAACAAACAGGTCCTACGCCTTACGACATATTTATAAAAAAAATAATTCCTTACTATTCCCATTCCTGTTTGTTGTCCAAATACTTTTCAAAATGGCTAAAAAAACAAAACAAAAATTAATAAATAAATAAGCATATGCTGTTTCCTATCCTCAGACACAAAATACGTGCAGTGCAATTACACTGCAGGAAAGTCATATCTGGGTGCTGCTGTGAGGATTATAATAGCAGTCATTTTATAAATATTAGTGCTGGTGCATATTTTCAGCTTGGCTGGTTCCATTCATTCTTATTAGGTGACAAACAGGAACAGACTCCCTTGTTTTAGAGGCAAAAAGCTATGCCTGCTTTATCAGAAAATCTTTTTCAGAAATGAATGCTACACTGTTAAAACATGCAAATGAAAATAAAACATAAAATGTATGCTTAATATGATGGAAAGTCAGATTTAATATGGTAATTACTGGGGTCAAATGATCTAGCTCTGCCCATTGTGCAATGTCATTGGTCCAAAATCCTTCTCCAACATCAAAAGGTTAATCAGAATGAATTTAGGCTTTTATTCACATATAAACATACATCAACATCAGAGGTTAACAGAAGCTTGACATGAGAAAGAAAACAAATGAGGTTCATTCTTGTGCAATGCAACACGTTTAAACTGTTTATTCACGCACGTCAAAAACATTTGGTTGAGCTTCTGTTTATGTTTGCTGGTCAATGTTTATGTGTGAATAAAAGCCTAAATTAAATCTGTTCATCTTTAAAGTGATCCTGTTTCTATAGAAAATTTGGACTAAACCGCTCAGTTCATATGGATTAGTTTTACGATCTCTTTATGAACTTTTTGAAGCGTCAAAGTGGTAGTTGTGTAGCTGTCAATGGAGGGACAGAAAGCTTTCAGATTTCCTCTTAATTTGTGTTCCGAAGATGAACGAAAGTCAAGTTTGCAACGACGTGAGGGTGAGTAACTAATGACAGAATTAAAATTTTTGGGTGAAATATAACCCTTTAAGAATAGCAGTTTAGTGGTCAGAATGAACACACACCAAGTAATGGTTTCTTGCTGATGATTTACAAAAGAAATACATAAATTATATCGATTAAGACTGGGAAACTTGGACACAATGTCCTTTTTTGAGTAAAACAGTCTGGTAAACAGTACAGCACATTCATAGTGCATTTAGGTCAACTTCTTATTGTTTTTCTTTTTTCACTTGTTTTCTCAAAGGTTGTGTCAATAATTTAATAACAAATGCTGCTTTTAATGTCGAAAAATGACCCACTGAATCATTTACAATGAGTTCTGAGATTTCACAGTGGCACTTTTCATCCCTCTGTTTCTCTCAGTGCTGCGGGTGTTCATGCCTCCCTTTCCCTCCTTTTCCCCTTGAGGATGTTTCATCCTCAGTTAATCAGCTCTTTTTTCTCCTCATGAAAAATTTGTGAACAGATGTCCGTTAGAAAAAAAAAAGAGCTGAGAGGGAGAGAGAGAGAAATGAAGATAAAAAATAAATAAATAAAACAAAAAATGAAGTCCTGAACTGTGGTCCCATGGATACACATGCCAGCTCAGCTATTTTTAGGCGCTGGTATTGAGCCAGGGGACGTGAGCTGTGGCAGCCAAGGTGGCACGGACAGAGAGAGAGAGCGAGAGAGAGAGAGACATTCATGAGAGCCGTTCCTTATCAGGGAGTTGGAGATTACTCCTGGTACGTTTTACTGCAGCCCATCACCTCTGCAGCCCTGGAGGCTGCACTCATTTACAGAGTTCAGACGTAAAGGACAGCAAGCTGAGAGAGTAAACACATAAACAGACCTGCACTCTCCCTCCCTCGCTCCTTCTGTGAGATACCGCATGGCGCTTCCTTTACCCACAGCAACTAATGCCCTTCTGTGTACGAAAAAAACATCCATACTGCCTGGAGTCTCTTTGTCTAAACCTTCTACTGTCACAGATTGTGTGTTTTTTTTTTTTCTGGCACACTATGACAGTTAGGAACAGAATGTTTTTGGGTTTTAATACCTGTACGAGAACTGATGTTGAGGCGACAGAATGGCTAGTTGTCGTACCTTTTACACTAACCTTTAATGTCGGTTTATATGCAAAGATTGAAAGTCTACAGGTCATGTAACACTTGTTGTCACAATGTTTTTTCAGTTAAAATCAGCCTTCATTATACAGCTAGTGAGCTTTTTTTATCACTAGCAAGAACATGGCACATTTGTCTAATTGTTTTTGTTTTTTCTTACATTTTTTAGTTACTGAGATGCAGCCGTTGTGACAACTAGCCCCGGTCTCACTTGTATAGGTCATATCTGCCCCCTCATTAGATGTAGGCATAATGCAACTTCCCTGCAATCTGGTACCATCTGACCTTTCCCACCATGCAAACTTGCCTTCTTTCTGTCTATCCCTGCACAGATTCCCAAGCATTGCTTGTGTTTATTTCTCTGCGGTTTTGGCCGACATTTTAACTTATCTCATTAAGATATGGGAGACTGACATTTTTACGGGAAGCAGGCAGGCATCCTTCTGGCGATTCCCACACGAAGAAGTGAAAAACGCACACACAAGCATACACACAAGCATCCCCGGCTCTTGAGACACGCAGACGCACGGATGTTTATGCGATAACGATGAACTAGCTCGGTATTTCAACACACACCACTGGATTTGCTATCCTCTCTCTCGATATGAGATTATATCTGTCTGGATGTGTGCACGCGCCTGCGTGTGTCAAGGGGCGGGATAATGTCGATGTAGGTGGCCGGAGCTGTGTACTCGCATGTTATTTGTGTTAAGGGTTCAAGCCCTGACAAGACATGTCAAATCATATTGTGTCTAATGAGACACCAGCGAGCATCGGGAGATCAGTTCTCTCTCCCTCACCAGTCATCCATCCCATCAGGCCCAAACTCCCACCCCCATCATGACAGAATGTCGATCCTTTGGGAAGACCTTCTGGTCATTAAAGTATATGGGTGGATGGACATTATTCACAGAGCATAACTGTGTTCCAACTTAACAAGATAACATCGAGCCTCTTGAAGGGTGAATTTCCCAGTAGGCAAGTTCTTAGTCACTGACTTGCACTAATTGATCTTAACAAGTGATAATGTTTAGTTTTATGTTATTTATTCTAAATGACAGGCGCCATTAGTCATTCCCACAGACTGTGGCTTGACAGTTCTTCAATACGAAGTCTCTCAAACCAGCTGTTACCTTCTGAATAACATCTTATCTTCTGCCTAGATGTTAGCTGAAATGTAAATTGTCAGTTTTGAAAACTGTAATTCCTAGAAAAGACATATTTCTATGGCGCAAGGCACTCAAAGTAAAGATACATTAGATACGACAAGAGCAACTTGTCTCACTTGCGGAACTAAATCCAAAAGCGGCGGATGTTTATAAGACATTTTAATTGCCAAATCACAGAGGTTCAAAGGTTTATTTCACCCAAAAATGAAAATCTTGCATGACTTGCATGACTCCCAAACCTGCATGACTTTCTTCTGTTGTACACAAAAGGTGAGATGTCTTGAAAAATGTTCAAGAAGCATTCTATGCCCACAAAGGCTGCCTTTATTTGATAAAAAAGATTACAATACAATTTTGTTTTGTTTTTAGTTTTTTTTGCATTTATTTGAAATAAAAATCTTTTGTAACATTAAAGGTGCCATGTGTAATTGTCTGGCAAAAAAAATCAAGTCATACTCCACATTCCATACCAGATGGGGGCAGTATACCTCACATATCAAAATATGTGATGTAGGATATGGTATTTTATAAATCACACACTATAAATATGATAAAGAAGCAGAAACAGATAGTTGCAGTAAAGTAAGATATTTTAATAAGTTGAAGAAACAATAATGATTTGCGCCACACACACACTCGATTTGCGCATCGCTATCATGTGTGTATTACAGGTAACGTTATTACATTGCTTCCTGATATCACGTGCGCAAACACAAATAACCTATATTTATATATATATATATATATATATATATATATATATATATATATATATATATATATATATATATATATATATATATATATATATATATAACTACAGGGCATGTTGAATGCTTGTATCTGATAACCGAGAAGCTCTTGTAATTATTACTTTACCCAACCTCTCCATGTCGAGTGATGCAGTAAACATCAGACAGCGCACGTGAACCGATCATCTCTACTATAGTAAAAAAAACACGAACACTGTTGAAAGATACAGTAGGCTACACATGACCTGTTCGCGCCACACATTGTTCTCCGTCCTTAGCGACCGAGTCATTGAATGTGAAACAGCGGCTGCTGTCGTCAGCGAGCAGCACTCTTCAGACAACGAGGGTGCGCGCCGTGTTGATACCTCCGTTTCAGTTTCTCCAACCCGCGCAGTGCGGCGGTCAGAACACGGAGACCATTCTGCCCCTAGCTATGCGTGCGGAAGCATGGGGAGCGATCCCGGGCGTGTCAGAATGGGTGCTGGACGCTGTAAAACAGGGCTATGCGCTGCAGTTCGCTCGCCGTCCCCCGCGCTTTCGAGCCCGGACCGTGGCGAGCGGTCCTTTTCTTATCTGATCTGATTTGTGCTTGATCAGAGCGCGGTGGTTGTAGGGTCTCTTGCCAAAGGCTTCAGCCATCCTTCCGCTCTCTTCCCTGAATTGAAATGAAGTAGTGGGCTGTACTTTCCTACTGTCTATGGTACTTTCCACACGATTGACATCAGGTTCAAGAACGCCCACAAGCCATGCGAGTTATTCGTGTATTGTAGGTTGGCTGGTGGTTATGTTGCCCGCATACCGCCTCCCATGGCCGAAACTGGTATTACGACACCTGTCGGGCCGTGGCTAGTAATGCTAATGCTAATTAAGGTTGATATCTCTGCAGCACTATAACTTCACATTTTTTTAATGACATCATTGCCCTTATTTCTTCTCATTCTTTTGATGCCTGTAGCTCATTTTTTGGATATTTGTACCTCAATTTTTACACATGGCACCTTTAAAAATCTTTATTTCTTAAAAATAAATCTTCCTGACCTCATATATATTTTTTAATGATAGTAGGCCTATATTTATTTTAAAAAGATTTCTGTAAATATCAAATTATTTGTAAAAAGTCTTTAAGTGGAGAACAAACAAATGTTATATTAACTGAAAATCTCATTGTTACTGTCTTATCAAACTTTGCATGTGAGAGGTAAGAGGATCAATGCTTTTTGGCATTTTTGACTTCAAAACAATTAGAGCTTCATGTGGTGTATTTGAAAACATGCTGTGAACGAGTTCTGAAAGCTACAGTACAGAAAAACATTGTCAGTGAATCATTTGAGGTGAATTGATCATAGAACATTTATTTTTCTATAAACCGAGCCTTTAAATTACATGAAAATCTTCTTTACAGATAAAACATTGAGAGAAAAAGCTTCATTCTGACACCACACTATTCCAAGCCCAGGTTCTTTAATAGCTCTTGAGGTGATTTGTAATGGACTTGAGTACACACTCAGCATTCAGAAACAGCGTAGAGACAGAATGAAAGAGCATGGGGTTGGCTACCAAATGCATTTTGTGCTTGAGCCACAAGCTACTCGTCTGGGGAGCTGTCTACTTTTGTCAACATTTCCCAGTGAACTGCCCCTTGAAATGATCTGAAGGTATATTTGCACAATACTGTCATGTGAAGTACGATAAGACTTCATCAAGGACCTCCAAGTCCTCGGTGCAGAACCTCACCCATCATCCGCGTCGCACACGCATAGCCATAACACACAGTGACATTCATAGTGCAGTCTTTTTTTCTTTTTTAAAGTAAGCAGTTTGACCTCCTTTCAGATCTACTGTTTCATGCTCATTCTGCAGAAGTATTGCTTTGACCCAAAGCCAGCTGCCTTCAAGCAGAACATCCATCAATTCATCTAAATAGGCAAATTTTATAATTGGATAATTATTGCAGTGATTATTATGTTTCTAGCATGCATGTTTGGCAACAGTTATTCTAACCCTAATTGATAGAGTGTGTAGCTTTTCGTTTCTTAAACAAACATGATGGAAATAAATGCTGTGATGTTCTTTCCATCAAGATGTGCATCCATATTTGGTCAAGATCTTGTATTGACAATGCAAGTCCTCTTTAAAGTCTGCTCCAGCACATCCCAAAGACTTTCAATGTATAAGGTCTGGACTCCAAGAGGTGCCAATTCATGTGTGAAAATGAATCTTTATGCTCCCTCTCAACCATTCTTCACCTGATGAATCTTGGCATTGTCATCCTGGAATATGGCCATGATGTGTCTTCCAACATGGTTGTTTAAAGTCCCCCTGTAGTCAGTAATTGTATCCCTTAAAACTCATCTTTGGTCACCAAAATGGCATATTTAAATATTTTTTTTTCCTTTGATTTTTTTTATTCATGCCTTAAAATAGCTTGACTATTTTATAACTATACAACCTTCTTTCATTTAGTATACGCAGATCCACGAATATGCAAATGAGCCACGCCTCCACTTACTCATACAGGGTCATCTACAAGTCTATGAATAAGAATGGCAATGCATTTTATCTATCGCTCTCTACAATGTCGGACACATAACGGTAATAATCATGATTAGCCTTTGGCTTGATGTTATCAAACAGCTAATAATGTGTTGCTAATGTTACACAAATCATGTTCCTGTTCGCAATCTCAGAGTCAGACAGCTGCCTTCTAAATATCAGCATCGCTAGAAACGCTTTGAACAACTTAGAACGTCAGTGGAGAAAGGCATATAGTTCAACATCGTAATATACATTGTATACATAATTCACCCGCTATATTGCTAGATGTACCGGATTTTTTTTATATCAACAGAAAAATATACCGTATAACCTGGCTTCTCTTGAGACTCCCCTCGCAGGATAGAAATTATGATATGCTTGCTTAATCACGTTGACGTGATTGGTTAGAAGGTAGTTTGTGATGTAAGAAACACCAGCGATTTCAAATCGTGTTTTTGAGACTGTCTTTTTTTCACTGCAGTGTAAAGAAGAATATACTTAGCAATGGTGTTGACTTGTGAATTTGCACATGGTTTGTCTTAAAGCATATTAAAAACATCACATACAGTACATATAAACAACATTAAAAACATGATTTGCTCCACAGGGGGTCTTTACAGTAGGAAATTAAAAGATGCACATTATTAACTAGGGTTAGAATAACTGTTGCCAAACATACAGTATATACCATGCTAGAAACATAATCACTGCATTATTGATCCAATCTTAGACTCTTAAGCATTTGGCAATTTAAATTCAAACAGCGCCTTCTCTTTTCTTTTGGACGGGGTGTGTGCGTTGAGTTATTTAAAGTCAAAAATGGTGTTGCTGTTCCATAGGCACCTAATTTGATTTGGGAGCCACAGTGGAGGTCTCTTCATCACTCAAAGCTATCATATAATATCAGAAGGCTCCAAATGTAGTGCACAAGTCATTTGGACTACTTTTATAGTGCTTCTGTGACGCTCTTCTGTCCATTTTGGAGCTTGACGGCCCTGGCTCAGTATATACAAATTCAGAGATTTTTGTTTGTTTGTTCAACGGAAGAAGAAAAAACAGCACCAGGTTGCAAATAATGACAGAACTACTCGTTTAAGTGGAGAAGCAGGTCTATGTTTGGGGTTTGTGTGTGCAGTGTTGTTTACCTCGTATCATCAATGAGGCCAATTAAGGAGACGGGAGTCTAGCGCAAGGTGAGCAGTGTCTCAGTGAGCATGGAAGTCTCAATTCCACCGACACAGCTGGGTTCTCAGGGCAAAGGGAGGAGGAGGAAAACAAGAAAGTGAGAGAATATGCCTGGTCTTTGAAAGAGAAGGGAAAGGATGATGAGAACAGGAGGGAATCTTCCTAATGTTTGATAAAAAAGAGGGAAGATACATCACCCAGCAGGAAAGACCCCAACTGGCTGTTTAATAAGATTTACAAACAATGCCTTAGCTTAAAGCGATACCCCAAAATTAAAATGCTCATCACTTACTTAATCTCATGATTTCTGACTTTCTTCTGTGTAACATAAAAGAAGATATCTTTAAGAAGGTCTCAGTGTTTTTTTTGTCCATACAATGAAAGTCAACGGGGTCCAATGTTGTGTTGGCCTTTACACACACATTCAAACTGTATATTATATCCCCTTACACTGCCCCTATCCCTAAACCTACCCATCACAGGAAACATTCTACATTTTTAAATTTTTAATAAAACATTGTTTTTTATGTTTTTTAAGCTATTTGAATTACGAGGACTCGTGAAATGTCCTCATAAACCACGTTTAAGTTGTAATACCAGTGTAATACGCATGTCATTATACAAATTTGTGTCCTCATAAATCACATAAACAAGCACACACACACACAAAATCATGCCATTATTTACATCTCCATGTCATTCCAAACCTCTACAACTTTCTTCTGTTGAACACAAAAGATGATATTTTGAGAAAAAATAATGTTTTTCCCTCCATACAGTGAAAGTTAATGGGCACCAATGAGGTTTACCACTATTCTTCAAAATATCCACATTTGTGTTCTGCAGAAGAAAGAAAGATGAATGTTTTGGGTCTGTTCATCACAAAAGCTGCCATGTAAAGATATGGGGGTTATTAAATAGTGATGGAATTTTCATAATAATTTTTATTACAAATAATTTTTCATTAAAAACTGAGGGGCCATTCACACAAAAGGAGTTTGCTACTTTTCTATTGTTTTACAACACGTTCTAGACAGACTTTAGCGGTTGCGCTCGTATCTTTTGTCTTTTGCGGCATCTCGCGCATGACACGTCATTCTCGTGGCGCTCAAATTAAAAGAAGTTCAACTTAGACTTGCACTTTTATCAGCAAAAACACGTTCTGTGTGAACCGGCCCATACTACAGGGTTCTTATTCAAATCCGGTCTGCATCCTGTCCCGCCCCCATTTCCTCATCTAAACTGTCCTACTTATTAAAGCTGATAAATAAAAGAAAAACAATCCATTATCATCAGTGTTTTTGTCTGTATGAAATCATAAAGTATGGGGTTGTTAGTATACTATATTTTGTTTGCCTATGAATAGCGATTAGGCTAATCTTCTCTTTGTGATAATTAATCTGAGAGGGGTGCAGTGCAGCCGACAGAGTTAGATTGAAACCGAATGAGATCACGTGACTTTGAAACCCTATAGCTTGCGCTCAGTTAATGCTACAGCATGTTTCCCAGTCTGTTGTTCACTGCTTTGAGACACTGCTGTCACTGAAGTGAGCATACCAATCAACATCAGTTAATGAAATTGCTGTGCTGTGTTTTAAGCCATTATGTGGCATTGATATGCTTGGAATATGAAGATAAACGCTGTGATAAAATGAGAGGAGGGAAAACGGCAGAAGGAAAGAGATGTGTGTGGTGTGTTTCTTGTGTGAGTGTTGGAGCTCTGGGGGTGGCAGAGAAAAAGAGATCATACAGCATAGAGGATGATGTTTTTTGGGAGTGATACAAAGGCTACAGTATTTGAGGATGTCTCCAGAGCTCCAGCATCAGTTTGAGGGAGATGGATAAATATGAACTGATGGAAACCAAGATCCCTGTGGCATGTGAAATGTGCTATGCTGTTTATAGTGCAGGATGGTGCCAGTTGAAGAGCCAAGCACTTTTTTTTTAGAGCTTCTTGGGGAGGTAGATCCAAGAAGGGCGAATCCCAAGAATTTGTGAATAACTGTACTCACCATTTTATTAGAAATACAGTCCTAGGCAATATGTGCAGTAATATATGGATTTTTTTAGGTTCAACCAGAGAAGGTTGGATTTAATGTTCCCGAGGTATAGGAAAGATCATGGATGGCTGTACCAATTTTTCCATTAACATGTAATTCTGGAAGTAACATGGAATCTACAACATCCCTTAACTGTGTAAATGAAATTTACATACAAAGAGTGTTGCTGTAAAAGTAGCTAGTTGGAGGGGTTGTAACACTATAGAAAGCATTATGTTTAAATTTTGTACATGCATTAATTATGTTAATCAAATTCATCAATTTAATAAATAAAAAAATATTTTTATAGCAATGTCCATCATTGTTCAATAAATACATAACATATAGGATAACAGTTAAAACCTGTCTGTGCATTTTCACACCCATTTTTGTTCAATATTTGTGGTTTCAGAAGAAGAATAAAAAAATGGGGAAGGAACTGTTACCAATCTGCTCAGACATGATATTTCTAGTTTTTTTTTTTACATTTGCGTGAGAGTTTTGGGTAAATGTTGCATATAATATTAAACAAGAAAGCCTGCTCATGTCATTCTGTAATTTAATATGTATAAATCAAATTATAACACACACAAAATCTACCATCCATATTCTCACAGTGCTCATGTACTGTGTGATGTACCTTATTTCAGTCACAACAATCATCCCTGGTCTTCTCAGTATTCGCTGAGGCCGTCAACAGTGACGCAAACTTCTGCAAGAAAGTTTTACAAAACAATGTGTGTTGTTAATTAGTCAAATCAAACTTCGGATTTATGGCAATGTCTGTAGATGATGTCCTAGAGATTAATCTAGTGCCACGCCGATCATGATAGATGTTAATATCAGGCAATTATCGTTCATATAATTCAAGTACAGCTCCTGAGAAATGCTGACTGTGTGAATCAATCCCTGTGATGAATGATAATGCCTCTTTATTCAACATAGCATCTGCCATTGTTCTCTTTATGAGCTATGAGTTATACCTACGGCTGAGAATATTTCGTACACGCTTAACAGTTTAATCATGCTTGGCTGTTCTCTTCTGCAAATTTATCATACCCTATTTGTACATTACGGAAAGTGTTTGTGAGTAAATTTCAGTGCCACTGCCCCATACAGTATACATTATAGCAAGTAGATTTCCAACCTCACTGAAAAAGCCAATTCCTCAGTGTTTTATGAAAGGCCCCTCCCCTAACGATATATTATTTCTCATTACCGACAGAGTTAACCACCAGGGCATTATGTTTGGAAGAGCAGTGCACTTAGGTGATTGGCTTCCCTCGCTTTCTCTTTCAGTCTCTTGCTGGAATTGATTACGTTTGTTCTCCCACGGTTTCTATTTAATCTGAAACTCAAAATGCATTGACCTCAATTTCCATGAGAAATACTCTGTTAATGCATTTGGCCATGTGGCCGGTTTGGGCCACTTTTAACACAAATGAATACTTAATTTGCAAATTACACCTGCAAAGAGACCATGTGGATATTGCATTACACAACAGCAATAACAGTGGAGTGTGTTGCATTACACAGATGTAGTCCTACTGATTGAATTCATATTACAAGATATCTGATTATGATTGGGGAATGAGGCATGCTGTTATATTTTAAAGGTGGTGATGAAAATTGCCCATCCCCGTTTAGACGCAATATTTCTTTCAATGAAAATAGTTCCGAACGAAGCCCCAGCAGAACCAGTCTCCGATCAACACAAAGCAGTAGTGTTTCTGAATTAATTATTGAACAAATCAGTTCAGTGGTTGAAATGGTTGAATTATTATAAATATTTTTTACTTATTCATAAAGACATCAAGTCATTTGTCGTCACAGTGTAACGATTTAACCTGCAGGAAAAGTCCTTTAAAGGGGTGGTTGATTATGATTTCACTTTTCTAATTTTAGTTAGTGTGTAATGTTGCTGTTTGAGCATAACCAACATCTGCAAAGTTACAACGCTCAAAGTTCAAAGCAAAGGAAGATATTTGCTTTTTAAAAAATTGTTTTTTAAGGACTACAAACGGCTGGTAGGGACTACACGACATTCCTCCCGGGTTAGTGACATCACCAACCCTAAAATTTGCATAAACCCTGCCCCTGCCCCTGCCCCATAAACCCGATTTATAGATTGTCATGACATAATGTGCTAATCAATGACTAGAAGATAGTTAACTCCACATCAGCTACATAAATTCATTAACTAACCTTTCAGAAATGTCCTGTTGCATTCTACATGTTGTACATCTTCTTCTTGAGTCTCTCCATCATTGTCTGACTCCGGTTTGAACATAAAAGGCACATTTAGCGCGTGTCTGTGTGAGGTAAAAGGGCACAACCTCTTGAAGCTCCGCCCTCTGTGCCGGGAGCAGCAGCTCATTTGTATTTAAAGGGGCACACACAAAAATGGTGCGTTTTTGCTCACCCTCAAAAAGTGACGATTTTAACATGTAATACAAATATCTGTGGGGTATTTTGAGCTAAAACTTCACACAGCCTGGGCACATCAAAGACTTATTTTACATCTTGTGAAAAGGGCATTATACCACCCCTTTAAAAATCCTCACCACTAATACACAAAGTCTACCTAGAACATCTCCAGGCTAACATATGCCATCAATGTTGTATATCTCTGTAATAAAGGCTGGAAATTCCTCTGTCTTGAAAGCGGAAATAAAAGATGGCATAAGATATAGAGTTAGATGGAGATATAAATGGCTTTTCTACCTGAAATAGACATCACAGACAGTTTTGAAGTCAATAGCTAGTGATTCACCATATTGCATCCAGTATTTTAGTTTGAAACATGGTTCAGAACTGCACATACTAAATGTTTTGACAAAAAAGGTTAGTGTACCGATTAATATCTTGATCTAGGTAATAATTTCCCTGCAGTGACATAAAGCAAGCTTTTATGAAGCCACGAAACTACTGATCAGGAAAATGCTGATTATATTCACAGGAGGAGATCCCCTGGAGGGAAACTGAGATGTATGGAGAGCGGTCTGTTGTATGATGAAAAACCAGACATTACTGACGTCAGAAGGAATATCAAACTGAGACATTTCTTCACAACAGCGCTCTTGCACATAGAGATGTATTTGGAAACTTAGAGGAATTTGAATGCATTAGATAACAAAACACCAAACCAAATGGGATCTGCAAACAAAATATGCTTGACCTTTCCTTAGAAACAAATTCTGGAGTCTTAGCCTCTTTTGCAATTACTTTTAACCTCATGCCAATGTCATTTATAGTGGATGTGTAAGAATGATAAGAGCATGAAATAAATTAGGCTTTCTGACCACACTGCTCCCAATTACAGTATCTAGGGCAAGAGGCACACTAACAATTAGGCTCACAAGTTTTTTTTTTTTTTTTTGCAAGATTAATAGGCAAGTGTAGCCAAACATCAAGAATACAGTATAGGGATTTAGTCTTATAGTCAGTTAGAGCCTTTAAGCAATAACTTATGGCAAAGTATTAAAGTATCTTATGCGCTGAGCATTAAACACTTGACACTTTATGTCAAAGCTATAATTAAAATTCATAACATTATATAAAAGCAGCTAAATTCAACAACATTAAAAGCACTGCTAGGTGACACAGCATAATGTTTGAGTATCAAAAGCGTACCTTTAAAAGGGCAATAACACTAAGCATACAAAACTCTTAATATTAATCTTCCCTCCTTTTTCTTGTT
The DNA here is from genome assembly GCF_949152265.1 of Phoxinus phoxinus. NCBI lineage: Eukaryota > Metazoa > Chordata > Actinopteri > Cypriniformes > Leuciscidae > Phoxinus > Phoxinus phoxinus. The sequence goes on from NC_136886.1 coordinate 8,080,369, forward strand.
ATATATGCAAGCACAAATACAGCAAATGAGAGAGTGCAATTGGGCATGCTTATGGTAATGTGCAAATTAGGTCATTAAAATGCCCCAAATATATGCCACTACTTTAAAGGATCCATACTTTAGTTTTGGAGGTCTCCTACTATAGATTTACATGCATCCAATGTCAAAAAACACTGTCTGAAACATTTCAATAAAGGATTCGATTCAGTTTCTCTAAACCCCTCATCTCTACCTCAGTGTTTGAGGGCAGGTTGTAGACATTGTTCGAGGGACAGCCAATGAAGACCATAGGCTGGAATTATGCAAATTTGTAACAAACCTACGTAGATTTGTGCAGGAAGACTGGATTTACTGACAACTCGTTTCAAACAGTTAAGAGACAATAAGCAATACTTGGGAGACAATAAACTTTTGTCCATTTATCCTGCACTTTGATCTTTAAAACTTTGCAGACATTTTCACAAACAGCTAACACACTACACATGAAAGGTAATATCTGAAAAAGCATAAATGGGACACTTTAAATATTTTTAGTGGTAACACTTTATTTTACAGTGTCATTTGCATAATTACATGCAACTAACACTAAACCAAACCCTAATTATATAGTAAGTAGTTCATTACCACTCTGTACTTAAATGTATAATTACACTGTAACAAGGACACCTTAAAACAAAGTGTAACCCAATTAACTAAAAACCGATAACCCACCCACAACAAACAAAATAATTTCAAAAACACTATATAGGTTGCCAATCATGATAATTACCACAGAATATCTTATTTACTGTAACATAAACGCCACTTGCTTTGATACTTTGTTATGTAATGCAATGACATTCATAATTTTTTAAGTCTCATCCTTTTCCATTTTTAGCACGTCTCATGCTTTGGTTTTAGTCAATAAACTGCATATATATTCTCTGCAGAATGTGACATGGTGCCATTTCAGCTGGAATTGCATGTATCATTAAAGTGAACTCTATTAACCCCACTCACACTACATGGACTCACGCTATATTGAGATCAAATACCCTTCATAAAGTCTCTCGGACTGAGGCCGGGCAGTCTCAAAGGAAAACATTGCAGAAGCAACTTTTATCTTGCACCGCCAAAATGATGCTCTCGTGACATTCTGGATCCTGACAGTGAAAATCAGTGTCAGTTCAATGAAAGATATGAGCATTCACACTCTTTCAAACTTTCCACTGAATATAATTACTATGCAATTTCTCAGATACAGAAGCAAATGTAAAAACAGCAGCAGTAAAAAATTTGACTTCTTAATATTATATACATTTTATTTTAATTAGAGGTTAAAATAACAGCAGAATCCAAATGCAGATAGATGATAGATAGATAGATAGATAGATAGATAGATAGATAGATAGATAGATAGATAGATAGATAGATAGATAGATAGATAGATAGATAGATAGATAGATAGATAGATAGATAGATAGATAGATAGATAGATAGATAGATAGATAGATAGATAGATCATATCTGCCTTTAAATTAACTAATTAGTACATAGTGATTAAATGGTAAGTCGGCTTTGTAGCAGTTGCCTTTCCTTTTGTCTCCATGATGGACAAAAGATATTTTTGGAGGTGCCAATCAAAATAAAACAAGACTATTTTTTTTTGTTTATTCCAAGAAATATATTTATTTAATTAACCGCTCAAGGCACAATATGTATTTGTTCGTTCTCTCTTTTTTTCTTCTTCTTTTAACCATTGTGCTGACATCTTTTCTGTGAGCTAGTAAACTAGTGATCCGATCACAGGTCACGTCATTGGATAGCCTATCTCTTAAAGATCACAGCCATGTTGATATCTTCAGGCACTAACAGAAACTTCAATTACTTTAAAGATTCTTCACTGCATTCACGCCCTTCTAGTCACCAGAGAAAACAGGTTTACTCATCTCACACCCATCTGAACTTTCCATTCTGTATTTTCAATTACCAGCCCACCTTTGCTAAGCTAAAATATTGTAGTTTAGTGCCTTCGTTCAGGTCCACTGGGCAATTATCTGGAAGAAGTTGTGCTTCTCAGCTACTCCCCGATGATTACTCTACACTTATTCATCGAGGAGACATCAGCGTTCTGCTCTACAATTGTTCTCTAACACGTCTTTGAACTTGCTGAAAGCTCTCGCCTCAGAAGGCTAGCAAACAAACTTGACCTGGTTCTTCAGGAGACGTGCCGCCCATGAACACACTGTCGACCTTTGCTCACTCACCCCCTGCCACTTTAGTCGTACACCTACTGCTGTTAGCTTTTAGAGGAGAAGTCTGTGTTCACCCACTTCTTTTCTCCTTTCTCTCCCATGGTTTCTGTCAGCTCACTCACACAAACCTGCAGGCTCTGTGCCCTAAACGCTGGCCTCTCGCCGTCTGTATGGTTTACTCTTTTTCGTGACTCCAAATAAATAGAAATATCAAGTTTAATTTCAAGACACAGTCCGTCAGATTTAAAGACACACTGAAACCAAAAAGTATTTGGATATAAAAAATACTTTAAACATCAATAGGGCCAGATTTACTAAACAGGGCAAATTGGCTTGAGAGAGCAATTCCACAAAAGCACCGATGTGTGAGTGGAAAATTCTGCATGTGATGTCACGGAACACACACAGGAGAGAGAGATCCAAATGCAATATTTCTTTAATGGGTAATCCGTACTCACGATCAGTCCAGGCAGGGGTCAAATACCATGTAATCCATCCAAAGACACAAGACATTAACAGTAACAGGAACGGAAGTGTGGGGACATTAAACAAGGACTCCGTGACAAACACTGAAACAGACAGGGTATATATACACAAGTGCAAACAAGGTGACGAGAAACAGCTGAAGGAAATTAACAATCAGTGACAGACAGGATTGTGGGAAATGTAGTGAAAATGCCTAGACACCGTGAAAACTGAGACCTCTAGTGTTAAACCCAGGGAACCACCAGACACTGTGACATAACCTCCCCTCTACGGAGCGGCTACCAGACGCTCCAAGACCACAAGAAACAAACAAAACAAGAGTCCAGGCGGGAGGTGGAAAGGTGGAGGATCAGGGGGTGGGATGGGGGGCCAGGTCCGTGGAGGGGAACAGGAACAAGGGGGAACGGCTTAAGCGGCGGCCAGGGCAAAACAGACAGTCCATCGGGCGGCCAGGGCGAAGCAGACAGTCCATCGGGCGGCCAGGGCGAAGCAGACAGTCCATTGGGTGGCCAGGGCGGTGAAGACCCCTCGGGCGGCCACGGCGGTGAAGACTCCTCGGACGGCCACGGCGGTGAAGACCCCTTGGGCGGCCATGGCGGAGACGACCAGGGTGAAGACGACCACTCGGGCGGCCATGGCGGAGACGACCAGGGTGAAGACGACCACTCGGGCGGCCATGGCGGTGAAGACCAAGGAGGGACAGGGACAGACCCTGGCTCAGGAACAGTCACAGACACCACCGGCTCAGAAACTGCAACAGACACCACCGGCTCAGGAACAGTCACATACACCACCGGCTCAGGAACTGCAACATACACCACCGGCTCAGGAACTGCAACAGACACCACCGGCTCAGGAACTGCAACAGACACCACCGGCTCAGGAACTGCAACAGACACCACCGGCTCAGGAACTGCAACAGACACCACCGGCTCAGGAACTGCAACAGACACCACCGGCTCAGGAACTGCAACAGACACCACCGGCTCAGGAACTGCAACAGACACCACCGGCTCAGGAACTGCAACAGACACCACCGGCTCAGGAACTGCAACAGCAGACACCACCGGCTCAGGAACTGGAACAGCAGACACCACCGGCTCAGGAACTGCAACAGACACCACCGGCTCAGGAACTGCAACAGACACCACCGGCTCAGGAACTGCAACAGACACCACCGGCTCAGGAACTGCAACAGACACCACCGGCTCAGGAACTGCAACAGACACCACCGGCTCAGGAACTGCAACAGCAGACACCACCGGCTCCGGCTCTGGAACAGCAGACACCACCGGCTCCGGCTCTGGAACAGCAGACACCACCGGCTCCGGCTCTGGAACAGCAGACACCACCGGCTCCGGCTCTGGAACAGCAGACACCACCGGCTCCGGCTCTGGAACAGCAGACACCACCGGCTCCGGCTCTGGAACAGCAGACACCACCGGCTCCGGCTCTGGAACAGCAGACACCACCGGCTCCGGCTCTGGAACAGCAGACACCACCGGCTCCGGCTCTGGAACAGCAGACACCACCGGCTCCGGCTCTGGAACAGCAGACACCACCGGCTCCGGCTCTGGAACAGCAGACACCACCGGCTCCGGCTCTGGAACAGCAGACACCACCGGCTCAGGAACTGCAACAGACACCACCGGCTCAGGAACTGCCACCCACACCGGCTCGGTGGAAGTGACGTAAGAAGTCTCTGGCTGGCCGGAACTCATGTGCTTCCTCCGTGCATGCAGTACAAACACCACATAAAAAAGGAAGACAGCCCTCCTTGCTTTGGCAGGACTGATGGTGTAAAGCCCCGGGGCGACCTCCGGGACGACAGCGGGCTGTTCGGGGGCGACCTCCGGGACGACAGCGGGCTGTTCGGGGGCGACCTCCGGGACGACAGCGGGCTGTTCGGGGGCGACCTCCGGGACGACAGCGGGCTGTTCGGGGACGGCCTCCGGGACGACAGCGGGCTGTTCGGGGACGGCCTCCGGGACGACAGCGGGCTGTTCTGGCACGGCAGGCGTGACGCGAAGCTCAGGCTCGGCAGGCGTGACGTGAGAAGTTTCTGGCTGGGCAGAACTCATGTGCTTCCTCTGTGCGTGCAGTACAACCACCACATAAAAAAGGAAGACAGCCCTCTTTGCCGTGGCAGGACTAATGGTGTACAGCCCCGGGGCGACCTCCGGGACGACAGCGGGCTGTTCGGGGACGGCCTCCGGGACGACAGCGGGCTGTTCGGGGACGGCCTCCGGGACGACAGCGGGCTGTTCGGGGACGGCCTCCGGGACGACAGCGGGCTGTTCGGGGACGGCCTCCGGGACGACAGCGGGCTGTTCGGGCACGGCCTCCGGGACGACAGCGGGCTGCTCGGAGGGGACGGCCTCCGGGACCTTGGGGAGGCTGAAGGTCTTCCTCCTCCTCCGCCGTTTCTGGCGGAAATGTGCAGGCTCTGGACTGGACGGGCACCACGGCGAACAGAGCTCTGGGCTGGGCGGAATCAGCGGCGGATGGAACTCTGGGCTGGACCTCACCAACCCAGGGCCGAAGAGGGGCCAGAGTGGAGAATGGTGTCTTGCTTCCACTCGACCACCTCCTCCACTGCGGCCTCCACGGGTCCCACGAAAAATGACCAGACGGGTTCCCTCAAAACGCTCTCTCCTCTCCCGCTCGGTGGCTGGGGCAGAGAAGTTCGCAAACATACTGCTGGATCCTTGTGTTTGACGGAGTCCTTCTGTCACGACACACACAAGGGAAAATGTAAGATCCAAGAGCAGTTTATTTGGGAAATCCGTACTCACGATCAGTCCAGGCAGGGGTCAAATACCATGTAATCCATCCAAAGACACAAGACATTAACAGTAACAGGAACGGAAGTGTGGGGACATTAAACAAGGACTCCGTGACAAACACTGAAACAGACAGGGTATATATACACAAGTGCAAACAAGGTGACGAGAAACAGCTGAAGGAAATTAACAATCAGTGACAGACAGGATTGTGGGAAATGTAGTGAAAATGCCTAGACACCGTGAAAACTGAGACCTCTAGTGTTAAACCCAGGGAACCACCAGACACTGTGACATGTGATCTACCGACGACGCGTTAATTAAATAACACAGAAACAACCAGATCATTTCCATAATGACCAACGCAATCTACCCAGAGCAGCGCAAATTAGCTAAGACATTTTTTGGGTGGTAAATAATGGCGCAAATACCAGTAAATTGACTAGCGCAAATCTTGGTAAATCTCATATCACAATTTAAAGTAGTTTCTTTCTGTGACTCAGGATGTTGCATCTATGTAACTCATACAATGTGTTTATTTTGTTTATTTTTATTTCATATGACATCCACTATGTAGTAAACAGTAAATGAGTGCATGATTCAGCAGTATTGGACACAGTATATGCATGAATGAGTAAAATGTCTCTGCTACTTATGTTCCCTCACGCATCTTGTGACTTCAGCACTGCTGTGACATGATGAATGTAAGCAGAATTCAGAAAATGTCCAGTTTTGTCCTAGTATGAGAAAATCTCTTAGCATTGTGCTGATGCTTACATCATTATAGCAAGGGATGTAGATACACAACAAACAGTTCAGAATTCATCATTTGCTAAATCAGAGTCAGTCCTAAAGATCGGACTTGAAAACCCAGATTGGATTTATGTGCAGTGTGAACAAAGTATTTGGCAACACTAATAACGAAAGTGTAGTGTGAATGTAAATTTCCATTTGAAGGACATTTTTTAAGGCAAGCTCCTGACGCAAAAGCATTTCCAAAAGGTAGGGATCTTAAAGGGATAGTTTACCCAAAAATGCAAATTCTGTCATTAATAACTCCTCTTCATGTCGATCAAAACCCATACGAGTTTTGATCATCTTCTGAACACAAATTAAGATATTTTTGATCAAATCTGAGAGATTTCTGTCCCTCCATTGACAGCTACACAACTACCACTTTGACGCTTCAAAAAGTTCATAAAGAG